>NC_133517.1:58792500-59995000 GCF_049354715.1 Callithrix jacchus | reverse complement strand
TTTTTTTTTCTTGATTAATTTTGGCCCTGAGGCAAACAGCTTGGCCTTCCATATGAGGCAGCCCAGAAAGCAAGGGCAGCCTGCCGAGCAGCCTCCCAATTCAATCTGACATTGAGATACAGCTAGAAAGCAAAGACCGTATCTCAAACTTGCTTGTGTAAGTTAGATGTCCACATCCCTAAATCAGAGTGACTTAACACCAAAAGAACAAGCTTTGCTTTGCTCTGTAGACACTTCCACACTGGGTAAATCAACATGAAAAGTTTTAAATTTTTTTAGGAGAGGGTGGCACAGTCTTGGCAAAATGAGCCTTGGGTGTACAACCTTCATCTGGGTTATCTCTGTCTCCATCTTTTACCTCCTTTTAACAGCTATCTTTTTTTTCTCTCTGCCTGCTGCAATTTCAGTGTTTGGCAGAGTGGAAAGAACATGATCTTTAGAGACATACAAACCCAGGATGGATTTCCAGCTTAACCACCTACATGGTCTTGAATAATATTTTTAACCTTTATGAAATATAGAAAATAGTAGATGCATGACATGCTTTTGTGTGCCTGTGCATAAATTGTGTGAGGCCAACCTGCAGGGCATCTAGCACACTGCAGGGATTTCCCTGAACTAAATATCAGTCTAATTATATTCTTGCTCTTGTTTTCTTTTTCCGGTTGTTCTCACTCCCTTTTCCTCCCGTGGTATCTCCATTCTTCGTGCATCTCTGTTTGCTTTGCATTCTCTCTTTCTGTCAATCTTTGCTCACAGAAGAAATTTTTCTCTTTGTTTCTTCTCCTTTGTTTCCTCCTAGAGCTTTGTGGAGGTGATTTTTTGTCCTCTCCCTGTTACTCTTCCCTTCCTTGCTTTCTCTTTTATTTTCATTACTTCTTACAGCGTTGCTGTATTTCTCTTCTTTGCCCACTGTGTATTCTTCCTTTTCTCTCCTTCTTCTGCCAAATTTTCTTTTTCACTGTTGGTCTTTTGATACAGTGTGCCCCATCTGTCATGACTGTTTTTGCCTCTTTTGAAAATGTTGTATTGCTCCATCATATCTTGTTTTACAGTCTCTGATCTGTTCTCTCTTGTTCATTTGGTGCTTGCCACCTTTCACTGTTTGCCTCATCTCTCTATAGTTTACCGTTCTACTTATTCCCCTTCCTTTCAGATTTAGCCCCTTCCCTTCAAAATGTCCTAATACACTCAATCTACATAATAAAACTGGGGTTTTGTTGTTTGGGGGAGTGACACATGGTATCTTTCCTGGTTTTCATTGACCTTGACTTGCCCTTGGATGATCTACAAGCTGCCATTCCATTTGCATGAGTCAAGTCTCTGTTGGTTTGATGCCCGTGCTCCACAACATTGCTTCTCAGTGCGATTTCATATTTTATGCACTATGAATGTCATGCCCAGAAGCTCACAATCTTTCATTGCAATACAGCAAGTGACACAAATAGAATTTGCTACAAAAGAAAATAAACCTAAAAGCAGGTCACTGTTGAATTAATAACAAAAGGTCAAAAATCTTGTGGGAGAGAGGAAAACATGTAGGTTGGAAATACAAAACACTACTTTGTACCTTCTCGATGAAGGTCACACACCTAATAAAATAACAACTTCATTTGCAAATGAGAAGACTGATACTCAGAAGTACTTTGTCCAGACTCTCAGTCAGTTGCTGATAAGTGAATGAGTTGGAATTTAGATCTATACTTCTCGACTTTAGCTTAATCATGGCAGGTCATCACTAACACTGCAATAAATGCAGATATGCAGAAAAATAGTCAAGTTATAAAATTCATACTTTGAACATTATTCTAAACTTGTGAAAGCCGAGCAATGAGAATGAAAATTCCAGAGCAGAAAGAACCATTTTGAGAGGAGCTAAGTCCCTCTGCTGTTTATCTTGGAGGCAGGTGCTGATTTTGAATATGGCCTCAAGACTGGGTTTCAGTCACGCAAGTCTGCTCTGTGTTGTCTCACAGAGATTTCAAAACCATTATTAAAAACAAAATAATAACAGGAGAATCATATCTCAAAAGAAAATTCAAATATTGTAGATACCACACTACAATACCTAAAATTAAGTACTAATTGGATGAAAAGTTAAAGAAAGATGAATCAAAAATATCCAAATTGAAACACAAAAGCAAAAAAATGAAAAGAGCAAAATAGTGTATATGAGACGTACGGGACACATTTGAATGTTCTAATGTTTGTGTTGAGCAGGGGTCGGAAACACAATTTGAAGATACAAAGTCCAAAAATGTTCAAAAATGATAAAATATATTAATCCACAAGTTTAAGAAGCTTAGTAAAAATCTCTTTTAGAATTACACAGGAAAACCTTACCTTGTCCCATCACAATCACACTGCTAAAATGAAAGATGATAAAAACAATTACAAAATTAGCTCGAAGAAAAAGAAAAAAAAAAAGTACATGATCATTATCAGAACAGCAATAACACTGATGGTCAACCTAGCAACAATAACAACTTAGACAGAAGCCAGTGAAGTAGAGAAAAATGCCTTTAAACATAAAGAAAACATGACAACAGAAATTCTAAACACATACACTGTATTCAACGGGTTATAGCAATGAAGTTTGGGAAACACAATTATTTTTCTTTATTTTTTGAAAGATATTTTTTCAAAAATGTATTTTTTGGAAAATAGCTTTTGTGGCCTAATCCCTGGGATGTTGTCAGCACATGGAACGGGTCTCTAAGGATAGAGTACAGACTCTTCTTTTTTGTCAAACCTTCCCTTTCTGTCTTCCCCAAGAGGAATAGATACAAGTGTGGTCTATTAGATTAAAAGTATTGATTTAGCCACATGTAGAGTAACTGAAGTTTCAGTAATTGAAAGGTGACACATGTGAATGATCGTTTTTTTCTTCTCTCTTTTCCAAGATTATTTTCTGTCCTGTGCCTCTGCTTAAAAAGTATTGTGTAGTCTCAACACTTGCCTTCTGAACAATTGAGTGTTCAACTGCTCTTTCTTTCTTTCCACGCTGCCAAAGAGAGGAGAGTACATTCTAAGTATGTTGGGTTAGTGATATAGCTTGGATGTCCCCACTGAATCTCATGTTGAGATATAATCCCCAGTACTGGAAGCGGGCCTGGTGGGAAGTGTATTGGTCATGAGAGAGGATCCCTCCTGACTTGGTGCTGTCCTAGTGATAATGAGTGAAATCTCACAAGATCTGGTTGTTTCCAAGTGTGTGATACCTTCCCATATCTCTTGCTCCCACTCTCGCTATGTGAGATACCTATTCCCTTTTTGCCTTCCACAATGATTGGAAGCTTCCTGAGGCCTCACCGGAATCAGAGAAGATGCTAGCACTATACTTCCTGTAAAGCCTGCCAAACTATAAGCCAATCAAACCTGTTTTCTTTATAAATTACTCAGCCTCCGGTATTTCGTTATAGCTATACAATAACCTAAAATAGTGGAATTGCTTGAGAAAAAGATATGCATTCCCTTCAAAAATAAGAAAAAAAGCATGCAAGAAGGAAAAGGGAAGGTGGCAAGCATTACAATCACTTGTGGAGGAACTTAGAAGTTGAATTGTTTTTCTTTGCAAAAGATTCACAAATATTAATATTAGCATTAAGCCATCAACCTCAGTTTCAAAGAAATCAGCAGAGCAGGGCACAGAGCTCAAAAGGTGAGTGGGGCCTTACAGGAGCTACTGGACGATTGAGATTAATTCCCTAGTTGAAATAAGAAAACAGGTTGAGTACGTGTTTCTCCATGTATGGCTGTGCATAGCAGGACAACTTTCCAGGACAAGGCCAGGGAGACTCACCAACTCAGGGACTGTGATTGAGCAAGATCAATCTGACACATTGGAATTTATTTGTGTAGTATGTGGGATTGGTCTCCCAGAAGAAAATATAGACTCTTCTTTCATTCAATTCCCTTTTTCAGCATTTGGAGGAAAGTGTTTCTAAGCATTTCGCTTGATTGCTTGTTTATTTGTATGTTGCTCTTGGGGAGAGGTACCAGAAACAATCTATATATAAATGTCCTCACATATTTTGTTTTATAGACCTCTTCCTATAACCTCATGTTAAAATTTCTTCACAGGAGAGGAGTATGGTGTGTCATTAGTCTAATAAATTGCATATTTTCAAATAAGCTCAACGTCTGTGCCAAACAATGTTGTATTTTCATCGTATCGATGTTGTGGCTCTTAAGCAGGGTTTAGTTTGCACGTGTGACCTCCAAATGATAAGCTGAGATGAAGACACAAACATTCACTGAGAGACAGTAGAATCAAAGGAGGGAATGGGATTGGAGGATGAGCATATGAGAAAGAGAAGATCAGGGAGGATCTTGGAAAGAAGGCATTTACTGGTGCCAGTTTGTCATCTATTCAACACAGCCACAGCAACAGTCTAGTTATACAGGAAGATGTGTACTTAGAGAAAGCTGAGACCAAAATAATGCGTCAATATTAATCATTTCCAATTCAATCTCTGAAGCCTGAATCAAGTGGGATCTTTTGAACTATGTGGGAATTAATATATTGCAATTTATTTGGCCTACAATAGAAAAAGACCAAAGTCTTTATTCCCACTCTGCTTTCCCCTAGGCCACTGGTCCCTGAGTTGACTTATCATAGTCAACTTTATTGACAATTATTTGTTTTGTTTCTCCTGAGGTCATTTCTCTTACCATGATTGCCACCACCTATCATAGTGAAGAAGTGCACTGGGCAACTGGAAGAAGTCTTCAGCCCTAATAAGTATATCAGCGGCCTTTGGAAAGAGAAGGCCACATCAGGATTGTGTGGAGTGTGTCATACAGATGCAAAAGATTTCAATTCTAGTCATGCCAGAATTGCTATTATCCCAAAAACCTGGCCTTGGACAACCTCTGTGTTTGTCTCCATCATTGATGTAGGAAAGCAGATAGGAACTCTGAGATCATTGAGAGGTCAGCTTGTGAGAGCTTGGCATGACCCTAGGGGCACACCTATTTCTCTTGTTTTCCTTGGGCTTTAGTTTAGAGCAATTTTAATTTGTTTCTTACAGAGATATTTTCCCTTAGAGTTCCTTGTTTTTTTTCACATCTTCAACATAAGTGGTTTTAAACACGGTGGACTATGAGGTTACTTTCCAGCTCTTTGATACTACAGATACAAAATAATTTAATGTGGAATAATTTGTTGTATCCCTAGAAGGGGTATGCAGAATGGAAGACAGAATTTTTCTCCCCAAAATAGAATTTGATAAATTGCTGAACCAAAGAAACAAAATGACAGTCACACTCACATAGCACTGGGAGCATGAAATTTGAATCAAGATTTTCTTTTTAATTTTTCATCTCCAAAAGATTAATCTGCTACTGCAGATAGGTATTAATTGTGAGGTCAGCCAGGATTATAATTTTCTAGACTATGTTCTTACTTGCCTACCTTACAGAGACAGAAAAGAAAATCTTCAGTGAATACTGTGAATTATGATAATATATGAGATGTTATCTTTTTATCTATATTGAATACTTGATTGACCCAAAATCTATGTTTATTACTTCCCAGGGGAGCAGTGCATTCATATTCCTATGTCCAATACATATCTTCTCAGGCTATTTGATCATCACCTCTGCACCTGGCCTTACTTTACCAAAGTCCAAGAATGTGGCCAGCAATGAAGGTCTTTATCTATTAGGACTCTGCCTTGCCTGGTCTGTGAGCAGTTCAAAATGATCCTTGTAGTATCTTAGTGTAAGATTTGGCATTAGTCTGCCTGTCTCAGACCATTTTTGCCTATGGTAAAACATTAGGTGTGCATATGCCTCAGAAAAACATTCTTCCCCCATAAATTCTAGATTTTGTCATTTATTACAGGATTTGGTCTCCCCTTGGATCTAAAATTGAACTCCAATTGCCCGCTGGCAGAGAAGTGTTGTCCTGCATCTCTGTCTACATGACTAGGCCTTTAATACATTGCAGGGCTGTGCACTGCAGGGATCCCTGCTTCGGGAGCTGGATGTCCCAGGACTGGCAGCTCTAGTGGGCTGGGTGTATTTGTATTAACTTAAACTGACCTCATGGTGTAGAACCTGTGGGAAATTAGCTACTAAACTATAACAAATGGTTCCACCCTGACATTCCTATTGCTATAGGCATTGTTCAGCAAAGCACACCCATCAAATACCACAACCAGTCTCACCCAATCAATTACATGCTATTGGTTACTGCTATCCATTCAACTGGCCCCATCTTTGAGAGTAAGCCTCATGACTAAGCAACGATCTTTGGAATACCCCATTATATCCTGGAAAATGAACATCAGCTTGTAAACACTTTATTCCAGGCTCTACTTCTCATGAACCTTAAGTATATATGTATTACAACTTTAAGATTTTTCGTGTGGGAGTATATTAATTCTTTATCTTCATTTATCCTTCTTCGGATGTGTTTCTTTAATAAGATTCTGCATAACCACATACAAGTCTCACTTGCTCTATGTCACGGTAAGTTTGGAAATCCTCCATCTGATGATGGCTTCAGTGGTACTAGTACTTAAAGAATACGGACGTTCTCTGGAAACCACTAACCAAACCATAAATTTACTCTTTCCCATCTGGACATCAGGCATTTCTATTATGTTGCTTCTTCTGCAACTAAGCCCGGAATTCTCAGCCTTGAGCTTGGAAAGTCTTATTGACGCTAGGGATGCATTTGAGCATTATTGCTAAGAGATAAGGAGATAGCAGTGAAGTGTCCTTACTATCAGGATTAGAGGAAGGGGATGAAGATTATTTCTAATACTTCTTACATTAATTAGTTACAAGACCTTAGGTTAATGATATCATTTCATTGGTCTGTTTTTGCTCAGATAAAACTTAAAAATAAAATACATTTTGCACATAGCTACTTTTAAGATCAAATGAGGAAATATATCTGGACACACTGAATATTCTAAAATTCAGCTCCCAAATGAATGACATTAAACAGTTATCTCATGTAATTTGCATTAAGATGTCTGCTTTGGCCACTAAATTGTGAGCTTCTTAAGTACAGAGATGATGTCTTATTCATCAACACATCTCTAACACTTAAACAGTACCATACTGTTATTAATTTATGTATTTATTAATTCTCATTTACCATATATTTACTATGTTTCATCCACTTTGATCATCCACTCAATGCTTATTAGATATATAGATGTAAGTGAAAATATTTTCTGAGACCGTTGAAGGAAAAAGGTGAGAAAATAAGTTTGGGATTTGTGAGCAGTGCATATTAATTTTGTACTTTTATTTTTGTCTGATCTTTCTATTTTCTGCCACTGGAATTCATTCTCCTCAATCACCCACAGCTGGGATTACTTAGTAAATAAGCAGCTCTAATTACATCATTCTGGTGGTAGCATCAAGATCCAGATCTGATATCCCTGCTATTCACCCAACAGAAACTAGGTGCCCTAGTTCTGATAACTAAGCCTCTCTCTCTCATTCTCTCTCTTCCTGTTTTTTGTTTCTCAGTCCCACATGCCCCCTAGGAGCTTGGCTATGTTATTGTTTTGCTGCCTTGGGTTTTATTCTCAATTATATCTGTAATAGCTTACCATTATGCCTACAAATGAACGAAGTCAGTTTTGCTACTTCATGTTCCACCTGAGTTGTCATCGCCTTAAACCTACAGTCTAAATGTGCTCCTTTGTGATAATAATAAAGTGGAAAAAACAAACGTAGTTGTGTGTTCTCATTTAATTTTTATCGTTCTAACTGACATCTACCATTCCTATGTGTACCAGCCACTATACCAATATGTGCACTATTTCATTTAATCATCCAATAATGCTAAGATTCAGAAAATTTAAATATTCCTCTTGTTCCAAGGCATTTAAGTGATAAAGATACACTTGAAGTCAGACTTGCCTAAATGCAAACCCCCTTCTTTTGACCACTACACATTTTATTTTTAAATTGTTCATGATCTCTGTCTCTGAAACTCTGTCATCCTATTGCTTGAATGAGACTTCACTTCCCCTCTAAACAGGTCTCAATCATTCACCAAGTAAAGAAACAAAGCCATCTTTCTGTATCAAGTTGTCAGTCCTGTCAGTTTGCCTACAATTACTTCCTTCTTGTGTTCACAGTTGGTTTTGTACTGTACTACTAGAAGACATGGGCACCACTGACCAAATTCTGAGATAGTCTTTTTAGTGAGCTATTATGTAAAGAAGAAAAAGAACAGAACATCCATTTTCCCTGCATTTTCTGGATAAATTACTAATAAAATAATTCTATCAAAATTGCAGTCTCAGAGATGAGTAGTATCTGGACAAAAAGAAGTTTTAATCCAAAAGAAAGGCTGAATTGCTTGATTGAAATCCACGTGGTCATTCTATTTTAGGTCAGAGTTTAGTAAATTTCATCAGCTTTTTGAAACTAAAACTGTTCTTGTCTTCAGTGTCTTCATTTTTTTTTTTTTTTTTTTTTTTTAGAAATCCAGACTTCTGGAAGCGAACCGACAGAGGGGTGAAAATAATAAGCATGGAGAGTTATATGGGGAGGAAAGAGAAACTTGCATTAGTCAGATGGAGCACTTGGCCAACAAATCATTTGTATCAGCAAATGAAAATCTTATTCAGGATCCAATAGATGTAACTCATAAATGTTTAATCCACAAAGAAGAAAACAAATTTGATTTGAATTGGGAAGGATGTTTTTTTGCCAAGCCCAGCAGTCTCTAGACATTCACAGATAAATTCATAGTTAGAAAGTTTGAATTTTCATAAATTTCCCATAAAATTGATAAATCATTTTAATATAATGATATCACCGCTTACATCTTTATTCACCAAGCTACTCAACAAGAAGATCTGCTTTCCAGTGCAAAATACAGACCTGCTTAGTGATATGTCTTTAGGTAAAGCACAACTTTGCTGGACCTCTGCTATAAAATTGGTTCATAATTTATGTATAGCTATATGGAAACCTTTTAAGGTACTTTAGAGAAGGGATTGACAAACTTTTTCTATAAAGGGCCATATAGCAAATATTTTAAACTTTAAAAGACATTCAGTCTCTAGCACAACCATTTAACTCATTACAACATGGAAACAGCCACATGAGATATGCAGATAAGTATGGCTATGCTCCAGTCACGCTTTTTAAAAGGAAACTAAAATGCGAATTTTACGTAATTATAACTTGTCACAAATCATGCTCTTTCTGATTTTTAAAAACATTTCAAAATATAATGGCCATTCTTATTTTGTGAGAACTACGCAAAAAATGTGGTAGGTCATATTTATCCAGTGGGCCATAGTTTACTTATTGCTGCTGTAGAGGGTTATATTTGTTTTTTGTTTGTTTGTTTGTTTTTGAGACGGAGTTTCACTCTTGTTACCCAGGCTGGAGTGCAATGGCACGATCTCGGCTCACCACAACCTCTGCCTCCTGGGTTCAGGCAATTCTCCTGCCTCAGCCTCCTGAGTAGCTGGGATTACAGGCACGCGCCACCATGCCCAGCTAATTTTTTGTATTTTTAGTAGAGACGGGGTTTCACCATGTTGACCAGGATGGTCTCAATCTCTTGACCTCGTGATCCACCTGTCTCAGCCTCCCAAAGTGTTGGGATTACAGGCGTGAGCCACTGTGCCCAGCCGAGGGCTATATTTGTAACTGTATATGAAACTTAGAGATATGTTACAAAAGGTGAAATTTCAAATGAGAAATTAAAATTAAGATAAAATTTTTTATCATCAAAAGTAAAAAAAAAAAGTCTAGTCTGGTTTGTGGCTAAGCCAATTTTTAAAAGTTAATAGGGAGACAAATATTCTGATAAGTGCCATTTAAAAAATATATAATACACTAGCTGCAAGAAATATTCTATTTTCATCAGGGAAGACGTTGAGGATAAAATCTTTAATCACCTATTTAGCTAGAAATATGATTTTGTTACCTTATATGGCAAAGATAGTCATAGGTCATAATGGAGAATGCCTCAGGAAGTAGTCATTGTGTATTTATTTTAATCTTTTTTGATGATTCTCTTCTGGAATAAAATTTGTTGAAAATATGTAATTCAAGAGTAGATGTGAAATTAAGTAATGAACCTCTATAAAAATAAAAGTCTATATTTATATATTTTTTCTACTACAAAAGTTAGTTGAATTCAAAGAAGAACGTTTTGTTTTGAGCTGTTAGGAATAATACATTCTAAATTTGGCAATCAGGAAAAAATGTGAATCTTAGATGATTCAAATTTAACTCATATTTACTGACTGTCATCCATCAGCCAGGTGATATGCTAAAGTCTTATACCCAAAATCCTATTTAATCTTTATAATGCCTTTTGTTGCAGATTCTAATGTTTCAATTTTATAGAAAAACCTTAAGTCCAGAAAGTTTTATTAACTTGTGCTTGCTATCTTAATTTTGCACTTTTCTGCCCACAACCTGGAGACCTTATACACAAAGAAGACTTCTTTAAAAGGTGTTAAAAGAAAAAGGAAATGAGGGAAGCACAATTTGTGGGTGCCGTCTGCAAGCGAGGTATTATGAGAACATATTCATTCATCAATTTACTCCTTCACTCATAGAGAATCTTTGCGTGGTAGTGCACATCAAATTTGGTTTGACCCTCACAAGGTAAGCATATATTATCCTGATCCTTCAACAGCCTTGCAAACTAGGGGTTATTACCTCTGTTTAACAAATGAGAAAACTAAGATATGGATTCTGGAGCTCAAGGTCACAGTGCCAATCAGTGTTGGTTTCAAGATTTGAACCTTCGTTTGTCTGACTTAAGAGACTGTTCATTTCACACCACACTGCCTCTAATGCCAGAGAAATAACAGACTCCTTTCATCAAATGTCTTCAGCTGCTTCTCCACACTTTTAGCTCTCTGTTTATTTTTGCTCTGACAATGAAAAGAAGGGAGGAAAATTCCACCGTGCCTAGAAGGCACCTAGTTTTTTGATAATTTTGCAAACAGTTTTCTTTGTTTCAGAAGCGTGTCTATAATGGAGAGGCTATGGATGCTTGACATGAATTGGAAGTAAGTTTTTATTTGTTTGAAATTATTACACCAGCCTTCCTTGACACTTGCTGTTAATTATTCACTGGGAAATAGAGAAATATGTCAACACAACATTTGTCACTGGTTATTTAGAGGCTCAGGTTGACAGATCTTGGCAGAATCTTTGAAAGATGTATCTGACGTGGTTGCTTTTAGTCTCCTTATTTATTTTACATTCTCAAGACAGTAAAACAAATAAAATCTTCCACTAGTGTGATAGCTACTCACAACAAAGACACGTATTTAGGACAAGGTTAGCAGTCTTTCAACACTGATTGGAAAAGCAGGTGGTCATCAAATGGGAAGTGAAATTGGTACATTTCAGGCCCGATGGAAATTTTAAGAGGCGCAAAGTAGACAATAAATGTAATTATTATGTATTTCTTTACCATTCCCTACCAAAAAAAAAAAAAAGAAAAGAAAAGAAAAATGGCCATAAGGAGACTTCAACCTATACTGATTTGTCCCGTAAGTGATGGATTAAATCACAAAATATAAATCAAAGCTCTAAAAATACAAGCATGCCATTCTACGCTCTGTTCTGTCACAACTTCTGTCTTATCAAGCTTGGCCTTTCCCTCTCTCATTATATTTCTTGTGTCCTGCCTGCCTCTATTCAAGCTACTCTACTCTGAAGCAGCTGCTAAAATCACAGTTTTCAGTTCCAGCTTTGAATGCAAGTACTTGTCCTGCTCTTACTGACTGAGTGAAATTAGTCTGCTTACATAACCTCCCAGATTAATTTTCTTTCTTACTTTTTGAATTCAAAAACGGGTATTTAAATAACTTATTCTTCTTCTCACAATGACCTAACCTATTTTAAAAAAATCAAAGTTGTAATCACTGTCCCTAAATTCTTACAAAATCTTTTTTTTTCTAATTTGTCCTTAGTCTATCACCCCCTCTTTCTGTTCCTTCTGCTCTACTGATGCTGGCCTTCATGCTATTTCTGGAAAACACCAAGCACACTCTGACTCAGGATCCTTGTTCTGCTTCTCTATTGCCTGGAGCTCTCTTTCCTCCCACATTCTCATAGTGTCCTCCACTAACTCTATGAGGAGTCTGTTCAAATGTTGCCATGTTAGCGAGGCCAACCCATCCACCCCACTGAAATTGTTCCACTTCCCCGCCTCTCAGTTGTTAGCATCCTTAGCTCCTGACAATAGAAGTCCATGACAGCAGGGGCCATTGGGAAAGCAGTTGCACCTGGGAGCAGGGGTCTGTAGTGGGAACAGTCTGAAAATGAGTGCAAGGTGAGGATGAAATGGAAGAAGGAGGCTGGATAAATTTACATGGTCCTCATTTGCTAGGAGGGCAATGAGAATTTACTAAAGAGTATTTAGGCAGATGAATGGCATAATATGATTTACATATTAAACAGATTGTGCTGATACAGGTGGAAAATGGATCAGAATGTGTAATATGCAAGGACATTACTTCAGAAATTCTAGAAGGCTGAGTTTTAAGCATGTCTAAGCCCACCAGATTCTATTCATACCTCAAGTCCAGGTGGTGACATGTTGGAACATTTCAATTTAAACAAAGAGAGGTGATGAAGGGTGGCAATAGGATACTTTGTCTTTGGGAAGTGGCAACTAGAATGAGCTAGGGAAAAAGCAACAGAGGTTGAGAGGACTAAAACTTCCCCTAAGCTTAATTTTACTTAATTCATATTAGATACCTTCTTGAGGGAACAAGAAAACTCCAGCAGGAACACAGTCCAAGTAACCTATAATCCCAGCACTTTGGGAGGCAGAGGTGGGTGGATCACGAGGTCAAGAGATTGAGACCATCCTGGTCAACATGGTGAAACCCCATCTCTATTAAAAATACAAAAATTAGCTGGGCATGGTGGTGCACGCCTGTAGTCCCAGCTACTCCAGAGGCTGAGGCAGGAGAATTGCTTGAACCCAGGAGGCGGAGGTTGCAGTGAGCCGAGATCATGCCATTGCACTCCAGCCTGGGTAATAAGAGCAAAACTCCATCTCAAACAAAAGAAAAAGAAAAAGAAAGACAGTCCAAGTAGATAATGGCAAAATCTGACCCAATGGTCAGGACTTGGTGAGTTTAAATAGTAATTTAGCCAAAAAAGAAAGCAGATGGAAGCACTAATCCAATGAAAGCAGACAGATATGTTTTCAGGGTTTCCATTTGTAATTGAGAGTGATATAGGTCACCCAGGGAAAGTTAATTCTGCCTTGGAGGGACCGTGAGTCTTAGCATGAGAAATAAAGTCACAAACGTAGCAAGAGTTTGTTACTGCAGGAAGAGTAGCCATCAAGGAGAAAAATCAGATTCAACTAGAAGGATTAAAATTTTTGGCTTCTATTTGTTCTTCTGGACACTTAACACAGGGTGTAGGGCAAGAAAGAGATAATATTTAAGTGCCTTGTATTTTATTTTTGTGTCATGTATTTGGGCCAAAGGAGAAAATGTGTCCCAATAAACTGTGCTTGTCCGAGCTTGTCAAAAATCAAAAGAAGAACATGATGACATGTGAGATCAGAATGGGTACTTGGAATAATTTCAGCGTTTCTTGATAGAAAAAGCCTCCTGTGACCAGAAGCCTGATGTCTGTGCCCCAGGTCTGCTACAGCTTATGTTTTGTTAAGATGTCTTTGCACCTTCCTGTGTCTGGAAAGCTACCCTCTGGAAGAGGCAGTGGGTTTTTCGGTGAGAACACAGAGAGAGGCATGGTGAGTGAACTTACCACAGGAATGTCCTTCCAAATGAGAGCTCCTTGTGAAAAATGTTAGCTTCTCTTCTGTTTCTGAGAGTTTCATATCACTGAGTGACTGCTGCAGATAATGTTATAGATGATATCACAATATCAGGTTGATGGGCTGGAATTCACTATCTTTAAGATAATCTTAAGGCTCTAGTTTTGTGTGTTTTCTCAATTATTTATTTATTTGCATGTTCAAACAATATTTACTAAGACCCTCACTTAATCAGATTAGGATGCTGTAATAAAATATTATAGGCTAGGTGACTTAAATAATAGAAATGCATTTCTCTCAGTTCTGGAGTCCGGGAAGTCCGAGATCAAGGTGCAGGCAGAGTTGCTGTCTGCTGAAAGCCATGTTCCTGGCTTATAGACAGCAGCCTTCCTAATGTGTGCTCCCGTGGCCTTTCTTTGGCTTAATATTACAGAAAGAGAAAGGAAAAGAGAGAACATCTTTTTTTTTTTGTAAGGACATTAATTCTATTATTTAAGCCACACCATCATGACATAATCTAACCCAATTTATCTCCCAAAAGCCTCAACTCCAAATACTATCACACTGGAAATAGACTTCAACATGTACATTTTGGGGGACAAGAGCATTTAGTTTATGGTAGTCCCATGTATAGTTTAAATTTTTGCAAAACCTTCAAGATATAAAGAATTAAGCTTCACTCCTTCTCTCTGGCCAATGCCCTTGGGCTTGTTGAGCTTGGGATGTCTGTAAAGCAACCCAATATTATTTAAGCATCAGATACTTGATTCTAAGGTTTGGAAAAATGGAATAGGGAGAGTTGTGAGTTGTCAGTACATAAATTCCAAATATGCCATGGAAGCATATGATATCACCTGAGGGTCAAGTGGGGAGAGAAAAAAATAAAAAGAGAGGAAGTGCAATCACTGAACTTCAGAGAATGAAAAATCAGGACATTGGTGTGATGTAAGTTGAGCTATTGAGAGGAATCCGGTAGCAAAAAGGAAGAGACAATGGAGCTAGAAGTGATCAGAGGGGTTGAGAGAGAGACTAGGAAATAAGTGAAGAAAATTTTCAAACAGAAGGAAGCAAAGAGCTTTCTTGACAGGGATTCTAACAGTTTGAGTAAAATGAGGACTAACTGTTGACCACTGAATTTGGAAACATTTAGATTAACTATGATCTTGACTGCAACCGCTTCTGTGGAAAGGTAAGGACAAATGCCTGAGTGCTTAGCTGGCTTGGGTTTCAGGGAAATTGAAGTAATGAGGGAAAAGGAATATGAACTACTATGTGAGGAACTTTGTGGTAAGAGCAAGTGGAGAAGTTAGGCATCAGCTGGAAGGATGTGTGAAAACAGCACGGATATTGTGAGAGGTTAAGTATGATGTTGATATGGATACAGAAAAGTTATATTACAAGAAAAGAGCAGGCAAGAAAAAGATAGGTAAATTGCAGAAGTAGGGTCCTTAAGTACATGCGATGCAATGGGATCCATTACACAAGTGGAACCTTAGAGTTAAATGGAAGCACAGGCATTTCATTCGGTACAATACAAATTAAAGCAGTATATATGCATTTTCATGTAAAGATTCTCAGACTTAGTGGTGAGAAGATGTGTAATTTTTTAGGTTGTTTCTGTTTCCTAGGGAAGAATAGAAGCAGCATCTTCAAACCCAAATTATGCTTCAGGCTTGAAGAGGTGTTCATATTTGGGGAGAGATAAGGTGAGAAAGGAGGTCTTCCAGTTCAGAGATTTCCAAGTGGAGTTCTGCTAATGGATTATGAGTGTTCTATTGATCGCCTCAGCATTCAGGGCAGGTGGGTGATTCCTAAAGTCATCAGAGGTCGCTTTCCTCCCTTTTCTTGTATCAATTTCACCATCATTGTATTCAAGCTAGAAATTGTGGATCTAGGATACAGAGATAATAAACTGAAAAATTGAATAGAATTGCTGGGAAGATCTAAGGAGATACTTGAGACCAGCCAGTAAAGTTGTGTCTTTTTCCAGTTACCACATGAGTTATTTTGGTGAAGTCACAGAGTAAGCAGTGACTGAGACTTAACCAGATGTGACATAGAGCTGCACACATCCAGTAGCTGAGGGATGGTAGGGTAGGGAAACATATTGATGCTGTGTGTAAAAGAGTGAGAAAACAGGAGCAGCTGTGATGGAGAGTGAAGGCAGTAAATAGGGCGTGGGCAGGGAAAAGGTGCTGCACCATTGATGAGAGGTTCAGAATAAGTCAAGCAATTGTTGGAGTCAAAGTTCTAAGGGGAGTGTATTAGTCAGGGTTCTCTAGAGGGACAGAACTAATAGGATATATATGTATATCCTATTAGTCATCTCCAAATTAGCCTGGAAGCTATGGTTGGAGATGACAAGTTGTGTGTGTGTGTGAACTAATAGGATATTGGTTCATATATATATATACACACACACACATATAACTTGCTTGATATATATATGGGATATTATTTAATTAAATGTTGATCAACACTTTCCCACTTGCTTGCATTTGTAGGCTTATAAAGAGACTTTGGATAAAGAGGTCTGAGCTATATATTGAATTGGAATATCTAAATTCAAGTCCCACACATATATACGGGATTAACTCACATAATCACAAGGTCTCACAATAGGCTTACGTTGTCTGCAAGCTGAGGAGCAAGGAGAGCCAATCCGAGTCCCAAAACTGAAGAACTTGGAGTCCAATGTTTGAAGGCAGGAAGTATTCAGCACAGAAGAAAGATGTAGGTTGGGAGACTAGGCCAGTCTCTCTTTTCACGTTTTTTTCTGCGTGCTTATGTTATAGCCACGCTGGCAGCTGATTAGATGGTGCCCACCCAGATTAACGGTGGGTCTGCCTTTCCCAGCCCACTGACTGAAATGCTAATCTCCTGTGGCAACACCTCACAGACACACCCAGGATCAATACTTTGTATCTTTCAATCCAATCAAGTTGACACTCAGTATTAATCATCACAGGGAGTAACACAGAAAAAGTCAGAGATGGGCTGTTTGGACTTAAGATCATACAGAGAGAACATTTTAGGGACAAATTCTAAGGATGAACATGGGTTGAGTTGAGAAAAGATTGGGGTAAGTCAGGGAAAGGGGAGAAAATAAGACAACAAGGTCTTGAAATGATTGTCTGTGTCGCTAATGAAGGGTTTCCCGCGAGAACTTTGAAAATTAGTCTGGAAGCTGTGGTTGGAGATGACAGGGAGTTTAAGGCTAACAAGTCAGATGAGCACTGAAATTTAAACTCCGGTCAGTGAAAGAAGAAGCTATGAAAAAGCCTTGAGACAGCACAGCAGGGAAGACTTAAAGAACATGAGGATAATATGGTATACCTAAATCAAGAGCTAATTTAATTCCTGGAAGTAAAAGCAGTAGTATTACATTGAACACTTAACATAAATCACAATATTCTAAATTAGAGCTTATCATTTGTGGTGTTCTCAGAAGGTTGTGTTGTTTTGTAGAAGCCCGAGATGGTAAAACAAAAACAAAACAAACAAACAAAAAATGTAATATTGTAATATTTTCCACAGTGTGCTTATTGCAGGAAATAAAACTAAATAATACATGTATGAGCCTAATGCGTGGGTAAGCACTGGACATCTAGCACCCTTTGGGTCCTTTTCTTAGTGGTTGAATGTATTTCCTAGAAAGTAAATAGACCTGGATGGAGAAATATTACAAATTCTATCACTGAAAGGAAAACAGATATATTCATACATGTGTTTATACTTTCAGCAAGCTATATAGAATACTCACCGTATATCATGCCTATACTGGGCTGTGAATTCAAAAACCTAAATATAATCAGGTTTATAGCCCCAAGATCACCAAATCTAGTGAAGATTTTTTGTGTTTAAGATAAAAAAGAGAGTTTACAGATTTGAGACTGAACACTTGGTATTCTAGAGAACGTGACTGTTGGTACTGGTTCTAGAACAGCGTTGCCTAGTGAAAATTTCTGTGATAATGGAAATCACCTGTAAGTGGCTGCCATATTGGACAGAGTCGCTCTATAGCTTCAGTCACCTGTGTCTTGACGCATTTAATATTGCTCTTCTTTATCTCGAGGGAGGAAAAAACAGAATGTGACATCAGATGAAGAAAACTGACGATATCTTTTATCCATATAAATTGCCCCCAGAGGCTTCCCAAGCTCTTACTTGTCATTGTTTGTTTCTTTCAATGATATATTAAATGGAGTGTGAAGTTATAAGAGGCTGTAAGAGCCTTGAGCATTTCAGAGGTTTTGCTTGGTAAGCAGCTTCCACCGCAAATTAATCGGAAAGGGTTTCTGTCTGGAAGTCATTGCCTTTTATTTTCTCCTTTATCTCTTTCCCGCTTGCTTACATTTGTAGGCTTATAAAGAAACTTTGGATAAGGAGGTCTGAGATGTATACTGAGTTGGAGTGTCTAAATATAAGTCCTTTATCTCCAACCTGAACAAATCAGTAAGCCTCAGTAATTTTACTTATAAAATGAGGACAAAAACATCTACCTAAGTGAAAGTAGTTTTGTAATAATGCATATATAGATACTTAGAAATGTAAGAGTTAATCCTTACATAATAAATGGAAGAAGTAAAACAAGCCCTGAACTAAAAATCAATTATTAGAAATTAAACTTTAATCAGAATAAAATAGGTGCACCGTAAAATTCTCTCCCTTCAAGTATTTAAAGTGGAAATTATCATGTTTTTAGAAATAATATCTCCTTTTCAATTTACTCATGTTTCATGGCAACATGCATCAGCCAGGTGGACGGTATCAAGCTTAAATGTCAGTAGTTCGCACATATAGAAAGGCCATGTTAATTCAACCAAACCTAGAACTGGTGTGCCAGGCTCTCTGTAACTTGCAAACAGTTGGTCTTATCAAGTAAACCATTCAAGATAAAAAGGTCAACTTTTGTAGATGGCATTTTCTGTTTTGATAAGACTAGCAAAAGCCATGACTTTCATAAGGTGTGTATTTAATTAAAATTTTAATGTTCTTCTTTGTTGTAGATTTACCACATATTCTATCGTGAATAGAGATAGAATTATGTAATTCAAAATCAAAGAGGTGAAATGAGAATTATATTATTTTGTTTTATCTTATCAGTGAAAATTTATTGATCCTCTACCAAGTGCTGGATATTGCAAAGTCTGCAGATAAAAATGTCTATAGTGTAATCCCTGTTCTTTAAGAGCTGCTAGTGCAATAGAGAGGAAAAGATACATAAATAACAACAATATAGTGAGCTTTATGCGCAGGAAATGTGGAAGCTCAGAGAACGAATCCAGGGTGGGGATAAGCTGCCATGAGGAAAGATTTTCCAATGGAATGCAATTCCTCAGAATATTCTCAAAGGTAGAGTAGAGCCTTGCAAGCTGCATGGGATTTGGGGAAAGAACTCAGCAAAAGCATGGTGACATGGGGACAAGGACCTATCTCTGTTTCAGCACATAGTCTGGAGTGTATAGCTGGGGATATAGTGCGGCTGTAGAAAATAACACTGCCAAGGGAGGGTTGGCACACTGGGGTTTATGGGACATGCTTAGAAGTCTTGTATTTGTCTTACGGGAAAAGAAACAGCACGATAGCATGGGAATTGGTTTACTTACTCCTGAGTTTTGGAATAGATGCTGCAGCAGAGCAGAAAGAGACCTGAGACAAAAGGAGCAAGTACTAAGTAAGAGGTGAAACGTGCTTGAATTAAGAAAATATAGCTCTTCATCAGAAAAATATTTTCCTTCATCAGGGATGAAGGAAAGGGGGTTAATATGAAAACAGGTTGTAGGCCGGGCACGGTGGCTCAAGCCTGTAAACCCAGCACGTTGGGAGGCCGAGGCGGGTGGATCACGAGGTCAAGATATCGAGACCATCCAGGTCAACATGGTGAAACCCCATCTCTACTAAAAATACAAAAAATTAGCTGGGCATGGTGGCACGTGCCTGTAATCCCAGCTACTCAGGAGGCTGAGGCAGGAGAATTGCCTGAACCCAGGAGGCGGAGGTTGCAGTGAGCCGAGATCGCGCCATTGCACTCCAGCCTGGGTAACAAGAGCGAAACTCCATCTCAAAAAAATAAATAAATAAAAAAGAAAAGAGGTTGTATAATTTTGTTCTCACATTGCTATAAAGAAATTCCTGAGACTGGGTAATTAATTTTTTTAAAGGAATTTAACTGTACAGCCTGCTCATGGTTCTGCAGGCCATGCAGCTTCTGAGGCGGCCTCAGGAAACAGAATTATCGCGGAAGGCAAACAGGGAGCAGACACATCATACATGGCAGGAAAAGGAGCAGGAGAGAGGGAGATGGGGTGTGCTACACACTTTAAATGACCAGATCTCTAGAGAACTTACTCACAATCATGAAAACAGCATCAAGCAGATGATGCTAAACCATGCATGAGAAATCCACCCCCATGATCCAATCACCACTCACCAGGCTCCACCTCCAAGATTAGGGATTGCAATTTAACATGAGATTTGGTACAGACAAAGATTCAGACCATGTCAGAGATATAGAAGGTCGTAGTGAAAGACTTGGTGACTTTCAAGTTAACAGGAATTTTATAAAGGGAAAAATTGAGACAGATGCTCAGATTCTCCATTTTTTCAATTGGTTTCAAGATAAAGCATCTAGGGAAAAAAACTACTTATAAAAAACATGTGTGTTTCCTCCTTCTTTCTTTTCCTTCTCTTTCAGTTTTTAATATTCTTCTTCCCCTATTCTTCCCCTCTTTCTTTTTCTTCTTCATCTATCCAGGGACTCATGGTTTGAGATACAGTTGGTTCAATTTTGTGTATTTTTGTTTAGGGACCCATGGTTTGAGATACAATTAGTTCAGCTTTATATATTTTTGTTTGAAGGAAGTAAGATGAGTATAAAATGTGTGTGGGTGAAGAGAATTGTTCATCAGTGGTACAGTTTGCAGAAATCGTGTGAAACATGGGGAATTAGACATTTCCATAGGACTTAGGAAGTGAGCGGCCGATGGTAACTTTGGCAGAGTGGTGGTATCAGAAATGAGATTAGATAGGACAGAGTGTGCAAGTGTGTGCAGCTGATTGTGCTTGGAGGCAAAGATCAGAGAATGAGGGGCTGATACCAAGCAGAGTCACAGGGTCAAGTGAGTTTGTTGTGAATTTCTTCTGGGTTGTTTTGCTGTTCATTTATTTTCAGCCACGGGTAACTGGTATATCTTTCTATATATTTTATGAAAGGAGTCAGTAGACATAATAAATATGAGAGGAAAAAAAGCAAAGTAAATATATAATATATAAGGAGACAAAATGTTTGAGAAGACAAGAGAGGAAATAAAAGACATGTGTTTATCACAGTGGCTCCCAAACGAGGGTGATTTTACTCCCTCCCTGGCCAGGTCAGATACCGATTTTGATTCTCAGAGTTCTGCAGGGTGCTACTGGCACATAGTGGTGCAGGCCATGGAGGTTGCCACACCTTTTATAGCACGCAGGCAGTCCTGCATTACTAACATGACATGAGAACATGGCCACAACACTGGCAGAGAGAGATGGATGAACCAACCTCGGTACCAGGTGATGGGAACATGCACTGACGGGTAACAGCGGGCAGGGAGGCAGGTGGGCCCTAAGGCCTTCATTTCCTGTGAACAGATGAGGTCGTTGGAGAGATTCAAAGAGAGACTGGAAGGAAACATGAAGCTGAGGGATGAGGAACATGCCATGGAGAAGGTTAGCAGGTTTTGATTGGAGAATTAAAGGATGCCAGGTATTGAAGAGTTTTGTGGCTGTTGGGCACACGATCCACTGGAAATGGCATCTTATGTAACCAAATCTAAACCAGAACCACTATGCATATATAGCTTATCAATACATGGAGACAGTGTCCCCAGGCTTCTCTGTTTTATTTGGCGCAGGCTGTCTCACCCCTGGAAGACCCTAGAAGGGAAGGCTGTGAATTTTCTAAAACATGTCTCCGGGTTATGCCCTTAGAGCAGTCCAGAGAGTCCTGATAAACCAGCTTTTCCACTGTGTTACAGAACTGCACTTTCCTTGGGCTGGGACGGGGAATTGCATTTCTTGCCATTGCTTACTGAATGACACCTTTTCAAGTTCCTTGGAGTGGAAAACAACAATAATGTGCTCTTCCCAATCCCCCTACTGGTCTCTGGGTCAACCTTAGCCTTGAATACAAATCATAAGATGGCTTAGACAGTGCAGCTGGAGCATGCTGGTAACTTACAAAAAGGAGTTGGTCTTAAGAATGTGCTTGTCTTGTTTTTATAGAAGTTTTATTACTCACTTGGTGAGGAGTGGTTATAAAGACGCCAAAGCCTAGATCTTCACTCTGAATCCTAATACATGTCATTTCATTTCAAATTTCACTGAGCTTGAGCCCGCCCTACTATCTTAAATTATTAATCAATGTTACAATTGGTGAAGTATAGAAAGGCTGTCTCTGAATTATTTGTTATAACTCTATATACATCTATAATTATGTCAAAATCTGAAATAAGTAAATAAATACATACCCCTGCTTTGAGTTAATAGACAGTTTTAGACATTAATATGAATTGTTTATTCATTCGCTATTCAACCAATCAAAAACCTTGAATTAATTACTATATATTGCAGGACCTTGAAGATAAAAATGTATTCAACTCTTTATAAGAAACTATGAAGTTGGTACTATGGTTAAGACCCTTAGAAAGACTAATAGAATGAATTTCATCTGGCCCAAGGTTATGTATCTAATAAGCTGTAGACTTTTGTGAGGTTTTCTTTTATATTTGTATTTGTTGCATATTTTTGTTTGTTTTTCTGTATCATGCTGCTATCCAGCAAGGCGCAGCATAGCATCAGGTTGCTCAGTGTAAGGCAAGGAAGGCAGCACTCTTATAAATGGCTCCGGGGCAAGTGAAGCTACAGTACAGTTTATATCTGAAATAAGCCAAGTTCTCTAAGGAATAAACTAATTACGAACGGGGGTCACAGACACCTTTATGAAGGAGAGAGCTATGCCGTTCCTCTCAGCTTTGTTGAATATACAAAGGAAAAAAGTATGTGTGATTGGGGTGAAATAGTGAGGAGGGAATGGCACCTCCAGGGGAGGGGGTGACTACAAGGACCAGAGGAATCAGTGTTAAAACCACTGTACTCAACCCAGACCCTAAAGAAGGCTGAGACTTGAGCACTGGGATGAGATGAAGCATTGTCGAGTCTCTGTTGAATCTCCTTTCCCTTATAAACCACTGCAATTTGGAGAATCGGACTCTAGTACACTGATTGAGCCAAATCTCCAAGTGGCAGAAATTGTGTGTGTGTGTGTGTGTGTGTGTGTGAGAGAGAGAGAGAGAGAGAGAAAGAGAGAGAGAGAGAGAGTGTGTGTGTGTGTATTTCTTCTATCCACTTACCTGAGTTTAAGCTGACCTAGACCTGATTCTAAAAAGAATCCCCAAAACAGTCTGGTGAGCTCTTGAGACTGAACCTGTGTTTTGAAATTTGGCTCTTAGGCTTGCTAATAATAATATGTTCTTCGATGTGTTGGTCATTCTTCCTGCTTTATGTACATCCTTTAAGGAAACTTTGTGTAGGATTGACTGTGGATTTACTGAAGATGAAGGTGATTTCTGCAATCTATATTCCTAACTCCAGTTTAACTCTAATAATCCTTTTGTCCCCAGTAGCCTGTTCTTTGGTTTGGCTCAATTAATTTAAATCCTATTAACAGTTAAGGGATCTGAGCAAGTCACTCCCTTAAGGTTTATAGGGAATTTAAGAGGGACAGGGCAAAGTGAGTGTGTGAGTTTTTAAAAATTCCTATGCTTAGGCTGAATTCTATTTCTCCTATCTTCCTTTTACAAAATAAATTCAAATTGCCTTTTATCCACACTCCAGAAAACAAAGTGTCTGAATACAGCATGCCAAGGGAGGTTTCCTTTGATAAAAATTGTGATGGACAACATTTCTATATTAAAAGAAAGAAAACATCTTCCGTTCAAATTTTATCATTTTCTGAACTACAGTTAGAACTATTTCATTATTCTGGGCAAGAAATTTAATAACACATTCATCTCAGCACCCACAATGGTGAGCTGGCTATATGGGTGTTCAAATGTCCCATATGTTTGTCCTAAACTCATACACAGCTAGATTCAATTTAAGGGAAATGGAGAAAGATGCCTCTCCCTGCAATTCTCTCCATTTATGACAAAGCCCCATTACATGCTGAACCTCAGCAACCAGGAAGTAATGTTGCATATCAAATATGATCGTAGGGGAAGAGCATTCTCACAAAGCAGCTTCCAGAGGACCTGCGTGGTTCCTAACATTACCACTTGAGTTAGCAGCATTCCCACTCCAATTCCTGTCATCAGAACTTGTGCAAACTACTGCATTTTCCTGCAATAATATGTCATCATTAACCATATGTCTTCTTTCTACCACTTTTTTTTCCAGCAATTCACCATCATTAATTTTTAGTACCATTTCCTGAAGACAGTTGGCTCCTATCCAAATGTAATGAGGTTGAGATTCGTAAAGTTTGATAATTGTCAGGGGAAGAATATAAGTGTAATAAAATGCAAGTTTCTTTTTTAAATGTCTCTCAGCAACAGTAGATGAGCCGACTATGGCCATGTCTGAGCATTTCTTTTGAGTTGAGATTACGGGGGTCATAAGGAGACCTTACTCAATATCAATCGATCAGTAATTATGTTTGATAAATACCAGGAACATATTAATAATAATAAATATTATAGTTTTCACAGAACACGTTATATCTGCAAAGAGTTTTATCATTTAATTCAAATATAAAAGTATTTAGGGAATTCCTGAAGTGTGCCACGTATAGATCTAGAATCAGGAAAAACAAAACGTTAATAAATGTAGGATGCCTGCTTTCCAAAGATGCCCAGTTATGTTTGAGAGAAGAGTTATGCCAATGGTACAATAGTTCTCAGTTTAGCAAATTCCCTAGGCAGTAATAAAATGATTGTTTTCTTTTTTTATAGCAAGATCCACTGAGATTACCTTCAGCATGTCATGGCGCCTTAAATCTTAAATACAGCAGCTTCGAGTCTCTCCTGGTTACTGAGCACTGGATATGTGGCAAGTGCATCTGAATAGCTGAAATTTTAGTCTTACTTAATTTGAATTAAGTTAATTTAAGTTGAAAACATACTCAGTGGTTATTGAAAAACATTTAATTATATTTGTGATTACCTGAGTATATGGATCCACTTTTGCCACTGCAACTTTTATGAAGTTTAAAATCAGGTCACATATTTCCTATGAAAATATAACATCTAGATTGAGATGTGCTAGAAATTCAAAACACACATGAGGGTCTAAGCAAAGAAAAGTGTTTGATCTATCTCATTACTAAGTTTCTATGTTGACTGCATGTTGAAATGATAACATTTTACATATATTAGGTTATATAAGCATATGTGAAAGCTAATTTACTGTTTTTTCATTTTTAAAAATAGTACTACTAGGAAATTTTAAATTGCATTTGTGCCTCACGTACTATTGGCGTTGGAAGCGCTACTGGAAATGAAGGCTGTACTTACCCTTTCTTCCTTACTGAAGATGGCATCTGGCCAAACCCACTGACCCTGGCTCTGCTAGCAAGAAGTTACCCCCACAACACACACAGTCCTCAGCACATGGGACCAGCAGCAAAAAGATGGGCAGCAGCAGAGCCTAAAGCCTGATGGCAAGTCAGGTAAGTCACCTCAGATTTAGATGCCTTCTTAGCAAAAATGCATTCCAAACCCATCTTCTGTACTTACAGCAAGACTGAAACCCATATAAACATATAAAATACCCTACTTAGGATTATAATAAAAGTTAATGACAATGTAAAGGCTAAGAGATCTGTGTCAAATACCACACACTTTACAAGATAGACTAAAATTTTATGGAAAATAAATCAGTGATATTTCTTGGTGTGGGGGGTGGGGGAAAGTGTTTTCCATAGGAAAATTTTGTGTAGTTTGGCAAGGAAAAAGATCTATCGTGTCTAATTTTTTTGGTAAAAATATGTGATCCTTAGCCCGGTGAAAATTACTGATCAATTCACCTGCTTAGACAAGAGCTCGTGCACCTGTTTGGCAAGGCTCCGTGGATTTTGCACTAACAATGGTGCAACGGACAATCATGGGAAGTTGCCTTGCCCTGGAATGCAGGGCAACAGCCCCACCTAGCGGTTCCTTTGCCTGGTTGTATGCAGTTTGTCAGGCAATAAGTGCACATCCTCAGTGTACACATCCTTGCACATGTATCCTGGCCTGCTATTTATACTGCAACTATGATCTTGAGTGGTTAATGGACTCACGAGATTTAGAGAGTCATGGGACCTTTAGAAATCATTTTAAATTAAGATGTCATGTGTTTGAAAAGTGCCTATGGTAAATCCTGGCAGGCTTCTAGGAGAAAGGTATCCTTAAGTGGCTATTTTAAAAGTCAGAGCACGGAAAGTATAACGAAGATACATTGATATGCCAGGTTTGCCTTTGTTTCATGTAAAAACCCAAGTTATTTCTGGTTGAGGTCTCTACCCCATTATATCATATCATAAATTACAATTGGCTTTCATAAAGGGAGAAATAACCAGCATCAATTAAAAACAAACATGGTGTGTGGGTGTTAAACACATTCAGTATGAAAGCCACGTGGAATTATAAAATATTTATTATTTTCATGTTCTTGGTTGAAAGAATAAACCTGCTAGAAAATTTTATGTATCTAGCAGTAGAATCTAGAATTTTAATGGGAATATTCAAAGCTCTGTCAGATATTGAAATAAGAGCTTAAAATTTAGACTTTCAGCAAGTTAAAATCTTAGAGACTAATTTTTTTTATTTTTATTATCATAGAATTAGAACCTTGGAGCCATGCAATAGGATGCTCACATCTTAAAATCATTTACTTACAAATCCAGTAAGCTGAGGGACTTACTTCCTTTTGAGAGTTTCACAAATAAATAATTCAGTAATTTTTTTTTAGGAAGGTCTGTTTCTCTTGGAATTGGTCCCTGAAACATTCTCTATCATATAGGTAAGCTAACGTTGGGAGTTCTTTATGGGTAATTTCAGTAAGAGAAAGCCAGACTAGGGGAGCTTGGCTCGTGGAGCTAGAAGAGTGTAGGAAGGTCAGCACTGGGGCATGATTTTGTTAAAGTTGGGGAAAAGAGGTCTTTCCAAAAAGCAGTGGATTGGCACTCACACAGTGATAAGATCTAGTTGTAGCGAAGAGCTTTCTGAGTATTATTTATTGCACTGGACCTTTTACCATTTTATTAAGCTCAACTTATCTGTATATAATAAAGAAATGGGGAATGACATTAAAGAAACAAGGGAACGTGTGACGGTTATGGGGATGACTATATTCCTGAAATTTCGTTCAGTTTTATTAAATTCATGACAACCTCTAAGCTGAGACTTCTTATTTTTTCAGCCACAAAAACTGAAGCATGGAACGATTAAACAAGCTCTCCAAGATCAAATAACCAGCAAATATAGATCAGGATCTTAATATAGGTCTATTTTACTCTAAAACGCTTTCTCTTTCTAAAATACTCGGTAGTTTTCAATGACAAAAACTGCCTATTAAACCTCGAGAACATGCATTTACTCTATATTACAACTTGGCATACAATGATTAATTGTATTTCCTCAGTGATGTCACCTTGAAGTGGCTATTATTTTCCTTAGTTCACTGATGAGAAATGTGAGGATTGCCTGAGGGACATATCAAGTGGTCAAGCCATGTTCAGTCGCTGTCCTTCTTCCTTCAAAACCCTGTGGTCTGCTCAAAACCCTCTACTAAGTAAATACTCTAAAATGAGTTCTCTTCTGTTTCTGACGTCTTCTCTTGGTCCTGTTAATTTCCCTCACTTTTTCTTCAAATCTAGCAAATTAATTCAAAAGAAAACACAATTAGGAATAATCTCCCTCTGACACAGGTCTTGAAAGCAAAAAAAAAAAAAAATGGAATTAGAAATAGGATGAGTGTGGTCTAAGCATTGCAAAGCTGTCTCTTTCGGTCTTCTTTTTTCATGTTCACACAGCCTTATCAGAAGCCCTGTGAGATTATAGAAAATGCTGGCCTTTTTTCCAATAGCAGTTGTTGTTTTTGTCATTTTCATCCAGATACTTTAGTCCTAAGTCATTGCATTTCCTCACTACAGAAGAACTGGCATTTTTGTGATAATGAAGCTGACATTAAAAAGGCTTTGCAAATGTACTATAAAAACCTGGTTTAGAAGAGTACATTAAGGAATAGAATGAGGGTTTAATCTTCCAGAAATTACTGAAATGTCTGAAGGATACTAGACATTGTCAGGTGAATAAACTCTTCAAGCATCCTTGCATTACCTGAAACTCAGGTATGTTTCTTAAGGGTGGCCTTGTTTTAAATTTCACATTCATTTCCCATCTTCTTTAAGTCTTGAAGAAAAGTGGCACGGCTACTGTTAAACGAACAACAAAAACCCAGGAAACAAAAACCAAAACAAAACAGAATTGGAATATGATTGTTTTAAAAGGCAAGAAAAATACACTTCAGCTAGAAGGAAGAAGATCAATACAGACACAAAGGTAGAAAATCCATAATGTGTAGTACTTGTATTTAAATACATTATCACAGATGTGTAACATTTTCAACAAAAACACATACCTAGCCATTCTTGATTGCATATGATTTGAGGTCATTGAATTATTCATACATTCACATGTAAGTTTGATTCTCACTTGAATGAGGTCTTCAAAGATAGGTACAATCTGGCTCGCAATAAAATCAAGGATATTAATTTATTAGTTTAAATGAGCCATGTTTAGTACACTCATCACTGGTAGAAATAAATAGTGAAGTCTGGATGTTCACTAAGAAACATAAATGATAGAGAATTTTGAAGGATTTTAAATGGTTTTACTTAATACCACATGTGTATGTTTGTAAGGAAATTATTGGGGATAATATAGAGAAAAGTCTTAATGAGAATATCAAAGAAGAGAATGTGAGTTAGAGATCAAGAAATGAAAAAAAGGCCGGGCGCGGTGGCTCACGCCTGTAATCCCAGCACTTTGGGAGGCCGAGGCGGGTGGATCACGAGGTCAACAGATTCAGACCATCCTGGTCAACATGGTGAAACCCCGTCTCTACTAAAAATACAAAAAATTAGCTGGGCATGGTGGCGCGTGCCTGTACTCCCAGTTACTCGGGAGGCTGAGGCAGGAGAATTGCCTGAACCCAGGAGGTGGAGGTTGCGGTGAGCTGAGATTGTGCCATTGCACTCCAGCCTGGGTAACAAGAGCGAAACTCCATCTCAAAAAAAAAAAAAAAAAAAAAGAAATGAAAAAAAAAAAAGACATACATTCACATTTTACATTTTACAATTCCGCCATATATAAATTTTTGCAACAAAAATACAAGAATTATAAACGTATTTTGGTTTTTGAAATATTAAAAAATCTTCTTAAAAGGTATCTTTTCCAAGTATGCATGTTATCACATAAGGAGATTTTGGCCAGGATCAATAAATTACCATCGTAAGGGCACACAGTGAATTCATTTCAGATTCAGACCTGTAGCTAAGGTTTCCTGATATTTAGCTGAGTATTAATAGTATAGTATTCAAAATGGGTGCAGGATTAAGTATATGCTAATATTCTAATAAGTTATTGTGGCATTTTTACTACAGAGATTTTTTCTAATAACACAAAAAGGACTCAGATGTGCATCTTTTCAAATATTAAAATCCTGTCATTTCTTAAAGTATTTGATCCACTTAAAAACAAAATATGTTTTAAAAGTATGTTCATGAACAAATAATTCTTTGAAAATAAATAAATTCAATTATAGATTCACTCCACATTTCCTAATGACTTGGACAGTTTAATTGCCAGTATTTTAATTTCCAGTTGTTTTCCACTACTCTATAAGCATGGAATTAATTTTGAATTATTATCCTTGTGTATCTAAATTCATAAATAATTTTGAGTAGGTTGTAGGTTTCTTGTTTTGTTTCGTTTTTGCTTTATTTTTAGATTCCTTGGGATTTTCTGTGTAAAACACGATCTCTTCTAAAAATAAAGGCCATTACTCTTCTTCCATTAAAACCTTTAAACCTTTCCTTAATCTTAACTCATAGAATCTCTAACACCACCAATGTAGGGTTGAATAGAAGAGGTTTCTCTCCCCAAACAAGAGGAAACATTTCAATTGCCTTATTTTGGAAATCAGAGAGAAGCATTTGTCTCTCACTTAAGGTTTGCTGTCAATTTTTCATGTTGGTCATTTTAAAATTTGAGGAAGTTTCTTACTCTTTCTATTTTGGGTGAGTCTTAAATTCTGTCTAATGTTCTGTATGAACCTACTTAAAAAAACCTTTTTTCTGTTTTATTCCCTCAATGTGGTAAATTTCATTGACCGAATTTTTGATAACGTTAAACTAATCATACAATCGTGAGTTGAATTCTACTTGGTCATGATATATTACATTTTTAAGATACATTATTGAGTTATATTCTGTATTATTTTTTTTGTGCCTATAAATATAAAGATATAGGTCTGTAATTGCCTTTTTTGAATTCCTTTGTGAGATTTGGTATTAGGATTTTGCTGGTCTTTTAAAACAAGTTAAGCAATGATCACTCATGCTATATTTGCTGAAAATGTTTGTAGAAATGTGCGTAAATCTTTCACATGCACACAGCAAGCACACACATTCTTATTTTACATATTATCTGTTTATCCTTAAATGTTTGATAGTATTTTTCAAAAAAACCAGATTGTTTTGGAGTCATCTTTTGGAAAAGCATTGATAACAAAATCCAACTTCTTCGATAGATAATATGATTTTAAATTTTTTGTGTCTTCTTGTGAGAGTTTTGATAAGTATTTGCTGAGAAATTTGTTCATGTCATCTAAGTTGTTAAATGTGCCAGTATAAAATTACTGGTATATTTCATTAACCATTTGTTGTCCATAGGATTTGTAGTAATTACTTTTCTCAGCCTTGACTTTAATCAAAATAAACTATCAAAGTATGTTCTAATTTTCCTTGTAAATGTATTTTAAACCAATACATACATTCTTTATAAGTGGGCTGCTTAATTTTCAGAAAATTGCAAATGTTTTAGATACCTTATTGCTATTGAAATCTATGTTAATTCCTTTGCAATCAAACAATATTCTCTGTATAATTCGGATTTTAAAACATTTTCAGCACTTGTTTCATGGCCCATTATGGCAACTGTTTGGCAAATGTACCGTCGACACATTAACAGGGTGTGCATTCAGCATTGATTACATGTAGCTTTCTTAATTTCAATTGGTGTAAGGAAGTTGATTGTGTTCCCTGAGTTTTAAACATCACTACTGATTTTTTATTGTTGTTATATCAATAGCTAGTAGGGGAGTATTACAAACAACTATAGTACTTGTGGAATTTCTCCCTCTAACTCAATTTTGTCTTTTTAACTTAAGATTTCTTTTTAACTAGATGTGTAGACAATTACAATGATATATGTTTCTGATTAATTATCTATTTTTCATCATGATATGTTTTTCTTTATCTAAGAACAATACTTTTCTAAATATCAGTTTTCTGTTATTTAAATAGCCACTTCAAGCTTTTTAGTGATTACCGTGCATGGTTTATCTTTTTCCCTGCATTTCTTTCAGTATATCTGTTTTCTTGTAATTAAAGAACCTTATAAATAGCTTATAGAGTATTGTTTCTTTGATTGCTGTCTACTTTGTTAATCTCTGTTATTTGGAATATTTAGACAATAATTAAATGCATCATATCATTAGTCATCCATATCATTGGATTTTAGTGTGCCATTTTATAGGGGTTTTTTGGTTATTTTCTCTTTCTTTATTCTTTATTCATTATTGTCTTCCTTGTATTAGAATATTCGAATCATTTTTAATTTTCCATTTTAAGTTTTCTATTGACATTTTGGTTGTCTCTGTTTTTTATTGGTTGCTTTAAGATATGATATGCATATGTAACATTTCATAGTCTATGTAAAGATGGTATTGCAGCACTTGACATAAAATGTTGAAATATTCTCATGATTTAGGTCTTTTTGTTTCCCTCAGACACATTGATATTTGCTTTATACTTGTCATATGTTACATCTGCATACATGGAAAACCCCACTATAAAATATTATAACACTTGCTTTAAGATTCACATGTATTTTAAAGGACTTAAAAGGAACTATATAGTCTTTCATATTTACGCAGATATTCACCTCTTTCCTTGATCTTCATTTTCAAAGAGCCATGTTCCACTCTGGCATATTTTCCTTCAGCTGGAAGGATTGTCTTTCAAATTTATTTTCAGAATTTCTTTTCGTGAAGATCTACAAACCTCATTAGTTTTCCTTAATCTGAGAATTCCTATTTTTTACTCTCATTCTGAACAAATATGTTGCTAAATGTAGAATTCTGTTGTAACATGGATTTCTTACATTACTTTCTACGAGTTCTTTCATTTTCTTCTGCCCTCCGCATTTCTGATGAGAAGTTCACACTCATTCGGGTCAGTGTCTTCTTTACATAATACATGATTTGTCTTTTGTTCTAGCTGTTTCCAACATCTTATACTTATATTTAGTGTTTAGCAGCTTAAATTTAGATACAACATATTAATATGTTGTATCTAAAAATAGTTAACTTTGAGTTTATTGTGTTTAAGATTTACTGAGCTTTTTAAAACTATAAATTTAAAATTGTTAGTGATTCTTTATCTGAATGTTTTTCAGAGGTACTATTTGTTTTCTCTGTCTCTCTTACCTCAGTGGTATGTATATTAAGCATTTTGAAAATGTCCTACAGTCTTTTCAGATCTGTTTCTTCCCCAATATTTTTGTCTGTTACTGAGAATGAATAATGTCTATTGATTTATCTTCAAACTGACTGGCTTTTTCTTCTATTATCCATTCTGCTCTTGAGCCAATCTAGTACATTTTCTTTTAAATTCTGTATTTCTATGCTCAAAATTTTCACTTAAAATTATCTCCTGACTTCCAACCTTTTTTATATGGATTTGAATGTATATCTCTTTACCTCATAGAACATGGTTTCAATAGCTGGTTTAAAGTCCTTCTGATTTTATAATTATGTTAATATCACAGTCATATTGGGGCTAGCATCTGTTGATCATTGATTGCTTTTCCACTTGAAAGTTGGTTATTTTTATTTATTATTTAATGTGTATGTGTATGTGTGTACTGCAGCCTCAATCTCCTGGGCTCAATCAGTTCTTCCACCTCAGCCTTCCAAGTAAGTGGGACCACATGCATGCACCACTATGCCTGGCTAATTTTTATATTTTTTGTAGAGACAGGGTTTTGCCACATTAACCAGGCTGCTCTCAAACTCCTGAGCTCAAGTTACCTTCCTGCCTCAGCCTCCCAAACTGCTTGGATTACAGGCATAAGCCACCACATCTGGACTTTTTTTCGTATACAAATAACTTTTAATTTTAACATGTATATTGTGAATGTTATATTGTGAGTATACTAGGTTGTGTTATATCATACAGAGGATGTCAATATTTTGTTCTAGCAGGCAATCAGCCCAGCTAGGTTCAATTTCAAATTCCAGCTCATCTTCTTTTTGTGATGGCTCAACTCTCATTCATGTCTCTAAGCTCTACTATGCTGCTTTGAGTCTGATTTATGCCTACATAGCTCAGGGAATGGTCTGAGAAACAGGTGTTTACTTTTTATTTTACTTATGGTCTCTAAGCTTTTGGTACATTGGTTTGAATGTCTTCCATGCACACATATGTAATCCTGGAGTAAGTTTGACACTGAGCAGCAATCCAAATCTCAGGCAGCTCGCCAGACCTCTGCTATTACTGGTTTGAGTCCGTAGCCCAGGGACAAGCCTACAATTTTTGGTTCAGTTACAGATTTAGCAGGCCTGTGTCTGCAGTTATCAGTGATCTCAAATTTTTCCCACATGCTCCAGTTTTCCTGTGGCCAGATACAGGTGATTCTTCTTTCATGGTGCCTCTTATTTCCAACTGGGGCTGATCCTTGGAGCAAAGTTGAGAGAAATTTTTCAGAAGGAAGGGATAACATGAGGAGAAATGCCGGATATAGTATGCACCTAAAGTAAAATAAAAATTAATTTTTTTTAAAAAAAAAGAAAGCAAATAGATAAGAAAAACTACAGAACCTCACCTCGGGGAGGTCACTTCTCCAAGTTTTGACTCTTCTGTTTTTGCCTACTTTACAGAGTCCTCATGTACATTTCTTTGTGCTTTTATGTTTTAGTTTATAATTCCAAATGCCTGCTTCTGAATCTTTTGTTGAAATATTATATATCTTTGTATCACTTATCCACATTAAATTTCAACTCAACAGCTATTTACCAAGTACTATGTAAAAGTACTGCATTGTGTGTTACTGATACAAATGTGATATCTCTAATCTGGAGCTCAACATTTAATGAGGCATTTATCCCTTTACATGAATGACCACGACACTATGGGAACTGCTATCAGAGACAGATATGCAAAGCATTGTGGTCAACGGATGCCAAATTGTTTGATACTACGAAGGGGCTGACAAAAAACAAAACAAAACAAAACCTCTAGATGTTTGATGTTTTTTCCTTCAGTTCCATAAATAAGGAGGAGAGAAGTTTAGGCAAATACGCACAAGAGATGGAGTGATGGAAAGTTCTTTCATATGGTTATGAAAATAACTGAGTAGAGATAGAAGGTTATTAGAGAGCAAACAAATCTCAGATTATGCTCTAAAGGAGTTTCAATTGAATGGGTGGGTAATACTGTGTTTTTAAAGATAGAAGTTAAAGCAATAGACCTTCTGAAATAAAACATACAGGTGTATTTTTGTTCCATTTCCTAAAAACTTAGTAAATGTTTTCTCGGGTCATTCAGCAAATCCGTATGCTACAATTTAAATGTGTTCCCCAAAGTTCATGCATTGGAAACTTAGTCTCCAATTCAACAATATTGAAAGGTGGGATCTTTAAGAGGTGATTAGATAATAATGGTTCTTCCCATATGAATGGATTAATGTCTTTATCATGAGAGTAGATTACTGTATTAGGCTGTCCTTGCATTGCCATAAAGAAATACCTGGCTCCGTAATTATTAAAAAAAAGAAAAGGTTCAATTGGCTCATAGTTCTGAAGGCTTTGCAGGAAGCCTGGTGCTAGCATCTTCTCAGTTTATAGGCAGGCCTTGGGAAGCTTATAATCATGGCAAAAGGTGAAGGGGAAGCAGGCACATCACTTAATGAAAGCAGGAGCAAGAGCAAGTTGTTGGGGTGGGGAGTCTGCTAAAATGCCACACCCATTTAAACAACCAGATCTTGCGGGAACTCACTCACTACTGCAAAGACAGTACCAAGCCATTAGGGATACTACCTCCATGACACAAACACCACCTCCCACCAAACATCACCTTCAGAACTGCTGATGACAATTCCACCTGAGATTAGGGTGGGTCTCTCTCTCTCTCTCTCTCTCTCTCTCTTTCTCTCTCTCTCTCTCTCTCTCTCTCTCTCTCTCTCTCTCTCTCTCTCTCTCTCTCTCTCTCTCCTCTCTCTCTCCTCTCTCTCTCCTTTCCTCCCTCCCTCCCTCCCCCCTTCTGTCTCTCTTGCATGCATGGCCTTTTCTGTCTGCTATCACCATGAGATGACTCAGCAAAATTGCCCTCACAGGATGCAAACCTCTTGACCTTGGACTTCCCATCCTCCAGAACTATAAGAAGTAAACTAATTTTATTTATATATTACCCAGTCACTGGTATTCTGTTACAGCAACACAACATGGACTAAGAATTCTGCTAGCTTCCTGCGAGGTGCTAGTTTGACTCTTCATAAACATACTTATTTTTTGTTTTGTTTTTTTTTTCTGGGAGACAAAGTATCTCTCTCTCTCCTAGTCTGGGGTGCAGTGGTGTGATCTCAGCTCACAGCAACCACCATCTCCTGAGTTCAAGTGATTCTCCTGTCTCAGCCTCCTGAGTAGTTTGGACTACAGGCGTATACCACCACAACCAGATAATTTTTGTATTTTTAGTAGAGAAGGGGTTTCACCATGTTGGCCAGGCTTGTTTCAAACTCCTGACAACGAGTGATCCACCCACCTCAGCCTCCCAATGTGCTGGGATTAAAGTTATCTGTGTCTGATCATATTTTTATTTATAAACTAACACCACCAATGTATAAAGTAGAAAAGGAAAATGTTGAATTCATAAAGCAGGGCTTGTAATGGGTACTATAATGATACGTTTTTGAATTACCCTATTTGTTGAGATTATATGTTTATGATACAAAGCTCCCGCTTTGGATTATTTCCTACTGTGAAATTCAAATTTATTTGCAGAAAAAAAAAAACAGAGAAACAATTTCCCAAGAATATTAATGTGTTTAGTAAAAGCCGGAGCATTTCCTATGAAGTACACAATTATTCCTAGAAGACAATTTTGACCAGAGAGCTCTCGGTGAATCTTGCAGGAGCCTTCCTCTTGTTTGGACATCAGCCTTCATTCTGTCTTTGGCCTTGACAGATAGGGGTATGTGCATGTGCAAGGAAACTTGTGTAATCAGTGCCATTTTCAAAGACTTTCAAAAGTCATAAGAGATTTAAAATAGTTCCTTTTGTCCAGTTCTGTTATTAAAAGGGATTTTTGAATCTGCAGAAAGCAATTTTGAGACTAATTAAAAATTTAATAAATAACCATAATATATTAAAAGTCAAATTATAATAGTGTGATGTTATTGAATTAGGGCAAATACACTACACTGTGAACTTCTTCATAAATTATACATGAGGCTTTCTGAATTGTTTACCTCAATTTGGACAATTTCAGAGATTAAAGAGTACTGCGTAATTTAGTTTTAGGGCATAATGGGGAGAAGAGAAACATAGCTTATATTAGTTACAGCTTATTTTCGTATTAGAGTCTAACTTTACAATTGTGTTTGAAAACATTTATTTATTTACTTTTCATTAGTATTGCTTATCATTCTATGCATTCAGAAGTAAATCAAATTCAATAGAAGTTAAAAATGAAAGCTTCTTTTGGAAATAAACGTGGTTTCACAAATTTTATCCATCTTTTGACTCTTTAAAGGAAAACTTTTTACTTATACATTTAATTTCAAAATCATCTACTTCAAGCTATAACATTGCAGGCAAATGTTTCTTGATGGTGAAATAATGAGAAATAGTATTGTGTGTGTGTGTATGTGTGTGTCTATGAATTTTCCCTGGAGGAAGAGTTAGATATCTAAAACAGGAACAATAAGACACAATAAGGTAAAGGTTTTAATAGAGATGCTTAATTATTTGACAAGTCTTTGCCACAAATGAGGAAAGCAAGCATCAGGGTAGAGAAAGATGAAATCCCTCTAGAATTGCTGGTATCAGCTTAGGCATAGGAACTCAGAATTGGAAACAGAGATACTGATTAAACAATTTCCTCAAGAAAATTTATTTTCTGTTTTCAACTTGACTTGGTGGTAAGTTAAGATGTAAGTATCAACCCAATTTTTCAGTCCATCTACATTCTAATATATACATTTTTGCACCAGTGAATCGCAATTACTCTCTTTCATTTTCAGAGCTGAGATGTGTGCCAGCTTTGTGTTCTGATTCACCAGGTATTAGCACTTCTCTGTCAGCGATATCAGTGTGCTTCTCTGAGGGGTGTACTCCACCATGTTTGCTCTGATTATCTCCTAAGGAGAGAACATACTTTTATGGTACAAAACTATCTCAGTAGGGTTGGTAATTGTAATCTTCCTGTGTGCTTAGGAAAGAGGGGGGAAAAAACCACATATTGATGAATAGTACTAGTCTCTGCTATACCCAGTCCCTTCAACTTGAAGTTTTGACCCCTCACTTGGCAAAGGCAATATTGCATGCCCATCAAATTATTTCCTTTTTGTCCTAACAAACAGGAAGACTACAATTCCCAGGAGTCTTACATTTTCATGGGATAATATGACAAAATCTGGCCAAGGAACACGGACAGACAGGATGCACATCATGAAACTCTTTAGGGAGTAGCTTGACCTTTCTCTCTCTCTCTCTCTCTCTCTCTCTCTCTCTCTCTCTCTCTCTCTCTCTCTCCACACCCCCTCCTTCACTCTTTCCTGGGTTACAGGAAAGGCAGTCTGAAGATTTAAGCCACTATAAGTAGATTTCTCAAGGCTATTTCTAAAATGCTGTGGATGCCCATTCATGGTGAGTGGATTTGGCATTGAAAACATAGAAAGGTAAAACTTTGCTAAGCACACATCCAGTGATGTAAAGTTGTCACAGTCTACTAATTTTCTAAAGAACAACAGCAACAACAACTCATCCTTGTGTCCTCATTCATTCCTGTGTTCACTGCAACTGATGCAGTGCATGACACCTTTTAGGCACTGTGTAAATATTTGGTAAAAGGCAGAGGCAGTATAGACAGAAATACATCAAAGGCTCTCTCTTGAGCAGATGTTATTTTGAAGGATAAAAGAAAAAGCAGAGAGATAACATCTCTGCATTTGGAAAAATCATAGTCTAAATCTAGTGGCTTAGAAAGTTTAAAAAAACAGAAAAAGAAAGAAAAGAAACAAAGAGAGAAAAGAAAGAAAAAAGATAGAAAGAAGGAAAGAAGAAAAGAAAGAAAGAAAGAAAAAAGAGAAAGAAAGAAAGAAAGAAAGAAAGAAAGAAAGAAAGAAAGAAAGAAAGAAAGAAAGAAAGAAAGGTTGGTTATTTCTGCCCTTCATATGTATTTGTGAGTCAGCAGGGGTTGGGCTGGTCTAGTTGAACACGTCTCCAGGCTGTGAATTATAACCAGGTCTGGCCCACTTCTCTTTTTCTTCTGGGCTGAAGGAAAAATGTTGCATAATCTTTTAATGGCAGTAAAAGGGCAGGTGTAATCACACAAACACCTCTTAAGCCCCTTCTTGCATCATGTTTGCAACACCCCATTGGCCAAGTCCAAACCCAAAGAGAAGAGAAGTCTTCACCTACCACCAACCAGACCAGGGCAGGGAGGTGGATGCATAATGCTTCATATAAGAGAGATAAGAATGGTGACAAATAACTTAATCCACAGTATGTATTGAGAACTTAACGTATGAAACAAAATATCAAAAAATGGGAGGCATCTGGAAATAGAGTAAGACAGCAATAAGAAGAAACATCAAAAAGAATCAGATGGTGAAATGTGGCTTCGCTCCTTATTATCTTTGTTTTCTCAGAAAATTTATTTAACTGCATTTCTTCACTTGAACAATAAGAGACTTAATAATCTAGACTTAAAAAAATAGTTTCAGCACTTAAAGTTTCTGACACATAGCAGTGGTTTGTTGTTAGTTCCCCAAACCTAGCGGTGAGAAGCAAATCTATATTTGACTCCAAATTTTAGTCTTATAACCAGGATACAAAATTCCTGAACTTAATGTGTCTATCATTATCAATAGGGCCAGTCTCTTCTTTTTTTTTTTTTTTTTTTTTTTGACAGATCTCGCTCTGTCACCAGGCTGGAGTGCAGTGGTGTGATCTCGGCCCACTGTAACCTCTCTCTCTCCGGTTCAAGCAATTCTCCTGCCTTAGCCTCCCAAGTAGCTGGGATTACAGGTATACACCACCATACCCAGCTAATTTTTGTATTTTTAGCAGAGAGGGGTTTCGCTATGTTTGCTAGGCTTGTCTCAAATTTCTGACCTCAGATGATCAGGTTGCCTTGGCCTTCCAAGGTACTGGGATTACAGGCATGAGCCACCACACCTGTTCAGCCTCATTCTTGTAATGAATATGTTTATCAGTGTATTAAAATGTGAGTGGTTTAATAAAAAATAAAAAAAATAAATCCTATGGAGGTGCATTCTACTCCCTGCACTCATTTTCAAACCCATTTTCAACACATGGACTGTGCCATTTTCAGCACAAAGCTCTATGTCAGTTTTATGCTACAAAACTATCTCAAGGAGGCTGGTAAGTGTCGTCTACCTGTGTGCTCAGGAAGGAGGAGAAAAACACGCATATTGGTAAGTAGGAGCAGTCTCTGCGATACCCAGTCTTTTCCATTTGAAGCCTTGATGGTACCGCAGACCCTCATTTGGCAGAGCCAATATTGTATGCTCATCAAATTATTTCTTCTTGTCCTCAACAAATGAGAGGACTACATTTGCCAGAACTCTTTGCATTTTCAAGGGATAGTATGACAAGGTGTGGCCAATGACCTCGTCATACTTTCCCAGTGGACAGATAAGATGCACTTTACAAAACTCACCAGGGAGATCATTGATCTCTCTTTCTCAGCTCTTCGGCTGGTTGGATGCAGAACACTGTGAAGTATTTTAACAAGAACCAAGATAAGGGTGATATTAGAAAGTAGAAGGGCTCAGGATCTCTGAATAACTACATGGAAGACCACTCACCAAATATTCAATTAGACAGGCTGTGACAAGGACATCAAATACATTTTTATCTTTTTAAACCATTGATGTATGTGTGTTTGTTACAGTAGCTCATATTAATCCAATAGAGAAAGCTACCTCGAATTAGAAGGTAGGAAAAACAAAATTCTAACAGTTTCAATCTCAGCAATCACCAGAGTAGACAGCAAGGATATTAACATCAGAGGCTGAGAAAATGTCAAGGCATGATACAAACTAGCACGCAGACCCTGATAACTGGAGAATCATACCATTTAACTGGTGAGCTTATGGCTGGAAAACAGAATATTCATAGTCAACATAAGAGGCAATAAGAACAAAAACAAAAACCAGGTAGTTTGTAAGCTGATGCAAAGCTAAGTAAAGAAAATCCAGCCACTCAGGGCCTTATTGAATTAGAAAACCTGACTGTTTCTAGGGTCAAAGAGATAGTATCTTAAAAGGACATGAGTGACATGTGAGTGACAAAACTCTGGCAAAACTTCTCAGTTAAACAAAGTGACTCAGGGCACTGATGTGATTTCTTTTCTTTTCTTTTCTTTTTTTTTTTTTTTTTGAGACGGAGTTTCGCTCTTGTTACCCAGGCTGGAGTGCAATGGCACGATCTCGGCTCACCGCAACCTCCGCCCCCTGGGTTCAGGCAATTCTCCCGCCTCAGCCTCCTGAGTAGCTGGGATTACAGGCACACGCCACCATGCCCAGCTAATTTTTTTTAATTTTTAGTAGAGACGGGGTTTCACCATGTTTACCAGGATGGTCTCGATCTGCTGATCTCGTGATCCACCTGCCTCGGCCTCCCAAAGTGCTGGGATTACAGGCGTGAGCCACCGCGCCCGGCTGGATGTGATTAAAGTGTAACATTCTCACCTGTTCCTCCTGGTATTCTCAAGTTTACTGCCATTAATTTGAAAGAAAACAAGATGTAAAAACATATAAAACAAAACAAATAGCCAACTTTGGGAACCATGCCCAGGAATCATGCCCACTTTGATTGTGGTTAACTAAGCATTGGACTGATGGCTAGCAAGGGGATCACAGGCATGCTGTGTGTTTGAAAGACCTGCGTTTTCAAACAGAACACAAGCAAGGACTTAAAATGCTTTTGATTTTTCAAATGATAAAATCGTTTTCAGGTTCCAAATTTCCCAGAAGAAGAAAGCAGACTCCACACACTGTAAGTTTCCTAAAGAAGGCATATTCCTTAAAATCCATTTCAGATGTGGCTAAGGAAGAAAATGTGTGCCCAGAGGTAAGGAACGAATTGAACAGTAGACAGAGCAGTTTCTCTCTGAGAATGACCAGAGTCTAATGAATGGACTTCCCCTAGCACTCAGGAAGATTTGACCATTGAATTGTCCTTCCACAAGGTACTTCAGAGGTTCCATGGAACATCCACTGCTGTATGTTTCCTATTTTCCCCTAATTTGAAGGCAGGTGCTGACTATCAGGTTCCTTTTTGGGTTCTGCCATTATGTATCAAGTAGGGATCTAGGGGCAGACAATTTGTATTATTCTGTTCATAGGTTGAGAACCAGAGGAGTCATATCCAATTCTGATGGAGGGCACTGCATTTCACCTGGAGATCTTGGACTGATGATTGGATGAGATTTGGGGTTATAACTCTTGGAGAGGGAGTGAAGTTTTCTAGGAGGAAAGATAATGACAAAGAAGGATGGAGCATATAATTTCTTTCTTCCCCGTTCACCTCATGCTATTTGCTTCACTAGAAAACCTTCTTCCCCAAATTTCTGACCAAATTCCTTTGGTTTTTTGAATTAAGACTAAATAATCATCCTTTCACGGAACATTTTTCCCCACAACAGGAAAATGTTATCTGTCCTTCCTCTAGAAGCCCACTAAGGTCTGTCTCTATCTTTTTACAGCTCAATGACACCAAGTTTAACTATCAAGAAGTGGTGTGGTTTAGTTGTTATTCTCTTGCTTTTCTGAACTTCAGTTTCCCCAACTATGGTTTCCCCAACATGAGGTCGGCCCGGTGGCTCAAGCCTGTAATCCCAGCACTTTCGGAGGCTGAGGCGGGCGGATCACAGGGTCTGGAGATCGAGACCATTCTGGTCAACATGGTGAAACCCCACCTCTACTAAAAATACAAAAATTAGCAGGACATGGTGGCACTTGTCTGTAGTCCCAGCTACTCAGGAGGCTGAGGCTGGAGAATGGATTGAACTAGGGAGGTGGAGGTTGCAGTAAGCGAAGATCATACCATTGCACTCCAGCCTGGGCGACAGAGTGAGACTCCATCTCAGAAAAAAAACAAAAAACAAAACAAACAAACAAACAAACAAATACATGAACATAAACCTCAGGATAATAGGAATGTAGTGAGAATTAAATGAAATTATTCCAAAGAAGGCACCCCGTCACTCTGTTTCACCCCATCACACTGCTTTTCAAGACAGAAAGAGCTCTAAGATTTTTTAAGAGGCCTAACACATATTAGCTCTCAATAATGTTATTTTAAGAAATTTAACTAAAATGTCTTCACTAATACATACTTTGAACTATGGTTCAAACTATTAGTCTTTTCTAGCATTTCTCAGGTAGACAGTCCTTTGTTTCTTTAGCACAACTGAGACTGTCTCAGGTGTCCCAGGCTTAATGAGAGATTCTGTTCCCCTCCTGCATATACGGTATGATGTCCTCTCACGATGTTTAGCAAGGCAAAATAAAGCACAAAAAAAAATGCCAAAGTTTCAGGGAAATGGTAAAACAAAGAAAAAAAAGAACAAAATTCATTTCACGCGTACATGTGTGTGTGTGTGTGTAGTGTGTGTGTGGTGTATGCATGTGTTTGTGCATGTGTGCATGTGCATGTGCACCTGTGTGCATGTGTGCATGTTTGTGCATGTGTGTGTGCATGTGTGCGTGTGTTTTCTAGCATCCCATTTACTTGTTTTTAAAGGTTATCACCTGCTTCTTTCCAGCTAAAAATAAATTAATGAAAAATTTTTCCAGAAGGCTTTTCATTGAAAGTCTAAAAACTGCAGTGAATGATGCCTAGACTGAGGGTTTTGAAGCTGAATAACAACCAGAGAAAGGTAAGCCTGAGTGAGGAGGGAGGAGGAGAAGGACATCATGTCTGTCTTGGTAGCAAAGTCATGTTCTTATCACAGCCGTGACAGCTGCTCTGATTCACATGCAGATGACAATGAAGCTGTGATTAAACTCATTGTTTTTCATTTGTTTTTAATTCTCATCATTTTTTATATATCCAGATGTTTTGCATCTTGGAATGAAGGCAAACAACTAAGTTTTTATGGATGCGTGTATAGAAATATACATGAAGGCATTTTAGAGCTTTCTCCCAGCTTTCTCCTGCGGAATGGCATAATCATGGACATGCCATGGGGGCCACTTCTGGTGTATTGCAATCTCCTGTCCACCTCCATCTGGGCCCCTTACCCAGCGCGCACACACATACACACACACACACACACACACACACACACACACCAGTACATTCCTTTACACTTATGCTTTGCAACTTTTGTCTGTAACTGCTGTAGAACAGGAGAGATTTTGTAGGGAGATGGGTTCAGAAAAAAAAAAAGGAAGTAGATTAGGATAGCGTGACCTCAGTTTTCTCCCACATTCTGGTGACCTGGGTAACATAAGTCAGCCAGTGAAAGTCAGAAGCTATTGCAGATATTCAAAAGATATTTTCAGAGGCTCTAGGCATTTGCCAAATTGTCCGTGCCAGGAGGATTAAATGAGGCCTTAAGTAAACTAGAAAATAGTTCTCCATCCATCAGCAGGGAATTCAGACAGGAGCTGCAACCCTGCAGAAAGGAAAGGGAGGAGCAGGCATGTATCAGTTCAGGCAGTGGGGTCGGTCCTGAGGGCTGGCCATGCAGTTGGTCATTGTCTGTGGAAATGTAGAAACAATCACAGTGACCCGATATCAGTCTGCTCCTTACTATTACAATGTATCAGACTTTCTAAACACCATCAGTGATGAAGCACTCTCAAAACAAAACACAAAACCACACATTCTCTTTAAATTTTACACAACAGCTGCTGCTGTTGTTGCTTTTGAAGTATACACACACACACACACAAAACACAACACAGATTTGCCTCAAATTAGTGCATTTTCAAATTACTTGTTTTAAATAAACATGGTATTCTCTAAGGAGGTTAAATTCTTAGAATTCTTGGAGAGTCAGATCCTGATAGACTCCGATACAAGTAATGGTTTCAAGAGTGAGTTTGTGAAGATTCAAAATCAGTGAGCTTGTTCATGTGCCTTTCCCATGTGCCCATGATATGACAGCCGACGATTCAGGGTGAAGTTAATAGTACAGAGATTGCAAACACAAAGACGAAAAAATGAGATAATGAACAACGCCATTGTTTTCTTTTTGAGACAGAGTCTTGCTCTGTCACCCAGGCTGGAGTGCAGTGACAAAACCTTGGCTCGCTGCAACCTCTGCCTCCCAGGTTCAAGTGACTCTCCTGCCTCAGCCACCCGAGTAGCTGAGATTAAAGATGCGCGTCACCACACCCAGTTAAATTTTGTACTTTTTAGTAGAGATGGGGTTTCACTATGTTGGCCAGGCTGGTCTCAAACTTTTGACCTCAGGTGATCTGACTGCCTCGGCCTCCCAAAGTTCTGGGATTACAAGTTTGAGCCACCGTGTCCAGCTAATGCTGTCCTTCTTAGTGACCACTTGCTGGTTTCATTTATGCTTAATGTTCAGTTCAGTGAAGCACTGTGTGCATTGTGAGATGTAAGATTTCTGTTAGGTAAACGTAGATTTTAGTTCATAGGTGAAATATTTAATTAAACTTAGTAACATTTGAAAATTGAATTTTGATCTCCTTTATGATTATTTTAGAACTAAGGAACAATACAGAAAATAGTGATTATAATGAAAAGCAAGTTTGCCAGAAAGAACCAGGCTGTGCAAATGCCTTCTGGACTCCGTGGCTTGGGAAAACTAGAGCTGGTTTCATCATCTCGGTCACAGAGCTGTCTCAGCAGAGAGAAGCACTGAGGCTTGTCCACTAGATTCAATGAGTAGAAGAAAAGAAGTGGGAGGCAGGACAGGAGAGGAGAAGTAAGGGCATCAAGGGGTGGTGCATGCAGGTGGCAGCCGGGTTTGTGGAAGTCATGACTCCTTTGGTTATTCTGCAAAATAACTAAAGAACTCTTTGAGAAGTGCTTTAAGTCCTGATCTTCCAGTGATGTGCTGCCAGGCAATGGGTTTGGAACCATCAACCACCCTATTTATAAAACTTTAGCCTTCCTGTGTCTGGATTTTCTCCCTTTCTAGTACCTGCCCATACATTATCTCATAGGCACTCACAGCAAGTGGATCAGGTTCCAAGAACCCAAACTTCTGAGAGCACCTAAGGCCTTGAAAAAGGTTATTTCAGTAAATTTAGCTAACATATATTGAGAAATACTGTATTTCAGGTGGACATTCTTCTAATTTAAAAAATGAAAAAAACCTGAAATACAGAGAATTTAAATAATTTGTCAAGGAACATAAAGTTATTCATGTAGGAAGTAGCTGTGTAGGATTGTATCTCAGGGACCCATTCTAGGATCTGTTCTCTTAAAGAAGTAATCTTTTTGAGTATTTATATGATTTGGCTGGATGCTCACTCAAATCTCTTTTTGAATTGTAGCTCCCATAATTTCAATGCATCATAGGAGGGACCCGATGGGAGGCAACTAAATCATGGAGGTAGGTTTTTCCTGTGCTGTTCTCGTGATGTTGAGTAAGTCTCATGAGAACTGATGGTTTTATAAATGGAAGTGCCCCTGCACATACTCTCTCTTGCCTGCCACCATGTAAGATGTGTATTTGCTTCCCATTCCCCTTCAGCCATGATTGTGAGACCTCCTCAGCCATGTGGAACTGTGAATCAATTAAACTGCTTTCCTTTCTAAATTACCGAGTCTCAGATATACTTTTATTAGCAGCATGAGAACAGGCTAATACAACTATCATTAAAGTGCTGCTTTTAAAAATATGCCCCCATGTATTTCTGATTCAAGGTTTATATTTTACTAATACACCTATAATATCTTTCTCAATACTACATAGGTGCATCTGCATTCCATAACCTTTTGCTCAAGTAAGGTCATAGTATCTCCTTAGTCCCAATGTATGTGGCTATGTAGTATTCTAGGCTTGATAGTATCAGTCCTAGTCATAATTATTTACACTTCAGATCACTTTATATAGTAGTCATAGTCTTCACAGGGCTGGGAACACCACACTCAACATGGCACTCAAGTATCATAATTTTGGTTGATTGATTTTCTATTCAAACTGAGCCAAACCAAGGCAAATAACAGCCTACTGCCTCCTCCAATCCAGGAAAATGTTGCAAGTAACCTAGTGAACTTAGCAAAAATGTAGAGATTTGCTTCTCTTCACCTTCCAGATTCTCATGTATCAGTGTTGATTCCTGGGTCCAATCCCATGCCTCAAAGCTCTCTTTGTTGTATAACTTTTTAAAGTTTTGTTTACAAAATTTGCTTAAGTTTGTTCTCTTTCTCTTAAACATGAGTATAATATTCACATTTTACTATCTGATCATTCTATATTTTTTTCTTTTTCTTTTTTTTTTTTTTTTTTTGAGACGGAGTTTCACTCTTGTTACCCAGGCTGGAGTGCAATGGCGCAATCTCGGCTCACCGCAACCTCCGCCCCCTGGGTTCAGGCAATCCTCCTGCCTCAGCCTCCTGAGTAGCTGGGATTACAGGCACGCACCACCGTGCCCAGCCAACTTTTTGTAATTTTTAGTAGAGACGGGGTTTCACCATGTTGACCAGGATGGTCTCGATCTGTTGACCTCGTGATCCACCCGCCTCGGCCTCCCAAAGTGCTGGGATTACAGGCTTGAGCCACCGCGCCCGGCCGATCATTCTATATTTTAAATCGTTCAGTCTATACCAAAATCCTGTATCTCTCTTTCTTGACCTTACCTGACAACCCCTGTAGTAGTCAGGGTAGGCTAGCTTAAGCTGCAGCAACAAAAAACCCCACCCATCAACCCAGTGACTTATAAAAACAAAGTTTCTTTATTTTCACCTCCAGGCCAACAGGGACATCCTCTTACTCTAGTTATGTATTACTTCAGCAGACAGAAGCATCATTCAAAAATGTAAGAAGCAAACAAGGTGAAGAGAGCAAGACATATTATTTGTTGACCTTCAAACTTTCATTATTGAAGTGACTGATAACAAGTTCTCTTCGTTTTATTGGTCAAATTAAGTGAAATGATTGTGCCTGATTTCAGTAGGTGTGAGAAAAAACAATCGACATTGTGTGTCATTGTGAATAGTCCTCACTGCTGAAATAATGATTATTCACTGCTATAAACCAATGATAGGAAGTGGGGAGTAGCACATCACTCAGCTTTTTAGTTACTTTAGTTAAAGCCTTTCAGTAACCTAAATTCAAAGAAAAACAATCAAAACATAAACTTCAAAATAAACATCCCAGTTCTTTTGGTAATATTATATCCTAATATAGCAAACCTTTTTGGAATTATACTTTTCATAGCCCATTGGATATTCTAGGAATTACAATAATATTTTAAAACTAGATAATGCTTTCCCTGCTTCTCAAATTTTCAGATTTCTGCTCTTTGATACCAATATTACACAGCTCATAACACACCTTATTGGTAGTCAGGATTGCACATATAAGGCTCAGGCTGCGTAGCAAATCAGATGTGATATCTGCCCTCTTCTTAATTAAGTTTCCTATATTTTACTTTATTAAAGCATCATCAAGCCACGGCTTCTGAGGTTTGAGAATCTGCTGACACTGCATTACTAAGGGAAGCAGGTGATACTAATGGAATAAAGACGGGAGGGGAAGAGGACTGTGAAGTAGAGAAAGAGGCCTCAATGATCAAGACTGTATTATCATAAAGGGGATGAGAGAGGATACAGTGGATGGTGTAATCTTCACAAACAAAGAGCAGGTGGTTCCAGGAAGGAAGAGCAATCATTGTAATATGGGTGTGTCCCTGTACACCTGGAGTTAAAGCAAGGGAGGTGGGAGAGCGCAGGCACAGCCTCCTCTCTAGACAGTCACATTATCTAAGCAAGGAGGTGAGAAGACCATATGCAGGGAAGAGCAGTAAGATGTAGACAAGGTCCTTGCCCACTTATCATCATTTTGTATCTGTGAAGCCAGAATCTAGAATCCCTTTTCTTCCTCCTTTCCTCCTTCCTTCCCTTCTTTCTCTCTTCTTTCCTTCCTTCCTTTACTTCAGTGAATATTTTGAAAATCTTATATTTACCAGGTTCTATTTTGGGGGGCTTAGGTCTAGCAATGAACTCAACAGACTATGTACTATGGAGATACACACACACACACACACACACACACACACACACACACATACACACACACCCTGATATGGTTTGGCTGTGTCCCCATCCAAATCTCCTGTTGAATTGTAGTTCCTGTAATTCCTACATCCTGTGGGAGGCACCCAGTAATCTGACAGTATTATAAGAGGAAACCGCTTTCGCTTGATTCTCATTCTGTCTTGCCTGCTGACATGTAAGGCATGCCTTTTGCCTTCCACCATGACCATGAGGCCTCTCCAGCCATGTGGAACTGTGATTTCTTTAAACCTCTTTTTCTTTATAAAACACCCAGTCTCTGGTATGTCTTTATCAGCAGTGTGAAAATGGACTAATACACACCCCGATACATATATGTTGCAGTCTCATTTATCAATTGTGAAGAAAAGACAGGATAAAAGGACAGAGATTATGGGGATGGGAGTTGCCCATACCGATAGCAGGTCAGCACACACCTAAATGAAGTGACAAAAGCAGCTGTCATATAGACATCCGGGGGAAAAGTGTTTCAGGCAGAGCAGGCCTCGTGGAGAAAAGTGGGGATGTCCTCCCTGTATGCAACGAAGAATAACAAGTCAAGGATATCTGCAGCCAAAGAAGTAAGGAAGTCATTAAAAAAAAGTTAGGATTGGCAAAGCCATGCAAAGCTCATTGGGAATCTTGGAGTTTGCTCCCACGATAATGAGAAGACACTGGAGAATTTTGAATGGAAGAATAATATGATTTTCGATTACAAAGATGAAACTGAATGATGTGTGGACAGAGGTCACTAAGAAGAAATAGACAATTCTGTAAAACCTTCAACAAGTATATAGGTACCCAGTGAACATTTGGTGAAAAATAAATAAATAATTTCTTCCCTTTATTCTTGTCACTTAAATGTGAAAAAATTATGTAGGAGCCTGATGCATATTTGCTGTGTGCACCCATGAATGAGTAGGCAACGTTCGTCACTGTCTGACTCCCAGAATCTAATGGCAGGTCCTCTATTCAATGAGCCATCCAGAGGGAGGACAGACACATGACTCAGGTGAGCCCATTGAAGCCCTCTCATTTCTTTGAGTCACTAACACAGTGGCAGTGGCATGTAGCCCAGTGCAATCTAAAGATGTGACCTCTGCCAGCTTTCAAATAACTTGGTCCCCAGGTGGCAATTTGCTGGGGCCTCCAGTTTTCAGTCCCTATTACAAGTTTCCAAGAGCATTTTAACAAATGTCCATGTTGCTTAAGACAATGTTGTGGACACTGTTATTGCCACAGCTAGTTCCCTTCCTGTCCCTCTTACCTGACCATGAAGTGATACTAACTAACTGCCCCTGATATATTCCAAAAGATAGCTTGGACACTGGAGTCACACATCAACTTGGAGGAAGATCCCAAGGTGTCTGTGAGTTGAGAATTTTAGACATTTTCCTAGCCTACCCCTATCATACACAGAGCCTACTGTCAATTCTTAATAGCCAACTCATATGGCTATTGCAATGTGGAAGCCGAGACGTTCAGCTCCTTTTACTTGAGGTAGGACTAACTGATGTGTCTGGCACACTGAGAGCTTCCTTCACAATCAGGCTGAACCTGGAGCTTCTGAAATTGCAGCCCTGTTTGTCTCTTTTCCATTCCCTTTCATGCTTCAATCATCCCTTTCTGTTTTCTCTTAGTCAGATATAGAAAAAAAAAATATATATATATATATATATATATATGGCACCCAGTTAAATCTGAAGTTTAGTTAAATAACAAGTGTTGCTCTTGTTTTGCTGTACTTCTTGTTTTTGTTTTGTTTGGATTTGTTTCAGTATAGGTACGTCTGATGTGGTACTTGTGATACCGTTATACTGAAATATTATTTGTTGCTTACATAAAATTGAAATTTAACTAGATATTTCATATTTTATATGTTACCCCTAGCTGGAAAGACTTTCCCCAAAAAATCACCTGCACTCTTATTCTTTGCTCAGAGTCTACTTCTGGGAAAATTATTTCAAACAGGCAGCTGGAGTCTGTTTCTGTTGTCAGTAGAACTGAGTACAGTAGATGCTTCTGTTTCCAGAGTTTTGCAGTAAGGATAACATATAACCTTTACTTCCTGTAGCAACCAACTGGAAAAGTAGATATTGTGTTGCATATTATTTATTGACCCCTCCAAATCCATTTTCTGCCATTTTCCACCTTTGTCTATTTCCTAATGGCTGAATTTTGTTATCAGGCATAACCTGTTCTGTCCTGCCCTATGACCTCTGAGCATTTAGGGGTAGGAACCATGGAAAACTCCCACAGGAAGTCTGAGTGTAACAGGCAGAAGATACAGATTTTGGTGTTCACGTACCTGATCCTTTCCTATCAGGCCAAAGTTTTAAGCAGATACACTTCTCCGCTTCTCTGTGGGCCTCATCCCCTGCTCTGTTTTCTGCAGACTTTAGTGGCTGCTCACTCCTCTTGATATCTCAAGCCTAGGGGTAATAGCCCTATTTTTTTTTTATTTTTTATTTTTGTCTAGCCCGAGGATGCTGCACCATTCCTTATAAATTTCCCTTAACATGGCCCACACTTTTGGAAATATTTCTACACTAATAATCACTCTTCAATCAACACTTTGCCATGTTTCTGCCAGGACCCAAACTAATCCAATTATAAATGCATTAAAAACAAACAAACCCACCCTAAGTAGTAGTAGAAATTATTCTTATCTTATTGCAATCACATTTTTATTATAATATCTGGGATATTACTAACATCCCAAATTTCATTTATTTATTAGCTAAAATTAAATATAATGATGTATTAATTAATTAATTAAATTTTTTTTTAAAGGCAGAGTCTTGCTCTGTCGACCAGGATGGAGTGTAGTGGTGTGATCTCAGTTCACTGCCTTGAAGGTTCAAGCAATTCTTATGCCTCAGCCTCCTTAGAAGCTGGGATTACAGTTATGCACAACTACACCTGGCTAATTTTTGCATTTTTTTTTTTTTTTTTTTTTTGAGACAGAGTTTCGCTCTTGTTACCCAGGCTGGAGTGCAATGGCGCGATCTCGGCTCACGGCAACCTCTGCCTCCTGGGTTCAGGCAATTCTCCTGCCTCAGCCTCCCGAGTAGCTGGGATTACAGGCACGCGCCACCATGCCCAGCTAATTTTTTGTATTTTAGTAGAGACGGGGTTTCACCATGTTGACCAGGTTGGTCTCGATCTCTCGACCTCGTGATCCACCCGCCTCGGCCTCCCAAAGTGCTGGGATTACAGGTTTGAGCCACCGCGCCCGGCCTAATTTTTGCATTTTAATACAGATGCGATTTCACTGTGTTTACCAGGCTGGCCTTGAACTCCTGACCTCAAATGATTCACCCACCTCAGCCTCTCGGTGTGCTAGGATTACGGGTGGGAGCCACTGTGCCTAGACTGATATGTTAATTTAATTAATCCATTATTAATTTATTAATTTAATGTAGATCTATTTTTAAGTTTAAGCCAATGTTTACCATTCATCTATCATATTTATATTGCCATAATAGCAATATTGGAAATCTAATATATAAAGTTTATTAAATAATTAGAGGCGTTATTTTAAATATTGCTTTTCACTAGTGGTGAGAACATGGACTTTGATTCCAGATAAACATGTGTTTGTTTCTTGGACCAAATTCATAATAGATATAAACCCTTAGTTAATTTATCTTTACAGATTTCAATTTTGATACCTGCTAAATTAGAAAATTGAGCTTACTTTGTGGAATAGCTGTGAAGAAGAAGCTAAAAATGTATGTAAAGTTCCTAGCACAAGATGGTGTTTGTGTTATAGACAGAATAATTAGTGGCCATTTGTACCCACCTACATATAATTGGATTTAACCTGAAATTTTCTCTAGCTTTGTGATAGTAGTAATTTGCAAAACTTTTAAAGAATCATAAGCACTCTATATGCAACGTGTGACCCCATAAATGCAGCTGATCATCATCATGAGGGGAGAGGAGACGAAAACCAGACCAGGTCCAAGAAAATGGTTTCTAGTCTTTCTTGTGGAGTGTAGTAAATTATGATATCAACTACAACAACAACAACAAAAATATTCTTGTGGGAGTTTAGAAAAGATTAATAGTTCTAAGTAAAGAAAGATTTTGTTGCCACTCACCAGTAACGGCCTTAATCTTTCTGATTGCTAAGACCTTTGCTGTCTTCCCCAACTGAATCCTAATATGTCTTCTTATTCTAATAGGATTAAGCCTGGTACGACTCTGAGGTCAGTACCTGACTGAGGCACACATGTTACCTGCACTCAGATATGCTCCTAGAGGTCGGGGGTGGTGGCTCATGTCTAATCCCAGCAGTTTGGGAAGCTGAGACTGGTGGCCAAGAGTTCCAAACCAGCTTGGCCAACATGGCAAAACCCCGTCTCTACTAAAAATATAAAAATTAGATGGGCATGGTGGCGGGTGACTGTAATCTCAGTTACTCAGGAGGCTGAGGTAAGAAAACTCCTCAAACCCAGGAGGCAGAAGCTACAGCGAGCCAAGATTGCGCATTGCACTCCAGCCTGGGTGACAGAGTGAGTCTCTCTCTCTCTCTCTCTCTCTCTCACTCTCTCTCTCTCTCTCTCTCTTCCTCTCTCCCCACATATATTATATATGGAGACAGAGAGAGAATCACACACACACACACACACACACACGTATATGGCTCCAGACAACCAACATTATCTGGGGAAGCTCCAGGAAGGAGGAAGGAGTACCAGAGATTCCTGAGCCAGGAAGCAAAGCTGTAGTTCTTTCTTAAAGTCATGATTTTATTACATCAAAGACAAGCATGTTCTGGGGTTAGGAACCAAGACAAATGATGTCCTTTTCACTTCTCCGTGCTCACATTATCCCTCTAATACCGTGTTAAACCTTTCATCACATAGATTAAGAGAGAAATAGAATCCTCACACATACCTTCCTCTGGCATCATATGTTTTCTTAGCTCCGTTGCCTTAAAAATGATGTTCGAGCAAACCACCGTGGCGCACGTTTAACTATGTAACAAACCTGCCCATCCTGCACATGCACCCAGAGCTTAATAAATAAATAAATAAAGATGATGCTCAGACTCATTTTCATGAGAAAGCAGAGCACCTTTCGTGTAGACTTCCTGTCTACCATTCCTGATCCTTTCTTAATCAATACCCCAAACGTCTTCCTGACAACCTGACTATCATTGTCACTCTCCAACCCCACAAGCAGCTCAAACATACAGGTGGTGACCATGCCCACCTCTGCATTCCCTCATTTCTCCTCCGTGAAGCAGGTGATTGGAACTGTGGGTTTTTTTTTTTTTTTTTTTTTCTCTTTTGAGATGGAGTCTTGCTCTGTTACCCAGGCTGGAGTGCAGTGGCATGATCCCTGCTCACTGTAGCCACCACCTCACAGGTTCAAACGATTCTTCTACCTCAGCCTCCCAAGTAGCTGGGATTATAGGCACACGCCAGCATGACTGGCTAATTTTTGTGTTTTTAGTAGAGACAGGCTTGTCTCTACTTTTGACCAAGCTTGTCTCGAACTCCTGACCTCATGTGATCAGCCTGCGTCAGCCTCTCACAGTACTGGGATTACAGGTGTGAGCTGCTGCACCTGGCCTAGGCTTTCTTTTTTTTTTTTTAACAGAATTTATAAGGAGTCACATTCTTCCTTTGGTTCAGTTTCCCATGCTTCACATCCCAAATAGTAAAGCCTCTGCATCCACCCTCAGGGCCTACATAGAGGAAGCTTGCTCCCCCATCAGGCCAGGTGTTTCCAGTGATCACTCAAATAGCATGCTGGAAGTGTGAGCAGCCTGTCTGCTCTGTGTCACCTCCTTCGAAAGCTTCAGCACACCAACTGAAAGGCATGGAAGTCATCGTGCTATTTTGTCAGGTGTGAAATATCATGAAAATTATTTTCTCTAGGCTTTCAGTGAACAAACAAAATGAATTCTGGAAGTTCATCTGTGGTCTTGCCTAGCTCACCAGCATATATGTCTTCTGCAGGCTGGGTGCCGTGGCTCTTGCTATAAATCCTGGCACTTTGGGAGGCCAAGGTGGATGGATCATGAGGTCAGGGGTTCGAGACCAACTTGGCTGGCATGGTGAAACCTCGTCTCTACTAAAAATATGATAATTAGCCAGGCTTGATGGCATGTGCCTTTAGTTCCAGCTACTCAGGAGGCTGAGGCAGAAGAATTGCTTGAACCCAGGAGATGGAGATTGCAGTGAGCCAAGATCCTGCCACTGCACTCCAGCCTGGGAGACAAAGCAAGACTCCATCTCAAAAGAAAAGAAAAAGAAAAAAATTAAGTCTTCAGCAATATTTGGGTGTGAAAAGCTTAAATGAGAAGAGTGGGAGAGGTCTTCACTTCCTTTGAGAGTATCCTTTTCGCATGAAATTGGAAAGTTTATGGAAGTTCAAAGTTGGCCAAGGAGTCAGAGGTCATGCCTGTCTATCATCTCTGCCTTTTTAATGTACACACACCTAAGAGCTGGCAGAATCAGCAAATGAAGGGGTTGGTGTTGGAAGCAAAGATCACTAAGATAAGTAGGAAAACTCCAATGACAATGCACCTGGTTTTCTTGCAGACAAAACACTTCATTGGAAGTACGTGGAACTAGTGTTGGCTCAGAAAGCAAGATCCGGTTTTGACACAGAAAATGAATCAGTTCTGGAGGTAGGGAAGTATCTTCTCCAGATGAAGAGACCTCTGATGGGTAGGAACTGGTGGAAGGTATGATATTTACTGCTCCAAGTAGATGTGGGGCTCCCTTTGTTTCAGTCAGAGCTGCAGAAGGGATTTAGGATTATTGGGGAAATTGCTCCTGGTGAGAATCTAGCAGAAAGTATGTTTCATGATGCATTTACAGTAGTCAGGATTAGCCAAGTCTTGAGAAAAAACTCTAATATTGACGGAAAAGAAGATTTGAGATGGGAGGAGGGGCCCCAGGCACTCTCTGGACTCCTGGCCTCGGAAGCAGCTCTGGCAGCTTCTCCTTCCATCTCTGCTTAGAGAAAGTAGCTGCACATCCAGGGAGCTTTTGTCTTCCTCAACATAGGTACAGGCATCTGTAAATTAGATGTTCACTGTTAAGTTTGCAGATGGAGGATGGTAGATAGCCAGCAGTGATTGAATAGTGCATGAGATAAATGCAACCTAAACATCTTTCTTTGGCACTTCCTTTTAATTCAGAAAAATCAGATAGCACTACTAGGAAATAAACCAAGGAATCTGCTTGGTAAGTTTTTAAAATAAAGAGAAAAATAAAAACATTTTGGAGGTGAATACATGGCACATCAGATGGGACATAGGCTGAAAACTCTCCATAGCAATGAAGTGTGAGCTGAGTACATATGCCCCAGTGGAAAGAGACGGTGGAAGAGCTCAGTGCCCAGTGGAGCATGTGTGAGTTGGAGAACCAAGCTGCTGTCATTGCCTTTTACCACAGACATGACTCAGCAAAGGCGTGGCTGGCATCCAGTTTCCTCTCACCTCGCTTGGCCCTGATGCCCTCTGCTGTTTTTCTTTCTACCTCCTTCTCTGTCTCCAAACTCTAAGTCATTTTATAGCTTATTGGCTTGTGGACTTAATCTGACCTGCAGTTATTTTGTTTTTAAATTGAATTTAAATGTTTTCAGTTACTAATATGCTCTCTCCAGTAAAACAGTCAATGTTACATGTTTTACTTCTGCTTTACACACTACTGAGTACCAGCTCAGTCAAGAGACCCCCACCCAGGCAAGCTGAAGGAATTGAGAGGCAGACACCCACATAGCACAACAGAGTGGATCTATCCTGGGGAACAACAACCTGAGAGCCTGCAGGGCTAACAGCTCTTCCAGGCTGAAGGCCCGGAGCAGAGATTCAGCCACATATTTATTTGCTCTTTGACAGGTGATTCTTATTAAGCCCCAGGTGTTCTACCTATACACATAACTCAGGAATATACCAGGTAGGCGGCTGTTACCTGCCTACCACTAATTACAAACAAAAAGTATCTTCCACAAGGGAACAGTGGGTGCAGGGTAAACTTAATGTTTCTCAATAACACACTTTCTTAATTTCCTGTTGGCTATTAATGAGTTTGTGTGCCTACTAGTAAGTCTCCCTTCACCTCACCAAGGAAGCTTTTCCTCTCCGCCCTGTGGTGGTTAATACAGGGTGTCAACTTGATTGGATTGAAGGACACAAAGTATTGTGCCTTGATGTGTCTTTGAGGGTGTTGGCAAAGGAGATTAACATTTGAGTCAGTGAACTCAGAGAGGCAGACCCACCCTCCATCCTTGTAAGCACCTCAAATCAGCTGCCATCAAGGCTAAGATAAAAGTAGGCAGAGGAACGTGGAAAGACTAGACTGCCTGAGACTTCTGGCCTCCATCTTACGCCTGTGGTGGTTGCTTCCTGTCCTCGAACATCAGACTCCAAGTTCTTCAGCTTTGGGGTTCTTAAACTTACACCAGTGATTTGCCAGGGGCTGTCGGGCATTCAGAAATGAACTAAAGGCTGAACTGTCAGCTTCCCCACTTTTGAGGTTCTGGAAATTTGACTGGCTTCCTGGTTCCTCAGCTTGCAGATGTCCTATTGTGGGACTTCACCTTGTGATCCTGTGAGTCAATTCTCCTAATACACTCCCCTTCAGGTATTCATCTATCCTAATAGTTCTGTTCCTTTAGAGAAACTGACTAATACATCCTTAGTATAAACTGAGTGATCTTAGGAGTTTCCACAGAAAAATATTCCTACATACAGCATAGCTATCATCACACAGCATCTTTTTGAAAACAGGAGTTAGTATTTTATCTGTGTCACTAATACCTATTATGATGCTTGACACCTATACATACTCTTTTATCAATCTGTCTATCTATCTACCTACCTATCTATCTATTCATCCATTCATCTGCATCTACCTGTTTAGTTTTAAGATTCTAAAAACAGAATATTCAGATAATGCTGACAAATAGTGCCATTCAATAGATGATGAAAGAAACTGAAGGCTGTTAAATTAGAAAAGTTAATCCATTCGAGGACACAATGTTTTTATAATGCACCATTTCATAATAGAGCAAACTATTCTACTTTTTCCCCCTAATTGCATGCATTGCATTTTTTATTGGACCATGCACTCCTCAGGAGCAGAGGGCCTTCCTGCTACTCTACATCATTAAGCCTCCAGAGCCCTGCAGATGGTATATGTGCAGTAAATCTTTTATAAATGAATAAAATATCTGAAGCCTTGGGGGTAAGGAAGCATGTTTATTTGCTTTTCAAAATGTAGAGCTAGGTCCCATGGGTGGCACTTAAAAGGAAGAAGATTCGGATTCTCTGAGAGAGGGGATGAAACGACTGGAGTGGCACAAACATCTGATGGACTATTTAGTGAGAGTCATGAGTGTCAGGGTTCATGGCCATTTGAGATCCCTCTTCAAAAGTAAATACTTCCCTTTGAGGCCATGTGGTTTGACGCTCTCATAACTGCAAGTCCCTGGCACTCTATCAAGAAGAGATTTATTAAATGTAACAGACCAGGATATTATTACATAAAGAACACTGTCCCTTAGCTGCAATCAGATTCCCCAGCCATCGGATGGTTTCCCTCGTTTCCTGAGCAGTTTGTATCTTCTGTCACTGCTACTTGGCGAGAACTAGATTCGTGTCTGTTCACCGTGCTGGACACAGCCACAGTGGAAATTATGTCTCAAATATCAATTGAATAGAACTATCAGAGGACTCAGTACCAGGTGGTTTTTTTAATCTGTTGGATATTTACTGTTATTTTGCTGCTGATTTTTTGGTACGAATTTCTCTTTGGTGTTCCAACAAAAGTTAAAGTAGCCAGTTACTGACCCTTGATTTTTATCTCACCATATGACTTCTAGTTTCTGAACAGTTTTTGAAAATCTTTTGCAGTCTTATTTCCAGTGATTTACATACAAGTGGAAGGCTTGGACCTGATGGTTGACTATCACGATGATGATATGATATAAAAACCCAGGGAGAGCTGATATGACTCTTCAGCCCAATACGACTCCACAGGTGAGTGAAACATGAAGACATTGAGACATCTGCAAGTTGGAAGCAGCCCTGGTGAAAATTCATTATTAGGTAGGGCTTTAGACACAACTCCCTATCAAACTTAGTAAGCTGCCATTGACACAAATGAGTTGCAAGTCTCATATGGTATATGAGCCATCTATGAATTTTATTCCTTTTAGGCTCATCACCAAAAGCCACACTCTTAAGTTGTTGCCAAGACGTATTTTGCTCTCTGGAGTAATCCAAAACTATATCCGGTGCGTCAGGCAACAATTTAACAACACCCATGAGACCCTCGAAAGTCCTTCATCTAGCTGAGAGGGTATACCAGGCATCACTTAGTTATTTATGAATTCTTAAATATTTAATCTTTGACTTCAGGTTTAATTTGACTTAGAGACTTGTATTTCCTAGGGAAAGTCTAGCTCAGAAACAGCTTTAGTTGTTTTTTTTTTTTTTCCTTTGTTCTTCTAATTTATTTATTTATTTATTTATTTATTTTTTAATTTTAGGTTTTGGGGTACATGAGCAGAGCATGCAAGCAGCTTTAGTTTTTACTTAGCAATTTAGATATCTTCTCTGTGTATGTCCTGCTTATAGACTTATACTATGTACAGTTGACCTTTGAAACATATGGGGTTGAATTGCACAAGGCTACTTACACACAGACTTTCTGCTACTTCTGCCACCCCTGATACAGTAAGACCAAGCCCTACTCATCCCCCATCACCCCAGGCTACAGAACATAAAATTAACAAGGATGTAGACCTCTATGATGATCCACTTCCACTTAATGGATAGGAAATATATTTTCTCTTCCTTCTGCTTTTCTCAATACAATTTTCTTTCCTCTTGCTAACTTTATTGTGAGAATACTGTATATAATAAATATAACATACAACATATGCATTAGTCGACAGTTTATATTATCAGTAAGGCCTCCAGTCAACAGTAGGCTATGTGTAGTTACGTTTTCAGGGAGACAAAAGTTGTACACAAATTTTAAACTGCATGGAGGGTTGGATTTTCCTAACCTCCACATTGTTCCAGGATCAGCAGTACCTAGGACCAACTATCTGATGTCTACAGCATACTGACTGGAGATTTGTTCAAGTAAACCAAAAAGTTCATTTGGTACATTTTTTTTAACTGTAAAATGCTGTAGGCTATGTTTCTGCCATTTACCTTGGTGCTGTATGACAGAAATTGCCATTTACCCAGCCAGCTCCAAAAGTTGCTTCAATGTTTTCCCAGCCTCTGGTGTTTCCTCACCATTTTCCAGCTTCTTTTTGCCACTCTTTATCGAAGCCAATGCAATATATTATGTTAGTTCCCCAGTCCTAGATCCCAATTTCTGTATCAGTTAGCTATTACTATTTAACAAATAATCTCAAAACCCAGTTACTTAAAATAACTATTTATTTAGCCTGTGATTCTGCATTTTGGAACACCTCTGGGTTCAACCTTTGCTACATTTGGCTGTGCTCTCTTTTGTGCCTGTGGCGTGTAGTGGGCAGTTATTCTAACTTGCCCTGGCTCATGTTGTCTTTGATTTTCCAGCAGGCTAGACCATCTGGCCTCCTGATGACTCAATAGCAGATCGCACAAAGATGAGTGAGCGAAGCTGGGGAATGAGAATCAACCATTTGAATCCAGATCAAATTCCCAACTCGTATAATTTAAAATTAATATGTGGTTGTTGTTTTAAGCCCCAGTATTTGGTGCTATAAAAGCTCACTCTTATTACTACAGGACATGTCAAAAGCCTGTGGAACATATACCTCTCAATGTCTGTGGAATTAAGGCAAGAGGCTACTGACAAGTCTGCACACTTAAAAGTCTCTTGTGTATCTATGGAAACAAGTAAAAATAAATGAATAATTAATAAATAAATAGAAAGAAAGAATGAGACAGAATTGGTTAGAAAAAGACCAAAAGAATAAGAGAAATATGACTTGAACATTTCCACGTCTGGATAGAAAAGATCATGGAGGCAACGTATTGGTAGAAGTAGATGAGTTAGATTTAATTCTCCGAGATCAACACTGAGTTTGGGCTGCATGTCAGAAAGTGTGTTGGGGGCTGGGACCTCCATTATCCTCTGGTTGGCTTAACAAGGGTTCTTAAGGAGATGGAACTACTAGGACAAGTGTTTGGAAATAAACTGCCTCTTAATTAGTGATGACTTCACTTGCATGATGGGTCTTTTTTTTTTTTTTTTGGTCCTGGAAACTGGAGTGTTTCCATGATCACAGCCACACACAGCCCCATTACTACAATAAGATCTGTCTTCAGGTACAGTGATCATATCCCCCCATAGACACAAAATTACGTTCTGCAGGTTTAAGGGAAGTCTAGGAAAGATACTGCCACAAGATTTTCTTACTACTCCAGAGAACGTTATCTTTGAAAAATGTAAATTACAGCTCAGATCATAGGCCTGTCAATCAAGTTAATCCCTGAACAGAATGAAACGTTGAACTTTTAATGCAACCGTAACTCTCCTCAATCTATCTCTCTCTCTCACTTGTTACATTTACATAACATAACAACTAATGAGAGAATCTGGTCTACAAAAATTTAAACTTTCTAAAGTTGTTACTAATTACAACCCTTCTTTTGCTGCACCAGAACCGGATTAAACACCGTGATAATAATCCAACGCCTCGTGATAAAGTAGTAGGTGCTTTATGACGAAAAACATGGATATGTTTTAATTTAGATTATTCTCGTAAGCTCGTGGCATATTCTACCATAAAACATTTACCCTTAAGCCTTGGAAATTGGTTTTATGGATCTAGGCTTTTACATTTAGTGGTATGTGTCAACAAGGAAATCTTGTGCTTTCTCTCACATGCAACATTTTCAAATCAGTGGAGAGGTCACATTTAATAAGCCCTGTGTTCCAAGTTGAAAAACAATAAACAAAATTAAGTTAAAGTTACCAGATGGTGGGTTAAGAGATGCTGAGAAGCAAAAATAACATTAGCCACAATAATTGACATTTTTTTTCATCCTGAATTACCCTATTAAACCATGTGATAACCAGTGCTCTTTTTTGGTTTAATTGTTGCCGGGAGGGGCCAGGGACTTTGTGGGCACTTCGATTATACAGCACTACAACTGATGTAGCTGGCTCCCTGCAATGGGTGCAATAGATTTGCTGCTGAGGGCTGATCCTCCCCTGGAGGAATGTTGAAAAAAAAAAAAAAAAAAACCAGAAACTCGGTAGTTGCAGAAGACCAGGAGGCAGACCTGTTGGAGCTTTCCAGTGAGGAGGTGGCTCAGGAGGCATGTAGGGCTAAATAAATCTTGGAAATAGAAAAAACTGGATTTCTTACAATAAAGAATATTTGTTTTAATTTCAAAACTACAGAATCTTAAAGTGTTTTTCTCCTTTTCATCATATATTCCCCTGCTCCATGAAGATTCACTGTGCTCTTTTTATTGATGTAACAAACCTCACTGATATTTACTCACAGAAAGCTGTAGCAATATTTATTTTAATTATGAATGTACTATTTGGACAGGAATTGGCAGGGGTAGGTCACTATTGCTCCATTTGGCTTCAGCAGGCTCTGGGGATGAGGACAGCTGGGATGATGTCTCCAGTATGGTTTCCTTTGTGGACTCCCCAGCATGGTGGCTTCAGGGTAACTGGACTTCCGATAAGGCAGCTCACGATTCCAAATACACATTCTGCGAGAGTTGGAGAGAGAGAGAAAGAGGTGGAAGATACAGTCCCTTTTCTAACGTATCGTCAAAAGTCACACCGCATTGCTTCCACTCATTCTGTGCATTACACAAAAGTCACTAAAGCAAGTTTATATTCAAGGAAAAAGGAATTATTCCTCACCTTTTAATGGGAGTATTGCCAAACATTTAGAGGTAAGGTTTAAAACTCCCACTCTTTGATTTTTAATGTGTTAAGATTCTGTGCTTCATATAGGTTTTATTTATCTTTCACCAGATCTTTGGACAAATCCTCAGAACTTATTCTTTAATAAGTTGTTTCCAATTGGTCTACCTCTTGGCAACCCTTGATATAGCTGGATTTTTGTGGAACTAGACGATGTGTGTCCCTCTGTTCCTCTGGCAGTTTTCTCCGGTGATCCCACTAGAAAGATAATTGGGAGGCCGCGATGAAAGATAACAGGAGAACATATCAGGCCACAATTTATGATACCTTTTAATTAAAAATGTAAATGGAGGACAGTCCATACATAATTCCTATATAAATAATCTCAAGATGAGTATTTTATTGAAAGGAGCAGAGTCCATTTTCTAATAATTTAGTGTGCCAAGTGCCTTGAGATTTACACCAAACACACTGAAGAAGTGCCTGTTATCAGGATGCTACAGTCCTTTCAGTATAACCATTATAAGGAATGTAACCAAGAATATCTATTGAACACTTCCTATAAGCCAGACATTGGTACCTAAGTAAAATTCAATAAATATTTTTGAATGAGCTGAAACACAAAACAAAGCACACCAAATAAGTAATAATTTATTGTCATTCTTTGACCTTCCTAGAGCCTCTTCCGAAGAGCTCCTAGCACAGTACTGAGCTCTAGAGCCATTGTGTGTGTGTGTGTGTGTGTGTTTGTGTGTGTGTGTGTGTGTGTGAGACAGATCTTTATGCCACAACCAGAAGGAAAGGCGGGGGGGGCTCAGTAGAGGCACTTGCAGTGTGCCATATGCACAGAGTGGTAGTGAGAGTGCAGCTGTGGTTGCTGGGGAAGACCATTTCATAGCAGAGAAATCAAGCTCAGAGAGAATAAAAGACTTCCTGTGCTCCCAAACTAATTGATGGAGGAGCCATGATATGCCCACGCAGTCTAATTCAAGCCTTTCTTTAGTGAGTGGTCCCCAAAGTGGCATCGTTTCACTCTGTGGATTTACAAATTGATGTATTGGGTGTCACAGTAAAATAGAACAATTTTCATATGTGTTTTTTTTCACATTTTAAAATTAAATTATTTAATATGTTTAAATGTATGTGCAAACATAAATAAAAACATAAGACATGTGTATATAAATACACATACCTATAAAAATGTTCATTTTTAAATTTACATATATATTTGAAAATCTTTTAAAGTGATCACTGAATTAAGTCACAATTGGGTGCTGCCCACTAGTGTTCTTAAAGTGAGAACAATTGTCCCTGTATTTACATCAAGAACACAGAGTGAGTGTGGTGGCTCACTCCTGTAATCCCAGCACTTTGGGAGGCTGAGACGGGCGGATCACCTGAGGTCAGGAGTTTGAGACCAGCCTGACCAACATGGAGAAACCCCGTCTCTACTAAAAATACAAAATTAGCTGGGCGTGGAGTTGCAGGCCTGTAATCCCAGCTACTTGGGAGGCTGAGGCTGGAGAATCGCTTGAACTTGGGAGGTGGAGGTTGTGGTGAGCCAAGATTGTACCATTGCACTTCAGCCTGGGCAACTGGAGCGAAACTCCATCTCAAAAAAAAAAAAGAAAGAAAGAAAGAAGCAACATTTTTCTGAGTTGGAATGTGTTCAATTACTCTGAGTAGCTTTCCAGTTGATAGTCAAGTGTCATGATTATTTCAAAAGCTATTAGTTCCTATAGATTAAATTATATCTAACACCACCCTCAACGCCATTAAAACATCAGGCCGTTTCATACCATTCTCTCAGCGTTTTCAAGGACTCCACTAGCATCATGAGAAACTTAACACTGTGAATTGGCAAGTAATTAAATGAAGCATATGATGAGCTTCCGAAGCCCTGTTTCTATTTGGAGGAATCCTAAGTGTCTCACCTGAGTTAAAGTGTCTGAAAATTTCTATCATCTGCAAACATTACTCCTGCAGCAGGAGAGATCATATTCTATTGTTGATGAGGAAGATAATAGGAAATGTGCTTATCAGAAAGCACAAAGTTATGTTACCTGGCATGGCTGAGCTTTCACAACCTTTAGTGTCAGAGCTAAGACAATTCACTTCCTTTCAAGACCCTGTGAAACACTTAGAGTGTGTCAGAATCTATAGAAAGTGAAGAAATAAGACAAACTCCCGATCTAGAGGGTCTCAGATCCTAGCACAAAGACATATAAACAAAAAATGTATAATGCTGCTTCATAAATTCAAGAATAAATAACTACATAGGTACTTAACTTTGTCCAATTCTTCAAATGTGACGTACATGTTTTCTGATATGCCCCACTGTTCTGGCATACAAATGTCATCAGAAGACTCAGACACTGTCTTCCATAATTGCATCTAGCAATTCATCAAGCGTCTTATGGGTTACAATAAAAATATATACAGAAAAGCGGAGGGAAAATATTATAATACTATATTCTTATAATCATTCTCATCCCACATCTCCAGGAATTAACCATTATTAGAATCTAGACATTGTTATTTTCACTTTAAATTTTAAAAATGTCTTATGTCATAACATCATGTATGGTTATTAAAAATTGAAAAAACTTAAAACAGTAAAATAAACCACTGCAAACCTCAATTACTTGAAAGTAACATCAGGTGCTATGGTAATGGGTATCTTTCACTAAGGAGTGGATATGTTGAATATATGTAATGTTTTATAAAAACGGAATTGCAGTCTGTTTCTTCTTTAGCTCCTCTTTAATTTGTGCTCTCTTTATTGTCTAATTCTTTTGCTAAGTAATCTCACTCATTTTACTATATTTTGCTTATTTCCTTAGGTATTAGATGAGGGGTGCATTTTGTAATATATGTTCCACTTTCTACTTCATTTGTTCTCAGCTGCTTTTTTTGTAAAGTAATGCTCATACCTGGCTTGGTTGGGATAATATCTTTTATTTGATTACTTGTAAACTCCTTTTTCTTCTAGTTCATGCCATTCAGTTTTAATACTGATTGGATAACTTTGATTTGTTAAGCACTACGCCAAATTTTGGTTTCTGTTCTCCACGAAGGAGAGATATAAAACAAATAAACATACAAATAAAATTATTACAAATATGTATAAAAAGCGCAAGCATGGTGCTAAGGAAACAGTCGTGAAGAGATCTTATTTAGATTTGAGGGGCATACAATGCTTCTCTTAAAAAGTGAGAATTGAACCAAAATCTAAATAATGATAATCCCAACACTAGAATAGTGCCTGGAATGTAGTAGTTAATAAATACTTGATGGTTTTTAACTCAAAGGATAAATGCTTGAGAGGATGGTTACTCCATTCTACATAATGTGCTTATTTCACATGGCATTCCTGTATCCAAACATCTTATGTGCCCCCATAAATATATACATCAACTATGAACCCACAAAACTCTAAAAAATATTTAAAAAGAAAAACATTGATAAATCAAGAAATGGATAAATACCTTAATATAAGTATTAGAAAGAAGAATATTTAAAGAGAGAGTTCTATAAGTTTCCAGAATATTTTACTATACTCTTATTTACTTATCAATTTTCTTTTTAGTATTGACATCACTTATTACTAGAATGATAATGATGATAACTACTATCTTTATAGCTATTATATATGAATTCACACCATAAAACAGCACTGAAATGGCACCTGGATCTGTGCCCCCACTAAAATCTCACACGGAATTGTAAACTCCAGTGTTGGAGGTGGGGCCTGGTGGAAGGTGACTGGATCATGGGAGTGGTTTCTCATGGTTTTACAACAACCCCCTTGGTACTGCCATAGTGATAGTGAGTTTGTGAGATCTGGTTGCTTAACCCTATGTAAGATGTAAGACATGCCTGTTTCTCTTTTAATTTTCACCATGATTGAAAGTTTCCTGAGACTGCCCCAGAAGCGGAAGCGGTTGCGGTTGTGCTTTCTATACAGTCTACAGAACTGTGACCCAATTAAGCCTCTTTTCTTTATAAATTACCCAGTCTCAGGTATTTCTTTGTAGCAGTGTGAAAATGGACTAATATAGAAAATTGGTGCCAAAGAGTGGGGCATTGCTATAAGGACACCTGAAAATGTGGCAGTAACTTGGGAAATAGGTAATGGACAGAGGTTGGAACAATTTGGAAGTTTGTACTCAGAAGAAGACAGGAAGATGAGGGAAAGGTTGGAACTTCTTAGAGACTTGTTGAGTGGTTGTGACCAAAATGCTGGTGGTGATATGAACAATGAAGTCCAGGCTGAGGATGTCTCAGATGGAAATGAGGAACTTACTGGAAACTGTTGTAAAGGTCACTTTTGCTATGCTCTAGCAAACAGCCTGACTGCATGATGCCCTTCTCTAGGGATCTGTGGAACCTTAAACTTCAGCATGATGATTTAAGATATCTGGTGGAATAAATTTCTGAGCAACAAAGTGTTTATATAGTGGCCTGGATGCTTCTAACCACCTATGCTCATGTATGTGAGCAAATAAATGACCTGAAACTAGAACTTATTTTTATTTACTTATTTTTAAATTTTTTTTTCTGTTTTAACTTCTAGGTACATGTGCAGGATGTACAGATTTGTTACACAGGTAAATGTGTGCTATGGTGGTTTGCTGCACCTATCAACCTATCACCTAGGTTTTAAGCCCAGCATGCATTAGCTATTTTTCCTAATTTTCTCCCTCCCCTCATTCAATTCCACTCTTGACAGGCCCCAGTGTATGTGTTGTTCCCCTCCCTGTGTCCATGTGTTTTCATTTGTATTTATATTTTCAGGGGAAGCAGAGGGTAAAAGTTTTGAAATTTTGCTGTCCAACCATGCAATAGCAAAGAAAAGCCCATTTTCAGGTGAAGAATTCAGGCAGGCTGCAGAAATGTTCTATAAGTAAAAAGAAGCCAAGTGCTAATAATCAAGACAATGGGGAAAAGGCCCCAAAGGCATAGCAAAGACCTCTGTGGCAGCCCCTCCAATCACAGACCCAGAGGCCTAGGAGGACAGAATGATTTTGTAGGGCCCCACTATCCTGTGCAGCCTAGAGACACTGCTTCCTGCATCCTGGTTGTTTTAGCTCCAACCAAGTCTCAAATGGGCCCAGGTACACCTGAGACTACTACTTCAGAGGATACAAGCCCTAAGCTTGGCAGTCTACACATGGTGTTAACCCTGCAGGTGCACAGAATGCAAGAGTTGAGGATTGGGAACCTCTCCCTAGATTTTTGAGGATGTTTGAAAAGCCTGAATGTCCAGGCAGAAGCCTGCTGCAGGGGCAAAGCCCTCATTAATAACCTCTACTAGGGCAATGTCAAGGGAAAACATTGGATTGAAACCCCACACAGAGTCCCTACAGGGGCACTGCCTAGTGGAGTTGTGAGAAGAGGGCCACCAGCCTCCAGACTCCAGAATGGTAAATCCACTGGTGCCTTGCACCTGGAAAAGCTGCAGGCACTCAATTTTAGCCCTTGGAAGAAACTGTTGGGGGCTGAAACCTGCAAAGCCACATGGCCAAAGGTGCTCAAGGCCTTGGGAACCCACCCCTTGCACCAGCAAGCCCTAGATCTGAGACATGGAGTTAAAGAAGGTTATTTTGAAGCTTTAACATCTAATGACTGCCTTGGTAGGTTTTGGACCTGTGTGGAGCCCTTTCTTCTGGTAACCCCTTTCTGTTGGTCCATTTCTCCTTTTTGTAACTGGATTATTTACTCAATTCCTATACCTCCATTGTAGGTTGAAAATAACTGACTCATTTTTGATGTTGCATGCTTATAGGCAGAAGGGACTTGCTTTGTCTCAGATGAGACTCTAGACTTTTGATTTAATGCTGGAATGAGGTAAGACTTTTGAGGACTGTTGGGAAGACATGATTGTATTTTGAAATGTAAGAAAGACATGATATTTTGGAGAGGCTGGAGTGGAATTATGTGGTGTGAATCTGTGTCCTCAACCAAATCTCATGTCAAAGCTTATTCTCCAGTGTCGGAGGTGGGGCCTGGTAGAAGGTGACTGAATTATGGGGGGGGATTCTCACAGTTTAACATACCATCCTCCTTTGCGCTGTCATGATGATAGTTCCCATCATCATATTTGTTAGAATTATTAAAAGTGTGTGACACCTCCTGCCTCTTTCCTTTCCACCTGCTCCAGCCATGTAACACATCTCTGCTTCCCCTTCACCTTCTGTCTTGATTGTAAGTTTCCTGAGGCCTCCTCAGAAGCAAAATCTTCTCAGCTTCCATTACAGCCTGTATAACTGTGAGGGAATGAAACCTCTTTTCTTTAAAAACTACCAAGTCTCAGGTGTTTTTTTATAGCAGTGCAGGAAAGGACTAATACAGGCACTCTAATCACGTTTACTGATATCTCAATTAACCCTCAGAAAATTATAAAGTAAAACTTTGTATGTGCAAGATGTTGTGTTTTGTTTCCTTTTTCCAGGTGAGGAAATTGCAGCTTAAAGGAGCTTAACTAATTTAGCCATGGCCACAAAGCAATAGAAAAGAACCCCAAATTTAAAACAGGCTTGACTTTTTACAAATCCAATGATTGACATCTACAAGCCTAATATGACGTCCTATGTGACCAACTGCTTGTCTTAGTCCAAATGCCACAAAATGCAATAGGTCTGAGAAATGTATTCACCTGTAGCAAAGGTGGGTAAAAATATTATGAGGAAAGCTAGTACAGCAGGATAAGTTTGGACCCAATGCTGGGGCCAAGTATGTCTAGATTCAAATTCAAGTTTAGACATCCACAGGGTGACATTGAATGAATAGCTGAATCCAAATTACTTAGGTTTCAATACCTGCACCATGAATACAATAACACATTGATTCATACGATGATTAAATTATAAAATGTAAGTAAAATGCTGAGCTCTTGACTTGACAAAGTGGGGTTTAGAGTGTACATATCAAGTTAAATTAAGTAGTTGTTTCGTAGGTATAGAAAGGGTCTGGGTGACTTTTTAGACAAAATGATAGATAAACTGAGATTCCAAGGACAAATGGAAATTTGCAAGGCAGAGAGAAGGGAAAATATTCCAGATATAGCAAGTGCTATGCACAAAGACAAGAGACAAACGCCTTATGTGGAAACCACATATCAATCATCATTTTTTTCTTTACTTTTTATAGTAAGTCAGGGGCACTGGAATGCAATGTTTCTGCTTAACATAAATTTTGACAATATTCTTAAAATAGTGTTCATGATGCAAAGAATTACAAAAAAAGGACTTCCCAGAAAAGAATTAAAAAATTCTTCCTTGAATTGTGTATTCATTTTGTATTTGCAAACGGGGACAATTGTTTCACATTCTAAACCTACTGGGCCTGAAGAATTTATTTTTGGCTACTTCTCTTTAAGTATCAAAGTGTCTTCCTACATCTTCCCACATTTATTTCCCAGAGTGTAAGTTCTCCTAGGTAGAGAGTCTGTAAAGTTATAACGCTCACTGAGCATTAAATGCTAATAATTTTATTCTTCCTTTCTTAACACTTTGCAGTTGCAGCTGGGCCGAGAATTCTAAGCGTGAAGCTAAAGTACAAAAGCTGGTATGAGAGGTATAGGAAAGGAATATAGGCTGAATAATTGTGAAGTCTTTGAAGAATACCGGGGCTTTGCTGTTTCCAGCTTAATTTAGCAGCCTTGAGAAATTAGAGAAGATTTTTATTAGCATCTTATCCTTCTATGTTCACCAGCACCATTTGGCAGGAATAAAATTGAAATCTTGCTAGCTATTATCTTTGTTGGAATTATTAAATACTTTAGCTTGGGAGGAATTATTAAAGAGGAAAGGGAGTATCTCTTGCTGACAGCATACTTGGTGTCACCATATTGCTTAATCCTCACAATGTTGTAATAATTACTGTTGTCCCCATTTGCAAACATAAAACATGTGCACAGAAGGTAAAACAGCTAAAAACATGCAGCACCAGGATTCTAGTAGTTCTCACACATTAAAGACCAACTTTAAAGACATCACCATGGATCAACATAGGCTGACAATTAAATAGATGTGCTTTATTGCTAACAAATTCTATGCATCATATTCATGGACAAATGCATTGGTAGATAATGCACAAAGGACACTCATTCATTGATTTTCTTTTTGTATACATTATGTCACCATGTGAAACAGAATTTAGACTTACATGCATTAAAAATAACATAAATTTTTGAAAAGTAAAAAGATGCAAATACTAAAATATGTTTTTTAAATAAAAAATTGTAGCAGGGGATAAGAATTCAAAACTTCCAGGACATGGAAACCACTGTAAAAGCATAGCATAAACTATTTCAGAAAGTCTGGTATTTAATATAAATAAGCAAATTGCATTATATGACTATTACTGAATAAAAAATTGAGCACTTGTTTTTTGGGGTTCGTACTTTATAACATTTGGTGTGTATTTTTACAAGATTATTATGCCATCCATCAATGGACTGTGGGTGGTGTGAAGGAGCACTTATTCCAGATATTTACAAATCACATCCGTTACCTTGAATTGTGTTATTATGGCCTCCACAACCATTGTGCTGTCAACTCAGAGGAAGAAATATCTTCCGCAAGCTCTATTTGAAGGCCAAATATATCTTCCCACCTTTGTTTCTACTATTCTAATTCATCATCTGGTCATTTTTCGACATCCCTTTAATACAGCTTTATTTTATACCTCTAGGTCTTTTAATGCATGCTATTAGGCAGCTCTCCCTTACTGCTGCATACATCCACCATGTTATCCAAACACATTTTCACCTACTCTTCCAGTTCTCTCATGTCTTTTCTCAGTACGAGCCTTAGGAGTCATCCTAACTACCAAGCTTTGTTCATCTGTTTTATGAAAAAGAGATAAAGTCACTCTCTACTAAAAGCCAAGGCTTCTAATGATCACGTAGGTGGATAGTCACCTGTTTACATACTTGTTAGTCCCACTAGATTGTGCATACGTTTCACAGGACAGTGCATGAAGCTTGCATTATCTTTTAAACTTTACTGGGAATGTCAGTGTGATATCTGTCAGTGTGATATCTGCAGTGTAATATCTGTCAGTGTGATATCTGCAGAGGTGAGCAGGAAGCAGATGCATGTGGCCGTGAAGTCAAACAGGCAGCACTCTGAAGGTTGCGAGAGGCCACATTCCACCCTAGTGTCAGAGGTATCACAGGGTGGAGAGCAAGCCTCCTGTGCTCCAGCTTGCCTGCTTGCCTCATGCTGCTGTTCAGCATCCTTTCATGTCTCTTTTCCCAAGTGTAAAGACCTAGATGCTGACACAACCTGAAAACTCCATCATAGTTTTGTACTTTCTAGCTCTGTAGCCCAGTATTTCCTTTCACACACAGCCAGGGCTGGCACGGTGGCTCCAGTCTGTAATCCAAACATACTGGGAGGCTGAGGCAGGAGGCCGGCTTGAGCTCAGAAACTTGAGACCAGCCTGGGCAACACAGTGGAAACTTGAATCTACAAAAATAAAAAAAATATGTATAAGCATTTGCTGCATGCAGTGGCGTGTGCCTGTAGACCCAGCTACTCAGGAAGCTGAGGTGGAAAGATTGCATGAGCCCAGGAGCTTGAACTGTGATTGCACCACTACATTGCAGCCTGGATGACAGAGTGAGACCCTGTCTCATGAAAAAAAAAATCACCTCACAAGTAACTTATTAGGGAAATTGTGCTCACCCTACAAGCTTCTCTCCATTTTGTTGTCTAATAGCAATTTATAACTTTCTTAATAACATTAATCATAAATTATCATCACATATTATTTGGGTAAAAACTTGAGTACGTATTTTCTACTCAGGAAGCTGAGGCAATAGTCCCATCTTAGCCTCTGGAGTAGCTGGGAAAACAAGTGCATGCCATTGCATAAAGCAAATTTTTTATATTTTTATATTTTTATAGAGAGAAAGTCCCATTGTGTTGTCCAGGCTGATCTTGAACTTCTGGGCTCAAGTGATTATTTCACCTCAGCCTTCCAAAGACTGTAGCTTCTGGAAACCAGAGTTAAAGTATTTTTTAAACTCATCATTTTATTCTAAGCACCTAATACTAAAAGGCATCTTAAAAATACTTTTGAAAAAAAATTATTATGTGCACTTAGTCATAGAAAGAAAATATGGAAGTTATTAAGGGTCTAGCTGAGCGGACATACATAAAACACCTTGGAAAGATTCTACTTCTGTATCAATTAAATCTGGCCCAGTGGGATGGCTCACACCTGTAATCCCAGCGCTTTGGGAGGCTGAAGTGGGCAAATTGCCTGAGGTCAGGAGTTAGAAATCAGCTTGGCCAACATGGTGAAACCCCGTCACTACTAAAAATACAAAAATTAGCCAGGTGTGATGGTGGACATCTGTAATCCCAGCTACTCAGGAGGCTGAGGCAGGAGAATCGCTTGAACCCAGTAGGTGGAGGTTATAGTGAGCTGAGATCACACCATTGCAACCTCCACCTGGGTGACAGAGCAAGACTCCATCTCAAAAAAAGAAAAAAAAAAAAAGAAAGAAATTAAATCAAGTTTTGAATATTCCGCTTAATGTAAATCAATGAACAATCTTAATTCATCATCTATAAAAGAAGGTGTTGATAACAAAATGTACTTTACAATTTTGCCTGATGATTAAATAGTACAATATCTGTCACATAATAGGCACGTAATAAATATTTATTGAATGTATGAGCAAAAGAATGCATGAAAGCCTGTTAAAATAGATCTATAATGTAACTAAAATGGTGAGGGGAAGGAATGCACTGATAGCATTAATAAAAAGTAATAGAAGAAGAAAGCAAGAAAATAAACTACAAAGAAAGACCACTTGGACAAAGAAAAGGAACTGATTTTTCTTTCTTATTTCTTTATTTGAGGCTATGAAGTTTCAACAGCAGATGTCAGAATCCACAGATCTCAGCAAGTAGTTTGAGATATATGTCATTTGAATGTTTCCCTTAACACTGCCATGAGAACCCCCTCAAAAAAAAAAACAACAAATAAAAGTCTCTAGACTTCCACTTAAAATTCCTCCTTGTATTAATAACTCACGGATGGTTGGCAGAATCTGTATTATTGACCAATCCATAGTTTGTTTGATGATGGATCGCATGGGGAAATACCTGTTTGAGAAGTGTTTTTCTCAGAAGACACACCACTGTCCCACTTAAAAGGAGGGCGACTGGCAAAGAGGAATTTTTACAGCCTAGGACGATTTGGTTTCTATGTAAAGATTGATTTTATGTTCACCAGACTTCCCAATGGAAAGCAAAGCTCATTCAAATATCTGAATTCTATGCCCTTTCCACACTTACTAACTGTTTAACTTCAGGCAAATTACATAGTTTTTTCTCCACCTCTGTTGCACTAGTTATAATTCTCCAGAAAAACAGAAACAATAAGCATTTAGAGATATATAAGAGGAAATTTATTATGGGAATTAGCTTACATCATCATGGAAGCCAAGAATTCCCAAGATCTACTGTATATCAGCTAGAGACCTAGGGATCATTTATCATCACATCTATTCCTCAGGTAGAAAAATAGGTTAATAATTCCTATTTCTCAGGATTGTTTTAAATACTATCTAAAATAATCTGGACAAATAACTAAGGACAGTATCTATAATCACATAATAGATGCTCTGTAAATACCAGCAAAGAAATAGAGAAAGGAAATGAGAAGAAAAATTAACACGAGGGAGATGGGGAGTATTTTTTTCTACTCTTTCATCCAGCAAACACTATATAAAATTACTTCTCAGAAATTAAATAACAATGAAGAGCATAGAACCCAGCCAGCTGCCAGTGAGAAATTGTGACCATATATGTGTTTATATATTCAAGCTACATGGCAGGCCACGGGTGTCTATTGATTTCTCTGCTCTGAAATAAATGGTTTTGTTTAGCTCTGAAAAGTGAACAATTTTCTTGACACCAACCACTTGTTTAATAGTTTTGGAATAATCCATATTTCATTAAGATGATGACTTATCACGCCCAACCTTCTGCTGTCTTGCAAACTATTGATTTAAGGCAGTTTAGCACTTGTATAGCATCTAATAAATTGGTACCAATTGGCAGTGCTGTGTTATATACTCATTCTTTACGCTATAAACACTGGCTTCGCATATTTTAGAACATGTCCATAGATTTGTTTTCTTGACAAGATCCTTCCCTTCCAAACCCTTCCACTGAAACAGTCACTGCATTTTTTTTTATAATCCACATAAAATTTTTAGATAAGTAGAGGGCACTACAGTCAATATTCATAGTGTGATTTATTGGAAGAGGGAGTATTTCACTAAATCCTCCCTGTAAATCCAGTGTGCAAAGTAGTTAGTACAGTAATCCATCTCCTGGCTATTTTAAACAGGGAATTAATGGGCTTGGAAGGTAGAGTGGCTGTGAATCACCTGCCTGTGATGGAAGTAGTTAGAGACTTTATTAGCTCAGATGCTTCAAACTCAGCTCTGCCTTCTGCCCCTTCCTCCCACCCTCCAGGTGCAAGACAATTAATCTTCACTCAGGTGCTCCTTTTCTCTGAATATTTGCCCATGACTCTTTTGGACATTCCAGTTCCCTTTTGTATGGATGCAATATCCTTCTGAAAGCCATCAAGGATACTTATTTAACTTTTTAGTTCTATTCCATTTTTAAGTGTTGTTTTGTTTTGTTTTCTCCACAGTCGGTTTTACACCCCAGATTCTTGTTTTCTTCAAATATCTGTTGATATAGTTTGGCTCTGTGTCCCCACCCAAATCTCCTGTAGAATTCTAATCCTCAATGTTGGTGGTTGGGGCCTGGTGAAAGGTAATTCGATCATGGAGGTTGGTTTTCCCCTTGCTATTCTCAAGATAGTGAGTGAGTTATCATGAGATGTGGTTGTTTAAAAGTGTGTAGCATTTTCCCCGTTACCCACTTTCTCCTGCTTCCATTTGAAGACCTGCTCGTTTCCCCTTAACCTTTCTGCCATGATCATAAGTTTCCTGAGGACTCCCAGCCATGCTTCTTGTACAGCCTGCAGAACTGTAAATTATGAAGAAACAAGGTTTAATCCTTTATAGCAATGTTAGAACAGACTAATACATCGATGTGAAAATTTATTTGGCACACAGGTAACTTACAAGACTTGCCTATTCATCTTTCTAGAAGAGTTGCACTTGCAATGTTGTAGATATTTGTAGGAATTTAACAAAATTTAAGAAGTCTTAGGTGATGTCATGAATGTAAAATTCAAACAAGATCTTAAAAATGATTTGGAAAATCCTATGTAGGAAAATGCATATTACAAATTAATATATACTTGGCCATTTGGAAACAGAAATGGAAACTGTGGTTTCCAATGACCATAATTAGTTCAATGTCATTATGATATAAGATGCACAAATATCTATGATAAGATATAAGTGTAGAAAAAAAATTGATGCAAATTTGCAGACTCACATATTTAATAACCAGTCCTTGAGTGAATGAATGAACTAATTAATTTCTCAACCAAACAATATATCAATGGATAAACTATTTTTATCGTTTCATTCACATGGTTGTGTTCTTCATAGACAAAGTGGTTTTTGTTTTCTTTTCTTTTTTAACTAATTAATAACTCTTTTTTATTTATATTATGGCATTTTAAAAAGAAGCCAGAACAATTGTCTAATCCCTATGGGAGGTTTGTTCACCTTTCATATAGAATCAAAGTCTCTCATTGTTTCCTTTAAAGTATCTGATAGCATTTATGTCCTTGAAGGTGACAATAATTAGATCAGAAATATTGCCACACTTACTTCCAACTCTTCCTACCTTATAGTTGATAAAAATGCACTGAGCCAACACATCAGCTGGTCTTTTCAATTTATTAATCCAAGAATCCATCTGTTCAAATTGAGGCTTTCACAACACTACTGTTAAGGCCAGATGGGCTAGTTGTCCTTACAGTGCAAAGCAATAGCATCCTCAAAGCCTAGCACAAGGACTTTATGCGTTTGGTATTAACAGATGGGCTGAGTGGCATTTCCTATGTGGGAGCTCTGCAATTTGAAATTTCTACATGAAGCTATTTAGCCAGAAAACATAGTAGCAAAATAAAATACTTAGCATTTTCACTTTCTTTTATATTAATGTTTTATGGGACAGAAAGGTGTAAGCAAAGAAGTGCTAAGATTGAGAAACTTTATTGAGATAAACTCTTCAGAATGACATACAACTTAGGCCATTCTTGGGAACACCGGAGTATATCTATTGGGCTTATCATTTCCAGTTGCAATATCAGTAGGATGTTTATGTAATAAAGACAATTATGTCAAATCCAGTGCAAAGTCCTTGTGGTGGTAGTATGAAATTCAGTTTTGGGGAGGCTGCCCCAAAACTGTCTCCTGGATGTCCATCTGATGGCATTTTCAGCTACAAGTTGAATTGGTTCTTGGGAGTTTGAGGAAGTAAGAGGAGGAAATGTAACTGAAGGGGAGATATTAAGGTGTTTCAATCCTAAAATCAGAAATTCAGTTCTTATTTTGCTAATATCTCAAGATTCTTGATAATTTAAGTGATTTATCTGACTAGTCTCAGAGAGCTGGAAACATAGTTTGCATTTGAATTCTATTTTTGGTATTTTACTTGGGCTCTGACTTTTGTATCCTCAGACCCTTTAATATTTTGTTGTCACACAACCTAATATCAATCTGCTGTTGGTTTCTGGAACTTATAACCGTGATAATCACAAAAAAGAAGTAAAGTAATAATAACTATGAAATTATTACCCACAATGCTATTTATTCTATTATAAGCCAATTCCACACAATTTTTAAATAGATTTTAGCGTATGTCTTGTGCTTCCATTAAATTTCCTTCTAAATATGCTATTCTTTTGTCTGCCATGTTTTCTCAGTGTCATTTTCAGATAATTCTCTGTGAGCATATAGAAATCCAACTCACTTTTTACATTGATACTATATTCTACCACTTTGCTAAGCGTATTTGTTAGCTCTAATAGGTTTCTTTTTGTCTTGTTTTGTTTTCTTTGGTGGGAGAGAAGTAGATCCTTCTTAGACAATGCCATCCGCAAAAAATGGTAATTGTTTATTTCTTCCAATGCAAATGAACATCTTTTATTCCCTTTTGTTTGCTTGTTTCAATTTTTTATTTCTTTTTGCTAGACCTTCCAATACAATGTGAAGAGAAACGATGTGAATAAACATACTTGTCTTACACCTGATCTTAGAAAAGAGACTTTTGTCTTTCACATTTAAGTACGATGTTTGTGGTGGAGTTTTCACAACTGTTCTTTTGTTCTTTCTCAGATTGAGAAATACTTTTAATTTTTTTCTTTTTCCTTTTTATTTTATTTATTTATTTATATTTGAAACAGAGTCTCAGTCTGTCATCCAGGCTGAAGTGCAGTGGTACAATCTCAGCTCACCACAGCCTCCACCTCCCGAATTCAAGCGATTCTCATGCCTCAGACTCTCAAGTAGATGGGATTATAGAGATGCACTAATATAACCAGTTCATTTTTGTATTTTTAATAGAGACTGGGCTCATCATGTTGGCCAGGCTGGTCTCAAACTCCTGACCTCAAGTGATTCACCTGCCTTGGCATCGCAAAGTGCTGGGATTACAGGTGTGAGCCACTGTACCTGGCAAAGAAGTCTTTTTCCATTCCTAGTTCATTAGGTATCTTTGTTATGAAAACATGTTGGAGTTTGCCACTTGGCCATTTAGTGTGTGTTGAAATAATCGCATGAACTTTATTATTTATTCACCTATTGTTTACATATGATATACATATTGTGATTTATTAAGCTGGTGCAAAAGTAACTGCGGTTTTTGCTGCAATTACTTTGAAAGTAACGACAAAAACCGATAACTTTTGCACCAACCTAACAGTTGGTATATGGTGTTGTTTGCATTTTCTATGCTATCGTAGACTTTCTGTCTACTGGTTCTATACATTACAGAAAGTGAGGTATTATAGGCTCCAACTGTAATTGTCGATTTGCCTGTCTCCACATTTTATTCTGTCAGCTTGGTTTTATGCATTTTGGGGATCTGTTCTGAGGTGCTTATATGTTATAATTATTATATCTTCTTGATTGATTGAAACTTTATCAGTACCTAATGTCTTTGTCGCTCAACAATTTTTATTTTAAAGTCTATTTTGTCTGATAACATAGTTCCTTCAGCTCTCTTTTGAGTACTGTTTGCAATTAATTTTTAATGTTTTCCCTTTAACTCTATTTATATAATTGAATTTAAAGTGAGTCTCTTGTAGCCTATGTATAGTTTGATTATATTTTATTTTTAATATAGTCTGCACATTGTTATTAGAGTGTTTGATTTATTTATAGTTAATATGATTACTGATAAGGCAGAAGTTAGTCCGGCAATATTACTATTTATTTTCAATATGTGTTACAGCTTATTTGTTCTTTCATTCCTACATTGCTGAATTTTTTAAATTAAATAGATATTTTCTTGTGGATCATATTAATTATACTTTTTCTATATTTCCTCAGATATTTTCTTGGTAGTTACTATGGCAATACAAATTAAAATCTTAAAATATAGCAGTCTGACTTAGATTAATACAAACTTAAGTTCAACAGCATACAAAAAAGTTGCTTCTATGTATTTTTTCCTAAACTTTATGCAGTCACTTTTGCAGATTCCATTTTTATAGTCTGCCCATCAACCAAAATTAAGTATTATTGCTTTATACGGTTGTCTTTTAAATTAGATTTCTAAAATACAAAGAAAAATGCATTTATAATGTCTTTAATTTACCTATGTAGTTAACTTTCCAGTGTTCTTTTTAAAATGTGATTTCAGTTACTGTCTAGTGATCTTTCTTTCCAGCCATCAAGGTTCTCTCTAACAGGCTTTAGAGTAACAAACTCTTACATTTTACCTGTTGATGTCTTTATTTCTCCTTCATTTTTGAAGGACAGTTTTGTGCAATATAGAATTCTTTGATTCTCGTATATTTTTCTTTCAGAAATTAGAATATGTCACCTCACTGCATTTTGGCTTCCATAGTTTCTGATGAAAAATTTGTTGTTCATCTTATTGAGAGCCTTTTATACATAATGAGTTGCTTCTCTCTTACTGCTTTCTTGATTCTTTGTCTTTGTTTTCAACAATATCATAACAATGTAATTCCATATGGCTCTCTTTCAGTTTTTTTTTCCTACTTTTACTTTGTTCAGCTTTTTATACACGTAGATTGATGGTTTGTGTCTCATTTGAAAAATTTTGAGTCATTATTCTTTAAATAATTTTTTCTCTTCCTTTCTCTCATCTTTCTGGAACTTCAAATAGGTCAATGTAATTGTGCTTCATGGTGTTCCACAAGTCTTTTCAGCAGTCTTTATTTTTCTTTATTCTTTATGTTTTTGTTTTCTCAGAATGGATGACTTCAAATGACCTATTCAAGTTGGCTGATTGTTTTTTCTATTTGCTCAAATCTGCTGTTGTGCTCCTCTAGTGAAATTTCATATCAGTTGTACTTTCAACTCCAGACTTTTTATTTGGCTAATTTTAAAAATTCTGTTCCTTTATCGATATTCTCTATTTGTTGCAATATCACTCTCATACTTTCTCTTAATTCTTGAGGTTTGGTTTCTTGTTCATTCAGTATATTTAAAATAGCTGGTTTAAAATCTTTGTCTAGACATTCTAGCATTTGGGCAGGTTCAAGTATAAGTTTTTATAACTTTTTTTCCTAGTTATGAACCATCCTTTCCATCTTTTTTCATCCCTTGCAATTTTGGGTTGAAAATTGGAATTTGATTATTATAATTTGATAACACTGAAAATCATATTACCTCTGCTTCTCAGGATCTGTTATTGTTACTGCTTATTACTGTTGCTGTTCATTTTGTTTAATTATGTTTTTGAAATAATTCCATTAACTCTATATTCTTTGTTGTGTGTGGTCCCGGAATTTTCTGTTCCATTATTTTGGTGATCAATTTCTGATTGGAGAGAGTTTTTCTTAAATGCCTGGTACCATAAATCTTCCAGTCTTTCCATGAGGCTATATTTTTTTTTGGTTTTTTTTTGTGACGTGCCTTCCTCATTGACTGGGCTGTTTACAAGTTTGCCTTAGGTTTTAGTTTCTGCTTCCAAAGACTGCCAATATCAGCAGGAAGTGAGAGTTGAGAGTCTTTTTAGGTCTATCCTCAGCATGTGTGTGGCATTCTAGGTTCCTGGAATGTGTTAGAGGTTTTCAAACCTCTTAAAGATAACTTATTCCCTATACTTTTCTTCTAAGCTTTTCTTCACTAAGAGGTAACTTTGGCATTAAGCTAATTCCAAGTTAGTTAGGCAAAATTATGATAATCCATTTCAGCCAGTCTATCAGGAAGCCACAAGCCAGGCAAAAACATATAATTAATTATACTTCTTTATGAATAAGGTCCAATCATCTCTCTATCCTACAGGGAATACTGGATTGTGGAACATGTGACTAGAGTAAGTTAGAATGCCACTAAATTTATGGTTATGATAAAAAATGAGCCTTTTGTAATGGACAAGTGTTTCTTACTGAACTGTAGAGGATAGGAATTAGGGTAAGTTAAAATGCTGTGAAGTTCACCGTTATTACCAAAAATCAGCCTTTTGTAATGAACAGGTGCTTCTTTGGGGGGGTTGCAAGCCTTTGGTTCATTTCTAGAATTCAGAAAAGTTGATTCTGACAGTTTTTCAATTTTTCATTGTCTTTGTGGGGGGGCAGAATTTGAACTTTCTTATACTACTATTTTCACTAACATCCAGTCTTCATTTCCTGGCAGGGAAAATAGTTACAAATGATAAGGAGAAAAATATATAAGAATATATATTTACTAAAACAGTTGTATATGTATATTCAGAGCTGTGCTGCAGACTGAAAGCACAATTTTGCCTTCCTGTTTCTCTGAGGCAGCAGTGTCTAAGACCACAGCTGACCCTAAAGGATCTCGACAAGTGACCTATTTTTTTCCAAACAATTTTTATTCTTCTTTTAATTAAGGAATTTAGTTATATTGTTTTAAAGGTCTAGCATAATTTCATCCTTACAAAATTAATACAAACTCATTACAGATATTCTGCAAGATAAAATGGTTACAACATAGCTACCAGAGCTCTGGAAATCCCTCAGTGTAGCAATGCTCCAAAAGATGTATTTGCAATTCTTGTACACAAATAAACTTTCCATATCCACTTGTGACTGAGTGACATGATGTGCTGTAGATGTTGTTAACTCACCCTTCTCTGCTAGTTTGTATTCACAAATATAAGCAGTAACTATTCAGTATGTATTAATTAAATGGTGAATGAATGAATGAATGAATCGTTATGGTCTCTATTTGTTCAGAAGCTGATAAAAGCTTACAATTTACTCACTGTGAACTGAAGAGTAATGGAAGCATCAGCACTTTAAAAAACATTATCAGTAACTAAAGTCTATGTTTTTCCAGCTTTTTCTCAGAATTTGCTTATATGTTTCTTTTTTATAATTCCATCCAGATACCACATTACATATAGGTGTCATCCTGCTTTAGACTCCTTTTGAGGTGGCCACTTATAAGACATTCCTTGTTTTTAATGAACTTGACAGATCTGAGGGGTATTGAGAAGGCATTTTGTAGGATGTGTCTCCCTTGGGATTTGTCTGTTGTGTTATCCTGATTACAATGGAAGATCACAAAGGTAAAACACTATTCTCATCTCAGCATGTCAAGGGGACATACTCCCATGTGGTTTATTACTCTTTATGTTCACTATAATCATCAGGTTCAGGTAGTGTTTGTTAGGGATCTCCCATGCAAAGTTATTCTTTCTTTTTCTCCATTTCATACTCTAATATTTGGAAAAAAGTCATTTTTTGCCATAGCTTAATGAATGAAGAGTTATGCTCCACATCCTTAAGGGCAATGAGTATACAGTTACACTATTTGAAATTATCTTACACGAGAGATTTGTTTCTTCTACCCATATTTTGCTAAACATTAGTTTCTACCGACGCCTCTGACTCATATCCAGTAGCACAGGGATCATTTCAGCCTCCTCCTGTTGCCTGTCTGTAACCTCTGACACCAACAGTGACAGTTCGATATCACCTCTTGCCATCGACTTACCATATTAATATTACCTAAATTGTTTTTGTTTCTAATTTATTTTTAATAGCACATTTGGGTACCATCTAATATTATAATTAAACCACAATTTTACTATAATATAATAATTCATATAATTCACCAAAATACTAACAGTGTATATCACTGAATAAGAATGTATATGTGCATGTGAAAATATAAATAAATATTTTAGTTGTATATATTAGCTTTTTTGGATTTATAGATAAATATATATTTACTAAAGCACTTATGTATTCACTATTAAGATGGTTCAGATACTTCTCTTGCCTCTCAAACCCAGTGATCTGCCTTATCAAGTGATTCTAAGACTTTAGTAGAAGAATTACTGGGATGGCATGGTAAAGGGGTTTTTTGGGACTTACCCTTGAGTTTCTGGTTCAGTTCCTGAGAATTTCTATTTCCAGCAAGTTTTCAGTTGATGTTGATGCTGACTTTCCTGAAACCATAATTGGGGAATCATTTTAATATATTAAAGTTCAAGCATCAATACTTATTACTTATTTCAAGTTCCCCTATACCATTGCAATTGATAGCTTGGCCTAAGAGTCATGGGAAAAAAATTCTCAAACCCAAGTCCCCACAGTGATAACCAATATGAGCTAATTAGCTTTTATATGTTGGATGTAGCTGTCCCTTTATATAGCTTGCAATGTGTTTTGGGAAAGAGAACACTATAAACATTAAGATCGATGATATTGACTCAGAATCTCATTATCAAAGCATTTAACTTATTATCATTGTAGGGGACAAAAGGGTAATCCTTATAACTGAAGGGCTAATAGAGCATTGTTACCTATTGAGCATACACAAGGCCATCATTCGTTCTAGGAGTGAGGGATCGCTATTGAATCTAGTCAGAACACAACAGAGTAAACTGTAAATTTGTGGACGAGTAAATTTGTTCATTCAATATGTTTCTCCGACATGGCTGCTAGACCACAAATTAAAAATTAACCTGTATGAGTCATTTTGGTGGCAGTGTACCAAATTTCTTCAAAACCAGCCAAGATTATTAAATGTAATTGTGAAACAGCAAGCTTTGAAAACATAAACTGTCAGAAGCTAGGCCTTTGGCTCATTAATTATTCATGTTGCAATTGTTTACTAATTGACTGATATGTGCTAAGGAATAAAAATACTAACCCTGCCCTGGATTTCGCCAAAGTGTGAAATAATCATGGTGTTCTGGAATTGACGCTAATATGAACAACTGGAATCCATTTTATGTTTGCAAACTTTTATCTTTCTTTAAAAATCTATTTAAATTCCATTTTGATTTGTTAATTTGGTATATTTGGAAAATAATTTTAATTTTGTTTTTCTATGATAAATATATTTTATGAAAATGCTTTTGAAGTGATATAGGGTGGTGGCAAGAGAAACGTACCTACCAATTCTAAAAGGGTGAGGTTTAAAGACCCTGGTATACACAGATGATGCTATAACCCACTTTTGAAAGAAAATGTTAAGATTATGTTTCCTAATGGGGCTTGCATCATTTATTTGCTGGTTTGTTACTATTATATGATTATTTATGAGTTGTTGCATTATTGAATATACTATTGTTAGTATTTTGTGTCTGATATTTTAGAAAGTACTATGTTATGTAATAGTCAATAGTCTTAAATCGCTATGTCTACATATATAAGTGTACAAAATTAAAATTGATCAAGTGATAGAAAATTACTTGAGTGGTGTCTTCATAAAATTCACATTCCGAAGTCCTAACTGCCCACTCGAGGATTTGATTTTATTTGGAAATTGGGTCATTGCCGATGTGAATTAGTTAAAATGAGGTCGTACTGATGGAGAATGGATCTTTACTTGTAGTATGACTGATGTCTTTCTCAAAGTGTGACATTGGACAAAAGATGCAAGCAATCCATGTGAAGATAAAGGCGGAGATTATGGTGAAGATTTTACTAGTTAAGAAATGTGAATGCTTTGTAGCAAATCACTAGCAGCTAGGAGAGAGGCCTGGGAGACACGCTTCCTTGCAGCTCTCAGAAGAAACCAACACTACCAGCACCTTGATCTCAGCCTCTAGAGCTGTTAGACAATAAATTTCTGTTATTTATTTGACTTTTTTGTTGTTGTTGAGACAAGGTCTTGTTCTGTTGCCTAAGCTGGAGTGCAGTGGCAGGATCACCAATTGCTGCAACCTCGACCCCCCATATTCAAGCTATTCTGTGCCTCAGCCTTCCAAGTAGCTAGGACTATAGGCACACACCACCACACCCAGCTCATTTTTCTATTTTTTACTAAAGTTGGGATTTCACTGTGTTGGCCAGGCTGGTCTCAAACTCCTGGCCTCAAGTGATTGGCCCACCTCCCAAGGTGCTGGGATTATGGGCATGAGCTCCCCCAGCCTTCTGTTATGACACTTAATGTGCTGTATTTTGTTAAGACAAACTAACAAATAACAACAAATCACCAGCAGCTAGAAGAGAGGCCTGGGAGAGGTTATTACTAGGTTGCATAGCTTTACTATTTTACAAGTTATGTATACATAAATAAAAATATAAGTATATATTATTGTTCCTTTCGAATGTCAGCTTTAATCTAAATAGTCTGGTCGCCTCATAAAATGAGGTGAGAAACTTTCCTTTTCTCAACTCTGGATTAATATTTTATTTTTAACCTAAATATTTTATTTTTCTTGAAGATTTAGAATAATTTTCTTGTAAATAGTTCAAAGGCTTTTTCCATATTTTGTTTTTATAAGTCTATCTCTAGATTTTCTGCCTATTGCCAAATCAATGTTGAGAATTTATGTTTTGAAACACATCTTTTACATTTATTCTAGGCTATTCAGTGTTCTTATACATTTATTTAAACTCAGTATTTCTAGTGATTTATGTTTTTCACCATCAGTATTGTTTTATTAGAATGTCTCTTTCTAGAACACAATTAAAATTTTTAATTGTTTACTTACGCTCATTTTCTCTCACACTTCATGTTTTTCCCTCCTCCATCCTACCTTTATAATAGTTCTGTAAAATAATGTAATGCAGCACTAATTTCAATAAGGAAAAATAAGAAACTACATACTTCAGTGTCAAAAATGAAGACAAAAATCTTCTATTTTAACATTAAAATTTTGTGTGTGAAAATAGAAATATATTTAAAAATATAATACTAGAAATAAGAAAACCCTTAAAATTGTCAGGGTCAAACTATAAATTTTTTTTTTTTTTTTTGAGACAGAGTTTTGCTCTTGTTACCCAGGCTGGAGTGCAATGGCGCGATCTCCGCTCACCACAACCTCCGCCTCCTGGGTTCAGGCAATTCTCCTGCCTCAGCCTCCTGAGTAGCTAGGATTACAGGCACACGCCACCATGCCCAGCTAATTTTTTGTATTTTTAGTAGAGACGGGGTTTCACCATATTGACCAGGATGGTCTCGATCTCTTGACCTCGTGATCCACCCGCCTTGGCCTCCCGAAGTGCTGGGATTACAGGCTTGAGCCACCGCGCCTGGCCTATAAATTTTAACAATAAAAATCAATTGCATAATGATTGTAACAAACAATTGGAAAACTCAACTTAAAATATCACTTACAATAACATTATAAAACATCGAATACCTAGGAATAAATTCAACAACATTTGCAATATATATATTAAAAAAACTACAAGTAATTCTGAGAGAAATTAAGAAAGACCTAAATAAAGAATAGACATATCATTGTGAAAGATTCAATACTTTTAAGATGTTGATTCTCTCAAAATCGATTTATAGATTCAATGTAATCCTAATTAGATGACATCTGTCATTTTTTTTTAAGTTTTGAGCTGATTCATATATGGATGTATAGATACAAAATACCTAGATAGCCAAAAACATATTCAAAAAGAAGCAATTTAGATGATTTATACTACAACATTTAAAGACTTTCTTCAGACAGTAAATTTCATATTGCCTATGACATAACTATATAGCAGAGTATATATAGTATAACTATGTACCAAAGAAGTCTGTCTGATTCTGTTATTGTTTGTGGTTCTGCTAATTTTCTTAAGCTAATCATTTCTTCAGTAGCAATTATATTTAACAAGCTTTTCCTCAGAGAGAGAAAAAGGACTTCTCCTTGTACTTCCCCTGGCCTCGTTGGTCCTTGTATTGTCTTCCAGAGTAATACAAAATAAGTCAGTCTTAAAATGAGGGAATGAGATGAGAGTTTCCAACATGTTATGCTTAATCTTAATTATTAATGTTATAGCCTTACTTGCAAGTTTCACTATCAAAGTAAGATGCAACTCCAGATCAGTGGATGATCCTGTTCCAATTGTTTTTAATAAAATGACAGAAGGTTTGGTGTGTTTTCAAACACACCAAAACACTAAAATAGCACCATCACATCTAACACACCATGGACTAGTTACATTCCCTAGTCCAGCTTCCGGAGCTGCAGAGAAAGAGATGCAGATCCACTTTATCCCTCCTACACAAGGAACGAGCCAACATTTATTATACTGTTCAGGGCTACTGACAAAATTAATATGATGCAGAACAAAGTTGAATTAGTGCCTTGGGGATTAATTAATGTTTGAGAAAAATTAACTATGAAACAGTAAAGTTTCTTTGTTTTTCTTTTACAAGTTTTTCTTTCATTTGAATGTAACCTGAAATAATTATTTAAAATGGTACGTATTCTTCATTTTGTATGTAAAATTTTTTTTAATTGCATTTTAGGTTTTGGGGTACATGAGCAGAGCATGCAAGACAGTTGCGTAGGTACACACATGGCAGTGTGTTTTGCTTCCTTTCTCCCTTTCACCCACATTTGGCATTTCTCCCCAGGCTATCCCTCCCCACCTCCCCCTCCCACTGGCCCTCCCCTTTTCCCCCCAATAGACCCCAGTGTTTAGTACTCCCCTCCCTGTATCCATGTGTTCTCATTTTTCATCACCCGCCTATGAGTGAGAATATGCGGTGTTTCATTTTCTGTTCTTGTGTCAGTTTGCTGAGGATGATGTTCTCCAGATTCATCCATGTCTCTACAAACGACACAAACTCATCATTTCTGATTGCTGCATAATATTCCATGGTGTATATGTGCCACATTTTTCCAATCCAGTCTATTATCAATGGGCATTTGGGTTGATTCCAGGTCTTTACTATTGTAAACAGTGCTGCAATGAACGTTCGTGTATATGTGTCCTTATAGTAGAACGATTTATAGTCTTTTGGATATATACCCAGTAATGGGATTGCTGGGTCAAATGGAATTTCTATTTCTAAGGCCTTGAGGAATTGCCACATTGTCTTCCACAATGGTTGAACTAATTTACACTCCCACCAACAGTGTAAAAGTGTTCCTTTTTCTCCACATCCTCTCCAGCATCTGTTGTCTCCAGATTTTTTAATGATCGCCATTCTAACTGGCGTGAGATGGTATCTCAATGTGGTTTTGATTTGCATCTCTCTGATGACCAGTGATGATGAGCATTTTTTCATATGTTTGTTGGCCTCATATATGTCTTCTTTCGTAAAGTGTCTGTTCATATCCTTTGCCCACTTTTGAATGGGCTTGTTTGTTTTTTTCTTGTAAATCTGTTTGAGTTCTTTGTAAATTCTGGATATCAGCCCTTTGTCAGATGGGTAAACTGCAAAAATTTTTTCCCGTTCTGTTGGTTGCCGATTCACTCTAGTGACTGTTTCTTTTGCCGTGCAGAAGCTGTGGAGTTTCATTAGGTCCCATTTGTCTATTTTGGTTTTTTGTAAAAAATTTTTGACAGAAAATGTCAAATATGAAATTTGAGAAGATTCATTTAAAATACGTGAGTTAAGAAATGTAAAGCTTCCAAAGAAATGTCACTTTAATTCCACTGAATAATATCATCAGTAGTTGATATACTGTATTTTCTTGCTATTTTAGGAATAACTTTCAAAACCCCATTGCACCATTTAGAAAGAGAAAAAAAGTAATAAGCTAACTACCTTAGGGTTAAACCTAAGAGTATTTCAGACTTTGGAAGTGACCCCATGAGTATGGATCTGAAAAAATAAAATGAAATCAGACAAAATAAAGCACAAAATGTATTTTAAACTGTGTCACTTCTGGTAAAATGCGGTTACTTTGTTTGTACCCCTTGGATTCTCACATGATTTACGAAATGTATAGCTTCCAAGGAAATGTCACTTTAATTCCACTGAATAATGTCATCAGCACTTGATACACTGTATTTTGTCTTTCAGAGAATTTTGCTATCTTAAGAATAACTTTCAAGACCCTATTGCATCATTTAGAAATAGAGAAAGAGTAATGAACTAACTACCTTAGGGTTAAACCTAAGGTTATTTCAAACTTTTGAAAATGGCGCCATGAGTATGGATCTGAAAAAAACAAAATGAAATAAGGTAAAGTAAAGCACAAGATATGTATCTAAAACTGTGTAACTTCTGGCAAAATGCAGTTACTTTGCTTGTTCTCCTTGGATTCTCCCTAAAAGCCTATTTTATTACAATTACAGAAAGTTCGATTATCTGGTCTTAGTAATCACTAATTATTTAATATTTATTTGTTGCTTACTTATTGTTCAGGCACTGTACCCTTAAATACTAAGATGAAGAGATACAGACTTTGATTTTAAGCAATGCATTCAAAGAAAGGACATTACATGAGAGAAAGAAGGTATAAGAGTAGAATTGAGAATAGCATGTGGCCATTAGTAAGGCCATTTTTTTGGAAACAATTTTATAAAACAAATTACAAGAATTATGGGGATAAGAATGAAGGCCATTTGGAATAAGGTGGCAATACTATGTAGAACTAGGAGATAGCACAGTTTGATAATTCATGTTCAAAATAGCCATAAAAATCATCCACGAAAACATTTACTATTGTAATAAAATAATCATTTCTGATATTAACAATGAATTCTTAAATTATAAGTGGAATATTGTGTGTTATTACAATAAGCAATTAATAAATTTTAAAATAATTTCCAACCATATGTTTATATATAGATATGTTAGATATAATTTTCAAAATGTATCTTGAAATTTTGCTTGTAATAAATTATTAATAAAACTAAGATGAGGCACACTGTTTTACAGTCACAATTACTAAAATTATCTTTAAATATTTTATAGAAATTATTTTTGTATAAATTATAAAAGTATAAATTATTTTATACTTTTCCCCCTTTATGCTTTTATTTCTTTTAATTTTAACATATACACACATATAAACACAGAAATATTACAAGTAATTTGTCCCACAAAAACACGAATTATGTGATTTATATACCACTCATGAATTTAGCCACCTTTATTTCAATATGGTTGTGTGCATACATTACATTCTTGTCTTTACCATAGCTACCCAAGACAAATTTTTTTCATCACAGTGTATTACACCTTGCTTTCATTACTCCTGATTATATGACAATAATTTCCTTGAATCCATATAGTAACTAGTATATTTTATTTTTTATAATATCATAGCAGAATGCTGTATCATAATTATTCATGTAATAATGATGTTTTGCACTGTTTATTTGCCATTTATAGGTAACACTGTGGTAAATATCCTAACACTTGTGTTTCATGTGTCTAGATTCCTTCCTTAGGTTAAATTGGAAGATAAAAGCTTTCAATATTTCTATGATTATGTTACACGTATTTTATATTTTAAGATTTCTTATCAAACTTATTGTATCAATTGTTGAAGCCTTATCAGCAATTTTTCTAGGGTCATTCATTCTTTCACTTATTCAGCACATTTATTGGATGTCTCATTACACTCTCATTAATAGTACCATAGGATTTTTAACTAGATTACTTTTAGGTTGTAAAGTGTACATTGCTATAATTTTGCCTTTTTTTAATATGGACAAGTTTTGACTTCTTTTTTTAAATATCATTTCAACTTTGTGCAAATACACTTGATAAATTCACTATCTCTCTGTTTCTGTTTATCTACCGATCTATCTAATTGCTAGAAATAATTTTGCATATATTGGTAGCAATATTTTAATTTTATTTACAGAAATTCTAAAAGTGTCTCGATTACAACTCAAGAAAAAATATAAATTTTTAAAAAGCCATCAAATGAGATAAAGTAAGTGAAATTATTTGCAAAATATAAAGCTAAGCCAATATATTGTTATTAACATTTATCTTCTGATGATCCTCATAAAATTAGCTGACGTTTAAGGAATTTAGCTGTATTGTGCTGTAATAAAAATAGAATCCTATAGCTTAGAGTGATTAAGTTACAGATCCAAGAACTTGAAGAATAATAATTAAACTAATGAATCTAATCCCAAAAGGACATTCATTAACTAATATCCTATTGGAACAACAAAAGCATTTGCAGTAGAATATAAAAGTAAGCCTTAAAAAGCATAGGGAATTAATATTAAATATGCAGCAACTTTCTAATTATAAGAAAGAACAAACTGCTTTGAGTTTTAAAAATACATTCTTGGAGGTACTAGAAACTGTCCATGTGCATTAACTGAGAAGTACGTCTTGAGCAGTTATATTTCTAAGCTTCATATTTCAGTGTTTTTGTTTGTTCGTTTTGTTTTGTTTTGTTTCTTTGAGGGGGAGTCTCCCTCTGTTGCCCAGGCTAGAGTGCAGTGGTGCCATCTAGACTCATTGCAATCTCTTCCTCCCAAGGTCAAGCATTTCTTCTGCCTCAGCCACCTGAGTAGCTGGGACTACAGGCACATGCAACCATACCCAGCTATTTTTTGTATTTTTAGTAGAGACGGGGTTTCACCATGTTGCCAAGGCTGGTCCTGAACTCCTGACTTCAAATGATCCACCTATCTTGGCCTTTCAAAGGTAATTCTCAGTTTTTGAAAATTATTCTCAAATCTATAATATTATCTCCTATCCAATAAATATGTCAGAATGAATTTAGCAGATTTTGGTATGTAAGCTTTTCCCACAGAGAATGCTAACCAGACCCAAAGTAGGCATTTTATGAAATTTTCTACCTGATTAATAATGTACTGTGAGCATGAAACTTGGCCATGCTTTATATTAAGTAATTGAATCCCAGAAGAGTGGGATTTCAACTGCAATTTTGTCATGTGTGAGCTTACTTTATCACCAATTCTCTTTAGTTGATTTTAGTTTCACAACAGCAATAGAAGAGCTGTTGGATACCTGCTGTGTTGAGGGCATTGTCTGGGTATTGATTAGGGTGAAGCATGAAGGATATTACGCTGTAGATGAGCATTTTGAATAGCAATGTGGTGAGTATGAGGGTAACCGAAGAGTTTTCATTTTCACAACCCAAAGGAATTAAGAAAGCTTCCTGGAAAGGTGATTCTGATATGAATGTAAAAGATAAAGTGGGAGTTAGATAAATAAATGGTAGAAAGTAGAAGGATATCTAAGTAGAGATAAATATACAAAATACAGAAATATAAAATCCTATTTTAGTTTTTTTTTGAGACAGGGTCTCACTCCTGTCTCCCAGGCTGGAGTGTAAGCAGTGTAATCTTGGCTCACTGCAGGCTCAACTTTCCGAGCTGAGACTACAAGTGTGCACCACCATGCCTGACTAATTTTTCGTATTTTTAGTAAAGACAAGATCTTGCTATGTTGCCCAGGCTGGTCTTAAACTCCTGGGCTCAAGCAAACCTGCTGCCTCAGCCTCCCAGAGTGCCTGGGATTACAGGCATGAGCCACAACCTGGCTGACATTAGATTTAATGCAGAAAATAGAATGTCAGTTGATATAAGTGAAGTGTAGAGCAGAGAAGTTTGTCTGAAGATGATGAAGAGGAGTTCAGGGGTCTGTTGAAAGTAGTTCAGGTTTTTTTCCCCACACATTAGGAAGACTTTGTAGAATTGTAGGCTGGAGAGTGGCATGCAAAATGGTTTATTTAGATGGATTGCTCTGGTACTTTCACTTTTACAAAGACAAAAATGGAAGATATAAATAATACTTGAGATATTGGATCAGTAGTTTGTTAAAAACTTAAGACATCCGGTGGGGAGGGATAGCCTGGGGAGAAATGCCAAATGTGGGTGAAGGGGAGAAGAAAAGCAAAGCACACTGCCATGTGTGTACCTACGCAACTGTCTTGCATGCTCTGCTCATGTACCCCAAAACCTATAATCCAATAAAAAATTAAAAAAAAAAAAAAAAAGAAAATGGAAAAAAATAAAAAAAATAAATAAATAAATAAAATGAGGCACTATCTCAAAAAAAAAAAAAAAAAAAAAAAAAAAAACTTAAGACATCCTTAAGCTTGAGTAACATTAGTAGATATTGAAAAAACTGGAATATTCTGGAAAATATGTAGGAAGTAAGCATTAGACTGTCATATCTTATGACTGCTATGAAGTGACAATTAGGAATGGGAAAGCATTCCCTGGTTTCCAGCCTGGAGTCCAAATGGACAGTGATGTCAGCCCCAAGCAGGGAAACACTGATGCAGGAATCCATGCAATGATTAGAAGAATCATACAGTAATCTGATTCAGATGTGTTAGGTTTTTAAAAGTCTAAAGAATATTCTAGTGGATATATTATCTTTAAAATTAGGGGATATATATATATATAAAATTGCATATATATATATCCTAATTGCATATATACATACATACATATATATATGTATATATATATGTGTGTGTGTGTATATATATATATATATATATATATATATATATATATAAAATGGCAACTGTCATTTTGTTAGACATTGTGGTCAAATATCTTTCTAATTATTTTTCACCCACACCATGTATTTTATATTTGTGAAGCCCTCTCACTGACTCTGGGCTAGGCCATGTGATTTGTTTTGACCAGTGGGATCTACCAGACATCACACAAGCAGAGGCTTGAAAAAAATCAGTGTGTATGTTTTTATTTGTATTCCTTTCCTCTACCATCACCACGAGAAAGACAAGCCTACAATGGTGAGATGCTCCCAGCAGGAGTCCCATGGGCATGCCAAGCTGCCCCTAATCTCAGCCACGGTCATTTCAGATCAACCAAAAGACAGCTGATGTTAAGACATCTGGATGAACCCAGGCGAGATCAGCAAGCTATCTAGCTCACCACCTCAGAGTATTAGCAATAAACACTTATTTTTATATGCCACTGAGATTTTGTGGTTGTTTGCAGCACCACAAATGTTGTATTAAATGTTAATTATTATTATTATTTGCCTGATGGTTTTAGATTTTCCAGTTTACTGCTTGAAATTAAACAAGAGTAACAGATTGGTGTGATTCTATAGAGCCTCAAGTCATACTATAGTAGAATGTGATAATCTGTGCTGTTTAAAATAAATCCCTACCTCCCTTTATTATTCAGCATTACTGCTGAAAATAAACGACACATTTAAAAGGACAGTTTAAACAAAAAATAACAATATTTGAACGACATATAGGCAGGTTTAAAGGAACCAACAAGCAAAAGTGAGGCACATAAAATAATAATAGCAGGAAGCTTTTAGCACCCGTGGACCTGAAGGTCAAAGAGATGGAGCTGTTGCAGAAATAGGACCAATGGCCAGTTGGAGGAACTGAGGCCTGAGATGGGCCAAACTGTGATCCAGATGGACCAAGATGGTGAATTTCTGAATTCCTTATTCTCTGCTCTCAATGGGAAGATACTGTGTAGAATTTGGTTCGGGCATAGGAGGCAAAAATTAAATGAGGGAAGGTGGCTGATAAAAACGTCTAGCAAAGTCCACAACTTCTTTTCTCTATCTACTTTTGCCTTTTGTCTACATGAAAACGCTGAAGCCCTAACACAAGCCCTGAATTTGATTGTGGAACGATATGAATTCTGTCACATCACTACCTAAACATGTTAGTCCTCACCCGTGCTCTTCATGAAATACAGGAATCAAAACTGAGGATAAAAGAAATAATCGACATTCAACATGCAGCTTTTAGAGTCCGAGTCCTGTTTCTATAACAATCAGTGTTTTTTTGTTTTTAACTTGTTCATTTAAAGTAATTAGATATCAATAATATCAGCAATCAGTTACAGAACATTTACAATTTTGTGTATGATAATATAAAAAAGAAGAAATATTTCTATTTTATCAAGTTTCTCAGTTTGAGTAGTGCATCCAAGGCTCAAAGATATTAAGAGATGCTCTGAGTGGTGGACTAAGTAATATTATATCTATCTATCTATCCACATATATATACATATAAATACACATGCATCTTGTGTGTGGATGTGTGTATATGTATTTCCTGTGTGTGTGTGTGTATGTGTATATATATATATATTGTATATATTTCTTGTATGTATACATTTCTTGTGTATATATATATTGTATATATTTCTTGTATGTATATATTTCTTGTGTATATATATATATTTTGTGTATATATATATATATATTTCTTGTATGTGTGGTGTGTGTTTGTGTGTGTATGTGTGTGTATGCAAGAAATCTACAAAAACCAAAAATACAGAAACATACTTACAGTTCAAAATTTTTTTATTTATCTCTGTGTATTATTTAACTATAATAGACCGAAGTATAAATAATAATATTTTACTTGCATTTCAATAAGTGTAAATTCTTGGATGCAAGAAAAGCACACAAATCTTGAAATAAAACAATAAAGAAAATTGTATTATTGACCTGTTTGAATAATTCTTAAATAAAAATTTTACTGCCTTCCCAGTTTTAGCTTGTCTTGAAGACTTTGTAAAAAATGAATCTTCCTGTTTTACATAATAATAAAACTTAAAAGTTAAGATGGCTCTTATCTTCAAAACCTTTTTAAATGGCTACAAATATTGCTTTAGCATTAATTTAATCTGTGAAAGTACCCACTAGAGAACACCCATTATTTCTGATTTATGTCAATTTTATTAGCTTCAGTTACAAGAACACACATATAACAATCTTTTAAACCAGGCTTTCTAACCCCTGTAAACTGTAAGTACAATCTCAATTTATCTGTTGGTATAAACTTGATATCTACTCTACTCTGGAAGTCTTAATTTAATAAGCTATAAGAAACCACAGGCGATGAGAAAGTGTTTCATGAGCAAGAGTCTATCAGATCACTGGACTTGTTGAGAGAGCTGCGTCTATAAGCAATATAGATTTTTCATTGAGGGGACTGAACCATTTTCAGTTGGACACTAGTATATCAGCCAAATAGAAATATTCATATAACATGCCAATATTTTTTTCTGACTACTCTTTTATTTTGTTTTCCTCAACAACAAACAATAACACAGTAAGACCTGGAGCAATAATTCTTAGCAGAGGTCCTTCTCTGCCTATAAACTCTCCTGCAGGTCTTCCTGCAAAGGGACATGAAGATTTCAAGTTCGGACTTCACATTGCCTGCATTCAAACGTGGGATCCTGAATTGATGTTGATGCAATTTGAGCTTGGCTCAGTAATCTCTCTGTGCCTCAGTGTTCTCATTTAAAAGGATGACTAGCAACCTTGCTTTACACTTAATATTATTGAAATGAAGAAAGGATTTACCCAGCACTTAGAAATTCCTAGGTCCTTAGTCAATGTTTGCTCTTAATTATTATTATTAGAATTATTAAAGTTATTTGCATAAGCGTTATCTTTCTTTTTTTTTCCTTTTCTTTTTTTTGAGACAAAGTCTCACTCTGTTGCCCAGGTTGGAGTGCACTGGGGCGATCTCAGCTCACTGCAACCCCCACCTCATGTGTTCAGGCAATTCTCTTGCCTCAGCCTATCCAGTAGCTGGGATTACAGGTGTCTGCCACCATTCCTGGATAACTTTTGTATTTTACAGTAGAGACGGGGTTTCACCATGTTGGCCAGTTTAGTCTCAAACTCCTGACCTCAAGCGATCCACACACCTCGGACACCCAAAGTGCTGGGATTACAGACATGAGCCACCACACCCAGCCAAGTGTTATCTTTTAAACATAAGCCTGATGCTTAGTGACAATTCAGTAAATATAGAACAAATGAATGAAAGTTTAAAGAATAAGCACAGACACAGTCTGTATTTAAAGCCCTCTGCTATCTCTCTGTTGTCTACCAAGTAATGTCCCTATTCTAACTAGCAAGGGCAGTTTGAAATGGGCTCCACGTCCACAACTCTGACCCTTTCTGCTGCCCTCTACCAGGCACACCTTATACTTCACCTAGGGATCCTGTCTAGTGCTGTTCTAACATGGGCTCCTCTTGTGTTTTCCTCCTTCACACTGCAAACTGCTTCTCATCCTTTTAGAATCAGCTCAGTTATGGCCCCACTGTAACAGTTTTTCCTCATTTCTCTGGCGATGGTGTTTATTTCCTCCTCAAGGCCTGAGAGATGACTACCTATACTGTTGTGATATCCCATATTGTCTGCCTGGTATGGTTTCCCAATCAACCCAACTGTTCTTGGCAATGACTATTTCTAACTCTGTGATCCTGTTACCATTCAACCACCCCATACTCCATCATGTTCTTATATTTTCACCAGACAATGTTGACACATCCTTCACAGGCAAAATAGTCTCCAACAGAAAAGAACTTTTGTCTTTTCTCCACCAAACCTGTAACTTACAGACGTTTCTTCTATCCCCTCAATCTCGCTAACCTTTCTCTCAGATCCTATTACATGCTAAGTGAATGTTTCAGAATGCTGTATCTTTTGACCCCAGTGCTCAAAGCCCATAAATAATTTTTTTTATTTTACTTAAAGTAAATGTGTCTCTGATCATGGTAGTAACATTACATCAGAGCAAAATATATCTTCCTTAGCTGACTCTGGCCTTGTCAGTACCACTGGCGGAAGAGAATGACATCTAAAAGGAGTCAGAATGGCTTTGAGAGAACAAAGAAAAGAAAAATAATACTATACATAAGTGTGTTGGTACATATTTGGAAAACTCAGAGAAACTAAACTTGCCTGCTGTGGTTTTTTTTTTCTTTCTTCTTTCTTTTTTCTTTTTTTTTTTTTGATATAGAGTCTCGCTCTGTCACCCCAGCTGAAGTGCAGTGGCATGATCTCAGCTCACTGCAGCCTCTGCCTCCTGGGTTCAAGTGATCCTCCTGCCTCAGCCTCCTGAGTAGTTGGGACTACAGGTGTATGCCACCATGCCCATCTATTTTTTTTTTTTTTTATTTTTAGTAGAGATAGTGTTTCACCATGTTAGCCAGGATGGTCTCCATCTCCTGAATTCATGATTCACCTGCCTTGGACTCCTAAAGTGCTGAGATTACAGTCATGAGCCACCGTGCCAGGCTGCCTGCCACATTGTTTATTGGTCAAGTGTGAGGTACTATTTGAAAACAAACATAAATTTGAGTGACTTACTGTGTCACATCTCTTTTTGTTACTTGTCAGCAGTGAAAATTTTTGCACACATTATCCATTTAAACCTTATGAGAAGCCTATGAGTTAGTCTACAATTCATCTCAATTGTACAGATTTTATAAAATGAGGCTCACAGAAATAAAATGTCTACTGTATGGGGAAGTCTGGTCTTGAATCCATGGATACTGAACCCAGGGCACAGTTCCTTGAACACCAAATTGTTACTTGACACTGGAAAACTTTAATTGTGTCAAAAAGACTTAGACATAGGGCATGTGTTTGTTAATAGAACACTTTTAAGCCCGGTCAAGTAAATAGTAATGATATAGCAAGTATATAGGTGGATCTCATTAAAACCCAGGGCAGGAAGTGCTTCAAAGCTTCAGGAAGGGTTTGAACTGGGGACTGAAATGTTAACAGGAAGAAAGGCAGTCGGCTCTTCTCAGCATCCCTGTCTCTGCCTCTGAATCTATGTCGTGCTCTCTTTTCCTGAGGTAGCCTAGATTCTAAACATTTCCCCAAAGATTCCAATCCCTGGTTGTTTAAATAAACACAAGCCTAAGAATTGCTATAAAAGCATTCATATAATTAAGGCCAGGGACCATAAAATGGCATTATCCTGGATATCAGATGGCCCCAGTCTAATCGAGCTCATAAAAGCAGGGGATTTCTTTCTGGATCTAATAGGAGAGACTCAGGTGCAGGAGAAAGCAAAGAACAGAAGAGGCAGAAGGGAAAGTGAAAAAGATGTGCATTATGAGAAACATTCGACCCACCATCGCTGACTTTGAAGAGGAAGGAAAAAAGCCACATTTGAAGGAATGTAAGTAGCCTTTAAAAGCTGAGAGGGATCCCTGGTTGACAGCCAGCGAGCCAACAGGGACTTCAGTCCTGCAATCGCATGGAATTGAATTCTGCCAACCACCTGAATGAGCTTGGACACGGATGCTTTCCAGAGCCTCCAGAAAGGAGTGCAGGCCTGCCAGCACCTGGACGTTAGCCTGGTAAGACCCATGTCAGCCTCCTGACCTATAGCACTGGGAATTGTAATTATATGCTTTTCTAAACCATCTAATTTGTGATAATTTGCAACAGCAGCAATAGAAAACTAACACATTTGTATCGTTTTAACTATCCATCTCCCCTGTTTGTGCACTATATATTTTTTCTCTAAATACAGGCTCACTCGACTTCTTTTTTGTGTATTCCATTCTGGCAGTCTCTGACTTTGCCTGCAGTCCTGAGTCACATGAGCCTTTTCATCTAGTGTGGAACCCTTGATTAATTAAACCCATCTCCATATTTCACTTCCAAATTTGTAAGTGAGAGAAAATCAAATTTTGCCAACCCAATCACTGAGTTAAATTCCCCTGGTCAAGACACCAATTTCCATCCAGTCACGTGAAAAGTAGTCATAGAGGATGTTGACTGCTCATTCCAGGACTTGAAAGGTCAGGTTCTTGAAGAGGGTAAATACCAAGAGGATAAGATGTCAGGGAGGGAAGGAAGCCCATCTCTAGCAGAGATATTTAGGAGACATAAATTGCATGGGATAAATCCAAACTGATGACAACGTAGAACAGATTAAGGTGCTGAGAGCAGGACATCAGGGAAGGAGTAGGACTGTAATTCTTTTTCCAAATAATAGTTAGGGTTACATCTATTTTCTAAATCCAGGGAGGACTAAAATCAACACCAGACCCTCACTAATGCATATCCAGGGGTTAATTATGAGTCTTTCGTGTAAGTATGTATGTGAGCTTGTGCTAAATGTATACAAGTATGTATTGATCATTTAATTTTGCTGTTCATCAGTTTTTCCCCATTTTTTCAACCCCGTAGGCTCAGCAAAATAAAATGGCAAGAGGCACAATTAAAAGCACAAGCAGCTGAGATTAAGTTCTGCAAAGATTAGTTCTAGCGCAGGTTTTATTTAATATTGTAAAATAGTGACCTGGGGAAATAAAAATGCATCAATTTGAGGAACTATTGACAAAAAAAGAATAGAAATGCAACAAAATTCAAAATGCAAAAGTGGATCTGGAAAATTGAGTACTTAAGCGTTCTGTGAAACTCAAGTAAACTCTGGCTTCATAAATCCAAATGTCCACCTCTGTTATATAAAGCTTCTCCTTCAGTGCAGTTAGGGAGCTTGGCATGAGGTCATTATGATTTGTGCTGGATAGGCAGACACTGAGCAGACATGTATGCATCCAATTTCTTATTTTTTTCACTATTCACCATCTATTGAAAATAACTTCACATTTTGAAGCCCGCTTTCTGTGAACTCCTTCTCGGCATTCTCGGCCACATTCCTCTTAAAAGGGTGCACGTTTTATTGAAGAAAAGCACCCAGGAATGAGAGTGCTTAAACTGAAGAACAGTTTGCTAACTTTCCATCAATGCACTCACCATCAAACATAATCATCAATGTAACCATGAAAGACATAAAATATTATAGTATCTAATTTTTTAAATTCAATTAACTCAACAAATAGTTACTTGTTATTGATTATGTATCAAGGGCTGTTCTGAATGTTGGTGATACGTGAGTGTGTAACTAAAATTAAGTTTTTGTACTCAGGGAACCTTAAACTGTTAGAGGAAGAAATTGAAGTCCAGACAGCAGCTTGTCTGAAGCTACAGGTTGTATTGAGATGGGGCTAGAGATTCGAGCTTCTGTCTCCGTATTCCTACTTCAACTGTATTTGAAAGCAAATGGAATATACAACATAAAAAGCAACATAAAATGGAGTTCTTGTCGCATGAATCTAAGGTACTACTTTTCTGTCATTTTTTTTCAGGAAAGAATTTGGCCACCTCAAAATAGTTTTTACCACTTTTAATAATATGGAAATTAAATTAAATTGAATTGTAAATAAAGAGCAAGCAGTTACTATTTTTAATTTTAAAAATAAAACTAGGTCAACAGATTTAACTGCATGTGAATTTGAGACCCCTAAGGACAAATACCTATTGAACAATGCACCTGGAAATGACAGTTAATACTTTCAAGACTCAACTCATTACCTCCCTAAACAGAGGGGGCTCTCATATTTAGTATTTTGGTGAATAGCACCCTTGTCTTTCAAGCAGTGCCAGTCAAGAACCCTGAGAAACATCCTAGATGTCTCCATCTGTTTGATCATTCTCCCTCAAGCCCTGCCACATTGGCCCATGCAATGAATGAACTTCTAAGTTAATTTCATTTTACCTCCTGTGATGGATTATATTTTTGTTCTCAAACATTGCTTGCCCTTAAAGCATTACATATCTCCATTTCTAGGGGGCTTGGCCATAAGAGTTGCTTTATCCAGAGGTGTGTGAAGGGGTATGATATAGGTTATATCTGTGCAAAAGCCTTAGTATCATTGATCATTGGGGTCACTCCCTTTCCTTTCCTCTGTGCTATAATAATAGATGTCCTGTATAGGGTTCTTCCTTCAGTTTAAGTCAAAGCATGAGAAGAGTCATGAGCAAAATCTCAACTACCTAGAGAAACCAATATGAGTGAGAAATAAAACGTTTTTGTAAGCTACTGAAAATGAGAGTGGTTTGTTGCTGAAGTATCTCCTAGATGCAAATAACCATAACCTCTTAACCTTTCTTGTAACTGACATCTTCCCTCCATTCTCACTGTCACAGTCTTCACTCAGTCCGTCATTTCTTCCTGGAACTCTGGAATATCATGAAGACCATTTACTGTCCTACCTCCATTCACCTCCCATTTGTAATCAGTTCTCAATACAGAAAAAAAAGTGCTGTTTCTAAGTATAAATCTTTTTATTTGAAGTTATTTAGGATCTCCCAATCATTGTTATGACAAATTCCATCTTCTTCACATTCAACAGATATGTCTTCATAATCTCCTGTGTAATTATTTTGCCAACCTGATCACTGCATATTTTAACGTTGAGAGTCTACAGTGCAGCCACATTGAAGAGTGTAAAGTTATGCAAAGACAGCTTAGGCATTCATGTACCTTCACATGTGTCCATTTATCTTTTCTGAAACATCTTTTATATCTCAACCACATAGGAAATTCTGATTCATCCCTTAAGAATGATCTCAACAACACTCATCTTTCCTTATGTGTTCCCTTCTCTGTTCCGATAGTACTCTGTGTATATCTGTGTTATCATATAAATTACACTTGGTACTGAATGCTGATTTTATTTTCCATCTTCTCCTCTGAATAATGAGAAATTTGAGGGGGGGCTCATGTCTTACTAATTCGCACATTCCAAATGGAAAGCATAGTTCTTGGAACACAGCACATATTAAATGCTTGATAAAATGAATTTATTAAATTATGAAAATATACCATTTTCAAGCACTTAAGGATTTATCTATGTTATGTATGTGTCTAAAATTAATGAAACCACAAAATTTAGTGTTTGGGGGTTTATGTCAATATTTAGATATTTAACAAAATCTGTTTATCTGCATTAAATGCAATTAAAAGTGTTTTCTGCTCCTCTTGAGCAGAGCTTCCCTGCCACCTTTGCCCCACAACTGTAAGCTGGAAGGATTTTTGTTTTAGTGTTGGTTTTCCAGATGCATTGTTCATCCTCCTAGAGGGCCTTGGAAAGATTTGCATGCCACCGCTGACTTGCCTCTTCACCAGGCAACTCGATCCGATCGGGTAAGTGTAATGAAAATAAATATTCCAGCCTCACTGAAATTAATATTACCTTAACAGTGTGGTACCGTGTGTCACCTGCAAACTAGCCAAAACAAAAATCAATGTTTGTAATGAGCAAAGGTTGAAATGACTGTCTTCCTGCACTGCTGGTAGACATATAAAATATCAAATCCTTCCTATCTTGCAATTTCACAATATTCATCAGCAGCGTCAAAATAAACTTATTTTTATCTATATTAAGGAATCTTTCTTTAAAAAAGTCTAGTATGATTTTGATGGTCGCCACATGTTCTGAAAACTGTCACTTAATTATTCCTCTGTACTTATTCATGAAGATATTTATTTATAATGGTAGTAGTAATTTTGAAAATATTGAAGATACTTAAATTTCTCCACTTTAGAAATTAGTTCAATAAATGACAATATGGCCCAAGATTGAGTGTTATGCATCATTTTCATGGTTTGTCAAAGAACTTTTAATGCTATGTTAAAGCACTCTTTAGCTTTTAAAGTAAAAATGTAAAACATGCAGCCTTATAGAAAATACAGTCCCAATTATATAAATATTCCTTAAAAAAAGGTGTTTTGAGAACCTGCTATATGTGCCAGGCATTATGTTAGGAATCAGAGATATAGAATTAAAAAACAGAGTTGGAGACAAAAAACAAAAATCCCACACCCTTAAAGGGAATGCACGGGAAAGTAAGAGTGACTTTCTTTGAATATGGGTTCACCATTGCTGTCTAGTTTGCCTTCCTAATATGTATATTTGCCAAATATCCACCAGAAACGTGTAGTACTTTTATCATGCTGCATTAAGTAGAAAAATTATCACAATTATCTATCTCTATCAGCCTGGTATAATTGAGCCAAAGAAACACCTGGAATCATAACTTGTAGCTAGTTTATCCTGAAAACCTCAGCAGGCTGCAGTGTAATGTACAATCAGATTAATTACACTGTGGTTCTCACCCCCACTGTGAACATTATTTAATGCTTTTGTGGACAGAGTCCAATAGAAACCCCTTTCCCAGGAAAAATTACGGAGTGAAGAAAAGACGTGCATGCTGACCCTTGCAACGTACCTTCAGCTAGTATATTCATCCTTGATTTAAAATGTTCTCAAAACAAATTTTGGAAATGAGTGTTGTCTTCACTGCACAGATACAGAAAAGGAGATGCAGAGAGTTAAGTTGCTTCCAATGGTCACACTGTGTGTGAAACCAGATCTTCCTAATACCAGAATTTATTCTTTCAGCGACAATGCATCATTCTTTCTTTCTTTGCTTCGCTCCCTCCCCCATTCTTCCCTGCCTTCCTTTCTTCTTCCTTTTTTTCTTCCTTCCTTGCTTTCCCTCACTGTGTGATAGGCACTCTTTTCACTAGGCATATAATAACGTTCTCAAGTATTCTGTGAGGCATTGCCCCCACTTGTAGATTTCTAGAAACAAATAAATCCCTTGGCAGAAGTGATGAAAAAAAATGAGAAATAAGATGTCTAACTAAAGGAACGAGGAAAACCATATATTTCTGCAGCCTAGAAACACTGAAACGTTTCTAATATGAACCAAGTTCATATTAGAAAGAAAAGGTAATATATGGGTGAGCTTGGAAATACAGATGGAAGAGAAGCCAGCCAAATAAATATTTCTGATTCCTCTACTTGTATATGTTAAAATATAATGACCAAGTTTGACAAGCTATATAAATTCTCAGAGTTACAGTGTTCTTACCTTTAAAATATCTACCCATAGGTTTGTGCAAAGATCAATGAAGATTACTCACCTCAGGTACTCAACATCATATCTAGCAAACTCAATAAGTGAAGCCCTCCTTATCCTCAGATATGACTTGCCAGCCATTAAACACAGCCCCTGAATTAAATGCTTATACTCTTGGGAGACAGACTGCTACATAACTAAGCTATGCCAGAACTTCACCATTGACCTTTACTCATTCATTCTACAAATACAGGGAACTTGTTCTGAGTCATGCATTATTTTAGGCTCTGGAAGTAGTGTTGAGAAAAACAGCTAAAACAAGAAGTGCCGATGAATGGTGGTTGGAAAAACACTGCTAAGGCAATGCTTCCTTCTGCCTAAAAGTGGAATGTAAAAAAAGATTCAGAGAAAGTGACATTTAAGGAAACTGAAGAACTGGGGGAGTTTGATGAGGCAATGCCTTTGCTACAGTCTTCCTTGCCTGAAGCTAAGTGCTTGCTTCCTCCCGTGGGGTTTGACATAGTATTCAAAAGCAAAGGACCATTTGGAGACCTTCAAGTCACCGCTCACCATGATCCGCAGCTGAAGAGTTGACAGTTTCTTGGAAATCTGTTCTTATGATGGTATGATTTTCTATCTGCAGGTGCCATTGGTTGGCTTTTCCATTCAGGTTTTAGCTTGCTCTTCTTTGCCCAAGGGCAGAAGCTCCAACTAGTGGGTGGAATTAGAAAGAGGCTTATTTCCAGATTCATCCATGTCCCTACAAAGGACATGAACTCATCATTTTTGATTGCTGCATAATATTCCATGGTGTATATGTGCCACATTTTCCCAGTTCAGTCTATCATTGATGGGCATTTGGGTTGGTTCCAAGTTCTGCACATGTACCCCAAAACCTAAAATGCAATAAATAAATAAAGAATTTATTAACACACACACACACACACACACACACACAGAAAGAGACTTTTTTTTCCCCCTCAAAATTAAGAACCTATCAGGAACACTCAAAAATGGAATGGGTGATCCTGAAAAGCAGAGATATCTGTTCCCAAACATATTCTCCTAAAGAAGAGTAGATAGCTGTCAATGATATGCCATTGACACCTATGCCAAATAGAATGGGACCTCCCTCTGTGCTTCATTTTACTCATCAGTAACATGGAGACAAAAGAACAACTACATCACAGGGTTATTGTAGAGATGACACATAAATAATTGTACATTAGACTTGTACATTAGAACCCCTCAATAAACATTTAACTCATAATAGTAATAATAGTAATTAGAAGTATCAGTGGTAGCAATGCTACATCATGACAATTAGCAGTAGCATTATTAATATCATAGTTTTCTCAAAACACTGGATTAAAGTTTTAATTATTCCTTTGCTATTTGTCTTTCTCGTTTTTCTTTTCCCCATTACTTTTCTTCTAATAAATACCAAATCAGTGTTTTCTACATAATGGCACAGTTTGGGGCACTTTATTTAATATATAGTTAGATCAGGGAATAATCATGCGCTTAAGATGTTGCAGGACTTTCTCCTTAGTTCAACTAAAAGCCGGGATCTTGTCACATGACCACGAGGGATTGGGCTTGTAGACACTTTGAAGGGTGAGAAAAAATGGAATTTGTTGGGCAAAAAGGGAAAAAGGGAAACAGGGACTCTCAGCAAAGCAAGAGTCCTGTTAGCCAGTTTCCCTCCTCACGGGTTGAATCCCAGGTTCCACCCCACAACTATGAAGGGTCATGGACCCCTTTATACTTGGCTGTTTCAAAGAGATTTGATCTTGGATATCTGTGGACAAACTCTAGAACCTGGGAGTCAATTAGGAAGCCATCACTCATGTCAGTCTTTCTATATTTGAAATAATTAAAATTAAATAACATTAAAATTCAGTCTTTTGTTCACAGGAGCTACCTGTGGTCAGTGGCTGGTGCACACTTAACTAGCCACTAGTTGGATAGTGCAGACATAAAACATTTACATGATGGCAGAAAGTTCCATTGAACAGTGTTGCTCTAGAAGAGCTTGGATATGCACACACATCACAATGAAAAACCACCAATCAGAAGGATTTGGGTACCTTCCACTTCTGAAAGTTCCTAAAATTCACCTACTGCCAGCTGAGCATAATGGCTCACGTCTGCCATCTCAGCACTTTGGGAGGCAGAGGCGGGTGGATCATCTGAGGTCAGGAGTTCAAGACCAGCTTGGCCAACATGGCAAAACCCTGTCTATACTAAAAATACAAAATTAGCCTGTCGTGGTCCTGTGCACCTATAATCCCAGCTACCCAGGAGGCTGAGGCAGGAGAACCGCTGGAATTCAGAGGGCAGAGGCTGCAGTGAGCTGAGATTGCACCACTGAACTCCAGCACTCCAGCCTGGGTGACAGAGAAAGACATTGTCCATAAAAAAAAAACAAAAAACAAAAAAAAAAAACCTACCCTCAGTACATACCTAATACCTGTAATCTCTCTCTAAACACACACAAGCTTACATCTTTATCTGCCAGTCATTCCTCTTGTTTCAGACTTTAGCTCAACGATGGTTTCCTCAATTAACCTCCCCCACTCTGCCTTACTCACTTGCCATTTCTCCCTGTTATAAACCCACATCCCATTATCGCCTCTTCTTTCAACACATGATATGAGTGCAACTTCACATCTATTTATGGAATTACTTTATTAAAACTTGACCCTCCTAATCTCCTGAAATATTCATGAAAGCAAATATTATGCCTGGTTTACTCACCATTTCATTTCTGTACCTGACATAGTGCCTGGCCCACAGTAGGGTCACAATAAATATTTAGTAAATGAATAAACGAACCAGAGTTGGAGAGATCACTTCTTCCAGTGGACCTCCGCAGGCCTCAGGGAGAAACAGATGCTTTAGCTACACTGTGGTATATCTACCTTCTAATAGCTTATCAAGAAAGTCATGGCTCTTGTTAGGCAGAGAGATGAGAGAATTTCTAGGTACTGAAATATGGTTGGATGGGATAATCATTGACCCATAGCAGGGAGAAAAGACTGGCAGGTTTTCCTTTCCAAGGGCTGTATTATTTATGTAACAACAATGCTGAATGACATCGCCTCAACACAACTTAGAAATACAGGAGGAGTGCTTTCATTACAGACGTATTGAAAGCAGAGTCAGCTTTCTGTTCAAAGCTTCCTGCTCCAGGCAAACCACTCTTCACTTGTTCTCTGCTACACATTTTCTGCTAATAGTTAACAAACACCCACCATTTTTCTTACTCTGTTTCACTCTGTAAACGTTGAGATAATAAATGGCCAAGGCTTGGTGAGCAGTTTACCCAGCATCAGACACTAAATGCTTTGCTTGTGTCATATTTCATCTAATCCTAAAATCAACCCTATAGGAGAGCTGCTATTATTTTAAGTGAGAGTTAAAGAACTTGATGAAAAAATAAGTTTAATAGTTTACCCAATGTGACACAGTTCTTATTCCCTAACGGGATGCCCCAGCCAATGGTAAAGAGGACTACTAGCTGACCTAGACTATTGCAATCTTAGATTGATTATTGTAATACTATATGATAACAATGGCAAGGTATTCTAGCTGCTGGGAAGAAACATAGTGAAGGCAGCTTGCTGAAAAGACCTTGGAAGAATGAGGATAAATGTTATGCTCTGCTGACAGAGCTGGGTTTTTATTTTACTGCAATTACTGCCCCACCTAAAAACACAAATCTGACATGGTGCTATAACTTTTTTACTCCTTCTCTTTTTCCACACATTCAGGTTAAATTATTATAAAAAAAATAGTGGCTGGGTGTGGTGGCTTACACCTGTAATCTCAGCATCTTGGGAGGCCAAGGTGGGTAGGTCACGTGAGGTCAGGGGATCAAAACCAGCCTGGACAACATGACAAGACCCCCGTCTCTACTAAAAATACAAAAATTAGCCAGGCACGGTGGCTGCCTTCCTGTAATCCCAGCTACTCAGGAGGCTGAGGCAGGAGCATCGCTGGAACCTAAGAAGTGGAGGTTGCAGTGAGTCAAGATCACACTATTGCACTCCAGACTGGGAGACAAGAGCAAAACTCTGAAAAAAAAAAAAAAAAAGAAAGAAGAAAGGAAGGAAGGCAGGAAGGAAATGTGGAAATGAAGTAGGTAGTGTTAAAAGTACTTTAGAGACAGAGAGACTACCATCTTTTTAACTATTTAACATTTCTGTGCCCATTTTCCCACTGACAAATGTGAATACCCACCAGCTTCACTGCATTTATGTAAGGATTAGATAAGATTGTATCCATAAAACACTTAAAAGCCACTCAATGAGCACTATTATTTCAATTACAATTAACTCATCGGCTGCACCATGAGTCACATTTGCCCTCTGATGGTCCATGGGCTTGCTCTTAAACCACCAACTTTCACAGGAGAAAGAGGTTTCTGAATCTAGAAGAAAGTCATTTCACTGCATCTTGACACAACAAGTAGATGCAACTGGTTTAAGGGAGTATCGGACTGTGGCATCTGCCCCCCAGCGATGGCACTGAGCGTGTTCACATGTGAAATCTGATTTCATTTTCACACGGTCCCCTAGGAGGTATGGAAAACCTGACAGTTAAAGAAACAGGACAAGGGAGATTATGTAAATTTCTCAATGTCATACAGTTAATGAAGGAAAGGGAATGCCAGCACTTTATTAGGCAGTATCATATATTTTTATCTGAGTTCTAATTAACGAGACGTGTCTAGAGGATTTAATAATCGTACTTAGTAAATTGGTTTCGATTATTTGTATTTTTTAACATTCACTTTATTTCCGTATTGATGAAATACTTTCACTATTTTATCCTAGCCTATTTTTGAAGGAGTGATAGCAATAATCCCAAATCAGATAACACTTTTCTGGAAAAGAAAAATACATGTAAAATCATATTTCTTTAAAACATTAAAAAATAGAAAACAGACTTTCAATTTTGTCTTACAAAAACTGTTTTAGGTTTACCTGTAAAATATCTTTTTGTTTTAATTTTATACATTTAATTTGATTTTTAAAATTGGAGTCTCACTGGGTCACCCAGGCTGGAGTGCCATGGTACAATCATAGCTCACTGTAAACTCAAACTCTTGAGTTCAATTGATTTTTCCACCTCAGCCTCCTGAGTAACCGGGACTACATGCCTGGCTAATAAAGAACTATTAAGCTGTGTTAAGCAGTTATTTTTTTTTTTTTTTAGTCTCATTTGAAGGTCCTCTGACAGGTAACACGTTCACATCAGCCTGAACATTCCAGTGGCAACAGAAGTCTCATATGCCATATTACACACAGAAAACTCCAATCACAACACGAAAAGTGAATAAAACCATAGAAGATGGTCACTACATATTTGTTTAATATTAAACTAATACTTAGTCATCAGTTCATTTAGTAAATGACTAAAGGCACACTACCTAAGTCTTTACATGCATGATACAGGTTTGCGTTCCAAAATAACACGAAATATAGTGTCATCTGAGCCTCATTTTAGTTCCTCAGCATTACATTTATGTCTACCATGCCAAATACTCACTGGTTTTAGTGAAACCGACTTTTTATTCAATCCTCAAATTATACTTATTTGGACAGCATTTAATTGCATCTCTATTACAGAAACAAAACAAAAGTAATATAAAAAATTAATTACTCTCTTACTCCCTCAGAAGATCAGAAAATGTGGATATGCTTAAAATCACATAGAACCTAAACCATGATCTGCATTTTAGACTCAAAACCCCACAAACTCAAGCTACAAAACTCTCCCTTTATTTAAGAGGTCACTGAAGGGGGTTGAATAATATCCTCCAAAATTCATGTCTATCTGACTAGGAATAAGGTTTTTGCAGACATAAATAAGGTACAAATCTGAAGAAGAAATCATCCTGCACTACTGTAGATGCCAAATCTAATGACATATGCCCCTGTAAGACACAGAGAAGGACACACAGATACACTTGGGAGAAGGTCTGGTGAAAAGAGAAGCAAAGATTGGAGTTTTTGCAGCCATAAACCAGGGAAACCTGGAGCTATCAGAAGTTGGAAGAAGTAAGGAAGAACGCTTCTCTAGATCGTTCACAGGGAGAGTAGCCAGGTCAACACTTTGATTTCCGACTTTGGGCCTCAAGAACTGTGAAAGAATACCACTTTTTATGTGATTTGAAGCCACCTAGTTTGTGTTAATTTGTTACACCAATCCTAGGAGACCAATAGAGTCATTGGCCTTCAGTCTCCCTGGAGACATTGACCTACTGGAATGTGCTCTTCCCTCTGAAACCACAGGTTCATCCAGATGCTCTCTCCTGAGGAGCAGCATTGGCCATATTCCACAGGGGCAATTCTCTCTCCTCCAGGGTCATGTCCAGATGCTAGTCCAGCAAAAGATGCTGTGCTTCATGTTTCAAAGGCTAAACATTCCAACCTTCCATTTTACTATAAGGAGCTTTGTTTTCTCCAGGTGCACATTCCCAAGCAGGTGTGCGGAAGCCATATGGAATGCTTAAACTCTTTATTGTTATTAAGAGGCAGTGGAGACAGAGAGTCAATTAGAGAAGATGTGTGTGACTACTTTGCATGCTGTTACATGACTCTACTGAACAACTCTGGGGGAGATTCCGCTTTTGAGTTGCATTTATTATTTCTAGAAATTATTCTCAAGGTTTTGTGCTGTACAAGGAAGGCTATGTTAGTAATTTCACTCATCAGGCTTAAAAATTATCTTCACATTTTTATGTTGAATCACCTAAGAAGGGGAGGGTTCTAGGTTCTAAGGAAGATGGATTTGGCTTTTTATCTGAGGGAGCTCACTTTCTCTCCGAGGAGAGGCATCAAAGCTATAAGAGTTTCTAGTCCTGCACACAGAGCTCTGTATGCACATCTGCTCTTCCCTCACCCCCTCCCTATCCTCATCACCTCAGTTGGAATAAGTCACCCAGTGGCTTTTCTTTGGGATACTGTACAGACGTTTGCATCCCTAGCTTGTGACTCAGCCCAGTTGTCACATTTTTGAAGAGGGCCTCTGACGGACTAATCCAATGTCACCCCACCCTTCCATGGCTCTCTAACACATCATCTTAACTAATTCCTTCTTGGCACTTTTTATTATTATCATGTTATATATATGTATATTTTTTTCTTTGTTTGTTTGTACTGTATTTTCATTTTGTATCCCTACCCCATCACAATACAACTCAATAAGGGTAGATATGTGATTTCTTTCCTCTGCTGTGTCCCTAATCCCTTGAACAGTGACTTGCTCAGTGAATGTATTATAAATAAATAAAAGAGGGAAGAGTGTATGTGTCACAATGCAACTCTACAGAATCCTATAACTACCCAACAGGTTCTTCCTGCCTGCTGCACAAACAAAGACCATAATATTGCAGTAAAGAAAGAGTTTAATTGATGTGAGGCTTGCCATACTATGTGGAAGACAAGAGTTGTTACTGAAATCAATCTCATAGACGGTTTGGAGGTTAGAGGTATTTCAAAGGTAGTCTGAGAGAAGGGGTAGGGGTGGTTTGGCAAAGGGTGCTTGCCACCTATTGACTTGGTCAGATATGAATAATAAAGACTTGCAATCGTTGCTCTGCTCACTGCCAACTCCCCAGCTGGTCCTGGTCTGGTCACTCTCTTGTGCTAAGTCACTTCTGGGTGGGGCCATAGGAGCTGTGTCAGGTCCAGGTAGAGCCATGAGTGTCAGACATGCAAAAAACCTAAAAATATATCACAAAAGGCCAATTTTAAGTTCCACATTAGTGGTGTTATCTGCAGGAGTAACTGGGAAAGTTGCCTATCCTATGACCTCTGCAATAATGGCTCTCAATTCTTTTTTTTTTTTTTTTTTTTTTGAGGCAAAGCTTCGCTCTTGTTACCCAGGCTGGAGTGCAATGGCACGATCTCGGCTCACCGCAACCTCCACCTCCTGGGTTCAGGCAATTCTCCTGCCTCTGTATATACCTTTGCAGAATCCAGATTCCTCTATCTTCACATCCTGGTGTTCTCTCATTAACTTTACAAAAGCAGCTGTGTTTTGGAGAAAAGCTATGATCATTTATACTATAAACTTCTAGGTCTGGCAGCTTGAAAGTTAAAGGTGGGATGGAGACTAGATCAAGTCTCCCCTACTGCCATAATTTTCTTATTAATGTAATTTTTGCAAAGACGATTTCAATTCCAGAACCATCTACTGCAGAGTGGCAGTACCCTTGACGTACTCCCAGGTCTCAGCTGGTAGTTTTCCTACAACCTGAGACAAACATTTCCATGAAGAATTGTAACGTACCATTTGTAAGTGGTGACTTAGAGTCTTAATGAATGAGTCTTAACAGTCAAAATGAATCCACCATGAGCCAAGGCAAGAAGGTTTAGACAACCAAATCTGATTAGCTAAAACTTGCCTCGGGACTTTGTTCTGCCTCTAACGAGGACTTCAGAACTGAATAGACAGAAGTGTTAGTTTTAAGACTAAGAAGCACTTAGTGGGTGCTGAACATGTCCTTGGTAGTTTATATACATGCATGGACTCAGGGATAAATCAGCACTCTTTTTATGCCTGGTTCAGAGGGAAAAAAAGAATGCTCAAGACTACATAGTGTGCAAATGAAGCGGAGAGCTGAGACCAATCTCTAATGCCTTATCTGTCACTTTCTCCACTTTTTAAAATCTTGTAACCCTATCTTCGGAAAATTGCATTATCAAGTCTATAACTTAGGCGTTTCTTGGGGCAGTTTTTAAGACAATGGCTCAGTTTCTAGGATGAGGAATAGCGGCAAACTACTCTGGAATACAGTAGACCAATAGCAACGTCTAATGGTGGGGGGCCGGACTCTGTGGAGCATAGCAGAACCAACCTTTAGCTGACCCAGGCCTGCATGCACATGGCAAGCACCTCTGGAAAACAAAAATAAAAAAATAAGGCAATCCATATTACCTCTCATTTTTATTAACAGACACTTTTGAACAATTACTATTCATGGAGATGGGCCTTGAATTTGTGTGGCTGGATATTTTCTTTCCCTAAGCTACTGACATTTGGAAGACACTGCTTAAAAGTTCTTTGTGCAGGGGAATAAGCACTTGGCATTTTCTGTGAATGTCCTGCTCCTGTGAAAAGGGCCTCCTGATCATACTCTCGGGAAAATCTCCAGTCCCCAGAATGAGAGCATCCCTGACATAAAATGTTGCTCCTCTTGGCAGGTGGAAGAAGTGACATCGTTTATCACAAGTGGAACTCGTAAAGAGCATGCACTGGAAGTGCTCAGAGTGGGATCTGCTCTGCTCACTGTCAACTCCCCAACTGATCCTGGTCAGGTCACTCTCTCTCTCTAGGTCACCACTATTTCTATATAGAACAAAGAGAATGATGACAATGATGATCACTAATATTCTCTTAGCAGTAAAATTCAGCTTCTAAAAGAGTCCATGCACCTTTGTGTTCTACAGGATTTGGGACTTGTAAAGGTTTAATCAAGGGTAACCACACACTAAACAGAGTCCTAGATTTGCGTGTGATTTCTTGCCAGAGTAAACATAGTGTCTCTCAAGAGTCAAGTGATTATTTTCCACCACTAGTGAGAGTACATGGATTGCATGGGACCTGGGGCCTCTGAGGTTGGATGACTTACCCAAGGGCATGGGGAATTAACTGTGAGGCAGGGTTGGCATGCAGTATCCTGACTGGAAGGTCCAATTCACTCTTCACCAAACGATACTAATCTTTTGGTGTTATCTTTAGCTTGTCAAAGCTGATCTAAATTAAACAAATCTGCATTGCTCTGTTTGAACAAAGAATAGAATAGTGAGTGTCCTCCAGAGAAACGGAACAGAGAAAGAAAGAGAGATTTTAAAGAAGTACCTCAGATAACAGTGAAACCATCTTTGCAAAAATTATAACGGTAAGAAAATTATGACATAAAGAGAGAGCTGTCCCATTTTGCCTTTAACCTTCAAACTTCTCTATTTCTGGATTTGGCCCAAGTTAACTTTAGGATAAACTTAGTTTCCAGCTTAAATAATCATAGTCCCTCCCCTCAAACTGTTCCAGCTTTGTAAAGCTAATGAGAGACCACCAATGTAGGAGGATGAGAGGAGCCTAACTTTAGCTAAGGTATAGATTTAAACAACTACCAGCCATTTAGAGGTCACATGATTTGTTACTTCCCCATTACTACTACAGATAACATCGCTATTGTGGAACCTAAGATAGGCCTTTTGAGATGCCTTTTTTCTGTTTTTGTTTATTTGTTTGTTTGCATTTCTAATGACCAACCCACCAACCTGTCCTGTGGCCCCAACCAGAATCGAACTCAGCATGTGGGAGGACCATTTTTCCCACCCCTATGATTGCATCCTCAACTAATCAGCAGGCCCCATTCCCTATCCACCCTACTCCCCACAAGAGTTTCTTTGAAAAATGCTAACTTCCAAATTTTCAGGAAGGCTGATTTGAGGAATAATGAAACCCATGCACCCCATTCTATGTGTGTAAAGCTCTTTCTATATTGCAATTCCCCTGTTTCGATAAATCAGCTCTATCTGGGCAGCGGGCAGGAAGAACCTATTGAGTGGTTACAATAGTAGGGACTGGCATATCTGAAATCTTCAAGGCAGGCTGGAAATTCAGATAAGAGCTGATGTTGTAGTTTTGAGTTTGAGCGCCATAGGACAGCAGACTGGAAACTCAGGCAAGGATTCTGTGTTTTCTTCCTGAGGAGAGTTTCAGAATCCATTCTTCTTCAGGAAAACTCAAGCTTCTCTTACGGTTGTGAACTAATGGGATGAGGCCCATACACATCATTAACTTTTCTCAAAGTTACTAAACACATCTAAAACATGCCTTCACAGCAATATCAAGACTTGTGTTTGGCCAGACAACTGAGTATCTTAGCCTAGCCAAGTTCTATGTGACACATAGAACATCACAGTGACCACATTTAACCTCTCAGTGGGGAGGAATTATTGGGTGGCATGGACTTCATATTCTGACAAACCAGATTACAGATTGAATTTGCTATTGACAAGCTGTGTGACTTCAGAGAAGCTTCTTAACTTTTCTGAACTTCAGGTTTCTTGATCAAATGGAATATTAATAGAATTCCTTGAGATCATTTGTGTAATTCCTTAGCAGAAGGGCATTTAGGAGTAAGGTGGATAGGGGATGGGTGCTGCTGAGTAGTTGGGGATGCAAACATAGGGGTGTGGAAAATAGTCCTCCCGCATGCTGACTTTGTTTGTTGGGGCCACAGCACAGGTTGGCGGATCGGTCATCAGAAATACAAAAAAAAAAAAAAAAAAACCGAAAAAAAGACATCTCAAAAGGCCAATCTGAGGTTCCACAATAGTGAAATTATCTGTGGGAGTAATTGGGGAAGTCACAAATCATGTGACCTCTAAACAGCTGGTAATTGTTCACATCTGTGCCTTAGCAGAACCCAGGCTCCTCTCAACCTCCTAAATTGGTGGTCTCTCATTAGCTTTACAAAGGTGGAATAGTTTTGGAATAGAATCTAAAGACGCTCTATCTCTTGTTCCCCTATAGAATGTGGTTTCAATTTGGATTACATGACATCTCGAGTCTGTATTAGGCAACACTCCTATTGCTATTTCTCTATATTAACTTATTAATTCACTCATTCATTCATTCATTTAACAAATGTGGTATAAAGCCATAAAGATGGCCCCTAGTTACTGACCAATTTATTATAGGTTAAGAACAGTACTCAACACTGCCCATGTATTAACTTATTTAAACCCAGGACTAACCTTAGAAAATAGGCACTATGGCTATTACGCTCATTTAATGGATGGGGAAACTGAGGCCCAGAGAGTTTCAGTTAACTGCCCAAGGCTGCACAGCTAGGAAATTGTGAACCAGAATTCAAACCTGGGACTTAAATTACAAATAAATATGACCTTAACAAGAAGAGCTGGTATTTGTCTTGTTTTTTAACCTCGTCTATCCACCCTAGCTCGGTGACTGCCTGTGGTCAGCAGAATCATAACCCCTTCAAATATGTCTATGTCCTCACTCACAGGACCTCTGAATACCTTAGTTTACATGGGAAAGGAAAATTAAAATTGCAGATGGATTAGAGTTACCAATAAGCTGACTTTGGATTCTCTGGATTCCACATGTAATCACTTGAGTTCTGATAAGTGGAAGAGAAGCAGAAGAGAGAGGGCCAGAGAGAAGGCTATGTGAGAAAGACTCGGCCTGATGTTGCTGGTTTTGAGGACGGAAGAAGTGCCCACAACCCAAGCAATGGAAGCGGCCTCTAGAAGCTGGGGAAGGTAAGGAAACAGATGCCCCCTTAGCACCTCCAGAAGTACAGCCTTCGAGACACTTTGATTTTAGCCTGAGGAAACGTATTTTAGACTTCTGACTTCCAGAGTTGTAAGATAAGAAGTCTGTGTTGTTTTAACCCCTAAATTTGTGACAATTTGTTACAGCGGCAGTAACAAACCAATATGCCCTTTATTCCTTCATTGATGTAAGTTCCATATTAAAAAAATAAGATCAGACACGTTCACAGTGCTTCCTAATTTCCAAAGTGCGTTATATAATTTGACCTTCACTCTAACCCAGAGTCCTGCCCTATCGTCATACCCATTTTATGAGATAACTTTGATTCAGAACAGTGTGGCATTTTCTTAAGGTTTGCACTGAGTGGGTGCTGGAGCAGCCCTGGAGTTCAGCTTATGCCTGCAGAAGCTATCTCTGCCCCCTGCACCAAGCAAATATTTAATCCATGTTTGCGGTGAATACAAGAATGGGACAAGATATGCTACTTAGGCTGTGCCAGATGCCAAAAGAGGATTTCAAAGAAATACCCATCTGTGTAAAAGACAACTAGTCACCTAACTCGCCCCTCAGACCTCTGTGGCCCCATCAGTGTCACATGTGGCTGGCTTCTTTCATTACCCTGATTTTCCAAATCTTCTAATCAGGCCTGATGCCAGGAGGGGCCTTGGAAACCTCAGGGCTGGGAGGGAGCTGCAAATGCGTCCTCTCTAAAATAGCATTGTTTATGTCTTCATATCATGATACCAGCTGACCAGAATGCCAGAATGCATATCGTACCCCACCCCTTGCTTTCATTTTTATTTTTTCTAAATCAGGCAAATAACAGAGCCATGCGACTTTACTTCAGAGTCCACTTAACTTAATTGAACAGAATGTGATTTCTGTGAAGCACAGGTGGATGGTAAGGGAGGCAGCAGCCCAGCAGCATATTATCTGATTGAGGTGGTATCCTCCAAATGAACAGCTTGTGGAGTGTATCTTAATGGGCAGAAGCTGGGGTGAGGCACCCGGCTGGGAGGCAGGGTGTGGAAGGCTATTTGATGATAAGGACTGCAGTGAGCTGGGCATTTAGAAGGAACCGTCCCACTTAGTGATACCCATAATCCCCAAGTAGGGGAAGTATTATCCTGAATAAGAGATGAAGAACTGGAATTCAGAGAGCCTGTGTATATGCCTCAAGATCACACAGTAAAACAATAATTTGTCTTTGTCTAAATTCCCAGCCCAGCTGTCTCCCATAGAATCCACAGAACATAGCACGTTTTTGAAGTATTGCAATTCTTCAAGGGCTGGGCGAAACGGGGTATGGTGAGGAGTAAGAGGGTAAGTCCTGTTTCTGATGGGCAGGCCATAAAAAGAAGGAAGCTGGCCATCTCCTTGACCCCAACACCTCATGTTGCACATATAGTCACAGGCTCTACTCTCAGCAGAGCTGGGCTGAATCCAAGCTCTACCCTCTCAAGCTGTATAAACTCCAGCAAGTTATTTATCCTTGCTGCGCCTGTGTTCTTGTCTCTATGTTAGAAATATTAAGAAAGTATTTCTCTTTTTTATTAATAAATAATATTTGTACATATTTATGGGGTTAATGATATATTTTGTTACATACATAAAATGTATACTCATCCTAGCATCATAGCAGAGTATCTGGGTGTTCATCACCTAGGGTATTGTTTCTGTGGGCTGAGAGTATTTCAAGTTGTCTCTTCTAGCTATTTTGAAATATGCAACACATTATTGTTAACTATAGTCACCCTCCTCTGCTATCAAACAAATTATTTCTTATAAGGTTGTTGTAAAGATGAAATGAAATAACACATGTAAAGGTTTAGTCCAACACGGGGCATACAGCAAGTGCTCAGATACTGTAAGCAAGGCAGACTATTATCAATAGTTTTGTCCTTCTCTGTCCTTGTTGGAAAGGCAGTCACTCAGCTGGGAGGACGTTAAGGACAGTGGGATAGTTCCATCATCTTCTTTTCAACAAACTTTACTCTCTTGTTAATAAAAGTGGTTCTAAATGAAAAGTGTGCTCTCCAGAACTGTAGGAGCCTGTGGAGGTTCCACAATGACTCCGGTGGTACAAATAAGAAGTTAAGAAGTAGGTCGAGATGCACAGTTTGCAAATGCCATTGCTACTTAAGTAGAGGAGCTGCACTTTTATTTTCATAAACACTGGCATTTCCCATAAGACTGCATCTAAATACCAACAGAGGTGAACTTACAAGTGCCTCTGCAAGAGGCCTCCTTGGCCATCTCTAACAGGTTTATCCTTCCTCTGACCTTCCCATTCCCCACCACTTTATATGCTTTGGATGTCTGTTCCCTCTCAATACCATGTTGAAGTGTGAATATCAATGTTGGAGGTGGGACCTGGTGGGAGGTGATCAGATCGTGAGCACAGATCCCTCATGAATGGTTTAGCACCATCCCCGTAGTGATTAGTGAGTTCTCAGTTAGGTCATGTGAGATTTGGTTGTTTTAAAGAGTGTGGCACGTCTGCCACTCTCTCTTGCTCCCACCCTGTGACACACTGTCTCTCACTTCACCCTTCATCATGATTCTAAGCTTCCGGTGGCTTACCAGAAGCAGTCCTGGTGCCATGCTCGTACAACCTGCATAACCATGAGCCAATTAAATCTCTTTTTTTTATGCATTGCCCAGCCTCAGGTATTTCCTTATAGCAACACAAAAATATACCACGGTTTCACTGACTTGTGTCACCTACAAATTCCTTTTTATACATCAAACCAAGTCATTGCAGTCTACTCCAAAGAATGAACCACTTTCACATCTCTCCATTAGGAGATAGGCTGTTCCCGTCCCCAGAAATGCCATCTCGTTATGCCCTGGGAGTCTCTTACCACTCTCTCCAGTTCAGCCCTTACCTTCTCAGTATTTCCTGACTTCTACTTCTTTGAACAAACAAAATTACCCTCCAAATTTGTAATCCTGCGGATCATCAGATTTTCTCTTATTATTTCACTTTATAGCTAAAATACAGTTTTTAGATTGAATGCAAATATTGACTTCTCTGCAAGAATCTGGGACATACTCCCCAAATCACCTTTGCTGTAAACATCTTAGTGAAGAGTTATTATAAAGGGGTTTCCTGAACAAACATATACTATGTAATACTACTTAAGCATTAAGTGTTATACAAGTTAGGATTTACTCTAGCTCTTTGTAACAGAGACTGAAATATAATAGCTTGAACAAGAAAAGTGTTTATTTTTTTCTCATGTAGAAGTCCAGATTTAGATGGTCTTCCGCTGATGTGGTGATTCTATTGACTGGGACCTAGCCTGCCTTTATATTTATAATTGTCCATCCTTGGAAGATGACTACCTAACACAGTGTGGCTGCTGGAGTTCCAGCCATCATGACCACATTCCATACAACAAGAAAGAAAAAAGAGGAGTAGAGCAGAATAACTTCTGTCTTAAAGCTGAATCACTCATCTCCCTGTAATTGTTTAACAAAACCCCTCTTGTTGGATTATTTTTACACACCATTGGCCACGCTTATCTGCAGGAGACTTTGGGAAATGTGGCATTGTATGTTAACTCAAAGTTTCCCTCTTAATGTAGGAATCTGTCACAAAGAAAACAGGGGATCTATTATACACTAGGCAGATAAACAACAGCAGATAAACTGAAAGAATTCCAGCTGCCCTGGTGAACAATCATCTACAAGTTTCTATGGCCTGCCTAATAACGCTTGAGGTGTATGTTTTCCTCTAATGAATGCTGGAGATAAACAATGACTTCCAAGAAGTTCACAGTCTACTGGGGCAGAATAGACTAGCACACTTCTTACCATGGTAGAATATAAAAAGTGAAACATTAAAGGCAAACACATGGAATTCTGGCATTTAACTCAGGCACTGTGGGTCAAGGAAGCTTCCTGGAAGAGGTATACTTGAGCTAAGTTTTGTAAGATGTGTAGGCAGTAGCCAGATAAAGAGCAACTGAGAGGGGGATTTCAGGCAGACAGAATCATCCTGGGAAGGTAAAGAGAGGCATAACATCATGATACCGTATTCCCACATGTGGGTGCCCATTAAAGTCATTTCTCATCTTTTCCATATTCTAACTCCAATGCAGTCATACACTCAGTATTTATTCAACTAAAAAATATTTCTGTCATTTATATATTTGTGCCAGATTATATTTAAAAGATTAGGTTACAGAGTGGAGAAAGGTAGAAACAGAAGGGTAAATAGACAGTTATAGTCTAATTACAGCAATGAAAATCAACAGAGAATGGTGATAGGGAAAGGTAGTCATTCAGCTGGGACTATACATACATGCATATACAGATATATATGTGTGTATATATACACATAGAGATACATATGTATAAGATTTACATACACATACATATTAACAGACATGCATGTGTAAAACACACACACATATACCCTTTGTATGTATTTATATATATATATATGCACACACATATATACTTTTGGTATGTGTGTATATATATACACAAACGTATATAAGTATATGTGTATATGTGTTTATATACACACGTATATGTGTCTATATATACACACACACATACACACATCTATACATTTATACATATACTTATATACATGTATATATACACACACACATATGCAAAGGGTATATATATATATACGCACGTACATTTATATATACACACATCTATGTGCACGCACACACACACACATATATATATATATATACACACACTCACTACAGTCAACTGGAATTGAGGTTGCATACTGTGATTTTTACACTGAAAAGCCAAAAGTTGCTGGCCGCCCAGGGTCTGGGGAGACCAGACTTCTTCAGACATGGTTGCAGAAACCAGTATGATGCTTTAAAGAGCCCTACTCTTTCAAAAAGTGTCTGTTAATATCCTTCACCCACTTTTGAATGGGTTTTTTTTTTTCTTGTGAATCTGCTTTAGTTTTTTGTAGATTCTGGATATTACCCCTTTGTCAGACGGGTAGATTGCAAAAATTTTTTCCCATTCTGTTGGTTGCTGGTTCACTCTAATGACTGTTTCTTTCGATGTATAGAAGCTCTGGAGTTTAATTAGGTCCCATTTGTCTATTTTGGATTTGTTGCCATTGCTTTTGGTATTTCAGTCATGAAGTACTCGCCTATGCCTATATCCTGAATGGTTTTGCCTAGGTTTTCTTCTAGGGTTTTTATGGCGTTAGGTCTTATGTTTAAGTCTTTAATCCATCTGGAGTTAATTGTAGTGTAAGGTGTCAGAAAGGGGTCCAGTTTCTGCTTTCTGCACATGGCTAGTCAGTTTTCCCAACACCATTTATTAAACAGGGTATCCTTTCCCCACTGCTTGTTTTTGTCAGGTATGTCAAAGATCAAATAGTTGTAGCTGTGTGGCATTGCTGCTGAGGACTCTGTTCTGTTACATTGGTCTATATCTCTGTTTTGATACCAGTACCATATTGTTTTGATTACTGTGACCTTATAGTATAGTTTGAAGTAAGGTAGCATGATGCCTTCAGCTTTATTCTTTTTTCTTAGGATTGTCTTGGCTATTTGGGCTCTCTTTTGGATCCATATGATTTTTTTTTTCCAGTTCTGTGAGGAAGGTCATTGGTAGATTGATGGGGATAGAGTTGAATCTATGAATTACTTTGTATAGTATGGCCATTTTCATGATATTGATTCTTCCTAACTATAAACATGAAATGTTTTCCCATCTTTTTGTGTCCTTTCTTAATTCCTTGAGCAGTGGTTTGTAGTTCTCCTTGAAGAGGTCCTTTACATCCTTTGTCAGAGGCCAAAAATCATATGAAAAAATGCTCATCGTCACTGGTCATTAGAGAAATGCAAATCAAAACCACATTGAGATACCACCTCACTCCAGTTAGAATGGTGATCATTAAAGTATCTGGAGACAACAGATGCTGGAGAGGATGTGGAGAAATAGGAACACTTTTACACTGTTGGTGGGAGTGTAAATTAGTTCAACCATTGTGGAAGACAGTGTGGCGATTCCTCAAGGACCTAGAAATAGAAATTTCATTTGACCCAGCAATCCCATTACTGGGCATATACCAAAGGATTATAAATCATTCTATTATAAAGACACATGCACACGTGTGTTCACTGCTGCACTGTTTACAATAGGAAAGACCTGGAACCAACCCCAATGCCCATTAATGATAGACTGGACAAGGAAACTGTGGCACATATACACGCTGGAATACTATGTAGGGACATAGGATCAAACAAAACAAAAAACAATACTTTGTAGGGACATGGGTGAATCTGGAAACCATCATTCTCAGCAAACTGACACATGAACAGAAAATCAAATATTTCATGTTCTCACTCATTGGTGAGTGTTGAAGAATGAGAACACATGGACACAGGGAGGGGAGCATCACACACTGGGGTCTGGTTGGGGGCTAGGGGAGGGACAGTGGGGGTAGGGAGTTTGGGGAGGGATAACATGGGGAGAAATGTCAGATATAGGTGATGGGCAGGATGGAAGCAGCAAACCACATTGCCATGTACCTATGCAACAATCCTGCATGATCTGCACATGTACCCCAGAACCTAAAGGACAATAAAAATTAAAAAAAAAAAAAAGAGCCCTGCTCTGTCCCTCATCACATGGATCCTTTTCCTGGTATGGATTCTGAAGGGCCAATCTTTGGGGTAGAAGGGCGGGTGGAGCTATCCGCATCCCAATTTAGAAAACAGAGGAGTTTGTAGCCAGCAGCCTGTAAACTAAAAACACTGGTCTCAGTCAACCTCTGCAGGGTGACCTGGCTTCTCCCCAGTGAGGTGAGCGATGATGTCAGCATTGGGATGTGCAGAGCCCTGGAAGGGCTGGTGCAGATCCACTCCACATGCAGAAGAGAAGTCACAGCTTCCAGGGAATTGCAATGTTGTGACATCTGACTCGTATGTCACATTTGTGTAAAATGGTATATTCTTTTAAATAGTGTTGATGGCTGGAATACTGTATGTATGCTTGGAGATGTTTTTGTGAACCTCAGATTGTCACCAAACAGATATGGGACTGGGAAAAATCCAAAACACAACTTCAATATAAAACACATTTTTAGGTTTGAAATATACATATATTTGAAACATTCATATATAATAGATAAATTGCACCAATCTAATAAGTCCAAATATACATGCACACATACACATAGTATATACACACATATGTATACCTACATTCATACATATATATGGTCTGGAGTCATCTATTTTCAAGAAACACAGAAAAATATTGCTCATCTCCATCTATGTTTCATATCAAATTAAAATTCTTCAAACCTTTGTTTCTGTCTTGCCAATAATAGCTTCTCCAGGAAACAGACCTCGGGCAATGAGTCATTGTCAGGCTTTCAGACTAAATTGATAATACAGTATAGTTTCTGCCTGGCACCCATTGGTCTCTGTGCTGTGATCTCCTCCCATCTAGATTCTGACCAGAAAAATAAGAGGCCAACTGAGAGCTGAGAGACAGAGAAAAGTCTCATGTTTGTAATATAAAAACAAAGAAAAACAAAATAAAAATAAAAACACAACCAAACGACAAAACAACACACCAAAAACCTAAGCAGCATTCAAGGAATACTTTGGTCTTTTGTCTATTTTTTATTATGTAAATGAATGTATATATAAATAATAAATGCATATATATATATATATATATATATATGAGAGTGTTACAAAGTATATTAAAACTGGTGAACCTGTCAGCTCCAAAAATTATTACAAAACCGCCAATTTTTTAATCAACATTCAAAATTATTTTCTTCAAATTATTTTACCAAAGATCCCATACCTCATAGCATTTTATTTTGTAAGTGTCTAAATAGGTTTCTTTACAATATAAGAACTCCTACAAACATAGAACAATACCAGTTTTATCTTTAAGAATGTATTCTGTCACTGATAACTTTTTTTTTTTTTTTTGAGACGGAGTTTCGCTCTTGTTACCCAGGCTGGAGTGCAATGGCACGATCTCGGCTCACCACAACCTCTGCTTCCCAGGTTCAGGCAATTCTCCTGCCTCAGCCTCCCGAGTAGCTGGGACTACAGGCACGCGCCACCATGCGCAGCTAATTTTTTGTATTTTTAGTAGAGATGGGGTTTCACCATGCTGACCAGGATTGTCTCAATCTTTTGACCTTGTGATCCACCCACCTCGGCCTCCCAAAGTACTGGGATTACAGGCTTGAGCCACTGAACCCGGCCAGTCACTGATATTCTAAGAAGTAGTCTCATGTCTTCCGAGGCCCTATATTTTATTTAAAAGTTTGTTTTCTTTGAATTAGAGTATGAATAAGCTACTAACACTATAAGTCATTAACATGTTTCTTCATTTCCTGTATATAAAGTTGATCCAACACAGATTCCCTCTTTTGGCAATTATCTGGGGATAAAACTGACAAACTGACATGTGGTCATCTCTACATGCTATTGTGTACAGATGACCACAATGTGCATTATACTGATCTCAATTCCATGGTATTACCTACCATGTTCTTCTGTCTTTTGTATTTCTTGTAAACTGATCAATTGATCTAAAGTCTTAATCAGATTCAGTTTTTTTCATTTCTTCCTCTTTTGTTTTTTACAAGACTACTTTAATAGTAGTTTTGTGTAACTCTCACAAGAGGCTCATCGTACCTAGATGTCTCTCTTTCTGTGATGCTAATAGCTACTGACAATCATCCATTAGTTAATTAGGGGTTTCACAATGGTGCTATTCTAATTGTATGATTTCTTCTTTACTTATTAGATAGAATACTTCTAAGGAGAGAAATTTTCCAGGGGAACAGATTGCATGCACATTTCACCAGCATTAACATTATTATAAGCACTAAAGTGTTCCTGGTTCTGAGTCCCCTCTGAAGCCTGGTTAGTTTGAATTTTGATAATTTGCATTTTAGTGCACAGGATTCCCATTAATATCTTCCTAATTACTATCTACATTTAATGCCTTCCTCTGGGAAGCCTTTTTTTCTCCGTAAACTTTTCCAATTGTTCCTTTTGGATTTGATTTGTCTTTCGTTCCTCTTTCTTACCACAACAGCAATGAGTTTTTTTTCTATTCAACTTACACTCAGCTTTTTAAATAATAGTTAAGAATTACAACATCATCAATTAAAAGGGAAGTAGAAAAAAGTGTTAGTTGAAATTATATGCAAAAGGATTAATTATTAGGGAAACGTCTGGCATTAGCATCGTTTTTCTTCACCACTGCCCTAGGAAATAAAATTCAGCATTGTATTTATAAAGGTCTAACTCATTTCCCACCCTAGAAAGGAAATCTAGAACCCCTGCACTTTTTTTCTTGTTTCAATTATTTCTTTTTAATTAACAAATAAAAACAGTATATATCATGTACAGCATGCTGTTTTGAAATATGTATATATTGAGGAATGGCTAAATTGGTCCAATTAACATATGCATACTTAATTTTTGGAATCCATATTTTAAGATCTTTATAGATTAAACTGGTAACCTCAAATGAGGCCTGCTTAGTCAGCTGCACAGAAAAAAAGCTGTCCATTAAAGAGTTCCAAAAGCCAAGAGAGAGGATGGAATTATGGGCTTTAAGACATCTGTAATTTTCTTTAGAATCTTTCTGCATGGACAATATGACATCATGTATGTGATAGTTTAAGCTAAACAGGAAGCTATGGCTTTTTTAAGTCAGAAAGGCACACTCCACAGATGGCAAGGAGGGGTTTCAGGCACTTTTCACTCTGGTCAACACCAGATGTTTTGCTAATTAGCATAATTAACATTAGGAACAAGTAGTCAATGATGAAATTAAGGAGTTTATAAATAGCATAATGGACTCTAGAAATAGACACTCAGTGTAATTAAAAGTACTCAAGTGAACTGGCTAAAAGATTTTAGAGTCTCACGTGGCACAGAATGACTGCAGACCTAGGAGTGCTTTCTCTGTTCAATACCATATGGACTGATGTCTGAGGCATAATATAGAAAATGTCTTGAGTTCACCTTGAACTGTCAGGATTTCATTTGCTGACAATAACTGGAATTTACTGACTCCTCCTCTAGAATATTGCTGTTTTCCACAAAAGAATTTTCATACAAAGTGCCCTTGGTGTACCTAAAAGAATAGTGAGTTGACATTTTTTTCAAGCTATATGACTGTGTATCATTTGCTTGATAACAAACGGTTGTTTTCAAAATGTCTTATGGAGCGGTCCTTGTATGATTGTACCGGTCACTTGGAGTCGGAATGACTAATTAATAATGCCCCAGCTTCTTGAAGCTTATGATCTGCCAAGAAGAAAACACTCATGGGTGCATGAATAATTACATAATTTGTGTCCATGCTAAGGGAGGGACCCTTCTGAAAGGGGCAGAACCAGTCCACTCCTGGCCTGTGGTCTTCACTGGGAGCCACTTCCCTCTGCTCCCTTGTTCCATGGTTCATCCTCTTCATCCTCTGGGTTTGATGGCAGGCTAACACTCTTCAACTCAAGTTCCTCTGGCTTCTCCTCTAGCCCCAGCCCTAGCCCCAGCCCCATCTCTCAGAGAGTTGCATCTGGCACACAAGGAGACTAGCTTAGCCCAGGAGACAGATTTGGATGTTAGGGGGTGGGTGGGGTGGGATCACCCAAGGAGAAGATGTGGGGAGGGGGGGAAAAGAAGCCAGTTGCAGATCCCTGCTCTCGGTGCTAAGGGTTGGACATCGGCTGCCAATATGTAAGGAGCGAGTGGAGGAAAGTGTGCAGGGGTCAGAGGGAAAAGCAGAGGGAAGCCCAGGAAGTGAGGGGAGAAAAGGGCTCCCAGAAGGAGAGGGCAGAATAGCCATGCTTCCTTCTGTTTCCTGTTCTTGTCTGGTTTCCATTTTTCCAGGAGACTCTGTAAGACTCTTTTTATGGAAGTTTTATCTTTACCAAGGTGGGCTGCTGCCCTCTATTAGAGCCAGGGAGGAAAAACACCTGGCTTTGAAGTGTTTATACACGTTACTCTGTCTTCTAGTAATTGATTTCTCATCTTATTTTATCCCATTACCTGCATATTCTTTTCTCTTTCCCTGCCAGCCTCATTAGATTAATCTCATTCCAGTGCAGAAGTCAATTAGCAAGTGTTCTCTGAATAGCTGCAAATGCTGACACCGGATGCCAATATCTGGAAATGGGGTAGGCGAGGAACTGTGCAGAGAGGCCAAAAACAGCAGGGATAAGAGAGGCCAATTGTCAGTAAGAAGGGGACTTTCCACCACTGAATGTGGCTTATGCTGTTGCCTGGGTGGCGGCAGGGGAAAAGGTTCATTATTTAGGATGTGGAACAAGGTTCTGCTTGATGCCAACAACCTATAATCACTGGCTGAGATGATAGGAAACCCTTTCATTACACAGGTTGTGTAAACAGGGCACGTGGTAAGGATTGTTCTGTGTCTTTGAAAGAGGGATGCTTCAGAGACTGACCCTTCCCGTTAGTTATTCACAAATAATTTCTATCATTTGAGACATTTTTTATTTACAAATTACGCTGTCAATTTTTTGTTGTTGTTAATCCCAACCAAAAACTCCAGAAGGTATTATTGGTGTTTTTCTCCAGTGAAAAACAATAGGCTCATCTCAGCCAAGTTTGGTCAGATAGATAGTTGTGAAAGGATAATCAAATAGGGGTTTCTACTTTCTAAACTAATGTTCCCACCCCTGCAACACAGTCTCTTCCTTGTAATATCCTCTTTGCTTCCTTGCTGGGCAATATTCCTAGTGTTATGTGAGACCAGGAAATATGATAGGTATGTTTGATCACTGGCTCAGTAAATAGAGCCCATGCCCTTTTGTGAAAACTTCTTATAATTACATTTACCTTTAAGATAACAATATGATTATCAAATATTTGACGGGATTATCAAGCCTTAGTGAAATCTATTAACTTGAAAACTTTAGGAGGGCAACCTGAGTGTCAGGAGAACAGAGGAGGTGTGGAGGGAAGAGCAGCCAGAAATGCACAGGTTGCATGTGGTAGTCACTGCGCTGGGGTTTTATGCACATAATTGTTTTTGTCTCCTTTTCTTCAATTCATTAACTGGATAAAATAGATGATAGTTGACTCGATTTATAAATATAAAGTATAGAGCAGTTTTATGTAGTTGAAAGGTTAGGAGTAGCAAAGCTGGATTTCCTTGGTTAATTTTTATCCTGAGTCTAGCTGTTCAAATTCCCATTCCAGTGATCTGTCTCATATGCAAGGTCGCCTGCCCATTCTCTGACTCCAGGAAATTATTAAGTAGCTCTTAATTCATCAACCAAAAATTATTCTTCAGATATCAAGGTCTAAGTGTGACGCTACAGATAAAATAAATAGATAAACAAAAGTATGGAAAAGATCAAGATCTCTATTTCTGCTTGGTTTCCAGGGATCCCTACACCTCACTTGACTGTGCAAATCCAGATTTCTAGCCCCTCACCACTGCACACCCCCAAATCGCGGCTCACGTGACATCATACAGGGTTGTGCTCAGGGGCTCCATTCAAACCCTGACTGTCTCTTCTCCCCAGTAACTTTGGTGTGCCACCTCTTCCTAGCAGTCCCTTGCTTGGTGAATTTAAATGACGATGGATTCGTTGATTCATTAATTTCTAATAAACACACTAATTGAGTCCTTGAGCTGTGCCTGGGATTGCTCTAAGTGCTTTAGAATAAAGATTCCATCTTTAAGCACTTTAAGTCATTGAGGGATTGTAAGGTTATGAGTTTAAAGATTGGAATGCCACAGAGAAATTGATGAACACCAAAATACAGACAAAGTCATCTGACATTAAGAGGATGGAGAGATATATTACAGTGGGGAAATAATAGTAATTTTAACACTGACAACCATTTATTTTGCATATATTATATGCTTCTCTGTGGGTCAAATGCTTTATATAAATGGATTCATTGGATATATCCAGCAATATTAAAATATAAGCAGCATTCATCTCTTCGTACGGCATATATTTATTGCATGTGCTAAGCACTAAGCACTGAGTAAGCTTGGCTATATGTGAAAATACCATGAAGAAAGGAGAGCTTCAAAAACTTTCCCAAGACTCCACAATAGCCAGAGTTAGCTCATATCTGTTTGATACCAAGTAGGTCTGTTTCTCTACAATTGGAAGACATGTAGAAGTCTTTGTGAAAAGGACACCTCAGCTGAGCATACAGGATGAATAGAAATTATAGTTGAATTCAAGAAATAAACGTCCACCAGATACAAGCAGTGAGCTTCCTTTCTGAAGGCTAAAGAGTAGGAAGGAAAAGGCAGTATATTTGAGATAAATATCCAACTGTACACAAATAATTGGGGAAACCTGAGTAACACACTATGGAATATGTTTTTAAAATCACTGTCTAATTTAACTGAGAAAATAAGAAAAGATTTCTCAGGGATGTCCTTGTTTATGCTTAAAAAGCATGGAGACAGGGCTGTGCACGTAGAGGGAGCTGAAAGAATTCAGGATTGGAGATAGACCACTTGACGCTGATAAAATGATGACTCATTGCTTGCAGCATTTATTAAGTGAAAGTGATGAAAATCATTTAAGATTTTATTGGAAGAGAAAGCTCCACAGATCAAAAATGATTAAACACCATTGAACTAAAATTCAGTCGTTGGCAAGTGTGAGCCTCCAGGTGAAATCCAGCCAACTCTCTGCTTTTGTGAATAAAGTTTTATTGGAGTACAGCCATACTCGATTGTTTATGGATGATTTACGTCCTCTTTCATGCTATAACAGCAGAATTGACTGATTGCAACAGAAACTAAGGTCCACAAAGCCAAAAATATTTATTATCTGGCCCTCTGTAGAAAAAGTTTGGCGAATTCTAGATTGACATTTGATTTTGTAGTCCTGGAAATCTAGAGAAAATTTTTGATTGCACCTTTCTTGTGATTGTCCTCATTTTTATTTGTTGGCTTTTTGATCTTATTATTAGGTGGACTGAACATGTAGCAGTCTGCAGACTGGCTCAGAGAGGCGGATAGGGAGGAAACATCTGAACAGGTAAATTCAAACATTGAGGACTGACAGAACTATACTATACCTTGTTGGGCTCTGAGAAAGGCAAAGCTGCATAACGTATGCTTTTTATGTATAAAGCAATGTCATGGGAGGCATGATCATAACTGATTAACTGGACTAGCAAAGAAGGAATGCAGTGCAAACAAGCACAATACTGAGTAGCATGCTCTACGTGTATGTCTTTAAAAAAGCATAGAGTCACGTTCGATTGAGAAGAATCTGAACCAGTTTCTGGGAGGAAGTAGCATTTGAAAGGAGCTGGAAGGAGTGGTAGCATTTCAGCAAGCACAGATTTGGGGGAAGGCATTGCTTTGTGCACAGAATTGAACTGGAAGCACAGGTTTCTGACTGTGAAGTATTGCCTTCGTGTCCTCATGGAAATTTATCAATGCTGTAGGAGCTCTGATGCCACTGCCAGGTTCTATTTATACCTTGCCTGATTTCTTTTTGACCCGGAGCAAATTTCCCCATGTTAATTTTTTACATGTGCAGATATCTTATGACTAATTCTAATAATTAGAGCAGAAGAAAGGAATGATGATGGAACTATTTTATTCAATCCATTCATCTTGGTTGCCCCATTCAGCAACTTACTGACTAAATTAAATCCCAGATTCATTGGGGATATGTTTGATGCAGATAGAAAATTGAAAATGTATTTCCACTACATTAAGGAAATGGTCATTTTCAAAATGAATCTCTTTATGAGAAGTAATCAGAATTAGATAAGGATGGAGAGCAGATGCCTCCGATATTTAGATGGTTGCGATATTAAGGGTGATTAATTATCATCTTAAAATATCACAGGCAATGCTTGCTTCATCTGTTTGCCTGCCTTGACCTCTTTCGTACCCATTATGTTTCTCTGCAGTCTAAATGAGTTTTTAAATGGGCCTTGCACAGGCTGGTGCGTGCATGTGTGTCTGTGATGAATGGGATGATGCAGGCAGTGATGCACCTCGCCTGTTCATTCCTTTCACTACAACAAGAGTCAGGAAGACCTGAATAAAAAATAAACCTTGAAATTTACTTCTCTTTGACTTATTTTTCTGGACTGTTATAGTAATTATTTTATTTGGTGGTTATAAGAACTAAGTGAGAAAATAAATACAATAGAAAGATAAAGAGTGCAGCATCCAGCACTGCAGGAGCTCAGTCAATGTTTGTCTCTACTCCCCTTATTTATTCAAATTGTTTTTATTTTAGAAACAACACCAGAAAAGACTAGGGCAAAGTGGGGACTGCTTTCTCAAGTGGTTGAAACTTTGGCAACCCAAGAAGGGAAGGCCTCCTTACGTTATCCTTTCTTGGATGATCAGTAAAAGTAACTGGATGAAGCCACAGTAAGCAGAGAGACTCAGGGCCAATTACAACAATGGTTAATGCTACCGAGTAGGAGGATATGTTCATTAAATGTTTCTCATATGGCAGGTGCTACTCTAAGTGCATAATCCTCACAGCAGCCTTAAGATACAGGTACTATTTACAGACAAGGAGAAAGAGAGGTTGCCTTGATGGGGCACCAACACGCAGGAGCATCTTCCCAAAGAAATCAGGCCAGAGGAAAATAAGTGCATCAGTGCACTCTAGGTTATGTTATACTAATCTGTGTTTCTTTCTAAATTAGATATGAGCCAGGATCACACAGGGGATATGCTTTTTTTAATGCAGTAACTCAGCAGCTAAACAATTGGCTATTATGTCTGGGAGGATGTACTTCTATGTGTTTATTTGTAGATCCCTGGAGATTTTGATGTTTACTGATTGTCTTTCTCTGTGAACCACTAATAAACAGAATTGTTAAAGGAGTTTATCAGACTGGACAACGTAAATCCACTGGGAGTGAAGATAGGTGGATGGTGGGCAGTAGACCATGGAAGGTGTTTTCAACCCTATTTAGAATTGTTCTATCTTTTTCTAGAAGAAAGAGCTAAGGCCGATAGTGCTAATGTAAATAATGGCAAGTCGTACATGAATTTAGGCAGACTTACGAGCAGATGTACTTCCTTCAGAAACAGTAAGATACTGTGGAGCATTCAGGCAAAGATGGAGAAAACACATTCTAGGATTATAATAGAGAAATTCCCTCATAAGGCATGACTTATAGAAGTCAAACAGGATGACTGTGGAAGTGACTTCTTACTGAGCAACTTCATGATGTACGGGCACTGACAGAACAACATCACATTCTGCATAGTTATTTCCTAAGCAAGATGGGTGGCTTAAAAAAAAATGAGCACAGAGATTATGCTGTGCTTATCCTCCTTTCTTTTCAAAACCAGTTTATTCTACCCACAAATGAAACATTGTAAGATATAATCATAGCCAAATTGGCCACATGTTCTCAAAATGATGTAAATTTTTAGGATGAAGATGCTGAATTATCTGGCCCTTCTCAATGAATCTTCGCTAGTCAGTCTATCCATGTAAACTTGAGGACACTTTACAGGCTGCTGTACAGCCTGCCTGGGCAAGCCAGTAGCAATGGCCCCCCGACATAGACTAAAACCAATGTGTGGTGGGAACCTTAGTAGTGACTGGACATTTGGAGGAGAGGAGAGCAGCCTGAGGTTCTGAAGAGAGGGTGCTCTTTCAATAAGAACAACTTTTGTTGTCTCAGCTCAACTAAGAAATAATCATATCTCTTTTGGACATCTCTGGATGCAAGTGATGCATAGCCAGTTCTACCTAGAATAGGCTAAAAGGTTATCTAGAAGGCAGAGGTTCAGCATCTGAGTTCAGAAGTGACAGCAAATCCACCTGGAGTGACCTCCAGGATCCACTTGTTCACTCATTATCCTTTCTGGTTGTCTTAAGACTTCAGCTTCATTTCCTCCACTCACTTTCCTACACTGGGATTTTCAGCAGCTCATTTCCAAGAGTTGTTGCCAGAAAGGCTTTTATCATTTCTAGTACCAACTTCGAATCTTAACGACCTCTGGCTGGTAGTAGCATTTCACAGGGAGCACGGGAAAAGGATGCACAAGATTTGCCCCAGAAGCAATGAGGAGGTATGTTAAGAAAAAAATGAAAACCAGAATGCATGCCCAATATTGAGTTAAATGTTTTAGAGATGAGATGATCCTCTGAGACAGTAAAGTGGTGTTAATAAGGTGATAAGGTGAGACATAAACAGAGATGGAGAGTGGCTTGACTGAGATTCATTTGGGGGTATTTCTAGGCTTTGTTTTAACCAAGCAGACTTGAAATGTCCAAGTCCTTATAACCATTATTCCCTGTGATTATTACTATCCTCTCTCTATATATAGATATATATATACACATATACACACATGTATATGTACATATATATATACATATAATATATACACATATATACATATACATATATACACACACACATATATATATACAGAGAAAGGATAAATATATATATATTTATTATATAGAGAGGGGATAAATATATATATCATATATAAATATATATACTTATATATATGATATATATATTTATACAGAGATTATAAATATATATTTATATATGATATTTATATGTCATATATATGTTTATCATATATACACATATATATTTATCCTCTGTATATATAAATATCTTAAAAATATATATAATATATATATTTATCCTCCATATATAATAAATATATATATTTATTCTTTCTCTCTCTGTATATATGTGTGTTTATATATATGTATATATATATTTATCCTCTATATATAATAAATATATATAGAGAGAGTATATATATGGAGAGAGAGAGGATAAATATATATATATAGAGAGAGAGAGAAAGAATAAATACATATGTATTTATTATATATATAGAGAGAGGATAAATATGTATAATATATATTTATATATAGATATATAATTATATATCTCTATATTTAAATATATATAATATATATTATAATTATTTATCCTCTATATAATAAATATATATATAGAGAGAGAGGATATATATATATATATATACATTCATACAGAGAGAGAGGATAATTACTGTCTCTTTCTCATAAAGTTTGTTTTGACTTCAGACACAATTTCCTGTCCATTATTACCAGTTCTGTACCATCAGCAATCAGATAAATTAGTGGTTAACTACTTTGATTAATAGGATTCCATTAGGGTTATTTCCCAAACTTGGTAAAAGTCTGACTTTGTGATCTCTTGGTACCTACTGTAAATCTTTCTCTCCTCGCCTACTCTTTTTCTCTGGGGGCCTAATGATTGCTCCACCCTAATAAAATTGGCATAGACTGGTTTCTCCCTGATAGGAACTGTTTTGTTGTTTTTCTCCCTCTCCATCAGAAACTACTTTGAGATCCATGCATCTTTAAGAACAAATCAGCAGCTCAATTAATTTTTAGAAAGCTGACAAAAAACATAATAGATTGGAGATATTAGAAAACGTAACTATATTGTTTAACAGTTTAAACACTTTATGGTTTATAAATATAGCCTATACTTATTGGCTCCCTTAAAGGAGTATAGGGAACTTGTTACAACAGGGGCTTTGATATTAGAGAAATCAGAGTTAGAAAAATGACCTTAGGGAAATCATCTGAGCTCTCACCGCATGCATGTATACATATATATGTATATTTTATTTTTGTTGTTGTTGTTGTTGTTTGCAAGACTCACAAAAGATGGATAGTGTCTGCATACTGTTCTGCACCAGATGAGCTGTCTGTCATTGGTAGAAACACTCATGAAGTCAGCTCTTCCTTTACTGGTATTTATGGGAAAATATACATAGGATGTTCAGAGGTGGATCCAAGAGAGGGAGCCTCCTTGTTCAAAATAAAGTTAAATACATTTCTTTCTGGCATGGATTCTTACTCTTATTTTCCCTATGTGGTTTTAAGAGCATTAGCATTATTCTGTATGTGAATTTCTCTTCATTATTTTCACTTCAAGCATGATGAGCCATTTCTATCTAGATGGTCTCTATGAACAAAATTTCCTTTTCTGCACAGATAATACTTGTCATTTTTTTGCAGTCATGTTTGTTCCTCCTCTTTTCCAGCCAGGAAAGTACCAGAGTCTGCAGGTTACATTTTATCTTCATTATCTGCTCAATTATACCATCCATCTTCATTCCTTTTTCAACATTTTTATCTTCTTCAGTTCCTTCTATATGAGATGAACATACTTTAATTGTGTCCTAGTTATCACTAACGCCCGGGCATTTTCAAATACTTACTGCCTTTAATATATATCATCATTTCATTTTTCTTAAAATCACTCCAGTACCAAACATTTTCCATTTATCTCTTCCCATTGCCTTCATGTCAAATGCCTGCTTTTCATTCATTTTTAGTTTAGTTTTGTTTTTTAACGAAGTCTCTCTGTCCCCAGGCTGGAGTGCAGTGGCATGATGGTACGATACTGGCCCACTGCAACCTCTACCTCCCAGGTTCAAGAGATTCTCCTGCCTCAGCCTCCCATGTAGCTGGGATTGCAGGTACATGCCACCCTGTCTGGCTAATTTTTGTATTTTTTAAATAGAGACGGGGTTTTACTGTTGGCCAGGCTGGTCTCGAACTCCTGACCTCAAGTGATCTTCCCACCTTGGCCTCCCTAAGTGCTGGGATTACAGGCATGAGCCACTGCGCCTGGCCCATTCACTTCTTTTATGTATAGCCATGTGTCACATAACGACTCAGTCAATGACAAACTGCATATACCATGGTGGTCCTATAATACTGTAGTACTGTATTTTTACTGTACTTTTTCTGTGCTTAGATGTTTTTAGATACACAAATACTTGCCATTGATTTATGATTGTCCACAGTATTTAGTAAAGTCACATGCTGTTCAGATTTGCAGCCTAAGAGCAATAGGCTATTCCGTATAAACTAGGTGTGTAATAGTCTCTAGCATCTTGGTTTGTGTAACTACACCCTCAGATGTTCTCATGATGACAAAATTACCTAATGACACATTTATCAGAATGTGACCCCACCATTAATGCATGACAGTGTACAAGACCCAATATCGTTTTATTTCTCGTTTTTTGTTTGCTTCTTTTCTATTGAAGAACTCAAGTAGTATTTTTGTTCTCTTGGTTCTTGTAGAGTACAAAATTTTGAAAACTAAGTTATGTATCTGGGTTTTTGAATGACTTTTGTTTCATCTTGGGCAAAAAAAAAAAAAAAGAAAAATGGCTAAAAGTGAATTTGATAAATGGGACTATAGACCAAAAAAAGTTAAATATATAAGTGTATTTCTCCTAAGTGAGCAGGCGAGATTGGCCTGAAGAGTAGTTGTGTTCTAGTGAATCCTCAGGGCCCAGCTCCTTCTGTCATTGCCTCACTGTGCATGGTCTCTATATTAAGATGATGTAACAAATCACCACAAACATTAAGTGGCTTCAAATAACATAAATGTGTTCTCTTACAGATCCAGAGGTCAGAAGTCTACAATGGGTCAGCAAGCGCAGATTCCCTAATTCTTTGTTTTCCTAGCCTGGATTCCTTATGGTCTCCTTCTCCATCTTTAAAGCCATCAGTGAAGCCTCTTCCAATGTTTCTTTTTCTGTTTCTGTCTTCGCGTTGCTTTTTCTCTGACCCTGAACCTCCTCCTTCTCTCTTATAAGAAATCTTGCAAATATATTTGGTCCACCAAAATAATCCAGGATAATAGCCCTCAATTTTAAGAGAATTTAATTCCTTCTGTAAAGTGCCTTTTTATATGTAAAGTAACCTAACCTATTCACAGGCTTCATGGATTAGGATGTGGACATCTTTAAGGTGTCACTATTCTACCCACTACAACTGTCATTTCTTTTTTTTTTTAGATGGAGTTTTGCTTTTGTTGCCCAGGCTGCTGGAGTGCAATGGTGCAATCTCAGCTCAATGCAACCTCCACCTCCTGAGTTCAAGTGATTCTCCTGCCTCAGCCTTCCAAGTAGCTGGGATTACAGGTGTGGCCAACCACACCCAGCTAATTTTTGTATTTTTTTATTAGTAGAGATGGGGTTTCACCATGTTGGTCAGGCTTGTCTTAAACTCCTGAACTCAAGTCATCCACCCAACTTTATAAAGTGAATATTTAGGCTGATTCAGTATGTTGCAAGTTTTCATCTTTTGAGGCACAAAGGAAATCATTTTATTTGAAAGAAGGGAGTAGTCGAAGTAAGGATGTTTAATTTCTAATTTAGAAAGCATTAAAGCACTTTTTGAGTATCTGTGGAAATGTTGAATCTATTTTAAACATTACATGTGGACATCTAAATGTAAACTTCTTTGTTATTAGGTCTTGAAACATTCAAAAGACTTCCTCATTTGTTTTCTCTTTTGTTCAGACAACAGTCGGATGACTGAGTCTAATGCCCTAGATGGGATTTTAAACAACTCCAGTTTCTTCTTTTGCCATTTGTTTAAATGACTTGGCCTATGTCACAGATAGAGAAAGGCCTACCCAAAAGGTTGTCTACTCCTAATTTTTCTGTACATTATGCACTTTTTTCTACCAGATAGCATTTATCATCATAGAGAATAAATTCTCTCAAATAAAATAGGTAAAACAGAGAAGAATTTCAAACAAACCTACCCTTGCTTTTCTTAGTACGTTAGACCAGATAATTCTATAAACATGAAGGTAGAAATGTGCCACCTTATACTAAGCCATGTATCAACTTTGAGTGAAACAACAAAGAAACATAACACGGAGGTGCAATGTTTTCTGTCTTCCATCAGTATCCTATGTTACGATTGGGTGATTTTTGAAAAGAACAACAGATAATGAAGAGAGATAGAAAAGTCCAGAAGTCTGGGTCCTTCACCATGTAAAATGAGAATATCATTAAAAAAATAAAAGAACATTTTGTATACAATTTGACAATTTATGGCTATACCTTTAAAAATTCCTTATATCTCATACCAGAGACTCTTGATCAGAATAACCTTCATAATGTTTTTAGCAAAACCTTATGTGCGAGCCTGATCAATTCTGTTACAAGTTTATCAGAACTGATTTACTTTCAACTTCTAAAGAAACTCATTCAGTTTTATAGAGTAACCAGACATCTGGTAATGAAATAATGCAAAATGTGTGTGTGTGTGTGTGTGTGTGTGTGTGTGGTGTGTGTCTAAATAACCCAAAATGTGTGTGTGTGTGTGTATGCACGCACATGTGGTCACACATGTGTGCATCTGAAATTATTTATAATAAAAAAACACAAAAATTATGTTCTCTTAAAAGGAGTTACTGAATAAAATAATTTTTCTATAGTATAATGTGTGGTAATTAACGTATAAGATTGGAAGCTACTTACAAAATTGCAAGACATGATATTAAATGAATCAAGAAAATATACAACTCAGTGTGGGATGACAATGAAATTATTTTTCTTTCTTATTACCTAATTCTCTTTAAAACTGATATATGAATTACTTGACTTCATATGACCTTACGTAATCAGGAGAACTTTTCCATCTTGCTTTCTACCTCTAGAATCTGTGTTGCCTGCTTTCTGTTCCCCTTTCTGGTTTTTAAATATTGGCGTTACCAGGAAATTATCCATGTTCTATGCACATCCCTCTGTTTTCTCAAAGATACCATCCATTTTATGAATTCAAGTGCACCTTTATGCTGACGACTGTAAATGTTTGTCATACCTTTTAAAAAGCATAAATGTAATATTTGCGGGCCCTACCTTGAACTTCGACAGCCACTAAATATACTGTATTTCAAACAAATGTATTCCTCTTATTCCACCCTCTCCACCTTCTAGAGTCTTTATCTTGAAGGAATCAGCAACCACCAAGTTTTCAAACCACCCAGACTACCTTGCATCCTCAATGCCATCCTGTTGACTCACCTTCAGTAGCCTCTTCTGAACAGTTAAATCTGTTTTTCAAATATTAATTAAATGGCCACAAATCTGTTTTGCACACAGTAACCAGGGGATCCTGTGTAGAGATTAAGTCCTGCTGTTTACAGCTCTCCAACACTGTCCAATACCTTTTGGATAAACAAAACAGTAGTTGGTAAGGCATGAAAGATTCTTCTAACCTGGAATTTCTCTGAAATTTAGAGCAAAATCGTGTGAAATAATTGCCAGAACACAGGACTATTTGTATTCCTCCACTAGTTTTGAGTTCTTCTGACGTATATAAAGTGAGCTTTGTCAGACTTTGATATGGTTTGCATTTGTGTCCCCCCTGCCCACATCTCATGTCAATTGGAGGAGGGGCCTGGTGGAGGGCGGTAGGATCCTGAGGGCAGATTTTCCCTTGCTGTTCTAGTGACAGTGAGTAACTTCTTACAATATCTGATGTTTAAAAGTATATGGCACTTCCCCCTTCACTCTTCCTCCCTCCTGCTACCATGTAAAGAAGTGCTTATTTTTCCTTTGCTTCGTGCTATTTAAATCTCCAGAGGCCTTCCAGTCATGCTTTCTGTACAGCCTGCAAAACTGTGAGTCGACTAAATTAAACTTTCTCTTCATCAATTGCCCAGTCTCAGGCAGTTCTTTAACGTAGTGTGAGGATGAAAGATACAGGCATGCCACTTCTCTTCCCTCTTCACCAACTTAACACATCCACGTCCCTAGTAATTCAGTTCATGAGTTGCTATGTACACAGAACATGCCTGTTAAATCCCTGACAGAGGAATGTATTAATCTGTTTTCATGCTTCTTATAAAGACAAACCTGAAACTGAGAAGAAAAAGAGGTTTAGTTGGACGTACAGTTCCATGTGGCTGGGGAGGCCTCAGAATCATGGTGGGAGATGAAAGGCACTTCTTACATGGCAGTGAAAAGAGAAAAATGAGGAAGAAGCAAAGGCAGAAACCACCGATAAACCCATTAGATCTAATGAGACTTATTCACTATCATGAGAATAGCATGGGAAAGGCTGACCCCCATGATTTAATTACACCCTGGGTCCCTCCCACAACATGTGGGAATTATAGGAGATATGATTCAAGTTGAGATTTGGGTAGGGACACAGCCAAACTATATCACATGAGTGAATGGACGTAGGTTGGGAATGGAGAAGGTGCTTTCCTAGATGTGGAAACTGAGGGTAATAAGTGGAAGCTGTTGTGCTTAGCATGGCGTGAGAATCTACTATGTGATAGACCTAAATGCTTTCTGGGCATTGAAACATACCATTCTTGCTGTGGTTTGAATGTGGCCCCTTTGAAATTCAGGTGCTGCCAATGTAATATTAACAGGTGGGACCATTAAGAGGTAATTTAGCCATGGGGGCACCTGCCTGGTGAGTAGGATTAAGGCCCTTATAAAAGCGGCTCCCACAGCATTCAGAGTTTAATCTCCAGCTTCCTGCCAGGTGAGGACATCATCACTCCCCGTGGAGAATGCGGCAGTAAGGCGCTGTCCTGGGAGCAGAGAGCAGCCCTCACCAGACACCAAACCTGCCAGCAGCTTGCTCTTGACCTTCCCAGCATCCAGACCTGTAAGATGTATATTTCTGCTCTGTATAAATTACCCAGTTTGTCGTATTTTGTTATAGGAGCACAAATGCACTAAGACAATCTTCATAATAACCCTCTGTAGCAAGTCTCAATGTCCACATTTGAAATGTAAGACAGCTGAGGAGCAGGGAAGTAATTTTTCCAGTTACAAAGACACTGTGCTGTAGAGGCAGGAATCAATGCCAGGCTTCTTAACACTGGACAACTGTGTCTTAAATAGACACAATAATATCAGATCAAGAAAAAATGAAACACAAAATCAATAACCCACACAGAACTAATATCTTCAAATTTTTATTTCTTTTTTTTCTCTTGCATTTCCACTTCTGTCTTGCAAATGTATGGGGTATTTTTGACAAATTGGCAATAATAGCACTGTTAATTGCCTTTATTTACTGCAGTGGCGCCACACTTTTTTTTTTTTTTTTTTTTTGAGACTGAGTTTCGCTCTTGTTACCCAGGCTGGAGTGCAATGGCGCAATCTCGGCTCACCGCAACCTCTGCCTCCTGGGCTCAGGCAATTCTCCTGCCTCACAGCCTCCTGAGTAGCTGGGATTACAGGCGTCACACATTTTTATATGTCAGCTGCACAGCACTTCTCTATTCTGTTTCTCTGATCTACAGACCAGTCAGGCTGTTATAAGATCCGATGATTACCTTCTCCACCCTTTTCCAATTTTGATGTAGTAAAAAAAGTAACTCGATGATGACAAAGACATAGAAATAAAATGAATGGGACAGAGAAGCCTTTGGACAAAAAGAAAGACAGTAATGGTACAAGAAGAAGATGATCTGCAAAATGAAACCCGACCATGATCCACCATGTGTTAATGACTACCAAAACAGCAGCAAGAAAAATTCCCACCAAAGCCAAGACAGTGCAGGTGACATGCTTCAGAACAAAATCATGAAAATCCCAATGATCTATGATTATGCACCCACAGTAGGAAGTTTGCAGTATTGCAGACAAAGTGTGCATGGAAACCATTTTTTGTTGGAATACTAAATTATAATATTCAGGAAATTCTAGTTATACATTAATTTTAGGTTTAAGATATCTAATATTAGTCACTTTTTAAAACTAATTTTGCAAGGTTGCTAGAAAATTAACATAAGCACATTAAGATATTAGTTTCTGGAACTGTCTATTGGCTTCCTGTAAAAGACATAAACAACGTATGCATTTTTGAATTGTTTTTCAGTGCTTAAGAGACTCTAATATCATGATCCACCAGTGGACATTCACAACATCATTTAACTCCTACTGTTAAAATAATTGTTTTAGAAAAACATACAACATATCTCTGTCATATTGTTTTTATTTGTCTGACTTCATGGGCGGGACCAGAGTTTAGCTGGAATACTGTCAGACCTATTTTGGGACTGAGGATTGAGCTTCTACCTAATGCCCACATAGTTTCTCATCAACGATGTCCTAAAGTCTCTCATGCCCATGCCTGTTATTTCTTATGCATACTCGCTCCCAGATTAAACTGTAGGTGGTTTAATTGAGCTCAGTTCTGCCTCTGTTTATCTGATGATGTGGGTGGCAGAAGGGAGGAAAGTAGGCTTGTTCATATCTCATAAACTGGATCTAAATGCCTCGACATTCCAGGAAACAAGTTACTAGCATCTACACAAACTAACTCTGCAGCCAAACTGTGCTTAAGCCCAAGTTCAAGCCAGATATTTTTGGAGCCCTAAGTAAACTGAGGTTCCAGCAGCAGAGTGGCTAGCAGCACTGCCCTAATGGAAAGTGAGGGAGAGCTGGATGTGGTAGTTACACAGTGCCTCTCATGGGATCCTTCTTTTACCTGGTGGGCAGCCAAGGGCCTAGTTGTCCAACATATGCCCAGGCGTTCTTCAGGTAAGAAACCTATTTATACTGGGAGATGCTCTTGGGGCTCCTGCCTAACCCCTGTCCAGTGTCTGCCTGCCTGACCATGGCTCTGGTGCTGGCTGCTCAACCTTGTGTTGTCCCTGGCGTCCTTGAGAATACCCAGCCTGGGGAAGTCCCTAGTTCTTCAAGTGGAGGGTATAAATTTAATCCATAACAAGAAACAATTTCAAATACTTTTACTTAAAGATCCTGGCCTAGGAGGGCATAATTAATTGGGAGGGTAGTCCTTTCATGGAGCACAATTATCTTCATTTACCGGGTGAATTTGTGGCTGGTTTTTAAACAGTCATGTTGACATCTCACATTATCCAACTATTTATCGCATCATTCATCATCTTCCCTCCCTCAGTCCCTTCCTCCGTTTCTTCCTTTCCTACTCTCTGCCTTTATGCCTTACTTTTTCCTACCCTGCTTCACTTCTTTCCTCCCTTTCAGGAATATTTACTGAGCACCTACCTTGTCTCAATACTTCTGTTAGATAGCCATCATCATTCAATGACTCAGTGCTTGCTGAGAATTAATCAGAATACTGCTGACTATCAGTTGTACACGTAGAAAATTGAATATAAATTCAGAAAAAGTTAGAAAGCCATTTATCTCCCAGAACATTAAAAAAGTAGAAAATACAGAACAATGGTTTGGGGGCAAAGAATGATGATTTAAAAATGCTTTCATCGAAAATGTTAGCACATAAGAGAAGATGCTCCTGGGGAAATAGTTTGTATTTTGTTATTTTCCATTTTGAACAAAATGAGTGGTGATATGAAAGTCCTTATGTTTTTACCTTGCTGTAAGAGAAAAAAATAGTAGGCTCGTATGAAAAGGCAATATCACTACTCTGTTGGTTTTCTACAAAAACTTCTATTAGCTTTATTTGGTTTTGTTTTTCTGCCCACAAAGAATATTACCTGTAATTTTTAGAAATTTAAGGAAAATGAGGAAAGCACAAAGAAGGAAACAAAATTTCTTTTACACCCAGAGTACAGAAGTAACTATTGATAATGGCCCGAGCTCCATTCTTCTGTCATGTATCTATGCATATCATGCATGAGAGGGCTTTTTTACGTTATTATGTTTTAAAGATGCAGTTCTCTAATTCTAAATTCATGTTCTCTAATTCTAAATCAGCTGTTTCTATTTAATATTGTAACTTAGAAAAAATATTCTTTTTAAATAAAATTTGGGGTTTTTACACCCTTTGTTGTGGTGAGCTGGCTTTAGAGGCTCCGGTCTTCGGTTCTGGCCACTTCTGTCTCGGTCCCAAGTCCTCTATGAGCCATCTGTGTTGCTTTGGGAAAGTCCCTGCATCTCTTTGAATATCTATCTCACTCACCATATAAAGTAAAAATATTGGAATTAGATGATGTGTCTTACAAGCACTAGTGCTCTAGAATTTTCTAACTCTCCATCAGGGCAAAATCTCCCCTGAGTGCCATCAGAATCCTGGGAGACTGTGGAGAGGAGCAGGACCCCATCCATTCCGGTTACCCCTGAAGGCACTGAGGAGGAGGAACATTGGTCCCTCTGTAGCTTCTCGTTATTTATCACTTTTTCTTTCTGCTCAGAACATCCCCAGATCCTGCTCAGGCCCAGGGAAAGGGGGTAACCGTGAGCTCTTTTGTTGGAGTTCAATTCCTTGGCCCATAAATTAAATGGGAATAAGTGAATTCTCTCCATCAGTGTTATTAATCAATTTTATTAGCTTTCTATCTTTAGCCTTTATTTTTGTAGTGCTTCAACAAAAATAGAGTCTTTTAACATAAAACAAAAGCAAAATCCCCATTTGGGACAATAACTGCCTTTTTCTAGGACTTGAGATGTGGCATACAGAAGGAGCATAGCTACTGCCCAAATGTAATGACATGTTTTCCATCAGTGGCTCTGGCTTTGGGGAAGTCATCAGCCTCCTGAAGGGCAGCATCATCTTAGGAACACAGAACTAGTTTTGAGTTCAGTGGGTGTAGGTGCTGTGCAAGTTTGAGAAATTTGCTGAACATCTCTGATCTAAATCATAATGTATCATATTATAATAAAATATGTCTTAAGTATGTCATTCTTATTATTTTACTGATGTGCTTTGTGTGTGCAGAGTCATCTTCCAGGCACCTGCTGATTCTGCCCTGCTGCCTCTCCAGCTCCTCTTCTACCCCTTTCCCTGCCTCACTTTCTCTAGCTGCACTGGCCTGCTTCCATCCGCTGCTGTGTCATCCCTGGCTTGTTATTCTCCAAGCCACTTGATCTTTCTCCAGATCTTTGTTTAGGGGGTCCTTATTTTTAAATCCCTGCTGAATATCATCTTCACCGAGTCCCACTCCCCAGTTGTTCTTCCACCCACCTCAATACCATAAGTCCCTCAGTCACTCTCATCATTTTTATTTTCATGAGATAGGGTCTCATTTTGTCACCCATGCTGTAGAGCAGGGATGCAACAGTGGCTGACTGCAGGCTGGAACTCCTAGGCTCAAGCAATCTTCCTACCTCAGCCTTCCAAGTAGCTGGGACCCCAGGTACATGCCAACACATGTGGTGAATTTTTATTTTTATTTTAGTAGAGTCAGGGTCTCATTATGTTGCTCAGGCTGGTCTCAAACTACTGAGCTCAAGTGATCTTCCCAGAGTGCTGGGATTACAGGAGTAAGCCACTGCACCCAGCAATATTTTTTATCTTAGCATACATTCGTGTTCAAAAATAACTTAGGACTCTAAATGTGTGTGAGAGAGAGTGTGTGTGTGTGTTGTGTTGTGTGTTGTGTGTGTAGCTGGTTTAGTTACTGACCTTCCTTCCCACTAGAACAGAATTTTTGTGAGAGAAGGGCAGTCCCTTGTCCAATTCAAAGCACAGCATCTGGTACAAAGTAACTGCCCAGTAAACGTGGTGAACAAATGAATCAGAGGGAAGGAAGGAACAGAGGAAAGGTGGAAATATTGAAGAGAGATTGGGAGATGAGGGCTAAATACTATTCTTATGGACCTATAAGGTAATCTAAAAAGGACTTTTCTAGTTTCTCTCCCCAGCATGTGGGAAAGGAGAGTCATTGGCTCAGGCTTTGGGGCTGTAAAGTCGCCATGTTTCCTGAAGCAGCCCATGCCAGCTATGACCCTTTTCCTTGGTTGGAAATAAGCTTCATCTTAAAAATTTATTTTTTTTGCATTCTAATTCATATATCTATTTGTTATATTTTAAAATCTGTTTTCTTGTCATCTATTACAGTGCTGAAGGAGGGTGCTCAGCGCTTGTGATGTGGACTCCGCCTGTGACTCAGGTATGTTTTCTGGCTGGGGAAACCTATCTGGTGATATGAGTCCATGAAGGTCTTGGGGATTGGTTGATCTTGTAAATGGCATGCCCAGTTCTAAGCTCTTCCTAAATCACATTTGTGTTCATGAAAGGGATGAACTGCAGGGCAAAAAGATGTCGCTGCAAATTGGATTCGCTGACTGCGGTCTGTCAAAGGTGCACAAATAGAAGAAAAAGCAATGCTGTGCAGTGTTTCTCAAAACTGAAGGATACGCTTTACCAAATAAATGCTGCTTTTAGACGTAGACATAATGCTCATGTACTACTAAGGTTTTTACTCATTTTAAATATTTGAATGAAGGTTTTATATATTTCTAAGTATGCCTGATCAGTCATAGGAACTTTTGTACTTTGATGTTTTAGAAACAAAGTGGTAGAAGAGTTAGGAGAACTGGATCACAGCCCCTGGCACAGACTGTGTGAGAACCTCAGTTCTTGCCAGTGAAATAAGTTTTGGCTCCGTAGTTTCGTTTTTCTTCAAGTCTCAGAAATCTGCATTTCTAAGGATTTTCTTACATTAGTACACAGATGCTCTGGAGAGCAAAAAAAAAAAAAAAAAAAATGTGTCATCCCAGGGGCATGGTGCTGGACTCCATTTACAACTGGGACATGTGGCAGTGTAAGACAATGCCAGAGGCAGACAAGAGGTGTACAACAGGCTCCCAGCCTTTGAAACATGAGTCAAACAGACAAGCCAAACAGGTAATAAATGTCTGAGTGTCAAAACAAGAATGGTGTCTGAATGATGTGAACACCAGCATCAGACTTCTTCCCTGCATCGTGGCAGAACCCCAGGATCCCTGCCTGAACAGGTGCTCACTTCCTTGTGGTCACCCTGAGGTTGGTTGTCTCCAAGTTCTTTGATCTTGCCTATCAACCTCTCTGTTCCCTCCCTATAGTTTCTTCTTTCTCCATTCTTCCTTCTATAGCCAATTAATACTCAGTTTTTACGACCACTAGGATCTCAGATCCTACAAATGGACTATCAACTAAGAGACAGGGTCTCAAAGTAACAAGTCATGTACATAGAAAGCATCTTGCCGCATAATGAGGCATAGGTGAAAGAACAGATAGAGAAGTGAAAGACAGGAGTTACCTGCAGGAGAAACAGCCCGGTGTGATTTGGAATAGTATATTCAGGAATTGGTGAGAAAATCACATGGCTAAAGAAAGCAATGTTTGAGACCAGCCTGACCAACATGGTGAAACCCCCTTCTCTACTAAAAAATACAAAAGTTAGCTGGTCATAGTAGCACACACCTGTAATCCCAGCTACTCAGGAGGCTGAGGCAGGAGAATCACTTGGACCTGGAAGGCAGAGATTGCAGTGAGCCAAGATCATGCCACTGTACTCCAGCCTCGGTGACAGAATGAGATTCCATCTCAAAATAAATCAACAAATAAATAATAAAGAGTTCAGGGTTACCAAGTTGGAAGTAATGTGGCAATATTTTAGGTAGACAGACTGAGGACATTTCATAAATATTAAGCATGGCTTAATATTAGGAGCTAAGTTGGGTGTTAGATGCACACAAAACACAAGGTAAATATAATCCCTGTCCTCAAGGAGCTTGCAGTCTAGGGGAGTGTGAGTGGCATGATGACCGACAGCAAACAATTAAAAACAACTGAAATTACTAATTGATTTTTGTCTATGAAAGAAATAACGAAAACTAGGAGTTCAATGGGGTCCTCAGGAGATGTCTCTAAGGCGATCATATTTGACTCATAATCTCTGAAGTGTCAGCCATGAGAATAACAGGAGAAGCTTCCAAGTAGAGAGACCAGTATGTGCAAATGTCCTGAGGTACAAAGACAGTTAAGGAAGTGATGGTGGTTGGAACTTTGTCAGGGAGTGTCTGGGATGCCAAGGCACAAACAAGTAGGGGATAGGTCAAGGGGGCCAAGATTCCAGGTTCGATTTGATTATAAATACAATAATGATATTGATAATGATGATGATAATTGCAAAGATAATAAAAATTAACATTTACTGAGTTTTACTCTGTGCCTGAAGCACTTGACATTTTTAACTTATTTGTCACAACTATCATATGGGATGACTGCTACCATACTTTTTATTTTACACACATGTAAACTAAGGCACAGAGGCAGGAAATAACTTGCCCTAAATTATGTGAATAGTCAGGTAAAGTTGGCAAAATGTTTTATTAAAAAAAATAGCCTAATTTGGTTTACTTTTAAGAGGATAATTTTAACTGCCATTTGTAAAAATACTAGAGGAGGGCAAACATATAAACAGTAATTTTTAAGAGCATATTACAATAGTCAAAGAGGACAGGATGGCCTACACGAGGATTTTGGTGGAAAAGATAAAAAGAAAAAGGCAGATTTTAAATATATTCTGAAACAAAATTAACAATGTTTTAAAGGATAAAATGTGGGAGATAAAAAGAGAAAAATTAAAGATAATTTGAATGTTTCTCACTTGACCAATTAGATGGGAAAAACAGGAACAAGCATTTCTTGAGTTGAAGAGTTCTAGGGTAGAGACAATGAGGGGCGAAGGAATCCGAGTGCTACACTTACCGTTGTCCTGCTGTGGTCTGCAACAAGGTGGTTCCTTTTTAACAAAGGAAACAAAAAGTAGTTGAAGAGAGCGGCCCATCCAGAACGTGATTCTAGATTCTCTTCCACGTAGGAAACAGGCAGATGCTAAGACAGAGGAAGGAGGGACAAAATAGATTTGCAGCAGGGTACAACGGATACAATGTCTCAAAAGTGCAGGAGTCTCAGCATCTCCCTCAAAATCTTCCTCTCTTTCTCTCTCTCTTAAACACATGCAGGTACATACATGCATACGCAGTAGGAATTATTTATGGTGTATATCAGCATGCCTTGGAGGGGCCTGTGGGGTTTAGATCAGCCTCGAGCACAACCCGAGGCATCTAGGAACTGGCATCCACTCTTGTGTAAAAGGCATATCGAAAACCACAAAATTAATCCAAATCCAGTTGGTCCCTAATCAACACTCTGGGATTTGGGCCAGGGTTCCAGTTGCTCACTGAGAAACTGGAAACAAGAAGACAGAGGCTAGAATCAAAGCAGCTTGCGGCCCTTTGGAATCTGGCACATTGAGGTGGCATTCTATGCAGGGACGCATTGCTCAGAGACCTTCCCTGGAGGATGGGAACATGGATCCAGCTGGATGTCTCCAAAGCTCTGGCCTCAACACAGAACTCATCTTGAGTTTTAGAAGTCTATCAGAGAGGCCTTCCTTGAATCAAAGTGATGTTGTGTGTCTCCAGAGCTCTGTCCCCACTTGTTTTCTTCCCTGAGAATCGTAGTTTGCTGCGATTACATAAAACCTGGTGAAATTATAACTCATAAAAATAGACTTTTCATTGCTAACTCTTCAGCTGATAGCACAGTGTCTGAAACATGCAAAAGCCACAAAACGTGGATCACTGAGTGAATGTGATCTCATCCAAATTCAGCATCAAATAAGTGTTCGTATCACATAAAAATGAAGGCTTCCGTGAGTATCCATTTGAAAATATTCATAATTCCATTAAAATTGTACAGCCTGCAAAAAACATTTCCTAAATTAAAGTGAATGTCCAAAGTTATCTTTATCCGAGTTTCCCAGGACAGCTTTAACAAAGCACCACAAATTAGGAGGCTTAGAGGAAAAGGAACTTTTTCTCTCACACTTCTGGAGTCTAGAAGTCGGAAACACAGATGTCGGCAGGATCGGTTTCTTCTGGAGAGTCAGAAGAATTTATCCCATTCTTCCTTTGTATCCTCTGGCAGTTGCTGGCGTTTTTGTAATTCCTTGGCTTGTAAAAGCATCATTCCAATCTCTGCTTTTATCTTCCCTCTGTGTCTGTGCTTCCTCTGTATCCAACTATCTTTTTATAAGGGCATTAGTCAAAGTATTAGCATCCACCTTATCCAGTATGACTTCATTTTAACTTGATTACATCAGCAAAGATCCCCTTTCCACCTGAGATCACAGGAACTAGATATCAGTACTTCCACATATGTTTTTGGAAGAATACATTCAACCTACTGCATAGCTCTTTCAAATGACTCTGGGATGGGGAGGAGTGAGAGCTTTTGTAATGAAGCACTACTTTAAGAAGATCTTCCTCTTCTTGCATGAGGCTAGCCCCATGCTGACCTTTTGCGGAGCTGGTCTTTATTAAATATCCAACTCATTAGCATAACTGAAACATTTTATTTGTGGGAGGTTCCTCTTCAGAGGCCATAGGTTTTAAAGCACCATTCTCTGTTCCCTGCCCTGGAGGAACAGAATGTCCTCTTTTGATGAGGGCTTCTGTATTAGTCAGGGTTCTCTAGAGGGACAGGACTAATAGGGTACATGTATATATGATAAAAAGTTTATTAAAGAATATTGACTATATTAAATTATGTCCTAAAATGTATATTTTACATAAAAGAGATATTCTTCAATCAATTAATTTTTTGTGAGTTTTGTGGCAAATGAGGCTTGTACTTGTCTTTGAAAATATTGTAGCTGAAACTGTATAAGATTTTTTTCATCTTGCTTAATCAATACTTCCAGAGTCTATTAGTTCCCCGGGGATTCTGAATATTACATATACTATTATAAACCCCTGTATGGTGGACTTTTTGTGAACATTTCAAGGTGCATGCACAACCTTGGTGATAACCAGTGGAAATGTAACTAACTGAAATGAAGAAATGAGCTGGGGGGAAAAAAAAGATAATGTTGACTCACAGGATCACAAGGTGAAGTCCCACCATAGGCTATCTACAAGCTGAAGAGTAAGGAAGCCCAGTCCAAGTCCCAAAATCTCCAAATTAGGGAAGCCGACAGTGCAGCCTTCAATCTGTGGCCAGAGGCCCTGGCAAACCGCTGGTGAAGGTCCCTGCGTCCAAAAATTGAAGAGCTTGGAGACATCATGTTAAAGGACAGGAAGCGTCCGTGCCCTGTGACGTCACATTCAAGGACAGGAAGCGTCCGTGCCCTTACGTGAATCCTTTCATATTCTTCTGTCTGCTTTTATCCTAGTTGCACTGACAGCTGATTAGATGGCCACTGATCCAAATGTGAATCTCCTTTGGCAACACCCTCATAGACACACCTGGGAACAATACTTTGCATCCTTCAATCCCATCAAGTTGACATTAAGTATTAACCGTCACGGCTCCCAGACCACTGGACTCCTGCAAGTCAACAGAGGGAAACCCAGCTCTAAGCAGCAGGAGAGGGGCTGTGGAAGGGCCCCACACAGCATTTAATCCCATTTCTCTCCTCCTTTATCATTAGGCCAGTGTTTGGTTAACTGGGTGTCTCAGGACAGCACTTTTTTTTTTTTAACAGAGACATATTTTATCTCACCCTAACTAGCTCTTTTTATGCAAACAAGCACTGTGTACTTTGTTTATGTTTCAGCTAAATCAAAGAAGTTTTTGGCAGGAACTGCATTCTTCCAGCAGTCATATGCTATTGATTAATCACACATAACAGGGAGGTATTGCATGGGGTAAAGTAATTTCATACCAATTACTACCCATAATTTAAGATCTTTTGGACACATTGTCTCATTTTATTATACCATACCATTGAGGGAGTGGGAAGAAAACAGAGATGGAGGAAGGGAAGGGGAGAGAAAGTGATTATAAGGAAGGGGGAGGGGACTGCAGGGCAGAGAGGGAGAAAGAAAAGCATCCAGAGTTAAAACAATAGGACGAAGTAAGTATGTTACATAGATTTGAAGGAATTTCATAGCCGAACAAGTCCTTCAACAAATAGCGCCACCATGTGGATTAGAGTTCTATGACACCTGAAAAATAAACTTTTTTTTTTTTTTTTTTTTTTTTTTTCAGAGCAATGCACTGGGATTACTAATATTGTCCTTAGAAGCATACAAATGAAAGTGAATCCCTTACCTGAGGATGCAGAGTGTGGGGGAAAGTTTCCAGCACAGGAGACATTTAAAATACATTTTGCAAGGCAGTTAAGAATCTGCCTCTTTACCAGCTAAAAAGAGCTCTTACGTATCCCACATTGACTGTGCATGACGCAGGGCACAGGACATCCATGCATTGTTTAGTTTTCGCAGATAATTGTTTAAGGGAATTATTATTGTTTCCAGATGAGACATGAAGAGTTTAAGTGACTTGTCCAAAGTCACATAGCCTCTAGGTGACAGATCTATTCAGGGACATCCAGGTCTGGATGCTTTCCAAACTTGGCTTCCTCATCAATGTTCTTTTCAGGATACTTTATAGTAGGTTTTTCCTTGAGAAAGTCAGGTAAACAGACTGGTGTGCCTCTGACTTGCAGCTGCAGACCCTGGACACACAGAGCCCTTTCTGAGTAAATGCATATGAAATGGGCTACCAGGATGTGTGGCTTCTAGCACACAGACTTACCCTTCCGTAGGCTAAACTCAGCCTCATCTTCCCACTGTCCACCTTTCTTTACACCAGTGCCAGTTAGTTCTTTAAGAATATAGTTCAAGTCCTATCCATCGTCCTCTCAAAAACATCAAATGCCTTGGAATTAGTGGTTTTGGGCAGTGCTGGTGGAAAGGAACTCCTGTGTGCAGCAGAGCCCTTTTATAGTCCAATATGTCTGTTTCCCTTTTGCACCACCTCACTCCAATGTCTTCACTCCAATTACTCTACGAGTGCTCTGAGAGTTCCCCTTTCTGAGCTGACACTTTCTTTCCCATAATTATTATTTGTTCTCCCCAGTTTCACTTGCTATGGACATTCGTCTCTTTTTTCAAGCCTTGCATCAGATGTCTCTGCCATCTGAAAGCCTTTTTTCTAATCTCTCAGGAGTTAGCATAGTGTTCAGGTGTCAAGAAGAGGACAATAAATAGTCAAATGAAGAAGATGAGAAGACTAAGAAGAAAGGACAATGGCTTCATTTCTTAGTTTTACTTGGATGCTTTGGGCTTTTGTTTGTTTGTTAGTTTTCTCTTATATCACAAACGATTCTGAGATAGAGAATATCGGGTTGGTACAACAAAACCACCATGTCATCCTGGATACTGAAGGATGGAACCTTCTGTCTAATATACTCAGTATGCTCGGTGTGTAGCTTTGGTCTGCACAGGAATTCTTTGAACTGTGTTAGATCACGTCAGTTCTCTGCTGAAAACCCTCCACGAGCTGGTCTTCACTAGCTCAATCACAGGAATCACCAGCGTTTAATACAGTAAATGTGAGGCATGCAGGAGCTCTTCTTAGCAGGCAAAGATGTAGAGTCTCACTTGCTGGCAGCCCCTAGCGTCCTGCTGTACCCTGGCCTCCCTCACTCATCCACTCCAGACACATCTGCCTCCTCACAGAACCACAGCTCTGCTAGCAGATATTCTCTCAACCAGCCGAATGTCTCCTGTTCTTCTCACTTCCTATGTAAGTTCGTTCTAATTCTTTATTAGCATTTCGTTGTACATTTGGAAAAACATCACTTGCTTTATGCAAATGGTTTAGAAAGATCCAGAAAAATAGCATATCTAATCTTCTGATTGCCCTAAATATTATCATTATTGGCACAGTTGCGGCCATGTTTTCTAATAAAAAAGTTAAACTATGCACCAGGCCAGGCGCGGTGGCTCAAGCCTGTAATTCCAGCACTTTGGGAGGCCGAGACAGGTGGATCACAAGGTCGAGAGATCGAGACCATCCTGGTCAACATGGTGAAACCCCGTGTCTACTAAAAATACAAAAAATTAGCTGGGCATGGTGGCACGTGCCTGTAATCCCAGCTACTCAGGAGGCTGAGGCAGGAGAATTGCCTGAACCCAGGAGGCGGAGGTTGCGATGAGCTGAGATGGCGCCATTGCACTCCAGCCTGGGTAACAAGAGCGAAACTCCGTCTCAAAAACAAAAACAAAAACAAAAAACAAAAAACTATGCACCAATAAAAAGCCCAAAGAATGCTCTGGAATTTCGGCGAGAATTCTGAGTTGCACTCCTTTTTCTTTACCAACAATGTTTGAAGTGAAAATTCTTTACTTTTTGAATTTTATAAGCAATTTACTGTCTCACATTAATATCTGTTAAATTATTAATTTCCTTTTAAATTCTTCGTGTTAGATAGGGATCGTTTTATTTTTTCTCTCCCACTATTTCCCATCTTATAGGTTTAGCCATTCTAAAATTAGCTTTTAAAATTCTACTGAACTTGGAAATTTTAAATTTTGTTTTCTCTAAATATTGGACCGTCAGTGCATATTACCCTTGTTATGCACCACTATATATTATTTTTCTTTAAATTCATCAAAGTTCTGGATAGGTGTTTGCTTGTCTTGCTTGAGGCATATTACCTGCTTGTGATTTATTTATTTATTTCCTGTTCCTGTAATCCCATGTGTGTTTAATTGGTTATAAATATTTAAGTGTTGCCAATCATAAAATCTTCATTCATGAAACTTGATGTTAAACACTTACTGTGAAACATGTAAGAGTAATAACAAAATACGTTGTCTTTAAATCAATATATAAAAACCACTTACTTTCTAATCTGAAAGACATTTTTTGTAAAATTAACAAGAGTATGTTTTATGTTTCAAAATAGCTAGACAAGAAGATTTGAAATGTTCCTATTACAAAGAAATGTTTAGTTCTTTGTAATAGGAACATTGGAAGATGAAATGGTTCCTATTACATTACAAACTCTTCTAGGTGCTGGAGATCCTCAGTACCCTGATTTCATTATCCCACATGGTATGCACGTATCAATATAACACACATACTCCACAAATATATACAGTTACTATGTATAAAATAATAAAATTGACTTTTAATAAAAATTTAAATTAAGATATAATAAATATATGAAAGTATCAGTAGAATCCTATAAAAATACTACTTTCTCTCATAATCTTCTAATAGAAATTTTTTATTACATGCTAACTAATGTCAAAATTAGATTTCTTTTCCTAGAGACGCTCTCATAATCCCACACAACTGTGATGAACATTTTCCAGAACCATCATTCATCGTAATAGCAAAGTTCAAAAAGCTTTTGTCTTTCTTGTTCAATTTAAGGGTAATTTTCTTTATCTTACAATGGGAAGGCCAGGCTTATGAATAATTCTCTGTTATAGTCTCATAGTTTTAGTCAGTAATGAGATCTTTATTAAGTAAAGAATGTGTAATATCTTGTAGGTGGGTTTTATGTGGCTTCTATTTAAGGAAATATACTATTTAATGGAAATATACTTTGAAACAATAATTTTTATTGTTTCAAATTTCTTAAAAATTTAATCTTAAAAATTCCTATTTAATTTTAATTATTAATTTTTCACTTCTTAAAATACTTTTGTATCTATTTTACCAGTATCCAAACATTTCTCATTATTATCAATGAAAAATGAAATGTAAGTGTGCATATTTGAACATAACATTAAATAGAATAAATCAAAACAACATTTAATATTATATTATCACAATAGACTGATAAAAGATTACTAACATTATAATACAAAGGACAAATTATATCAAATCAAAGGAAAATGTATACTTTTCCTATGTTAAAGTTTTGAAGCAAACTTGAACTTATAAAAAGAGTTGCAAGTACAGTACAAGTAATGTACTTTGAATATATGTTAACGTTTTGAAGCAATCTCAAACTTATAAAAAGCTGCATGTACGGTACAGATAATGTTCTTTGGCCTATCTTAATGTTTCATCACCACAAATTGTTCAGTGGAATGTGTTACAAACAAAGAGTTTTTCCTACATACTCACAATCCGAACATCAAAATCAGGAAATTAACATTGACACATAGCACATTTAATTCAGTTCTATAATTTTCAGACCCTATTTAACTTTTACCAATCTTGTCAAAATGTCAAACTTATAGTAGAAACAAAAGGCATGGTGGTTGTGAGGGGATGGGAAAAGTGAGATGGGCAGTTGTTCAATGGGTATAAAGTTAGAGGTAGACGAGGTGAATCAATTCTAGAGATCTGCTGCGCAGCATAGTGCCTATAGTTAACAATATGCTACTGTTAACAGAAAATATGGTTAGTGGGGTAGATTTCATGTTAAGTGTTTTTATCTCAGTCATCAATCAATCAATCAATCACTCAATCAAAGGTTCAGTAGGCTTCTGACCAATTTGTGTGACTTGATATGTGAGAAACAATTAACAAGACCAACTGTTTCACTCCTAGATTTCCATCATGATTGACCAAGATTTCTTTCAGTAGTTATTTCTTTGGCTATGGCTTTAATGCCAATTTGAAATAAAAATATCTTTTTATTGAAACCACCTGATGGCCAGTCCTAAGTGTCAAGGCAGCAAGCAGATGCAAAGGCAGAAATCTAGTGAACAATTTTAGAAAATGAAAGCAAAGTCTGGCTGCAGTGGCTTACGTCTGTAATCCCAGCACTTTGGGAGGGCGAGGCAGGCGGATCACATGAGGTCAGGAGTTCGAGACCAGCCTGACCAATATGATGAAACTGCATCTCTACTAAAAATACAAAAATTATCCAGGCATGGTGGCATGCACCTGTAATCCCAATGACACAGGAGTCTGAGACAGGAGAATCACTTGAACCCCGGAGGTGGAGGTTACAGTGAGCCAAGATCATGCCACTGCACTACAGCCTGGGTGACGAGAGTGAAACGTCATCTCAAAAATAAAATAAATGTTTTGTTTCTGCACAAAGATGTGAGATTCAAGGTGTTGAGCAAGTACAGATTCACATTCCTGGGTGTTTTCAGTGTATACGTGGACAGTAGCCTACTTGCCACATTTAGTCATGGCTAATCCAGGACTAAAAATGACAATTTACGCATTGTGTGTGTTTCCGTCCTCCTTTACGTAGGTTTATGTCTTCCTTTCCAGATGAGTTTATAAGTGGAAGTAGGTTAAATTTGGAACCCTGCTCTCATCATCCCAGTTCCACTCAACTCTTTTTTCTCACTCTGTCTCACCCTCCTGCTTTCATTGTGCTCTCTATTCATTCGACCTCCTTCTGTGCGATCTATGGGGATTCTGAATCACAAAATATAGGAAATACAATTATAATTCTCTTCTATTGTAACACTCCTGAATAAGGCAATCTCTGTGCCTGGAGAAATTCATTTGTCATCCACCAGTGCTACTTTTCAGTAAAGGAATGCTGAGGAACTGCTCTATTCTGTACTCCAGGCACTGTCACAGATACGGCCCCACCACATCTTCACTCCTGAGCACCACAAAACCTGCAGTACGCAGTCCAGTGCCCGGTACTTAGTGGATTCCAAACAATATCCATGGTGAATTGATAGTCTGCTGATGCACACTTCAGTATTACTCACAAGAAGTCTTTGAGTCACGATTACTGTCCTCTTTATAGATTTAAAATCAGTAATTCTCTGTTAACCAGAAAATCGCAGGATATAGTTGTCATATTTTTCAGGACAGATAGTTTTTACTATGGGGCAAATAGGTTAAAATTACACTTTATGGTAGTTGCATTTAGGTTTTAAAGCAAAAAATCTATAGAGAAATCTATGCAATATATAGATTGTCCAGGTTAGTTTTCATCTGGGGAATAAAGTTCTGAAATATCTTTAAGGCAGTTTACTCGTCAATTGAAAAGTCCTCCAAAGAGAGAACTATTTGGAAACCATGGTGTATGGTGGTGGAAAAGAAAAGCTCCCTCAGTTTTTCGGAGGGAATAACTTTACAAAAAAATACTTAAATGGCTACGTTTACGTGGTGCAGTTAAGAATTACACTTGTCAATTTTAAAATAAAATTACATCTGAAATAAATTTACGTGATGTTCTGGTAAAATAAATAAATATATACATACATAAATACATAAAATCAGAAACTCAACAAAGTGTAGTAACAAAGACACCAAATCGGAACTCCTATCTTAAGACTCTACGTCCAGCAGTCTCTCCATTACCCTTGGTTGCCTCTCTATTGTAGGAAAGCCCTAGTATTTTTTAACTCAGTTTAAATAGAACAACGCATTTCTATTTTCAAATTTTCCTTCAAATCAGACACTTTAACTTGACAGTAGAATGGTTTAAGTGCCCCCTCCCTGAGGGAAGGATCTATAATTTCTCATCAGGAACTTCAGAGTTAGATGCCATAAAAATGCATGGGGTGATGGGCAGTATGGATTATCTTGTTGCAACTATGAATGTGAGATTGAAATGTTTGACCTATTAGATTTTCTTCATGCTGATGAAATTTTGGATGGCAGCTTCACTTAGAAACTAAGTTAACCAAAAACCTCCACCCTGTTCAGGAATAATTTGAACTCTGGATGGACTATTTACTTTTCTGCCTAGTCAGACCGCTTTGCCATCAGTAAGCGATTGGGGAAGAATCTGCAGCCTCATCAGTTTTAGAGTCCTCATGAACTAAGTGCCAAAGTCTTGCTTTGTTCCTGTGGCAGGGAAAAAATCAGTCATGAATTAGTTACTTAATTTACTAATTCGTTTATGAACCATTTAATAAATATGAGTGTAATAGAATTCAGAGTTTAAAAATGTAGACAGCTACTGCTTCCCAAAATCAACACACATTTCTCCAGAAAGTAGATACAATGGGACCTGTGGCCTCTCAAAGACTATGTTTAAGGAAGTTTTCACTTCCAAAGAAAACATAATCCAATCTTTCTGTAAAGCAAATTATATGGGTGCCATATTCAAAACTCCAACCTTCTCTGGGTCAAATGTGTAAGTATCTGGAACAAAGCTGAGGTGCCTCCAAAAGAACCTGCCTCATAGGTTTTCCAGGATGTGGAGAGACAACTCTAGGGCTAAATGTGACTGTCTCACACTTGCATGAGGCACTTCTTCGGTTCCTGCCCCATTGGGAAGCTTGAAGGCTAACCCTCCTTTCCGCTTCGGAGGTACCCCCATACTCGAGACAAAGAGGAAAAAAACAATATGGAGTCCAGAGGAAAAGACACATTATTGGATTAATTTGAGATGATATATACTGACAATTACTCACTTTAATATTTAATTTCATTTGCTACCAAACTATTACATGCTGTAATGAACATGTCAGTTAGAGCTAAAGGCTTATGACAGAACAGATTCAAGAAACTCCCAGAGGCAAACTTCTCTACCTTTACTTTTATTTTGCATACGCTGTATTTTTACTTTAATCTCTGCATCAGTTTAATCCCTACCTGCCACTTTTAGGATCTTAGTTCATTTATATGGTCACTTGCACTTTCCAAATACTATATAAATATCTGTCAAGGGAGGCAGGGCACCGTGGCTCACAACTCTAATCCCTGCACTTTGGGAGGCTGAGGCAGGTGGATCACCTGAGGTCAGGAGTTCAAGACCAGCCTGGCCAACATGGCAAACCCCCGTCTCCACTAAAAATACAAAAAATAGCCGGGTGTGGTGGTGGGTGCCTGTAATCCCAGCTACTCAGGAGGCTGAGGCAGGAGAATCACTTGAACGCAGGAGGCGGAGGTTGCAGGCTGAGACTGCACCACTGCACCCCAGCTTGGGCAACAGGGCAAAACGTTGTTTAAAGTAGGAAAAAAAAATCTATTGATGGCCTTATCTACTGTGTGCTAATTTCAATATTCTGACTATAAAAATTCCCACTGCTGGGCCAGGTAGTGTACAGTTAATACATTACTCTTGTTCAATTTTGCATTATCCTTGAGAATAATCTTAACTTACTTTTTTAATATATTTATTTGACATCTGTGTCTCTCTGTATCCTCTAAAGATCTGTAAGTCTCTCCAATACATTTTCTACACAGTCTAAACCATCAGATAATTTACATTATATTTTTTCCTCCAGAGAAGTATTTCTAAAACCACGTAAACTGTCTAGATGATCGGTCTTAGGGTCTGCTTTCCAGTTATCACCGAGGAATTCTTTTCTGTACCATCCTGGGACTTCCTTTGTTTTGCTCCTGTTCTGCTGCCTTTCAGTATCCGTAACTCCATCCCTCTACCACATTCTTTTTTGTTTGTTTATACCATATTTTAAAAACTACATACTCGATAATATGTTTGGCTTTAAAATTCTAAATTGAGTCTATAGTTAAAAGTTGGTCTATGGAAGATAGTTAATTAATATGACTGAGAAGAAAGGACAAAAGAGGCAGGAGAAAATATTGAAAGTATCACAGACCAGTAAAAATAGTGTTTCACGGCAAAAATGGTGATTATTTGTGTTGAATGCTACCTAGAATTTAGTTAAAATGAGAACTTCAAATTTCTACTACATTTTTCAGAAACAGGTGTCATTGGTATGCCTTAAAAGGAATAATTAACAGAGAGATAGGATAAAATCTGACTGGGAATGTTCAAGGGGGAAGTGTGCTGTGGTGAGTGGAAATGGGAGTGGAGGATACTCTCTCTGGGAGTCTTTGGACATATGGAGTGGGAGAAAAGAAATAAAAATACCTAACATTTTTTGAGAATACATTACAGGCTTGCATGTTTGCATGTTGAACTAATAAAGGACAACAAGAAGAAAAGAATGATTCAAGAGCTAAGAGGTAACTTCAGCAGCCAAGCCATTGAGCAGATGAGAGGAGATAAAAACCACAGGATAAACAGAGGGTTATCCACAGGTAGAAACAAGACTACATTTTCAGTTTTACGGTGAGAAAGGAGAGGTAGATGTGGTTTTATATAGGTAGAGGCAAGAGTAAAAACTACTTTAAATAATATTATCTGACAGTGGGAATTACAAGGAATGGCTTTTAAAGTCATCTTAGAAGGAAAGGTCACTTCTTAATCATGACACACTCAGAAAACAGAGGCAGATTCTTTCTAAGCCCATTACATCTGTTTTATGAAGATGTGTACTAGACGGTGTACTCTTATAAAGATGTGTAATAGCAGAAAAGCTCCTTTTAACAGAAAAGCTAGGATGCCACTGCTTAAAAACATATAACACACAGTGGTTTCAAAAATTATATGAGTTGGGATCTCAATCATGTAACCAAGAAGAAAAAATAGTGAGTCCATCTTCAAATATCTATTAAACATCTACTCTCTCTCTTATCTGTGTGTGTGTCCTAATAAATAATTTCTGAAGATTATGAAATAAAAAAATGAAATGTTAGCTGTTTTTTTGCTAGGATTAAAGAAAAAGCCCTTCAAAGTAAGCAATATGAGAGTAAGATGTGGGTAATGAGAAGAGTACTAGAACAGCAGAGGAAAAATCATCCCTGAAAACAGCAAGCTGAAAGACCGTGAGAGGAGAATGAGTTTGGAGAATCTATACTGCAGGCAGGACAGGAAATCAGTTCCTCTTGCATTTTATTTCTAGTTATTTCACTGGGCCAGATTCCTGCTGCACCTACTCTACAAAGACATTCACATAATCAGAAAGTCCAAGGGGTGTGATGTGGTTTCCAACTGTTAAAACATTCATAGCCTGTATTAATAATAGTTTAACTTCCAGGCCAAGCACTAGAGCTACAATATTATGGTTTATCTTCTGCAAGTCCCATTTATATCACCGTCTTATGGCATTAACCAATAACCCTATGCACAAGGAACAAATTTCCCCTTCCCTCAAGAGGATAATATATGTAGAAAATGATCGTGTCACACTTTCCACACAGTTCTGCTGGATATCAGCTAGATCCACACTTCTATAAAGTTACTAGTTTTTCTGCATTCTCATGATTAGTATTGAGCTATCTCTTTATTATTATCATATATGTTTTTAAATGTTCATCTTCTTTAATTTTATTCTGCATTCACAGAGAAGGTATTCTGGATCACAGATGGGTTTCTTATTAAGTACCTTGCAAGAAATAATAAGCACACTGTCTCCCTCTTGCTATCTGGGGCAAGGAGAGGAAAAGAAAATGATGATACCTTCTACAAGCCTGTCTGGACATCCCAAAGGCAGAAATGAGGAATGGATTCTCTCTCTCTTTATATGCAGGAGAGTGATAGCTGAACTCCTGCCCTTCAGCAAGAAGATAAACAAACTTTTGCTCAACTGAGACATAATAGACAGTATCCCAGGTTATCACCCCAATATTTTGAAAGGTAAATCTATCTCCAACAAGGACTAGGTAAACTCAGGGGTCTTTTAAGTCCTAAAGATGTCTTCTTCAGTCTGCCCTTCCCAATGTTTTGAAATGCAAGCCGCTGGACAGATGGCAGTCTTGTCTTTCTTCCTCTGAAGGGCTAAATTTTAGGAGTCTAGTTGGGATTGTAATCTTTTAGCCGCCTGGAATTAGATCAGTTAATTAGGAAAATGACTACAGAGCTAATTCCCATGGGTTATGAGGAGTGAAATGTGTCTAGGGGAAGTGAAAGCAACATTTTCCATCTTTAACCACAGTCATTTCCATATCTCAGGAGGTTAGGGCTTTTTATAGGAGTATGAGAAATCCAAAGGATTTTATTTTTGAAGAGGTAACTCAGTACCTTCCAAGGCAGTTAGTTTCATATTTGAAATGCTCTTATGGAAAATAATGGGTATAGCAGTCATTATAATCAGCATTAGTAATCACTTTCTTATGGGAAAGAAATTGCACTAACAGTTTCATATAGATTTGATTCTCTCCACAACCCTATGAGATAGAGACTACCATTATACAATTTTAGAGAAATATAAACTGTGGTGCAAACTGATTATAAAACTTTCCTGAATATTCACAGCTAGTGTGTACTTGTACCCTCTTACACTGAAGAAATGAAGCTATTTGAGGTGATGACATTCCGTTTCTCTACTAAGCTGGTTGTAACGCATATCTTCATCCTGCACTGATAATTTTCTTACCTTAACTTTCACTCATCCAATTTCCAGGACCTCAGTTCTTTAAGACATTTAAATTCTTTCAAGATTCCCTGATCCTTGATAAACGTTATCACTATCCTCTAGATGCACTGTTGTTTTTCAAAGTCCTTTTCAAAATGAAGTGCTCTGAATTGGATCCAAGTGCTTTTGTGTTAAGATAAGAAGGTGAATTTTCTTCTTAAAGGTGATTGAGAGGCATTGTGGGGGAGTACAATAAAGCAGATTTGCGTTGTTTAAGGTCACATTCACAAGACAATGAGGAATGAACAGGAAGGAATCCGACTAGTGGAAGAAAGGCATGAGTTTGAGAACCATTGAGTCAATGTGGACTGGAGATGAACTTAAAAGAAGGTCTTAGCAATGGGAATTTCCTCCTGTATTAAATAGGTTCTGACCTACTCATTCTAATTACTGTAGAACACGTTTCACCTTTCAATAATAAAATTAAATCATTGTATTGGTACTGTTGATGTCTGGATTTTTCATTTCATTTCAGCCAAGGGGTATATAATCTCAAACCACAAGAGGGCTTGTTGAAGGAAATTCCCCAAGACAGTGGGTGATGACATTTGGGTCTAGAATTTCTAGCATCTTTAAATAACATATTCTCACCCTATTATTTTTCAACCCAGATGGTTATATTATATCTGGAAGAGAGAACAATCTGATGGCTATAAAAATATTCCACTGGGAGAGAAGGGTTTTTCTGGTCTATATAAATTTTGGTCACAGATATTATTTTTTGAGATATGTTTTGGATACCACACTGTCAACATTGCAGATGTTCCCCAAGCACCTCAATATTCGACAATACAAAAAGGGGATTCTCATTTTATTCTCTAATGAACATTCGTACGTAGACATTCATGGAGACACATAACGTAGAGTAATTTGTATATATAAATGACATGTCAAGAGTCAATGTCTGCTCAGACTTGCTTCTACATATAAACATGCCAATATATGCCTGTAACATACTGTGGTCTTTATGAAGGATTGGGAGACATCAATCAGGCCTTTCACGTCATCTCCAAAGCAGGAGAGAATTTAAATGGTTACAAGGCAGAGACAAGACAGGCCACACATCTTTCAAGTTGAAGAATAAAGTTTAAAGGTTCTAGCTCCATCCAGTTTGGAAAAGATAATCTTTTTGATTTATTAAAATGTTTTACTTCTTTTCAGTTTGGAGTCACTGTCATTTGAAACTCTGTAAGACAAATGCAGTAAGATTTTCTTAAGCTGGCCATCACTTTTCAGGACATTCTGTATACCAGGGTGGAGCAAAGATGGGGTAAGGATGGAGCCAGCTTGGAGCAACTTCAAGTTTCTTCCACTGTAGGAAAAAGGAGGGCTGCTACCTCCTAAATGGTCCAGCCCAAGCAAAATAGACCATACTTAATGCAGCGTTCTATGTGATAAACAGCATGTGTTGCCTAGTGTGTCCCTCGGGAAGTTTCACTCACTTGGGATTTGAGGATTTGCCCATCTCCACTTTTCTCCCTTTGCCTAATTTTTTTTCACACTTCTTATTCAATCAACCAACCTCTTCCCTGCCTTAGTCTCAATGCACAACCCTCTGGTAGAATTCAGCTAATATAGAAGAGCCATTTTCTACAGAATGCCAGCACCAAGGCATTGGTTTAAATTCTCCTTAGTGAAACAACATAATCAGGCACAACATATTAGCCAATTAGGGCACATGTTTGCAAGACCTTTCACCGACTGAAATATGTGGGAGAAATTACTAAATCACAGACCAGTAAAAGGTTATCATCTACTTTTTTCTAAAAGAAACATTCCTAGATATTTTCTGTAATGCCCACAAACTTAATTATAAAAATGCCGATAAAACTAGAATTACAGTTTGCAGGACTTGACGTGCCTTGAATGAGATACTTAATAATCAAGAAAAAATGAAGTTGTATAAGTAGACTGTCAAGGAAAGCAAGCACTGTAATTCAGATATTCTGGAGAGTTTAAAAGAAGAAAAGTTTGTAATACAATTGTTTCTTGTTAAGATGTTTGCTACAACAAATACTATGTGGTTGCTAAAAAAAATAAAATGAAATAAAATAGATTTGAAGAAAAAATGGTTTAGAAATCCAACTCTGATGAGGATTAGTCATCATTTACATCAACGAATGGATAAAATAGCCAGTTAACATCAAATGGCAGTAACCCTAAATTTAAGTCGACTAAATCCCCCAATCAAAAGATACAGCCAAAACCTAATGGTATGCTACATCCAGACCCATTTCACATCCAAAGATACACAAAGACTCAAAACAAAGGGATGGAGAAAGATTTACCAACCAAATGGAGAGCAAAAATAAATAAATAAATAAAAAGCAGAAGTTGCAATTCTCACATCTGATAAAATAGATTTCAAAGCAACAAAGATATAGTGGTAAAAGGATCAATGCAACAATAAGAGCTAATGATCCTAATACCCAGATACACAAGACCCATAAAGAGATTTAGACTCAACGAGACAGAGAATTAATAAGGATATCCAGGACTTGAACTCAGATCCGGAACAAGTAAACTCAATAAATATTTATAGAGCTCTCCATTTTAAATACACAAAATATTGATCAGCCATTATTAATACCCATTTTTAGAATAAAGCTACATTCCCATTCTCTCTCCCTCTTTTTCTTCCTCTTTCTTCCTCTCCTTCACTCCTTTTTTTTCTTTCTTTCCAAAAAAAAATTAAAAAAAAAAGAAAAAGAGGATTAGTCTATGACATTGGATATTTTCTCTAAAAATACAGTTTCCTTTTAGTAGAATATAATTTTTACTTATGTCAATTACAACATTGAAATATTCATATATATGCATATAAATTATGTGAAAATCTCAACATCTTGTAAATGACTGTTAAATGTAAGTGAATTTAAAAAACCAAATTCCCACATCTCTTTAATGTGAATGCAATGATATTATTTTCCATTTGACAGTAAGCCTCCATAACCTTTCAAGGCAGCTTTGACCATGGTGAAAAGCTTTATTATTACCTACAAAACATGTTTGACCTACTGAGAAGCCACACATAACTTATGACACTCAGAGTCTATGAAATAAAAGGAGAAACTTTCATTGTGCTTTTGTAGAGGAGCAAAACAAATTTGGCCCACGTTCTCTTGTTGATGTAAGCTTAAGATAATATATAATTTCCCCCTTGAGAAATAATTACTGCTATAAACTTATACAAGGGATCATAGGTAATGTGAACATTATTGGAATCCAAATATTGGTATATTGCTCACTTTCCCTCCCTCATTTCTTTCCCCAGGTCTCAGTAAGAATATGGCTATTTGGTATTAATAAGAAATTCATAGGGAAATAAGTTTTGAACCATTTTTAAAAATTCTATAACAAACCACCTTTAAAAGTATTATTTTATTTTTTAAATTGATAGGTAAAATTTTATGTATTTATTGCATATGAAGTTTTGAAGTATATACACATTATGGAATTAATACATCTAGTTAATTAACATGTGTATTACCTCAAGTAGTTATCATTTTCTGATGAGAATTGTTACCGTTCACTTGTTAGCATTTTTCTTTTCTTTCTTTTTTTTTTTTTTTTTTTTTGAAACGGAATTTTGCTCTTGTTACCCAGGCTGGAGTGCAATGGCGCGATCTTGGCTCACTGCAACCTCTGCCTCCTGGGTTCAGGCAATTCTCCTGTCTCAGCCTCCCGAGTAGCTGGGATTACAGTCACGTGCCACCATGCCCAGCTAATTTTTTGTATTTTTAGTAGAGACAGGGTTTCACCATGTTGACCAAGATGGTCTTGATTTCTTGACCTCATGATCCACCCGCCTCAGCCTCCCAAAGTGCATTTTTCAAGATTGCAATATATGGTTATTTACTATAGTCGACATGGTGTAAAATAGACCTCTTGAATTTATTCCTCCTATCTAGCTGATATTTTGTAACCTTTGACCAAAATCTCCCCAAGTACCCCAGGCCATAGTAACCACTATTCTGCTTCCTGTTGTAGGATAGTAACATTTTTACTTTTTTAGATTACACCTATGAATGACATCATGCAGTATTTTGTCTTTCTGAGCCTAGCTTATTTCACTTAATGTCTTCCAGATTCATCCATGTTATAGTATATTAAAAGATTTCTTCCTTCCTTTTTATGGCTGAATAGTATTGCATTGTGTGTGTGTGTACCAATTTTCTCTGTCCATTCATCTGTTGAGAGACGCTTAGGTTGTTTCTATCTCTTGACTATTGTGAATAATGCTGAAATACACAAGGAAGTGCAGCTATCTCTTTGATATGCTGATTTTATTTCTTTTGAATAATATCTAGTAGTGGGATTGCTGGATCATGGGATAGTTCTGTTTTATTTTTTGAGAAATTTTCATGCTGTTTTCCATAATGCCTGTACTAATTTATATTCCTACTAACAACAATGGGCAAGGGTTCCCTTTTCTACACATCCTCCACAACACTTGCTATATTTTGTCTATTTGATAGCAGCCATTTTAACATATGTGAGGTGAAATCTCACTTTAGTTTTAGTTTGCATTTTCTGATGACTAGTGATGTTGAGCATTTTTTCATAAACCTGTAGGCCATCTGTATGTTATTTTTAAAGAAATGTTTATCCTTTATCAATTTTTTAATTTGTCTTCTTGCTTTTGAGTTGTTGGAGTTTCTTATACATTTTGGATACTAAACTCTGATTAGATGTATAATTTACAAATATTTTCTCTCATTCTGTAGGTTATCTCTTAATTTTTTTGATTGTTTACTGTGCAGAAGCTTCTAGTTTGATAAAATCTTATTTGGATATTTTGTTTTTATTGCCTGTGATTTTTTGGTTATAGCCAAAAAAACTATTGCCCAGATCAATGTCACAGAGCCTTTTCAATATGTTTTCTTCTAGTAGCATCATAGTTTTGGGTCTATAAAAGTATTAACCTATTCCTATTAGGTATTTTATCAATTTCAAGTTGATTTTTGCATATGGTGTGAGTATTCTAAACATCATGTATTGAAGACACTGTCCTTTCCCCATTGTGTGTTCTCGACATCTTTGTTGAACATAAGTTGAGTATAAATGTGTGAATTTACTTCTGCACTCTCTTTCCTGTTCCATTGGTCTATGTGACTATTTTTATGTGGTACCATGCTTTGGTTACCATAGATTTGTAAGATATTTTGAAGTCAGGGAATGTGTTGCCTCCAGCTTTGTTCTTTTTGCTCCACATTGCTTTGACTATTCAAATTTGTTTTGGTAGTTCTGCATGAATTTTAGGATTGTTTTTCCTACTCTTGTGAAGAATATCATAGGTATTTTGATAAGAATTACATTGATATGCAGATTTCTTTGTGAAGTATGAATATTATAATAGTAATTTTATTCATAATATATTAATATGGTTATTAATATTAATATGGATAATATTAATGTGGTTATTAATAATATCCATACCCATGGGATAGTTCTCCAGTTGTTTGAATCTTATTCAATTTCTTCATCAACGTTTTATAAATTTCAGAGTAGAAATATTTTATCTCCTTGGTTAAATTTATTTCACTGTATTTATTGTCATTACTTTAAACGGGTCTGTTTTATTTCTTTTTGTTTTGTTGTTGTTTTGTTTTTTATTGTACTTTAGGCACTGGGGTACACGTGCAGATCATGAAGGATTGTTGCATAGGTATACACATGACAACGTGGTTTGCTGCCTCCATCTCCCTGTCATCTCCCTACTTCTGGCATTTCTTCCCATGTTATCCCTCCCCAACCTCCTCACTCCCCAACTGTCTCTCCCTTGCCCTCCCAACAGAACCCAGTGTGTGATGCTCCCCTTCCTGTGTCCCTGTGTTCTCCTTGTTCAACACCTACCTATGAGTGAGAACATGCAGTGTTTGATTTTCTGTTCTTGTGTAAGTTTGCTGAGAATGATGGTTTCCAGATTCATCCATGCCCCTACAAAGGACACAAACTCATCATTTTTTATGGCTACATAGTATTTCATGGCATATATGTGGCATATTTTTCTTGTCCAATCTCTCATTGATGGGCATTTGAGTTGGTTCCAAGTCTTTGCTCTTGTAAACCGTACTGATACGAACATAAGTGTGCATGTGTCTTTATAACAGAACAATTTATAATCCTTTGGGAATATACCCAGTAATGGGATTGCTGGGTCAAATGGAATTTCTATTTCCAGGTCCTTGAGGAATGGCCACACTGCCTTCCACAATGGTCGAACTAGTTTACACTCCCACCAATAGTGTAAAAGTGTTCCTATTTCTCCACATCCTCTCCAGTATCTGTTGTCTCCAGATTTTTTAATGATCACCATTCTAACTGGTATGTGGTGGTATCTCAATGTGGTTTTGATTTGCATTTCTCTAATAATCAGTGATGATGAGCATTTTTTTTCTATGTTTGTTGGCCTCAGATATGTCTTCTTTTGAAAAGTGTCTGTTCATATCCCTCGCCCACTTTTGGATGGATTTGTTTGTTTTTTCATTGTAAATCTGTTTTAGTTATTTGCAGATTCTGGATATTAACCCTTTGTCAGATAAGTAGATTGCAAAACTTCTGTTGGTTGCCAGTTCACTCTAATGATTGTTTCTCTGGCTGTACAGAAGCTCTGGAATTTAATTATGTTCCATTTGTCTATTTTGGCTTTTGTTGCGATTGTTTTTGGTGTTTTAGTCTTGAAGTCCTCGCCTACATGTATGTCCTGAATGGTTTTGCCTAGGTTTTCCTTGGTGTTAGGTCTTATGTTTAAGTCTCTAATCCAACTGGAGTTAATTTTAGTGTAAGGTGTCAAGAAGGGGTCCAGTTTCTGCTTTCTGCATACTGATAGCCAGTTTCCCAACACCACTTGTTAAACGAAATCATTTCCCCATTGCTTGTTTTTGTCAGATTTGTCAAAGATCAGATGGTTGTAGATGTGTGGCATTGCCTCCAATGTTCTGTTCCGTTGGTCTATATCTCTGTTTTGGTACCAGTACCATGCTGTTTTGATTACTGTAGCCTTGTAGTATGGTTTGAAATCAGGTAGCGTGATGCCTCTGGCTTTGTTCTTTTTACTTAGAATTGTCTTGGCTATGCAGGCTCTCTTTTGGTTCTATATGAAGTTTAAGGTGGTTTTTTCCAGTTCTGTGAGGAAGGTCATTGGTAGCTCGATGGGGGATAACACTGAGTCTATAAATTGCTTTGGGCATAAGGCCATTTTCATGATATTTATTCTTTCTAACCATGAGCAGGGAATGTTTCTCTATCTGTTTGTGTCCTCTCTTATTACCTTGAGCAGTGGTTTGTAGTTCTCCTTGAAGAGGTCCTTTACGTCCTTTGTTAGTTGTATTCCTAGGTATTTTATTCTCTTTGTAGCAATTGTGAATGGCAGTTCACTCATGACTTGGCTCTCTGTTAGTCTGTTATTGGTGTAAATGAATGCGTGTGATTTCTGCACATTAATTTTGTATCCTGAGACTGCTGAATTTGCTTATCAGTTTAAGGAGATTTTGGGCTGAGATGATAGGGTCTTCTAAATATACAATCACATTGTCTGCAAATAGAGACAATTTTACTTCCTCTTTTCCTAATTGAATACCCTTTAGTTTTTTTTTTTTCTTGCCTAATTGCTCTGGCTAGAACTTCCAACACTATATTGAATAGGAGTGGTAAGAGAGGGCATCCTTGTCTAGTGCCAGATTTCAAAGGGAATGCTTCCAGTTTTTGCCCATTCAGTATGATATTGACTGTAGGTTTGTTGTAAACAGCTTTTATTATTTTGAGATATGTTCCTTTGATACCTAGTTTATTGAGAGTTTTTAGCATAAAGCACTGTTGAATTTTATCGAAGGCCTTCTCTGCATCAATTGAGATAATCATGTGGTTTTTGTCTTTGGTTTTGTTTATGTGGCAGATTACATTTTTAGACGTGCGTATGTTGAACCAGCCTTGCATCCCCAGGATGAAGCCTACTTGATTGTGATGAATAAGCTGTTTGATGTGCTGTTGCAATTGGTTTGCCAGCATTTTATTGAAGATTTTTGCATTGATGTTCATCATGGATAGTGGCCTGAAGTTTTCTTTTCTTGTTGAGTCTCTGCCGGGTTTCACCATCAGGATGATGTTGGTATCATAAAACAATTTGAAAAGGATTCCCTCTTTTTGGATTGTTTGGAATAGTTTCAGAAGGAATGGTACTAGCTCCCCTTTGTACATCTGGTAGAATTCGTCGGTGAACCCGTCTGGACCTGGGCTTTTTTTGGTTGGTCTTAATTGCTGCCTCAACTTCAGCCCTTGTTCTTGGTCTGTTCAAGGTTTCAACTTCCTGGTTTAGGCTTGGGAGGGTGCAAGTGTCCAGGAATTTATCCATTTCTTCCAGGTTTATGTGCATAGAGTTGTTTGTAGTAATCTCTGATGGTAGTTTGTATTTCTGTGGAATTGGTGGTGATATCCCCTTTATTGTTTTTTATAGCATCTATTTGATTCTTCTCCCTTTTCATTTTTATTAGTCTGGCTACTGGTCTGTCTATTTTGTTGATCTTTTCAAAAAACCAGCTCTTGGATTTATTGATTTTTTGAAGGGTTTTTTGTATCTCTATCTCCTTCAGTTCTGCTCTGATCTTAGTTATTTCTTGTCTTCCACTAGCTTTTCAGTTTTATTGATCTTGTTCTTCTAGCATTTTCAATTTTGATGACAGGGTGTCAATTTTAGATCTTTCCTTGCTTCTGCTGTGGGCATTTATTGCTATAAATTTTCCTCTAGACACTGCTTTAAATGTGTCCCATAGATTATAGTATGCTGTGTCTTCGTTATCATTGGTTTCAAAGAACATCTTTATTTCTGCCTTTATTTCATTGTTTATCCAGTCAACATTCAAGAGCCAGTTATTCAGTTTCCATGAAGTTGTGCAGTTCTGAGTTGGTTTCTGAATTCTGAGTTCTAACTTGATTGCCCTGTGATTTGAGAGACTGTTTGTTATGATTTCCATTATTTGCATTTGCTGAGGAGTGATTTACTTCCAATTATGTGGTCAATTTTAGAGTAGGTGCAATGCGGTGCTGAGAAGAATGTATATTCTGTTGATTTGGGGTGGAGATTTCTGTAGATGTCTATTAGGTCCGCTTGGTCCAGTTCTGAGTTTAATTCCTGGATATCCTTGTTAATTTCCTATTTTGTTGATCTGTCTAATATGGACAGTAGAGTGTTAAAGTCTCCTATTATTATTGTGTAGGAGTGTAAGTCTCTTTGTAGGTCTTTAAGAACTTGCTTTATGTACCTGGGTGCTCCTGTATTGGGCGCTGAGCTGGACCGTCCCCAGTCCAGCTGCACTTGCTGGGAAACTCTCAATCCAGAGCATTTCAGATTGCTTGTTTTGTGGGGGTGGTAGCCACCGAGCCAGATCGCCTGGCTCCCTGTCTCAGCCCCCTCCCTTTCAGTTGAATGGGCAGCTCTGTCACCCAGGTATTCCAGGCGCCAGTTGAAACGGCCGCTAGATTTGCATAAGTTTCTGTGTGGCTACTCATGGCACAAGCCATGCTGAAAACTCCTGGTGCTTTTCGGCCTGGGAATCTCCTGGTCTGTGGGCAGTGTAAACTTGTTTGGAAATGCAGTGAGCACTCACCCTCAGCATTGTTCTTGCTGGGAATGGCACTCCAGAGCTGTTCCTATTCCTTATTTCTTTTTTAGATAGTTTGCTCTTTGATATGGTTAGGCTTTATGTCCCCACCCAAATTTCATCTTGAATTGTAATTCCCATAATCCCCCATGTCAAGGAAGAGACCAGGTCAAGGTAATTGACTCATGGGAATGATTTCCTATTGCTGTGCTCATGATAGTGAGTGACTTCTCACTAGATCTGATGGTTTTATAAGGGGCTCTTCCTTGTTTTCCCAGCACATCTCCTTTCTGATGCCTTGTGAAGAAGGTGCCTTGCTTCCCCTTCATCTTCTGCTGTGATTGTAAGTTTCCTAATGCCTCCTCCGTCATGTGAACAGTGAGTCAATTAAACCTCATTCCTTTATAAATCACCCAGTCTCAGGTATTTCCTTACAGTAATGTGAGAATCAACTAATACACCTTAATGTATAGAAATGATACTGATTTTCATAGTTGATTTTTGTACCCTACAACTTTACTGAAATTATTTTTAGTTCTAACAAAATTTTTTTTTGTGTGTGACATCTTCAGGGTTTTCCACATATAAGATTATATCATCTGAAAATGTACAAGTAACTTTTTCTTTTCTGATTTTAATGCCTTTTTTTCTCTTGCCTAATTGCTCTGGCTAGAACATCCAGTACTATGTTGAATTAAAGGGCAAAAGTGAGCACCCTTTTTTTGTTTTAGTTTTTAGAGGAAAAGCTTTCAACTTTTTTCCGTTGAGTATGATGTTAGCTATAGATTTGTTAAATATGACCTTTCTGTGTCCAGGTACAGTTAAACCATGGATTGTATTTCCTTAAACCTTGACATCTAGTTGTAGCAAGTCTTTCTTCTTTCTTCTTTTTCTTTTAAAATGTAATTCTGTATTTTTTTTATCTTAGACATTAAAAAAAAGGCTTAAGAAGGTAATGGATCCAATTTTTAGTTGTTAAATATAATTACACCACTGTAAATGCTGTGCAATGATCTGAATCCATCTGGGTCTGTGTGTATTTCTATAACAGTGAGGCATCCATCAAAACAGTCTTTTCCTTTGTGTGTTTCTATGGGCTGAAAACATTTAATAAACCCAGTGTCTGTCATCCCGCAGCAACAATTTGAAATTATAATTTACTCACATAAACAAAAAGCTAATGCAAGATGACATTGAGGTTTCCAAACAGGTATACTTAGAGTAGTTTATCTTTTGTAAGAGTGACTAAAAGTAATCTAATTCTGTTGTTTTTTTCTCAATTTATTAGTTACCATTGAGTTATAAAGCTATTACATGGCAAGGGAATTTTATCTCAGACTAAAATACTGTCAAAGTAATACCAAGTTGAAATAGGATTTAAAATTGAAATTATCCATACGGAGGCTAAAGGCTGGTTTCTAAAGAAATGATTAACAACATACCTATCACCTTAGAAATAGATTTAAAAATATACCCTTGTTCCCAACATTTGCAGATTCAACACCACCTTTATATGTATAAACTTTAATAAATGTATGTGATTTATTTCACTCATTCACTTATTTATTCAATAGTAATTGAAAGTCTTTTCACCTGTGTGCAATGTTGCTGAGAACATAAAAGTACGAAGATACAGTTCTGGCCCTCAAGGGAGTGGTAGAACATTTGTAAAGACAAATTTTTACAAGACTGCTATAAGAAAGAGAAATACTGCTATGGTAAATATAAAGTCTTCTTCCTTGCAGCCAGCAACTTAAAACAAATTTTAGGACAGTATAAAGGAGACTCTCTAAAGAGTCAAGGAAAGCTAATGGGAGGTGGCACATGAACTATGCCTTAAAAGTAACTGGTGAAAGGGAGAGGGCAAAGTCCTTATTCAGATAAGAAATTCCAGCTTTTCTACACATACTTTAATTTTAGGAAATTAACACAATACAGGTTTATATCTTGCCCTCTTCACCTTATACACTCCACTTTACCCACAGATGAGCTGGAGAGGGTGGCTTCATGCAGTAACCCAGATGTGGGGCACCTTCCTTTATCTGACTCACCCCTGGAGTTCTCAGCCTGTTCTTCTGGATCCTACCTATTGATAGGTGTTTTTAAGAGACTGGCTTTGGAAGTGGCAGCACTCAATGTCTGTCCACTTAAAATGCCCAAATTTCCTCCTGTGGCATGTCTAGAAATAAAAGCCTAGGAATTGTAGTTTGGTATTGGGCCAAAGGAAGGAAGAGGTATGAGTTATTGATTAGTAGAGACAGTGCCTCCGGAGTGGATAAGAGGAATTCAAGGAGAGGAAACAGGACTTCTAAAATATGGAGAGGAGAGCATTGCATGATGAAAAGGAATGAGGAAGTGGCTGCAGGGAGCCCAAACTCAGAACACAACCACATTCATGTTGGCTTTGCTGGTAAGCTTAGATTTTATCATGCAGGCACTGAGAGCCTACTATCAAATTTTAAATTGAAGAATATAAGATTATATATGCATTCATTGAAGGGTTAGGATTGGAAAAGAATAAAAAGAAGTGGCATGTGATAAGCATAAGGAAATATAAATAATGGAATTCTTGCCTCCTTGGGACTCAACATATATTTGAAGACTTGCATTTGTACAGAACTGTAAGTTTTCAAAGCACATCTTCACTGATCACTTTTTATCTTCATGGCAAGAATGTGAGATGAAAAGGGTGTATGTTCTTCTTTTCATTGAGAAATAAGTTTAGTTTAAGCAGAAGTAATAATATTTTGCCTTAACTCACCTAAGAGAAGACAGAGGAGATATTAAATCCAAGTCTTCTTCCTTGTAGCCAGCAACTTACAACACATTTTAGAATAGAAATCTTTCCGTAATCTGAGAGCCATTTTATGCTAAGCACAGTCATATCAGGTCTGTGCCCCACTAATGTTTGAGGCTTTCAGGAGAAAGTCCGGGAGCCCATCTAAGGTCCCATAAAGCTAATTATTTCTCAGACAGTCAAAGCCTTCTCTGTAACAGCTCAGTGGCATTTTTGTGAGAATTCTCAAATTCTTAATTTTCTATCAGTTTTAATCACTTATCAAACGGTGAAAACCAAATTGTCCTTGGGCATGCTGGCCACGAATAAAACTGAAAGTAAACTTAATAGCCACAAGGTTAATAAATTTTCGATTTTATTGGTCAGAAAAGTGATATTGTAGATGAATTTAATCAAGCTAACAACATTAAACAATACATATCTGAGTCTACTAGAGAAGCATAATAATATTTAGTTTTCTGTGTTCCTCATGCTTTTAAGTAAGCCTACCAATCCTTGAGGAGGAGAGAAAGGTGAAATTTCTTGGTACATATAGGGTACAAACATTAGAAACTTTTCTAGTAATTGTTGTTCTGAGACAAACACAGGCAAAATCATTAATATAAAAACATTGAAAGCACTTGCTTTAAATAGAAGACTAAGACAAAAACATATCTTTAAATAGAAGACTAAGACAAAAACATATTTTTAAATAGAGGACTAAGACAAAAACATATCTTTAAATAGAAGACTAAGAAAAAGCATATCTTTAAATAGAAGACTAAGACAAAAACATATCTTTAAATAGAGGACTAAGACAAAAACATATCTTTAAATAGAAGACTAAGACAAAAATGTATATACCACTATTATTTATTATTGCACTAGAAAAATTAATTAATGCAATTTGAAAAGGAAAATAAATGAAGGTTATATAAAATAATTAGGGGCCAGATGCAGTGGCTCACGCCTGTAATCCCAGCACTTTGGGAGGCCGAGGCGGGTGGAGCACGAGGTCAAGAATTCGAGACCATCCTGGTCAACATGGTGAAACCACGTCTCTACTAAAAATATAAAAGATTAGCTGGGCATGGTGGTGCGTGCCTGTAATCCCAGATACTCAGGAGACTGAGGCAGGAGAATTGCCTGAAGCCAGGAGGCGGAGGTTGCGGTGAGCCGAGATCGTGCCATTGCATTCCAGCCTGGGTAACAAGAGCGAAACTCCGTCTTAAAAATAAATAAATAAATAATAATAATAATAAAAAAATTAGTAAAACACATTTTGAGGGTGACATAATAATATCACTTTAAAAACTCAAGAGAACAAAAACTAGAAAGCTATTTTAAACAATGATAATTCAGTAAGATAGCAGAGTATAAAATTAGTTCTCAGAAATCTATAGCCTTCATATATACAAGCCGTGGTAGAAATAATAGAGACTAGCGAAAACACCTCACTTATAATGGTAAAAAATGATTTTAATATCTTAATAGAAATAATAAATGTTTAAAGAGACTGTTAGGGAAACTAGAAAATAGTACTGATGAATACAAAAGAAATCCTGAAGATATGGGTAGACATCCTAAAATGAGAATCTGAAAGAGTCTTGTGTTCTTTGTGGCAATCATGAGAGTATGTACTCAACCTTCCTTCCAGAATGATTGTGCCAGTCGTCTTCAGGAAGCAGTAAGCTAGCATCCTGTAGCTCAGCAAGGTTTGGATATACTGCAGTGTTGGAGCTATCCCGCACTCTTCCCAGGCAGTCCACACATAATGACTGAGGAAGGTGGCAGTGACTGAATTATCAACTACCATGTCATAAATTATCCTCAGATGTAGCAGGTCAAAGAAGAATTAATGATGCTGTCTGTGTGTATGAAATTTGAGTGTGACTTACCTCAGTAGTCTAATTCAGAGTCTCTTAAGGCTGCTGTCAAAAATGTTGCTCTGGCTGCTATCATCTAGTGGTTGACTGGGTCTAGATGTTCTGCTGCCAAAATGCCTCGCCCACTGTGCTGTTGCAAGAGGGTTAAGATCCTGGCAACCTCGAGCTCCCTTGGGGCTGCTTGAGTGTTTTCAGAACATGGCAGCTGGCTTTTCCCTCTGTAGGTCACCTTTGCTCCATGAGCTCCCGTTAGGCAGGCTGACTCACACAGTCTGTGCCTCTTCTGCTCAATTCTCTTTCCATCTCTACTATGGGCTGAAGTTCTCCCTACTCAGGCTTGCCCAATCTCTCACAGTCAGAAGCCTCCAAACATTTTCACACAGTCTTACTTTATCTTGATTTCTGCTTCCTAGAGGACTAAACACAGTCAATAATATAATTTTTAAATGTACCATGATCACAATAAAAGTATCAGACATGTTTTCTTTGAAACTCATATATATATGAAATTTAAAAAACAATAATATGAAATAAAAACTTGAAATTTATATACAGTTATATTCATATGTAAGGGTTGTTGGATTTATACAAATACAGAATATAATAATCGGGGAAAGTCTGTTTAAGAACCACAATGGAAAACCATACTGAACAGGTTATAAGGCATATTATATTATAATGCTTCAAAACAATTAAAACCAGAAATAGTAAGATAAAATAAAATCTAAAACTATTTGAGATCAATATAGAGTTTCAATCTGTAATAAATTTAACTTCTAAAAGGGGGGACGACAGATGTTTAACAACTGGGGTTGAACAGCTGAAGAGTTATATTGAGGAAACTTAGCAGGCTATACCAGTACAAATTCAAATGGATAAAAATTTCACTATAAAATATGAAGTCATGGCCGGGTGCGCTGGCTCACGACTGTAATCCCAGAACTTTGGGAGGCCGAGGCAGGTGGATCACGAGGTCAAGTGATCGAGACCATCCTGGTCAACATGGTGCAACCCCGTCTCTACTAAAAATACAAAAAATTAGCTGGGCACGGTGGCACGTGCCTGTAATCCCAGCTACTCAGGAGGCTGAGGCAGGAGAATTGCCTGAACCCAGGAGGCGGAGATTGCAGTGAGCTGAGATCGTGCCATTGCCCTCCAGCCTGGGTAACAAGAGTGAAACTCCATCTCAAAAAAAAAAAAAAAAAAAAGAAAAAAAAGAAAAACAAAAAACAAAACATATGAAGTCATATAAGTATTAAAATAAAACAAAATTAATTCCCTTATAAAGTTAAGGTAAAGAAGATTTTTTCTTAAACTAATTCAAAAGAAAGAAGTTGTTAAATTGATCCATTTAATCCTTTTGATATAAAAGTGATAAATACAAATAAAAAAATCACCATGAGTAATGTCAAAAAAAAGAAAAAACTGATAGAAAATATTTTCAGTTTCAGGTTCAGGTTGAACTGAAGTTCATCAACTGAGATAATCACCTTGATTTCTTTCTTTCTTTCCTTCTTTTCACTATTGTTGCCTAGGCTGGAGTGCAATGGGGCAATCTCGGCTCCACACAACCTTCACCTCCTGGTTCAAGTGATTCTCCTGCATCCTTCTCCGGAGTACCTGGGATTGCAGGCACCCACCATGCCCGGCTAATTTTTGTATTTTTAGTAAAGATGGTGTTTTGCCATGTTGGCCAGTCTAGTCTGGAACTCCTGACCTCACGTGATCTGCCTTCCTGGGCCTCCCAAAGTTCTGGGATTACAGGCGTGAGCCACCATCCCCAGCTGGATTTCTAGAATTAGAAAACAATTTTTAAAATCCCAGAAAGTATAAAGACAAATATGTATGTACAAACATATTCACACCCAAATTACAAATTGCCAGTACACACCTGAATCTATATTCACCTTTTTCTAGAAGAGAGAAAAGTAGCTTAGAAATACCCTGAGTTTTTCTTTCTCCATTATTGGATTTCTAGTGGCAACACTGAAGAAACAACAACATTCCTACCTTGCTGGCTAGAATGCAAAACAGTGGAAGCCCATGGAAGGCAGATTGACAATAACTGTCGAAATTTTATTTTTCATTTGTCCCCACAATCCCACTTCTGTTGCCTTATCCTACATAATTACCTGTGCATATGTGTGTACAGGTAGGTTCATTGTATCATTGCTCATAATCACAAAGTATTACCATCCACCCAAATGTCCCTCTACAAACACTCAGTCAATTCTTACTGTGCCTCTCTTAAAAATCAACCATAAATACAATATAAATCAAAAGCAAGACATTTCTCTATGTACCATTATAGAAAGCATTACAAGATACTGGTTGGGCACGGTGGCTCAAGCCTGTAATTTCAGCACTTTGGTAGGCGAGGTGTGTGGAGCACCTGAGTCCAAGAGTTCAAGACCAGCCTGGCCAACATGGTGAAACCCTCTCTTTACCAAAAATACCAAAAAAGTAGCTGGGTGTGGTGGTGGGCTCCTGTAATCCCAGCTACTCAGGAGACTGAGGCAGGAGAGTCCCTTGAACCCAGGAGGTGGAGGCTGCAGTGAGCTGAGATTGTGTCATTGTGCTCTAGCCTGGGCAACAAGAGTGAAACTCCATCTCAGAAGAAAAAGTAAAAAAAAAAAAAAAAAAAAAAAAAAGAAAAGAAAGTATTACAAGATACATTAAGTGAAAGCAGCAAAGTTTAGTACAGTATATATAAATTACTACCTTTGGTGTAAAGATTAACGGTGATAAGAGCATGTACTCATATTTGCTTATGTTTTTATGAAAGGACAATGCAAGAACACACACACAAAGAAACAAATGTGGGAAATTGCACAGGAGAGGAAAGACACTGCAATTCTAGGGAGAAAGAGGGAACAGAGACTATTGATTCTGCCTGTACCTTCCTTATTGTTTTGGAATTTTAATCATATAAATGCTTTTAACAAGAAAACTAAGTACAGGATAGAATTGTTCCTCTTCATCCTGTTCTCAGATTATATACATATATCCACACATTCATTACACACATATTTATAACACTCTTAGAGAGCTCCCTACACAGTGCAGGATGCTATGGAATATATCTATGAAGAGGACATGCACAGGTGTTATGAAATATCTCGGTTTTGTAAAACGAATGGTGTTTGCCAGTTCTAATACTTGACTTTGATTTACAGCATGTTGACTATTGATATGGGCCTTTAGGTCTTTGCTAGGAGTCTTATCAGACCAGAGGAAGGCAACAAGAGGAATATTTCCACCAATACTGCTTCTATGGTGGAGTACCCTTAGTAACACAAACCTGGAACTTTTCTAAACAAGAGAGAGGGAAACCATTCAACAGTGCACCATGAAAGGGGCTAAGGGCACATGGGTGAAGGAGGGACATGAGAAGGTGCACAGAGGATGTGATGTCAGAAGGGAGCCTGTCCTTAAAGGGAGAGATGTCATTAAGCCAGGAGGAAAGGATACAGGGTGTGTTCTGGGCAGAGACCTGTGTCTGTAAATATACCCAGGCTTCACAAAATTACCTTAGTTAATGGAGCTCTTTTAGAGTTTACTGGGTTTTGGGGAGAAATGCCAGATATAGGTGAAGGGGAGGAAGGCAGCAAATCACACTGTCACGTGTGTACCTATGCAACTATCTTGCATGTTCTTCACATGTACACCAAAACCTAAAATGCAATTAAAAAAAAAAAAGAGTTTACTGGGTTTAAGCCTCAAAAAAATAGAGATAATACCCATTTCTAATGAAGAAATGTGCCTAATGAAGTGAAGAAGTTTAGAATTATAAAAACTGGGAAAATTGATTGAAAATATTAACCAGGGAAGGGACAAGATTTTATTGGAGCATTAGAAAGATACGTTGGAAAAGAATAAAAAATAACTTGGAATAAAGAAGAAAATTTAGTAAAAGTTTACCAGTACTCCAATATACAAAGCTTCAAAAATAGGAAACTGAGTGAGCCATTTCTGTGTTCTAAGACAGGAAAACCAGAATGCATAAATGCAGCATTGTCAGCTGGCATTCTTCCAGGAGGCCTTCCTGAGGTCTTGGTCAATCCACAGTGACTGTGTCAATGAAAATCAATTCCTTCATTGACCTTCCCCTGTGCGACCTTGTAGCCATCCTCTTAAAGTCACTTTATTTGCTTCCAGCTGCATCTCCGCAGCCTTAATCAGGAGTAAGGCAACAATTTTAAGAAAATAGAAAACCCTCATGTCTAACTTCATGCCTGTGTGAATTTCTTAGAATGTTTTCAGTGGAGAATTCCATTTGGCTGAAAGAGAAAAGACGAGATGTGATGAAATGTGCGGTTGGGATAAGTAAATTGAAGCTATTGTATTTCCCATTCCCTTGGTATCATTTTAGCATTAATAGATCCCTGACCTCGAAAATTGGGGGTCTTGTTACTTTTCTCATGCTCATTACTATTGTTGATGCTTCTCCATCCGTCAGATTTATTTGGGAAGGAAGCTTGAAAAAGCTTTCTAATCAGCCTTCACTGCAATGTTTTTATATATGTTAATTCATTTTTTCCATGTCCTTTGTTGCTATGAGATTTGTATTTTGGGTTTAAAGTGGAAAATCACCATGCATCGCAGAGCTACTTTTCCTCAATACGGACACTTACCAGCTGTCATCTAGTACTTTTTAAAAGAGGATTTTCCAGTCTGGTTTATCTACATTTCCTGACCCAGATATTTAGAGAGTTTCTCATTGGCATGAATATCTTAAGATTTATTTTGTATCTTATCTGTTAACTACTGGATAATACTTTAAAACTTATTTTATGTTGTTTTCTAACTGTAAATGTAATTTTAAAACCTAGAGATTCAGAAAATAGTGATTTAGAAAGGTAATGATAGAAGGAAGAAGGAAAGGAAAGTGGAGATGGAAGGAAGGAAAGAGGAAGTGAGGAAAGAAAAAAAGAGAAAAGTATTAACTGAAGAATGATGGGGTTCATTAATTTGGAAAGGACACTTTTATTTGTCATAAAGGGTTGCACCCTTCACAGTGGCCATTTCAACAGTCTGGGAAACAGGGCCTCTGGCCAGAAGCCAGAAAGACACTTTGAAGGAGAAGCAGAAAGAGCAGGGATTTATGCTGAGCGGGGTGGTCAAATAAACATCTTTAGTAAGCTATAGGAAGAGTCATGAATATTCATAACATGAGAAACATGCATTGTGCAATTGAGATGCATGCACCTTCACAAGCCCCATGTTTAAAAAATGGCAGTGTTAGCATCAGTATAATCTGAGGATGGAGTTTTCAGTCTTCTGATGTCAACAGATGAAGCAGATGACACAAAAACCCTTAATGCACATTCTTCATAGACCAAACCTTGGTCTGACAGGTGTGAATTTTGTGAATTTTTTCAGTACAACTCAGTATTCTGAAAGTAGCCAGGGATCCTGGAGAGAGATGGCATAATAGGAGTTGAATTTGTCCCAGTTTGTGAAAAAAAATCAAAACATAAAATAAGGAGTTTAGAAAATTGTCAAAGGAAGTTAAAGTTATGGACCATAAATGCTAAGGTAGAAGTAAGTGGAGTCAAGGCATTTTATAAATAGGAAAATAAAGATTTAGAAATGAGGAGAGACCTGGGGACTTAAAAAAATGTTTGTATTGGTGCTCTGCAAAAGATCTCATCTCAGTTTGTGTTTCTTTATCTTATTGCTGGTCTTCCAATATTTTTTTAGTCTCTCATGAGATGCCTGTCTCCCTTTAGTCTCTATTGTGTCTATATTATAAAATCCTCTATTTTTAAAAACCCTCTTGTAATCCCGGTCTAGGCTAAAATTGTGTTCTTTCTCGACGACTCTGTGTCACCTGTCACCTTCCCAAGTGGGTACTAGCCCTTCTTCTCTTGCCTCTACACCCCTTACTCAAGAAAGACGATATGAGATGTTTGTTCTCATACAATAGCAAAGACAAAGGTGCTTGCCTTACTTGTAATTTTCCAGAGACAAAGGCACTATTTATTTAAAGAATAAGAATAATGTTGGTGCACTTAAAAACCCATACTAGAAACTAGGTGATCCATCTCTATTAACTCTCCATCCCATGAGAATCACATCATCTGGGAATTATTAAAGCATGAATGTGAATTTAGTTCATGTCCTCATCCTCCACATAGTACCTTCCACAAAATCACTTCTTGGTCCTTGAAAGTGGTTTTTAAACAATCTTTGAACCTGGCAGTGTGGGGATGGCTTAAATATCAGTAAATCACAGGCATGTTTTTATGCATTATTGATTTTCTATTGTCATTTACTACTTCATTATGTTTAGGGAGTTTATTATTTATAATCCCAGCTAAGCAACTTAACAAAGTTGCCACAAATCAAGTCGGTGCCTCTCCAACTAGCTGTCACAATTCTTTATGACCAGCTTGGGAATTTACATGATCATATCACATTCCTAACTTAATTTGAAAGTACACTACATATAAACTACCCAGTAATGTAAGAGGTGCTTAGCACTTCTCATTGAATATAAGCCTCCAGGCATTACAGTAATGCATTATGAAACTACGGGGTACCAAGATTCTGTTCTCTAAGTGGTGAGTCCATAAAAGCCTCAGATTATTTCAAACTACATATCTTAGAAGAGGGAACACAATTTGTCTTATCTAGAAAAAAGTCTTGGGATGGCTCTAAAGCACTCAATTAAGACTCCAGAAAATTTTAAAGTTCTGGTGAAATTAAACATGGAGAATACATGACTCAGGAAGAAAATAATAAATAATCTTGGACTTGAGAAGGTTTAACATTTTTAGAGCCATATAATTATTACTTTGTATTTCCAGAAAAGGCACCAAAACCATTAGATGCAAGTTTCAGACATGGCATTTCTAATCAGCATAAGAAAGGGGAGTTTCTAGTTAAATAGAAATGCAAAATTAGTGACCTTTTTTAAAGCAAGTTTTTGGGTTGCTCCAAAAGTGCTTATTCTTAGAATAGATCATGAACACTCACCCTTTAATGCCTGTAAACTCAGTAAAGAAGGATGTCAAATTTTTTGTTTGTTGCTGTTTTTGTTATTTCATTTATTAATCTTGAATGGAATGGACATGAGAATTAGAAGAAGATAATGAGAACTGAAGGGACTTGTGATTACAAAAATGTGACTAAATAGTAATTAGATTACTTTTAAAACTCTTTATTCTAAATAACTTTAAAAACATATAGAAGATGAAAAGTGTATTCATTAGAATTCATCCACAGTAGCAGAACCACTTTATACATTTGTGCGTGTGATTGGGTGTGAGAGAGAGACAGGAGGGAAAGAGAGAGAGAGACATCCCACTGTCTACCCTCTGTGCTGTTCTGAACCTTGGAAAATCTATCTATCTATCTATAGATAGTGTGGAGAATATACATATACATATATACTATATATATATACACACACACACATATATATACTGTATATATATATACATATATACTGTATATATGTACACAGTATACATATGTATATATATACAGTATACATATGTATACTGTTCTGAACCTTGTGCCCTGCACAGAGGGCAGACAGTGGGATATACTGTATATATATACGTATATACTGTATATATACATATACACAGTATACATATGTATATATATACAGTATATATGTGTGTGTGTGTGTGTATATATATATATATATATATATATAGAGAGAGAGAGAGAGAGAGAGAGAGAGAGATCTCAGCATTCTTCACTTCTCTCATCTCTCTGTTCTATACCAGTCTCAGCTAATGTCTTACTCTCCAGTTCACAAAGAAAGTGAAAGTAGTTCAATGACTACATAACTTCTCTTTGAGAATTGCATCAGTGCTGAGAACTCTGTTTTAACTTCTTGAGACTGAACATCAAATGCATCAGTATCCTGTGATAGATACATTATTCTCCTGCGATAGATAGATTATTGTCACAGGAATTTTGACTTCCTGATTCATTGAGCTACTTGGGCAGTCTCTGTAAGGCTGATTTTATGCAGATGATGCTAGAGCTTGGAGACAACTGGACAGATGATCAGGAAGGGAAGGTAGATGTAAAGTGAGAGAGAGCTACATCAGGGTGGAATCTGCAGGCATGAGCAGGAACCCATGGCGATGGACTGAAACCCATATCACTCAGTTCTGCCTCTACTCTGGGTTACACGCGTACCCTCTGGTATTTGGACCCACTCATTACACACCTGAACACACATACTCTTGACCCAAGAGTTGGAGAAGCAGAAGACAAGTGAAGGTAGAGAAGTTGCTGCTTCATACCAATGAGGTAAATCAGTAGATCAACAATAAAACACATGGCTGAATACAAGTGGTTGTATCATTTCTGTCCTACAAATCTCCCAAGAATTTCCTTGTAAATCACATTATGTGAAAACATGCAAGAAATAGGATTCTGAAAAATGCAGGTCAGCTTTGCTGTGAAGTAGACATATCACCAAGTCACTGAAAACTCATATTACATCTCAAATACAAAAAGCTACAATTCTGAGTTACACCCTCTGTTAGAATTTGGATGGACCTACACTACTGCCCATATCAAGTGTAAGAAAATTGCAGCTTCAAGCATACAAACACAAAAACTAGATTTAACCAGAACATTTTATTTGTCCTTTCTTACTTTAGAATAAGAATGTAGACAGTTAGCCTTCAGTTTCTGCTGTGGCCTATATGCAAGGATTCGCTAATGTAATTAACCTGCTTCAGATACTTAATCACATAGACAATATTATCAGTCTTGTCAGATAGACCTGCTATGCAAAGTCTCATGTGTTCTAGGGATTTTGAATCTCTGACTTCATTCTCTGATGAGAAGAATCTACCCAAGTTCTTCATTACATCTTGATCTTGCGTTTTCACATTCTCTGCCGTGTTTTTCCCCTTCATCTCTGTATTTCGTGGTCTCTTATTTCTGGTGCGATCTTAGATTGAAAAAGATACTCTCCTTTCACCAAAATTAAGTGCCACAGAGACTTCATCAACTGTATTAGACCTTTGACCACTTAGCTAGAGAAGAAAGACCAGACATTTGCCTTTCCTCAATATATCACAGTATTCTCTTAGGTGTGGTAAAGTTTCTTTAACTTTTAATTGTCTTTTTTTTTTACCATTGCTATTTCATAATTCATTTTTTATTCATTGATTTATTTAACTGACACACACTGAGTGTACAACATGCATACCCATGAAGGATACTAAAATGAGATGTCATCAAGGAACGCACATTAAATGGGAGGTAGATAAATAAGTGAATGATTACAAAACCAGTTACCAAGCTAAGTACAAGGCTGCTAAAAAAGAAATCAGAGATGAGTTCAGAAAACAATGTTTACTGGTGGTAGGGAGAGAGTTAATGTGTCAGAGAAGGCTCCCCAGCATAGGATAAGTTAAGCTGAGATTGTCATGGAGGGTAAGATTGGCTTTTGGCACAAGGAAATATATATGTAACCCTATGAAAATATAAGAAAAAGAGGGACATTGAACACCATAAAGCTACAGATAGGAGAAAAGTTAAAAGTAATAGTAACACAATCTTTCAGCACTTTTATTATTAGATAAGAAATATTCTAGGTTTTTCTATGTGTTAACTAATACTAGCTAGAAATATATGGGTATGTTCCATTAGTAATTTTCATCATCCTCATGTCACAGAGAAAGCCTGATGAGATTAAATATGAGAAAACCTTAAGAAGAAAATCCAGGATAGGAACCCTTACCCCTTGACTCTATAACTTGAGCTCTTAACCTTTGTTCTCAGTATTATGTGCCCATGAGTTTAGAAAGGCAAGAGTAGCTTATAGAAGCGGTGAAATCAATAGGCCTTGAGTCTCAACCTTGATAGCAAACATCCAAGTAATTGTAACCTACAGAAAAGTGTGATCATATTTTTATTTCTACATTTTATCCTTAGGGCAGAGTGTATTTTGAATGGAAAGGAACTAAAGCCAAGAATTACAGAGAGGAATGTCTTATAATTTAGGCAAACGGCAATGAATAAGATCCAGAAAAAAACAACAACAAAACCCGTTACTGTGATAATGATGCTGAAAGGAAAGATTAAGAGCTGTTTAGGAGAAAGAGTGAACAAGGTCATTGGAAGATAATAAATAAGCTGTAGATGAGATGACTCAATTTCTGACTCGAGACCAAATGGTACCACTAGTCTATGATACAGGGAAGACAAGAAGTGTAGACTTTAAAAAGCATTAATTAAGTTACGGCTGTGTTGACATTGGGTGTCCTGTACTGCAGCTGAAGCCACATGGAGATATATTAGATATCATGAAAAATGAAACGTCCAAAGTTCAGGAGAAGAAGCTTGATGAAGAAGATGGTTCCAGATAAATCAAAGGTTACAGATAGTGTGCATTTCCTAATGACCTCCAGTTCTTGACCTGATTTTCCTTTATGACCTTGGATTTTGTTCTACAAATGAACACCTCTGCCTGATTCTGAAGCGGTTTCTGCCCTGCCTAACCCCATCTCGTACAGAGTAAACCCATGACCCATAACTATAAGCATGGAGCTGTCAAATTAGCAAAGTAATAAATCCTCTATAGGAATAAAATCTGCCACTTATTCTCTTGAGAAATTCATGGCAAATGGAGAAGCACTTAGCTAATAAAGTTATAAACAAAATTAGTCATTACTCTTATCTTAAATAATTCAACCTTATGTCCCAATTCCCCATGCACTATGCTTTGACAACTGGATGGGAATTACTATTTGTGCAGTTAGAAAAACACTCCTCTTCATTGACTGTATTTTTTGTTCTTAAGCTTCAGGTCATGTTTTCATCTGTAGTGTCTTGTCTTAATGAGCGAATCTGTTCTCCTTTTCGATAGGTTTTGGGGTAATTCTGTGTGTTCTGTTCCCATTAGGAGTTGTCCAAGGAATGGACGGTGCCACTTTATTACCACTCTGAATTGTACTTTTGCAAAAATAAAACACAGTAAGATTTGGTTATCAATTTATGGCCGTGCATTATCACTCTAGGGAGCTCAAAAAAAGTAGGTATTCCTTGTCTTGTTACCATGCCATTTTTGGAGCTCCTTAGGTCATCTAAATTATAAGAAGAGTTTGGCAAAAAATTAGTTTAAAATATGTTTTCATATAATGAGAAAAATCACATTTCCAGAAATGCAACGAAGTCGTGGTTAGGTCCTTCTCTCCTCCATAAGCCCTGAATGCACTCGCCCTTCCTCCCACATCATTGAGGTTATTCTTCCCATAGCTTGGGCTGACACTACTTCCTCCAGCTTTTCTTTTAGATGGAGGAATTATTCATGGTTCTGACCCTTGATATTTCTTTTCTTTGCAATGTTGGTTGAATAGCTACATATGATCCTAGGATGTCATTGATCGCCTCTAGGTTGATGGTTTGGGAGTTAAAGAATCAAGATACACCAAACATTTATGTACCAAAATCAAAGTGGCAAACTCTCCTTCTTCTGAATCCTTCTACCTTTTTATTTACCTATGGAAATGGAAAAATCCATTTAAATGTCCCATGTTTCTTTAATCCTAGAACACTTCAAAATCTATACTTGTTAATTTGTGTTTGGAGACCAGATCACAGGGCAGCATGATGCTTCAGGAATTCATATAAGGTGATCTCAAATAAAGGCGAATGAAATTATAAGTAATTTGGTGATGAAATATTTGAATTTCTCATTCCTAGATCAGATAATGAAACTTCCAGGGTCAGGCAAGGTTGATTGCTATAAGATTCTGAGGTTTACAAAAAAATGATGAGAACATCTATATAGCGGGCTTTCCAAAACCCAGATCTGAACATGTCATTCCGGTAAAATGTAGGTACCACAAAGGCAGGGGATTTGCACTAATGTATCCTGTGTGCCATGAATAGCACCTAGCACATAGTAGACCCTCAATAAACATTTGTTGAAAAGTGAATAAATCCTCTGGCTTAAAAATCTCTTTGCAACAGGAAAGCCAACACTGAGTAGCATAGCATGCAAGGTATTTCCAAATTTTTCTTAACTAAATCCCAACTAATTTCCAAAGACAACTCACATTTCTCCAAAGTTGACTTTTTTTAAGAAAAAATTAAATCTATCACTTTGTTGGAAACATATTGTGTTGAATTCACTATGTATTTTTTTAAGAAATGAGCTTCACACTCCTTTCTAACTGGGTATATAACCATGACGATGACATCAGCCCTTGACTTTGAGGTGTTTGTAGTCTGAGAAAATAGTGACATGTCGTACAGAAACGACTGCAAGGAAACACACACACACAAAGGCACATGCACACACACATGCATAGACACATGCACACACAAGAACATACATGCACACACATGCATAGACACATGCACACCCAAGAATATACATGCACACACACATGTACACACATTCACACACACATACACACACATGCATGCACACACACAGCTGGAAAGGGGCCACAAAGAAAGAACAACAAAATAGGCTGTAATGTCTAAGAAATGCTTCCTTGAGGAAGTCATGAAACCAGAAAAATGCAGAATCCTTTTGTACATAGACCCAGAAGTGGGGCTAGCTACACAATTTGTGGGGTCCAGCCAAAGTGAAAATACACTTTATATATGTTTTCTTTACTATATCCTGTCTAAATATCCCGTATTTTTCTCTACAGCCTTCATCACAATACTAATTGAATATATTTGGTGGGATTACTTGTTTTATATTTGTTTCCCTCAAAAGGTTATTTACTTTGAAAATGTAGGTCCTCTTGTTCAAAAGCAGAAAAAATTTCTAATTAAGGTACTAAAATATAAAGCTCTTTTCTGTCTTCCACACTTTCTTTCTCAACGCAGCTTGTCACAGTATTTTTATTTACTACTTAACATCATTCCAGCTAAAGGAAAAATAATATTTTAATTATTAGCATATATTATTTCATCTTCATATTGTACAAGTTTCACTGTAAACACAGAATCATTTAATTCACAAAAATATCATCAAAATTACACAATTATATTCCATTGTTGGTAAATGTATGTGTTATTTAGTTTTTACCAGAACAGTGGAAATACCGTATAAAGCTAACTCAATGGTTTTTATTTCACTTCTTGAAAAATGTACATTCTACCAACACTCTCTACCTTTAGCTTACTGATGAGAAAAAAGAAAGGAAAAGAAAATATGTGGTATTCTATTTTTCCCTTTCCCCTACACTGTCATTTCCAGCAAGTTCTGCTTCTAAAGGAAACCGGGGCCTGTCAGGGCTCCTTGCACCCCTGCTCAGTCACAGATGTGCTGCTTTTTTACATGCTTGGAGTCTTGCAGAATCCCCATGCATCCTGTCCATCAGAACGCTGTGCCCATGAAGCATTAGAATTACCCCATATGCACATGGGGCATCACAGACATTCATATTACAGATATCTCCCTGGCACACATGGCATGGTCTGCTGTTCTTTCAGATTTCCCTTTCAAAACACAAGTTCAAAGAAACAGTTATTTAAAATTTCACAATGGGTGAAAGTAGAGAATTAAACAAAGGTTTGTTTCCTTCTGAGTGCAGGACCCATTGCTAATGCACAGATACTGCACCCTTGAAGCCAGCCCTGACAAGAAGCAAGAGTAGTGCACACTGAGGAAAGTTACTTCATCTAGGATGTTTACAACAGGCAGTTTAAGAAGAGTTCTGTTAATCCCACCACTTGGGGAGGTGGAGGTGGGTGGAACTCATGAGGTCAGGAGTTTGAGACCAGCCTAGCCAACATAGTGAAACCTATCTCTACTAAAAATACAAAGTTAGCTGGGCATGGTAGCACATGCCTGTAGTCCCAGCTACTTGGGAGGCTGAGGCAAGAGAATCATTTGAACCTGGGAGGCGGAGGTTGTGGTGAGTTAAGTTTACAATACCACCCTACAGCCCAGGCAACAGAGCGAGACTCCATCTCAAAAAAAAAAATTTGTAAGACTTGAGATGAAGAGTTTCTTAAGGCATGCCACTAAATCACTAATGGCATCTAGAACTTCCTTCATCCCTAGATATACTTAGGACTTTCATAGAATTTAAAATTTTTGATCATTTTTTCTTTGAAAGATTTGTTCTAGCTTCTAAGGGAATATGCTATCCTGCTTTCCCTTAACCTCCTACATGTTTTCTTGACCCATATTTTCCCCAGGCAATCTCAGTCACTAGATATTACTATTATCATCTAACCTAGATGTTCATTCAGCTCAGATTTCATGCTAAAGCCCCCACACCAGACCACCTACTGGACATGTCTCACAAGTATCTCAAATTGTCTGTCTCTACTGGACCATTTCCTTCTCAGGATGTCCTTTCTCAGCATCCAGTTCTTTACCCTTGAAATCTAAGAATCACTTTTTATTACCATTATTTTCACTCTATTGAATTGCCGGTGCATTAAAAATAATCTTTAAATGTCTAGATCTGTCATCTCAATTCCCACCTCTCCAGTTTAAGTCTAGGTTGTATTGTCTTTTGTTTTTATATGGAGCCTTCTTCATTCCTTCAATTCATGTTTTACACAGGAGTTAGAGGGTCATTGTAAAGCCAAATCTGATCACATTGCTCACCTCCTAACATTTCTTCCATGCCGTGCAAGCTTCTAAGAAGAAATCCAAATTTCATAATCTGGTTAAAAGACCAGCATTATCCAGGCTTGAAAAGCATTATCACTCTCAGTTTCTCTCACCTCGATAGTCTAGGATCTAGGCTCTCTGGCTGTGAATTCAGCAAGAGACTCAAATATTTGTCTTTTCGTTTCTTCTTCTATAAAATCAAGATAATTGTCATAATTTGTATAGGGTTGTTAGGAGGAGTCAAAGAGCTAATATATGCCTAGCATATAAAATATTAAGTACTATTTCACTATAAGGTATTGAATTAGTCAGCTATTTCTAGGTGATAAACCTAAAATCTCAATGGCAAACAGCAATGGGCATTTATTCCTCACTCACACATATGAAGGTTGGCACGTGGTTTGATTTGGCTCTGGAACACCTGCTCTTGGATCCAAACCGCAGATCCAGCCGATATGCTCAGCCCGGAACCCAAACTGTAGATACAGTGTTTACCTAAGCATATTCCTCTAGCAAAGGTGGGAAGCTTCTAGGAAGGTTAGTGTAAATACAGGATGCTTCTACGTATTAGGCTCAGGATTGTCACTGGGTCGTTTATATTCTTTACATTGAGCAAGACAAGGCCAGGGCCATGGTATGGGAGGTATAACATCGTATTGAGATTGGGGGAGTGGTGGAGTCAATAGTTCCTGAAAAAGTATCTGATTTGCCACTGTAGTTACTGCACATTCATACTTCCCAGGGCTTGTACTCCTGCCATATTCTATTTATATACTTTATGTCACTTATTAAAATTCTCCATGGTGTACTTTGCATGGGAAGCATCCAACATGCTGCCTGGAGAACTGTCTCTACTTTCCCCATTTAGCCACGTATCTTGCCCCTGGATCCGGATAGATAATTAGATACAGATACAGGTATTAAGAACAGTACCTGCCTTGAGCAGAGTAGGCTCCCAAGAGATATTGGTAGAATAAATGAAAATGAATGATTCCTGGAAATATGCATTTGTGACATTTAAAGACAGGTGAGAAATATGAAACAGAGATGTGGTATAATGTGAAACCAGGCTATACTGAGGTAGTAGCTGAGTAACAGACAAGAGGCCCCAGTGCAGAAACTAAGGTAATAGCAGGCACTGTGGAGCCCTTCCATGCCACAGCACCGTGGTTGATACTAAGACAAATATTTAATAACACCAGAAGCCTCTCCATATTCTATTATTAAGGCTGATGCACACTGAGATGCAACACAGCCCATAGGGTCCTAACAAAGGAATACAGGAATATGCAACATTGACACCTAGGACATACCAGGATATATTTTTATTAGGGAAAGATGAACATAAAATACAAATCATAGCTCAAAGGGGCTCAGTATTGTCAAGCCCCAAGCTGGTGGTGGCAAGGGAATAATAGAAGGGCCAGAAAATAAGACTGAGATCAAAGCAGGTCACAAGCAAGTCAGGATGTCCATGTGAGTACATCACATGTAAGTACAAGAACACTAAGAGAATGATGGAGGCCAAGTCCCTTCCATCCGCAGGGATGTAATACAACTGAATAGCATAGGATCAGAAGGCCTGACAGCCACAGGAATTAAGTACAGACAGGAAACAATAGGGTTACACCTTCATAACATTTCTGACATTTATTGTGATCCCGTGATGTGCCAGACAATGACAAAAGGACTTTGCATGTATTATCCTACAGTAGCCACATAACAGCCCCCATTAAGTGTATGTTCTTTGTTCTCACAATATTACTGATGAGATGCACAGGCTCAGAGGGTTTCAGAAATATTATGGTGATATTCCTAGGAGTGCAGCTGGGGGTAGATAAGGACATCAGAGTCCTGCTTGTACTGGCCATAAAATGCCCCAGTAATGGCATTATCCTTGGAAGGAACCCATGACTTGGTGGGCATATGTGTGCCCAGGGCGATCCACAAGCCTACTAGTAGAATCATGTAACTTATTTTAACTCATCGTCAGTGATTCTTATACCTATACTTACATTTTCCATCCAAGCTTTGGGAAGGGTGTCTTGAACTGGCTAACTGAAAATATTTAGAACCCACAGTTAAAAGACACTTAGGAAAACTAATTTCCAATTTCTGACATGAGCCATCTTTGCTGTTGGGTAAGTAACGTGCTCAACCCCATGAGTGGTAATCAAATATCTTTTATTTTTTCCCCACCGGATGTGATTTCAGTGGAATTTGTAAAAGATGCATCATTGATTTCCATAAGAAATTGTGTGAGTTTGCTGATCTGCTCCCTTAAAAACTACCAAGATAAAATAATCTGTTTATTATTCATGTGTATCTTTTCAATTCACTTGAGCCCATTTTACATTACCAGAATCTCAGACATCAGTTAATGACCTAGTAGTATATTCCTAATGTGATCTTTCAGGATAATTAGTCTCTGTATTTTTCTGACAACAGTGTTATAATGTGAAAAGTTGATTTTGTTGGGTTTTAAAAATACAAAAGATTAAATATATAAACTGTAAATTATCTATAAAAGATAAAAGACTGAGTGGTGTTCTAATCAAAAATAGCATATTGGGTCAGAATATCTTTTTTCACCTCAGACTTTTTTTTCCTTCTTCAGACAGCTCTGTTTTGCCAGTATTAAGTAGTAGTAGTAATGATAATTATAATATCATTGTAATAAAAGAGAACATCAACATGTAATTACAAAAGACCTGATGCAGACTATTATTTGAAATTAACTGCCCCAGGGGTCTCAAGCAATTTAACTGTGCTGCTGCTGCTAGTGGAAATTCGACCTTTTCACTAGTGATTGACAACCTGATTCTAGAGAGTGTAATAGTTATAGATTCCATTGCAAATTGGATTACCTCAATTCCCCAAGGGACAGAGAAAAAGAAAGTAAGGCCTCTGTAGTTTCACGGTACAGTGGAGAATAAGTTCCGCGTTACATATCCCCCAGTCTGAAAGGAAGTAGGTCCTCAAATTCAGTGCTTCCATTGCTGTGTGCTGTGTTGATGAGGTGGTTTCTGTATACTTAGGGTTCATCCCAACTTCTAGAGCACATGGGCATGAAAAAGCATCCCTTTAAATCTCCAAGTTTGGTAATTCTCAAGAACTTAGCCCAACTTTCTTTTTTTCTTATTTTTTTTTTTTTTCTGGAAACCTTCTGTAATAGGCCAAGCTACACATGATCTCTGTAACATTTTCTCAGAATCTTTTGTATTAATTATCTGTTTCTGTATACTTCGGTCAGGGCTCACCCAGAGAAGCAGAGCCAGTAGGATCTGCAAACCGGACTTGTCCAAATAATTGTCTCATGGAGTTGTAAGCTACACAGACTCCGGCCAGGCCTGATGTTGGAATTTGAAGCCCATGAGGTAGGAAATTAAGAGGGAAATACTAGAAGAAGGCTGTGACCCAAGAAACATGAGCTGGAATTTCACAAGGACAGACTGAAACCTTTGCTGGTTCTTGCTGTGGCTGACCCTGGTGAATGGGTTTCCTACAAAAACCAGGACCCTTTGTCACAGAGCTGAACACACACATTTGACTCAGGAGCCCTAAAAACTAGAGTTCAGGGAACATAAAGAAACTGTAGGCTTAGAGTCTGCTTCATGTCAACAGGCGAGTCAGCAGATCGGGAACAATGTGTGTCGGCTGTAAAACTGCTATCGCCTTTCTTCTGCCCTCCAAATCCTTTAGGCACCTTCCTTGTGCTCCATTCTTACAGGAACACACAAGGATGAGAATTTTCTAAAACACAGATCAGTCTGGCCAGGTTGGCACATTACAAGATCATTCTATTGTGTCAAGAAAGCTCTCCAAAACACAGTAGCTTAAATTGTAAAATAATCGTAGGAACTAACAAATATTATTATTTTTCTTGAATTTCTAAGTTAGAGGGCAATTCTGGTTTGAGATAGCATTGCTGGAGAGGATTATCTGTGATGTTCTTACATGCCTTGGGTCTATTCTGAGATGGTGGTCAGATGGAGCATAAAAAATTAAAAAAAAATAAAGCCTATAAGAATTCTTGACCTTTATGACAAGCTAATGGTTAATAGTGGTATTTTTGCAGTGAATCTGGAAGATAGAGAAAATGATTAAATCGATTGATGGTGTTGGAACGAGGCTGCTAACTCTGGGGAAAAAGATATACAAATACGGAGGGAAGATGTGAGGAAGAATATGCTAGTTTAGATTTGATTTGGAACTACTAGGGCATCTCTGTAGCAATAAGCCTACAGAGCACCCAGGTCTTAATTTCTAATTATTCTTTTCCATGAAAATCAATGAAGGCATTTTAGAGAAATGGGTAATTTCAGATTTGTGGCAGGAAAAAAATCTAAGTTAACCTAGGACATCGTGTGCCAGAAAGTACAGAAGCTATTGAAAACTGATAGAAACATGTCAAGTAGATGGAAACTACTTTGAAATTCAAACCCCAGTCTAAATAAAACAAAGTAATAATTATAATCATAATACAGTTATAATTAAAATGTTAATGTATTGAATTTAAAAATCTAGAAATTTATACACATACTTAATCAATAGGAGGAGGTACTAGGAAAAGGGAATCTCATCTTTACAAGAGAATGACAGCTTGTAAATGAGGAAAGAGTCATAGAATTGGAAAATCACCCCACATTCACTTCATAACACCACTCTGTGAGGATGCATGCCTTTTGTTTCAGAAACTGATTTGTCTAAGTAATGCAAGGAGCTGAAATGTATTGGATTTTGAACCAGAAGACTGTTGTTGCACAAGGGACAGTTTTGCAAATTATTGCTCCTATAAATTTATGTTATATAATTTCTATAAGCTCAGTATCATAGCTGTGTTCAGTCACAGGTAATACTTATCTCATCAATGCTAGCTGTTTTAAATGAGATGCTGAACATAAAGTCTTACATGATGACAGACAAATATAACCTATTATTCATGAGGACCACAAGCATCAGATTAAGAGACTATAAATGAAGCATTAGTCCATGAGTAAAGCGCCACAATAACCTGAGTACTCAGAAAAGATCGGTACAGAGTAATTAGTAGTGTTTTGTTCCTTTATCCTCCAATGCCCCTTGATTTTCCCTTTTCTTTATTTCCTAATTCACTTTTATAGATAACCCTGAGTTGTATGACATTATGAAATATACACCATTAGAAAAAAATGGTCTGAGAACACACATAGGCAGTTCTTTCTTTTTCACTGTGGCAATTTCTACTTAAGCATTGAGAAATATATTACTGGGGAAGATTCTGCTGATCTCAGGCTTTCTACACAGGCAAGGTGGCACTCTGCAAATCACTAGTCTCTTGCAGCCACCCAGAAGGTCCTGATTGCCAGCAATGATAAATGAACCCATATTAAGCCTTCCTTGCTTGTTTCGAAGAGTCAAATATTTCTATTTCTCTTTTCTTGGCCAGTGTTGGTTTCTGGCAAGGAAATGCAGTGGCAAAGGTTTCTTTTTCTTTTCTTTTTTTTATGAAGCTTATGCTTAGATTTAACTTATTACTATTATTATTTTATTGATATATAATAGATTTATATATTTTGGAGAGGATATGTGAGAATCAATGCACTCATGTAATCAAATCAGGGTAATAGAGATATTCATCACCTTAAATATTTTTCTAAGCTAGGAACATTTGAATTATTCTCTTCTAGCTATTTTGAAATGTACAATAGGTTTCTGTTTACCACAGTTGCCTTATCTTGCTGTGTGCTTTTCCTTACAATTTACTTATTTCTGATGCTTGTGGTTCAGAAACATCTATTGTCACTTCAACATCAGTATTAGAAATTTTGAGGATCAACAACATTCCAGCAACTAGGTATGCAATTAGGGGGAAAGGTGTATTTCTTGTGTCTCAGCTTTTCAATAATAAAGGAGAGAATGAAATAATTGAGTTCAATCTGTTCCCCTCCAGTGGTATGATATAAAATTGCATTTCCAGGGAATGCATTATAACCATATACACTAAGTTGTTGAAAATTAATCTTCGTATTTCTGGGACTATTTACAATGAACAAAGATTTTTTAAACCTTGAAAAGCTATTTGAAAATGTATCTCTATTTCATCAAGACTGATCTATATAGGAGCTCTTAGGAAAGATGAATTAAGGAGATAAGCATGTCAACTTTGGTGAATTGGATTGCTTGGAAAGTGATAGAGAGTTCTCTGCCTCAAAGGCATTTTCCGCAAATACTCTTAAAAGGCTCTTTTTTTTTTTTTCTTTTTTTTTTGAGACAGAGTCTTGCTCCATCACAAGATGCCAGGCTGGAGCACAGTGGCGCAATCTCGGCTCACTGCAAACTCCGCCTCCAGGGTTCAGGGGATTCTCCTGCCTCACTCTCCTGAGTAGCTGGGACCACAGGCACGCGTCACCATGCCCAGCTACTTTTTTTTTGTATTTTTAGTAGAGATGGGGTTTCACCATGTTGGCCAGAATGGCCTCAATCTCTTGACCTCGTGATCTACCCGCCTCGGCCTCCCGAAGTGCTGGGATTACAGATGTGAGCCACCGCGCCCAGCCAAAATGTTCATCTTTTTAAAACACTTTATTTTATTGTACAATTTAATTCAGATTTCAGCTGGCCATTCTTTCTTCCCATTTCATGCTAAAGTAACTTGTTGCTCAGGCTTGGCTATCGAAATATATCACTAGAGACAACTCCTATTAAGCTAGTCGTGGCTGTTAGACTGATATGTTAACTCGGCTCCTATTTATAGATGTCCTAGATCGGGCACTGTGGCTCACACCTGTAATCCTAGAACTTTGGGAGGATGAGGTGGGTGGATCACAAGGTCAAGAGTTCAAGACCAGCCTGGCCAAGATGGTAAAGCCCCATCTCTACTAAAAATACAAAAGTTAGCAGGGCATGGAGGCAGGCACCTGTCATCCCAGCTACTCAGGAGGCTGAGGCAGAGAATTACTTGAACAGTTCTCTGGAGGCAGTGGTTGTAGTGAGCCAAAATTGTGCCACTGTGTTCCAGCCTGGGTGACAGAGTGAGAGTCCATCTCAAAAAAAATAAAGTCCTCTTTATAAAGTCTGCTCTACCTATATTAAACCCCAACTTACTATATGTCAAATATTGTACTTTAATAATTTTAATGTCTATAATAACTCTACAAAATAGATGCTATTATTATTTTCTCTAAATGAGAAAGCAGAGCTAGCCCCTGGCAAAGCTAGGGTTCAAATCCCAGCTGACTCCCCTGTAGGAGTCACATGCTACCCACTGCGATATTCCTTTAGAAAGGCCATCTGCAGAAGAACAAAGAGCCTGAAATAGGAAAATTCTGGCTATGCATTTTAGGAGCTGGTCATCCAGGATAAGAAGTCACTTTATGCAACTAAGGTGGTTGTCTGGAAAAAGAAAATGCTAACAACTTCCTGTCTTCCTTAGGGTATGACGTGAGAATCAAATGAGACAAGCTATATGAAAGTGCTTGAAAGAGTTCAACACCATGTGCTTCAAAATTACCGTTGTCATTAATACGATTTGAATAATTAGCATTATTACTCTTTATGCCTCTGACAAAATGACTTTACTGAGAATACATAACACTTTTTCATGTTGTTATTATTGTACTTTTCATTTCTTTCCCTATTATATAATGCATTGATTCATTTAGCCTTATGTTTGTTTGTTTGTTTTTTGAGCTGTCAGCCATGGGATTTTTAGATTCTAAATAGGTCATATCTGTGACTGTGGGTCTGGGAACTGAGAAGGTTGAAGGGGATGGCTCTGTGATAGAGAAGCAAATAGAGTGCAGCAAAAGAGCCAAATAAGAACCTTCACATTTTGAAAACACAAGTAGCTTTGTATTGACAAGACTATGACTTACAACCAATGGGACAAGAAACTGGAAAGATAAAACTTGAATTAGACTCCAAAGGGTATCGTATGCCATACTGTAGATTTTCAACTTTGACTTGTGAGAGATGTATAACTAAGGAAACCTATAAGTAGGTATTCTTGGATACCAGTTTTTCCTTTAAACACATTATTTCACTACTCGAAGCCTAAAAACCTTCATCTTTAAAATCGAAATGCTGATACCTCCTTTTCAGAGTTTCTCCAAGAACTAGAGCGAATGCACCTAATGCCTGTGACAGTATATAATGCATATAAACACTCAGCAAACGCTGGTCCCTAATGCCGAAGTAACATAAAACTGTTAATTACCTTTGAGGAACTCGAACAAAATTATTTATATAAAGTCAGTCACATTTATAATTTTAAAACTTGCGTTCATACTTGAGCTTCTTGGATGGTAGATGAATGAGGTTTCTTTTGATCTTAGCTGCTCAGCACAACTATGTATTTTGAAATTATATATCAAGATAACATAATGAAACCCAATCTTTACTAAAAATACAAAAAATTAGCCAGGCATGGTGGTACAGGCCTGTAGTCCCAGCTTCTCTGGAGGCTGAGGCATGAGAATCACCCAAACCTGGGAGGCAGAGGTTGCAGTGAACTGAGATCATGCCATTGAACTTCAGCCTGGGTGACAGAGTGAGACCCTATGTAAATAAATAAATAAAATTAGCATAATAAAGTTCTAAAAGATTAAAAGAAAAAAACTTAGAGACCCAAAAATATAGCGTGGTAGTAGGTTATCTGGGTATTTGATTTTTTGCATGTATTCCACACTTGAAGCTGAAAACGTCACTGACCCAGAAACATCAATATATGCAGGTACACAAAAAAGTCCCACAAAAGTCTGTTTTCTCTAGCCAAAGGCTGAGGAAAGGGGCAGCTCAGCAAGACAAAAGGAAAAAAAAATTACACAATAACAACTCCACTCCATGCAAACACTACTGAAAATACTGTGGCCTCACTGACACTTACACCAGCAAATGTTGAGTGGAAAGCCTAGACTTCCACCCTTGTGAATATATAATTCCTAAATGTCACATTCTTTCTCCTGGGTGATATAACAGAAGATCAAGTGCGGAGCTCAGACTCGCATCTCTTCTGGGTGATAACCACCCTAGCACAGTATCAGAGGAGAACGTGTTCAGAGCTTGGAGTTCCATCATTTTCCAGAAGTAGCAAAGCTCCCTTCTCCCTTCCTGTTGGGCTGATGTCAGAGGAAGCCTAGTAGAGTCAAAATTTTTACACTGTCCAGTGGAAATGAGGCAAATGTACCGTTTGTGTATCAGTGGAGGCCATTTCAGGGATAGTAAGGAGGCACTTCTGCCCCTCTAAGTCCTGATAGAATCAGTGAAGGCATACTGGATAGCTAGTTTCCATCTCCACCCAGCGTTAAAGGGGAGCTTCTCCTTGACTTTGGAGCCAATAAAGGCCACGTGGAAAACTTGGACATCTCCCCCATCTGGCAGCACCACCAATTTCCTTATAGGAATGATGTCAGAAGAAGTCAGCTAGAGTAAAAGATTTAAATTCCCAGCTACTCAGGAGGCTGAGGCAGGAGAATTGCCTGAACCCAGGAGTCGGAGGTTGCGGTGAGCCGAGATCGCGCCATCGCACTCCAGCCTAGGTAACAAGAGCGAAACTCCATCTCAAAAAAAAAAAAAAGATTTAAATTAAGATCCGCAATCTTTTTAGTAATCAAAACGGTGAGGTTTCAATAAAAAATTACTCATCATATCAAGAACCAGAAAAATCTTAACTTGAGTGAAAAGAGACAATCAGCAGATGGCAACACCAACATGACAAACATTTGGAATTATGTAACAAGAATATTCTGAAATAATGAAAAGGGTAAAGAAAAGAGTGAACTTGAATTGAAAACAATCAAAATTATCCAATCTGAACATCAAAGAGGAAAAAATATTCACAGAGTCTCAGAGTTTTTTGGGATTATAACAAATGATCTTGCATTCATGTATTCAGAGAACAAGCTGATTGGAAGGAGAGCTTAAAAGGTGTTCAAATGAATAATAGCAGATTTAATAAACAAATACATCATCATAACTGTGAAGCTGGCAAACCTCAAACTTGAAACACTCAAAGAAATCCACATTAAAATACAACATAGACAACCTTCCGCAATCTAAACACATGGGGAATATTGTGGAATCAGTGAAACATAAATGACACTTTACCTATAGGGAAAAAAATAAATTATAGAAGATCCTCATCAGAAACCAGATGAGAATAGAAACCTAAATAAAGTGGCAGAACATTTTATGTGTCAAAAAAAGAGAAATGTCAAGTTAGAACCCTGTATCTAGCAAAATCGTCCATGAAGAATAGAGGAGAAATTAAGACACGCTTAGGTAAAGGAAAACTAAGATGTCTCACCAGAATTAACTCTAAAGGTTGACTAAAGGAAGTTCCCTGAACAGAAAGACAATAAAAGAGAAATCTTCAAACATCAGGAAGAAAGAAATAATACAGGAAGCAGAAGTGTAGGTAAATGTAATAGACTTTTCTTTTCCTCTTGAATTTTCTAAGTTACCTTGATGTGTAACTTAGTGTATGCAAAAATGGTAGCACTGTCTGAGATAGTTATAAACATTATAGAGAAAATATTTTAAATGATTGTATTATAAGTAGGGGAGAATAGAGGGAAATTAATGCAGATAGCTCTGTATTTTAATACCTCACTTGTAATGGTAAAATGTCAACATGAGCATGCCACTACATTGTACGTATATCATTTAATAACTAGGCTAACCATTAAAAAAACTATACACTAAAAATTTAAAACTCAGACATTCTGGTAGATTAAACATAGCCACAGACTTCTTGCAGTTACTCTCATAAAGAGATGTAATCCATTTTCCCAATCCTCATATCTTAACTGTCTTTATTTGTGGCATGTTTAATCAGTAGAATAAGGTAGAAATCCCATTCTGTGAGCTCAGTAGCCAAGGGGTCTAACGCTTCCATTTTTGTCCTGTTAGAATGCTGCCAAGGGACCACCATGTGGAGAAACCCAGGATGAAAGGTCACATGGAGAGAGAGGCCAGCCACCCAGCAGTCTTAGCTGATCTGAGGCCCCAGCCAACCCATCACCTGATGGCAACTGCTAAAATAAGCATGGTGAGGCCACAAGAGAAATCACCCAGTTAGCTCATACTCAAAAACACTATTGATAAATCAACATAAAATTTATTTTTAAAAGTTCAAGTGTCCCAAAGGATGACAAAGAAAAAGGGAAAGCCAGCTAGCCCAGAAAAAAATAACAGCAAAAGAGATTAAACCCTAACATATAAGCATGTATAAAAATGTAAGCAATCTCAATAATTTTATATTAATTAGGTATTAATGATAATATTTTGGCCATGCATAGTTAAATGAAAGGTAGTATCAAATATATTAGTAAATATATTTAATTAATATGTAAAAATAATTATATAAAATCACCAAGGGAGTTAAGTCTACAGATGTAAGACTTAGTCAATATTTGAAAAGTAATAAAAAGATAACAAGATCATATCAACTGATACAGAAAAAGCATTTGACAACATTCAATATCCGTTTCTTAAAGTATTTCTCAGAAAAGTGGGAGTAACAGGGAGCCACTACATCTCCATAAAAATGAAAGATAACATGATGTTTACTAGTGAAAGAAATAATGCTTTTCCCTAAGATCATGGACCAGGAAAAGATATTTTCTATTTTCTTTTTTTCTCAGCATAATACTGAAAGTTCTAGCCAGTATATGACAAGAAAGGGAAATCAAACATATACAGCTGAAGGAAATAAAATTGTTCCTATTTGCAGATGACATGATTGTGCACATAAAAAATACCAAGCAATAGAGAAAATAACATGTAGAATTAATAAGTGAATTCAATACGTTAACAGAGTATGGGATCAATGTACAAAAACCAAGATACTGCAATCCCAGCACTTTGGGAGGCCGAGGCAGGTGGATCACGAGGTCAAGAGATCGAGATTATCCTGGTCAACATGGTGAAACCCCATCTCTACTAAAAATACAAAAAATTAGCTGGGCATGGTGGCACATGCCTGTAATCCCAGCTACTCAGGAGGCTGAGGCAGGAGAATTGCCTCAACCCAGGAGGCGGAGGTTGTGGTGAGCTGAGATCGCGCCATTGCACTCCAGCCTGGGTAACAAGAGCGAAACTCCATCTCAAAAAAAAAAGAAAACCAAGATATTTATATATAATAGCAATGAACACCAGTCACCAACATTGAAAATACAATACCATTTAAAATCACTGGAAAAATGAAACAGGTGGAAATCTAATACATATTTAGGGCTTGTATGTAAAATCTATAAAATGTAGATAAATAAATAAATGTAGCACTAAAGAAACAAAAATACATTGTTTAAATGGCTTGGAAGTCATAATAGTAAAGATTTCGATTGTTCTTCAATTGATAAATAGGTTTAACACACCTCTTGTTGAAATGCAAGCAAGACTGTATAAATATGGACAAAAATTTACAAGAATGGCAAAGAAATGAGAAGGCTCATAACAGTTCTGAAAAAGAACACAGTGGGGGGAATATTGACCAGGTTTCAAGATTTATTACATAGCTAGTAATCCAAACCATTGATACTAGTAGGATAGATATATAGACCAATTGAACAGAAGACAGAATATAGAAACAAACCCTTACAAATGTGTCCGGCTGAATTTTGAAACATGCAAAATTAATTCAATTTAGGAAGGACAGTGTTTTAAACAAATGATGCTGGACCACTTGGAAGAAAATATAACATGACTAAACCCTCACAACTTATGCAAATATTAATTCAAAATGGATCAGAGATGTCAATGTAACGTGTAAAAAAATAGAAGTTTCAGAGAATACAAAATTAAAATCTCCAAGTTGGAATATTAGGTAAAAAGTTTTTAAGGTTGGCAGGAAAACTCTGACCCATAGCATAAAGCATTGACAAATTAGACCTCATTAAAAGCAAAAACGTCTACTGTTGAGGACAAAAGCATAACTTACAGACAGGTAGAAAATATTTGCAAACCACGTATCCTACTAGTATGTAGTATATGAAAGATCTCTGACAACACTAAAAAAAAAATCCTGTTTGAAAATAGAAAAAATATGTAACATGAGACTTCACCAAAGAGTACACATGGCCACTAAACACATGAAGGTGTTCAATCACTAGACCTTAGAAAAATACAAATTAAAAACATTAATTATTACTACAAACCTATCAAAGCAGCTAACAATTAAAAAAAATAGCGACAACATCAGGGATTGCAAGGATATGGAGAAACTAGATCACAGATGCATGGCTAATGGGGAAATGAAATGGTACAGCTATTCTGGAAAACAGTTTGCCTGTTTCTCACAAAAAACGAACATGAAATTATCATACAACCAGCAATTCTACTCTTAGATGTTTACCAAAGAAAAATGAAAACTTACGTTTACACAAAAACTTGTGCATTAATGTTCATAATTCATAGCAGATCCAAACTTGAAATAACCCAGGCATCCTTTCAGGGTTGAATGGTTAACTGTGGTACCTACACCCTGGTGAATACTATTCATAAATAGTATTCATGAATAAAAATGAATTAACGATTAATATATGCAACAACTTGGATATTCAGACAAATGTGATTGTAAAACATAAAAACACAATCTCAAAATGTTACACACTGTATGAATCAATTTATGTAACATTACTGAAAGGATAAAATTATAGAGATGGAAGAATACTTGTACTTCCTAGGAGTTAAAGATAATGTGGGCTGTGAGTGATGTGGGTACTGCTATGAAAGGACAACATGAGGAAATTTGTGTAGAAGAAGAAAAATGCCATCTAATTGTATCAATGGTCAATATCCTAATTTTGACATTGCACTATAGCTTCGCAACATTCTCCATGGGGTAAGACTGGATAAACCTTACATGGCATCTCTCTGTATTATTTTTCACAACAGTACATCAATTTATAATTATCGTGACATTTTTTAAAAGTTTAAATATAAATGATGCTTATATACTTTATTCTATTTTTAAAAACATTCCCCCGAGCTAGGGAAACAGAGTAATCACTGTGAGAGAATTTTGATGGAAGATTTTTTTGATTGGATGCCTCTGGATATATGACAAAAGAATATGGTTTAAATTCTAGTTTTTCTACTTGTTCATTATGTGTGAATAATCTGTGACCTACAATCTCTTCAATTGCAAAATGGGACTAAAAGGGCATAATGTTAATATTATTATGGAACTTAAAGGGCATAGTGATATAAGTAAAATTATCTGCTGCTTAAATGCCTGATGAATTCTCTGAAATATAATTGGTAGTTCATACAATTAATATTTGTTAAATAGAAATATGTGCTTTATAAATTTTAGTATCAATTAAATATATTGTGTGGTAATTTGTGTGTCAGGCACTTAAAAGTGCTTAGGCACTTTTATACATACTGGGTCATTTAATGTTCAAACAATGTATTATTATCATTTTCATTCTTTCTCATGAGGAATGTATGCTTAAGTAGAGTAAACTAACACAATCCAAGATCACTCAGCTAACAAATGTCATTAACAGGTCTTGTGGATCCATTTTGTTGTGAGATTTTAGTTATTAGAGGAATATATCACACTAATTTTCTTCTACTTTGGGGTAGTATCCAGTAAGTGACTTCTAACATTCCATGTGAAAGCCAATAGGGGTGTTTTGCAAGTACCCTAACATTTTACATGGACTCCTGGCAAAGGGTGAGTTAGGGGAGACAGAGAAACTTTGCAAGTCCCTGAGATCTGGAGTTCACCAAGAGGCAAATGAGAGTGACTGGCATAGATTTAAATAGCTGATGACAGGAAAAGGTATAGGCAGTGGGATAGTAGTCCCAAGAGGTAAGCACTGAATCACATCAGGAAAGCACTTGGTCTTACAGGTATTGAGCTGGACAAATACAGCGAATGTGTGGTGTCTTCTGTTGCAGGAAGACAGAACAATAAGTAAACATCTATTCAAGATGAGATGCAGGGGCCAGAAAGCCATCAGTTGTGTGCAAGCTACAGGTCAATGCTTAAAATCAGTTATTCAGTAATAGAGAGGAAAATACAAAACTGGGAAAGGAAGTGAATGCCTTCTTATGGCGTTAATTTAAAAAAAAACAGCACTTCTGTTTAGTTTATTTCACATATTAATTGCCTTCATATAGTAAGCCATGTGCTGAGCACTGTGGCTATGGTAATAAGCAATACAGACGTATTTCTGCCCTCATGAAGATTTCACTCTAGTTAGGATAAAGACTATTAAACAGAACAGAAAGCTGGTCAGGTACAAACACCTGAGCATTCATTTTAATCAATTGAATTGTGTGTGTTTATTTTATGTTAGGCTCATAACCAGTCCACAGATTCTGAACCCATGGGCAACCTCCTATGACTCCTTAGAACTCCCCTGCAAAGAAAAGGCAAAAAGGGATCTAGGCAGCATTGCACATATAGCCCAACAGAAGCGAGCTCAACAGTGAAAGGTGGAAGACAGGTAAGAACAAGACTCAGGAATTAGGATATTGTTGCCTTTTCTGCACAACACTCCCTGCTCTTAATCACATATTTCTCACTCTCACTCTCCCCTAGAATTGCAAGTTACTGCTAGAATTCATATTGGGATAAAGACAGCATGGGAAGCGGGGGTTGGGGCAGTGTTGTTAACCTAATTTAGAGGATCTCGGTAGACTAACAGTTTTACAAATGTTTGAAAATAAATTACTGTGACATAGAGGAGTAGTTGGCATTTATATCAAGTCTAGATTTGTATTTTCTAGCAAGTCCAGGTGGAAAATTGTGTAAAATGTAAGACTTCATTGAGCAGCCATATGCCGCATCTGAACTGAGATTTTGTCGGTCAATAAATAACCCAGATCCATAAAATATGTGGTGGTAATGGGAAATACTATAATTTCTTTTAGCAGATCAGGAAACAGCTGTTTGCTTTTTCCTTTAAGAAAAGAGAAATATTTTGTGTGTTTTTCTTTAAAACGTCGAATATCAACATATTAGCACAGTTGGAAATACGCAGCATATTATTCTTATCAATCAAATGTCAGAACCACAGACCTTCGACTTTCTGGATCACTGGACTAATGAGGGTACAGAGTGAGTTCGTTTCTCTGAGGGGCATTCTGAATCTTTGCAGGGCCTATCTTCCTAGCAGGAATTTGAGGATAAAATGAGTGCATTTGAGAGGAATGGCCACCAGAATCTCCCATGGATAGAAAAGTTTTAACGAATGGTTTTCTTTTTCTTTTTCTTTTCATGATGGAGAGTCAATTCTTTCTTTAATTTTCTCTCTGAAACCCCTGCTTTACTCTTCATAATTTTCCTGCCTTATCATCCAGTTTATAGAACACTGTCTGACTATGGCTCTAATATTTGAGTCTAGGTAGGAATAAGGATTTTGCAGAAAGGAGAGCAAATAAGCTTAATAATAGTTAAGACAATAGTGACAGTAGTAGCAATAATTGCAACAAAATGGAGGCATTGCTATAATCTATAAAGAGTTTTAGATCAAAACTCTGTATCTCCCTTTTTTTTTGTATAAATTTAAAGGGTACAAATGCAAGTTTTTCCATGAATATGTTGCTTTGTGGTGAAGTCTGGGACCTTAGTGTTACTATCACTTGAACAATGTACACTGTACTCATTAAGTAATTTCTCATTCCTCACCCTACTCCCACCCTCTCACTTCTTCCAACTCTCCAGTGTCTATTATTTCTCAGTTTTCTAGTATTTGATTATCCGCTAGTTTCTGTGTGATCTGGGGTAAATCATGTCTCCTACATTTTAAAAATAAAGTGTGCTTTGTTGGACAGTTCTAATGAAAGCAGAAGAGATTCAAAGAGATTTGACATGCCTGGAAGGATGAGAAGGAAATTATTACTGGTGAAGCAGCACTCATTACGTGAAAGTTGGAATTCAGTGACATTGTTCACTGCAGTTCTGTGGAAAATAGAAGTTACACCTAATTAACTGGTAGATCTAGCTAAAAAGGTTTCTATTTATCTTGACTGTGTGAATGGGTTGTGTTCATTCTTTTGTGTTTTCTGTTTAGTTTTTTATATTTTTAACCAGATATGACAAGATCTGGATGAAAAAAATATTTTCTTTCAAGGAACTGTTTTGTTTTGTTTGTTTGTTTAATTAATTAATTAATTAATATATTTATTTGAGGCGGAGTTTCGCTCATGTTACCCAGGCTGGAGTGCAATGGTGCGATCTTGGCTCACCGTAACCTCCACCTCCTGGGTTCAGGCAATTCTCCTGCCTCAGCCTCCTGAGTAGCTGGGATTACAGGCATGTGCCACCATACCCAGCTAATATTTTTGTGTTTTTAGTAGAGATGGGGTTTCACCATGTTGACCAGGATGGTCTCGATCTCTTGACCTCATGATCCCACCTGCCTCGGCCTCCCAAAGTGCTGGGATTACAGGCGGGACTGTTTTATTTTAAAGCAAAAATAGAAAATAAATATAAAACGATTTGTTGTGTTTAGAAAATAAATCTCATTATACCTAGATTCTCTAGATTGCCAAAAACTTGGGATTAAGATAATCTAAAGCAAGTATTGATGAACTTTCTTTTTAAGACAGTCTTTTTCTGTCACCCAGGCTGTAGTGCACTGGCATGATCTTGGCTCACTCCAACCTCCAGCTCCTGAGTTCAAGCGATTCTCCTGCTTCAGCCTTCCAGGTAGCTGGGATTACAGGTGCACACCACTATGCTCGGCTGAATTTTGTATTTTTAATTGAGACGGGGTTTTACCATTTTGGCCAGGCTCATCTCAAACTCTTGACTTCAGGTGATCCGCCTCCCTCGGCCTCCCAAAGTGCTGGGATTACAGGCGTGAGCCACTGTGCCCTGCCTGAACTTCTTTTTAAATAAAAATCCAGAGTATGTATTTTGAGCTTTCACATTAAAATTTCAAAGCTAAGTATTTTCAATGTTGCAAATTTTAATGTGAAAGCATCTATGATAACGGGAAACTGAATGAACATGGGTATACATTTGACCCTCAGTATCCATGGGCTCCCCGTCCTTAGAGTCAACCTACCATAGATTGAAAATATTTGAATAAAAAATGCACCAAAAATAACAGTACAACAATAACATATTATAAAAAAACAATAACATATTACAAATAAAAAATACAGTATAACCATTATTTATGTAGCATGTACATATTATATATTATAGGTAACCTAGAGATGTTTTAAAATATACAAGAAGATATGGGTTGGTTATATGCAAATACTATGCCATTTTATAGAAGAGTCCTTAGATTTTAGTATTTGTGGTGCATCCTAGAACCAGTCTCCATGGATACCAAGGGACAACTGTATTAATAGAATTTTATTTCCAAAAACATGTGACTGGCTGAATTTGGCCTATGGGCTATAGTTTGCCACCCCCAATCTGAAGTCTATGGCTATAAGGTCCTTTATCAAACTTCAGACAGATCTGAAAGTGTGCCATATACACCCTCTCTACTAGACAGATAGGTTTCTAAGACTCCTGAAACCATTGTTCCACAGCATTCTGATTTTCAGGTAAGCCATAGAGAGGTCTATCACAAAGAAATCATCAGGTATGGATTTTGTCCAATAGATTTAATCTCAACAAGATTTAGAGAAAGACTGCAATTTTCTTGAATATTGTATTGGTGAAAGCATGATCAGCTTGGACCAAAGGGGACATAAAAGTTTCACCATTACACAAAACAAAATACCACAAAACATTCAGAACCTCAGAACTTCTATTGGGAGGACATAAGATGGGAAGGCTGCTTAGCTACAGATGTCGGACGTTTCTTATGTGAATGGAGAGGTGACACAGAGGGTTGAATCAAAGCCCTAGAGAACTGAGATGAGACCCACAGAATGAATCCCAAGGAGCAGAACTGGGTTTTAATGAAGGGGCTGGCAATATATCCTGAGTTTCATAATTGTTACAGACCAGTGTCAGCTATGTGTTTTACCTTTTATCACATTTTGAATAGTACGGTCTATTGCAATTCTCCTATCCTTGGATCACCACTGTGCATTAGTTGTGTTGAGGGCAGATACATGTCTCTTGAGTTGGTGAGTCTTTAAGATGAAAGGAACTATACTCAATGTCTTTACCTGAGGATCTGCACCAGGGAAGCCTCATCCACATATGGATTTAAATGACAAGGCTCTTGCACTTCAATGGCATAATAAGATCAGAGTTTAGTTAAATTGGAGGTGGGGATAAGTGCATTGTTCATGTTGAGGAAAAGAAATAATGCGTATCCAGAGGGTAGACTCTGGTAAAATATAGATGGACACAAAGTTTGTGGTACTCTTCCCCTTGATAGGTAAGAAATCATTTCCTTCCAATTTATACTGACCTGGCCTTAGTAACTTGCCTGATCAAGAGCATTGAGCAAATAAGGAACTGAGACTTTCAAGGCCAGGTGATAAGAGAGCTTGCTGCTTCTACTAACAATCTTTCTTGGATTCCTGAAATACCATGTAAGAAGTCTTACCAAGCTTAGATCACTTATACAGAAGGGACTCATAGAGGTGCTCTGGTTAACCAGATGAAGACAGACTTCTCATCATACTGACAAGACACCAGACACATGAAGTAGATGTCTTGAATCCTCTGAACCAGACCATTTGTACACTGGATACAACTGGATATCAAACTGAACACAAACTATCATCTATGCAACATATGCAACAGATACAATAAAATTGTTGAAGTATTTTTGTTTTAATCTGCTGAGTTTTGTGGGATTTTGTTATGCAGCAAAACCGGCATGAAGGTTATTTATAGTCTATTTTCCCACTCATTAGGAATATCTCTATATATTGCCATTCAGAAAGCCATATGTTGCATTATAGGGTGATGCTCTCGACTGCACTGGGTGAGTTACATAATATATACTCTATGGTCCATATCCTGAAAAGTCTTTGTTCCAAAACCCATTTGGCCCTAGGAGTTTTAGGTAAGGAATTTTAGACATGTATTATTTTCATCATGTTGAAATTTAATTTGTCCTATATCTGAAAGTGGAAATGGGCTGCTTTGCAGGGCCTATTAAAAAAACTTAAGAATACAAAGCAATGTAGACAGTACCCAGAAGTGTCCCTTATCTCCAACAAAGACTGTTCAGCCAGCTGATTGGGAACCTTTCCTGATACTCCGAGATGGGATTGGATTTTTTTGTCTTAGCGCTCCCACAGAGCCCCAGATTTATATTTCACTGGGACTAATCATAGCACACAATAACATCAACAATAGCAAACAAACACTAACCTAGCATTTATTATGTGTCAGATACTGCTCTGGTGATTTTACATGTGTCACCTCAAAGGTCCTTCAGCTGTTTATTAGCTTCATCTTTTAAGTGTGAAAAGTGAGGCACAGAGCTACAGTGAATTTTACAGAAATTTACGGAATATTTACCTACAGCCAGGCATCGCTTGCTACCTAACAGCAGGAATATGATCAGAAAAATGTGCCGTTAGACAATTTTTAATTGTGTGAAAAATCACAGAATGTACTTACATATGCCTATCTTATATAATTTATTGCCTATAGGATATAAACCTGTATTGCGTGTTTCTATACTAAATACAACCGTAATACAATGGTAGATATTTGTGTATCTAAACATAGCTAAACATAGAAAAGATACAATAAAAATACACTATAAAAGATAAAAATGGTATACCTAGATAGGGCGCTTACCATGAATGGGGCTTACAGAACTGGAAGTTGCTCTGGGTGAGTCAGTGAGTGGCGCGTGAACGTGAAGTCCTAGGGCACTGCTGTAGACTACTGCAGACTTTATACGCACTGAACACTTAGGCTACACTAAATTTATTTCTAAAACTATTTCCTCAATAAGAAATTAACCTTAGCTACTATAACTGTTTTTACTTCATAAACTTTTTTTGTAATCTTTTCAACTCTTTTGTAATAACATTTCCCTCAAAACACACATTGTACAGCTGAACAAAAATCTTTCTTTATATACTTACCATATATGCTTTTTATTTTACAATATATATGTTTACTAAAAATATATATTACATTCATAAAATCTAAGACACACATATCAAGTCTGTGTAGGGTCAAGGTCATACATATCACTCTCTTCGACCGCCACATCTTGTTCTGCTGGAATGCCTTTGGGGCAATAACATGCACGGAGCTGTTATCGCCTGTTAGTACTGATACTTCCTTATTCCGATTCAATTTTGTACATTTCTTTCTCTGAAAACAGCCTGAGGCAGGTCCTCCAGGAGAAGGTATGATAACAATACCTTCAGTACAATACTGTGCTAAATACAGCTGTAACACAAGAGTAGATATTTAGTACAGTACTAAATATAATAACAATACTTCTGCTGAAGGATCTGCCTGAGGCTGTTTTGCAGTTAACTTTTTTAAATAAGTAGGAGTACACTCTAAATAACAATGAAATTACAGTATAGTAAATACATAAATCAGTAACAGAGCTGTGTATCATCATTACTAAGTATTGTGTACTATATACAATTTTATGTGCTGAATTTTATAAGACTGGCAGTGCAAGTTTATTTGCACCTGTATCACCACAAACATATGAGTAATGCGTTGTGTCAGACGCTAAGGTAGCCACAGTGTCACTAGCTGGTAGGAATCTTTCAACCCCATTATAATTTTATGGGACCACTGTCCTTTATGTGGTCTGTCACTGACTGAAATTTCATTACATGGTGCACAATTGTATTGACTTGTGGGTTTCACCTGATTATCTAATTCCCAGCAGCAAGATATCTGCCTTACTCACTATAACAATGCCAGTCCCTAGTACAGGAACTGGAATGATATAAAAAAGAGAAACTTCAATGAGAGTTTTAGACAATAGTGGGATTTATATGCTGGTTCCAACTCTACCTGACTGCTTTCCCAGGCAATGGGTGACAGATTCCCTCAAGGCTCACTATGGCACCCCTGCTGATGAGAGGGCTCTGCCATCACCCTGGGAACTGCAGAGTGTGTTTTTTGTGTGTGTGATAGTGGATGGGATATGATCAAGCTGACCTTCCCTCTACCACGGGCACACAGCAGAAAGTTACCAATGAGTTTTAGAAAAGTTGTCCTGTAGGATTACGTCAGGGACACTGCTAACAGGTACCTGTCATGTATAGGTTAATGATGCACAGACAAAACCTCTTTGAATCCTCAGCATAGTTTTTTGAGGTACGCAGCATTAATAGGATGCATATTTTGCAAATAAGGAAAGCAAAACTCAAAGTAGTAAAATACCCAGCCAAATTGACAGCTCTAGGAAGTGACAGGTTTCTGTGAATCCTTGGAATGTTTTCTTCATATATTGTATGAGTTTCCTGTGGCCTCTATGGCAAGTTATCACAAACTTAATGATTAAAGCGGTGCAAGTTTATTATCTCACCATTCTTGTGGTCAGGAGTCTAAAGTCTGTTCCATTGGGCGAAGGTCAAGGTAGTTGGCAAGTTTTATAGCCTCAATCCTCTCTTCTGTCTTTTGAGACCTCATTCTTATCTTTATTGTATGTGTAAGTCACAAAAGTAAAAGATAGGTGCTTAGTTTTAACACGTGGATTGTTTTATCATGAGATTAACTGTAGATGCACCTTTCTATTTTGTGTCTTCAGAATGACTTTCATAGCCACAAAAAAGTACAAAATATTGGAGATAAATGCATTCCTAGTACTCACAGAGGTGAATGAATTCTCCCAAGGTCACATTCAGTGACAGGAAACCAACTGCAATGTGACTGGTTGGTATCCCAGCACATTTTTATTTTTCACTTGTGCTTTAAAATCCAAATGGATCACCTTAGCCCTTTCTTGGTTGATTACAAAAAGGCACAGTACTCAACAAAGCAAAAAAGAACATATGATAGGTGTAAAGTTTTTCTTTTTTTAAATCTACAGGTCCTCCTGTAGAATGAAAGTTCTTAAATGAAAGCAATTTGATTCAGTTATTCCACATTCCCAGCACCTAGTACAGGTTCTAGAACATTGGGATTATTCCATTAATATTTGCTAAGAGAATGAACATTCTCTATTTGAGTTCACAGAGTCTAACTACTTCAAGAAAACACAATATAGACATGTCAAAAGTCCTAAGAATTTACTCAAATGGAAATGCAAATAAATCAGCAGTTGGATGTCGCTATCATAGAATAAAGCCTATTTTGTGTTCTAGCAATAGAAAAACCATGGATCTCAAAATGAGATGATCATTTCACTCTCCACTGCCTTGTTCACAGCACAGTAGGCTTCTGCTGTTAGTCAATAAATACCTGTTGAGCATTTACTGCATGCAGGAGTAAATACTAAACCCTAGAAACACAAAGGTAAACAATAAATAATAATCCAATAACTCATAGTGCATTATGTTAGTGGGAGTTTAAACTTTGATGTCAGAAAATGAGTTGCATAAAATAAAGCTGTTTCTATAATTGACAAACATATTTTCATTGAAAATATTCAAATAAAACCAAATTATCAATACTATTTACTGATATATCCCTTTTAAAAGATAACCTCTCTTATTGTTCGATATGCAAGTACTTAGTTATTTAATTAAAAGTGTACACATTACTATCGGGAAGAAATGCCAGGTGATTTGAACACCGAACAGGAATATTTTACCTAAATCATGAGATTGTATTTGAAGTCATGGGTGGAGTTAGCTGGGAGAAAAGGCAGTGAAGACCATTACAGGTAGAGGACAGAATACTGAGACATTTTTCACATACTAAGAAAAAATAATGTCCTGAGACATCATTGAAAAATTGTTAGATGGTATCAGAAAGACAAAAGTAGATATTAGATTAAGATGAGATTGAAGAGAAAATATTTCAGTTCCTGTAGGAATATCATGGCTGAAATTTATTCTTCATGGTCCAAATATTGCTGAACTTTGGTAAACTAGGGCATATTCATATAAGGGCATAAGGGTCTATGAAGGACATACAAGAAATCATGTCATATAATGAAGCGGTTAACACTCTGAGTATGTTCAATCTGAATAAAAAGACTGGAAAACTATAATCAATTTTATATTTTCCATTTCTTTAGCTACTTGAGGTTGAGCTTTCTTTCTAATAGGTTTACACAGTTTATATTTATTTCAGTGCTTTTTTCTCTTCACATCCTTTCTCATTTTTATCTCGACTTCTTTACCTTCTTCGTATCAATGTAGCAATGTAGTGTTATTTTTTTTCAATTTGATATGAGGGAAATATTTTCTGTAGTGGAAAATTTCTGTTTTCACATTGTATTAAAGTATTTTTGCTGTGCATTCTTAAATGTGGGATGTTTTTAAGCAAATGTATCAGTTTTTTTTTTTCCTTATGACTTTTGGGTGTCCTGTCTTGTATTGGAAGACACATATATGTTTCTTAATGTTCTTCTATCTTTTCTCCTATGTTCTACATCAAGGGGTGAGTGTTAACTGGAAGAAAAAGTGTAAGAGAGACCAACCTTCTCTGACCCCAGAGCTTCCATCCCACTCCAAGGAAAATAAAGTTCAACATCTGTTCTAATCCCTGAATGTTCAAGTAGAATCTCCTTCTCAGATGAAAATTGCAATCTTAGCCAGTCTTTTGTCCTTAATGTTGTATTATCACAAGAGTGTTTTTGGAAGAAAGCTTAAAAAAGTGCTTACTGATTATCTATAAACATGCATTTTTATCTTTGGAATACAACTCACGGTGCACTAAGATGTATCATATGTGATCAACTGCACTGAATATGATGCCCTTTGTTTAAAGGGTGTGTCTATGTAATTTTTAGTTTCTTAAATTTTTACCAGAGACACTTGAACTTTTTCTACCATCCATGACACATATTTTGTAAGTTGGTTTAAGAGGAAAATTTCTGGGAAAAAAACACCAAAAAATGTTGTTAATTACTCCTTTCATTTGTTAAGAATAATGTTAGTTCCTTCTAAGAATTTCATAACTTGATACTCCATTACTGGAGATAAATCTGATTCCTTAAAATGAATTGTTTTTCCTTCTTCAAACAGAATTTCTTAGGCCCGTGTCTGGAACGTTAATACGGTACCTTCCTGTTGCATTATTTTTGTGTCTTTATGAGATGTTCATTGAGGGGAGCAGTATCATCATAAATATATAAAGACAAATAAACCACTGGTGTATTATTTATTTACTTACTGTGGTAAGAACACATAATATGGATTCTACCCTACTAATAATTTTTAAAATTTTTACCTGATATGTAATTATACATATTTATGTGATATAATTTAATGCTTTGGTACCTGTATATGTTGTACAATAATCAAATCAGGGTAGTTAGTATATCCATTGCCTCATGCTTCTATCTCTTCTTTGTGGTGAGAACACTCAAAAGCTTCTCTTCTTGACATTTAGTAATATAGAATACCTTACTGTCAAGCACAGTCACTGTACTGTGAAATGTAGCACCAAACCTTATTCCTTCTATCTTATTGTAACTTCGGACCTGTTAACCCACCTCTTCCTATCCTCCTGTTTGCCCCTTCTTTATCCAGTCTCTGGTGATAACTGTTATACTCTCTATATCCATGATATCACTTTTCTTTATTTTCTAACTTCCACATATGATGTCTATTTTTCTGTGTTTGGCCTATTTCACATAACTTTGTGACTTCCAGGTTCATCCATGTTGTTACATATGACAGAATTTCATACTTTTTATGGCTAAATAGTATTCCACTGTATATGTGTGCATCTAAACAAACACATATACATTTTATTTAGCCATTGATTATTGGGCACTTAGGTTGAGTCTCTATTTTGGCTGTTGTAAATGGTGCTGAAATAAATATGGGGAGGCAGATCTGTTATTGACAAACTTCATTTCCTTTAGCTATATGCCCATTAGTGGGGAATGCTGGATCTTGTTCTATTTTTAATTTTTTGAGAAACCTCTACATTGTCTATACTAATTTTCAAATCCACCAACAGTACACAAATGTTCTCTTTTCTCCGTCCTCACCAAGACTTGCTTTGTTGAATATTTTTTGATAACAGCAGTTCTAGTTTAAGTGAAGTATCTCATTAAGATTGTGATTTGCATTTCCATGATAATTAGTGATGCTGAGCATGTTTTTGTTATACCTGCTAGCTATTTGTATGTCTTCTTTTAAGAAATGTCTGTTAAGCTATTTTGCCCATTTTATATAAGATTTTTTTTTTGCTTTTTTTTTGTGGGTTTTTTTTTTGCTGTTGTTTAATTTTTTAAATATATTCTGGATATTAACTCCTTTGTTAGATGTATCGTTTGTAAACATGTTCCCCTCTTATACAGGTTGTCTTTTTCTTCTGGTACTAATCCTTTATTGTGAAAAAGCTCTTTAGTCAGATGAAATCCTATTTGACTATTTTTTGTCTTGTTGCTTTTGCTTTTGAGGTCCTTATTTTTAAAAAAAATCCTAGTCCAGATCAATGTTGGGAAAGGGTTTGCCTAGGTTTCCTTCTAGTAGTTTCGTAGCTTTGGAATCTACATTTAAGCCTCCAATTTGATTTGATTTTCTAATATGGTGAGAGATGGGTATCTAATTTCATACTTCTGCATGTGGATATTCAATGTTCCTGGCACCATTTATTGACGAAACTGTCTTTCCTTGATGTGTATTCTTGGTATCTTTGTCATTTACAGTGTAGCATTGTTACCATATAAGCATGCTGTACAACATGGTTACAAGGTAACAGTACTTTAGGACATTTTAATCTTGCTTACCTGGAATGTTATACCTATAAAATAATAACTTCTCAACCCCTTGCAACTCCTGCCTCATGCGCCTCTTAGCTCCTGGCAACCACCATTCTATTTTCAGCTTCCATAAATTTGACTAGTTTGGGTGCCTCATATATGTGGAATCATGCAGTATTTATTCTTCTATGATTGGCTCATTTGATTTAGCATAAGATCTTAAAGTTTCATCCATATTGGCAAAAATAGAAAGATTTTCTGGAAGACTTTAAGTAAAGACTATCCAATGTAAATTCTGTCATAAAGTAGAGAAAAAGGCCCAAAGATCACTGCTTCTCTCCCTGGTATAGAAAGATAAGATATTTCTACACTATCTGTGGTCTTGTGATTTGTAAGCTCAGTCAACAACCAGAAGAAGACAGAGACCAGTGAAAAATTATTACCTCTCTGAAGCTCAGTTTCTCATCTGAAAAAACAAGAAATGGTAAGGAAACATCTCCAGATACTTCTTAGTTTTGACCTTTGCATCTTATCAGCTGCTATGAGATGTTAAACCAAACAAACAAACAAACAAAAACTAAAAATGAGGACAGGTGGAAAGTAATGTTCTGTTTGACCTTTGGTCATCCCCTCAGCATCTTGACCTGACCTTCACCAGTAACTAAAACTGCCATTTTTTCATGGCTTATTTGGGGTCAAGTAAATATTAACTATGAAAATACTTTGTAAATAGAAAAAGTTCTTTGCAGTCATTGAAGGTTTTTTATTGAAAGTAAGAACAAACAACATTGGTTAAATAAAGTTTAAACAAAAGACAAACATACACTGAAACAAGCAAGAGCAAGGGTTAGAAAACAAAATCAAATTATTGGCAGGCTCCTGAAAATTTTTAAAACTATTGGAGGAATTATATAAACTTGAGAAGGCCGTTAGAAGCAAGTCTTTCTGTAGTACACTGTTGCTAACCTGATACATCAACAAGGCAAGTGATACAATTAAAATTCCATATTCTAAGGAGATAGAATCTGACTGGCCTCACTTGGATCAGGTGTCCTCCCTCAATCTGTCAGATTTGGCAATTCTAGTGACATAGTGACCTGTCACAAGCACTGGTGGCCTGGATCTGCAGAGGCCCCAGTGTCCACAACAAGGTAAAGTGCAGTGGGACAGCAGGTCTGCCTGATACATATATGACATTTATTGTTTCTCAGCAAAAATAATTCTGGAAATATATGTATATATGCACACATAATATATATATAAAACATATATGTCATATATAATTATATATATTATATATATAACATATGTCATATATAATTATATATATATTATATATATACACATATGCAAAAAAATTGAGTAGCTCAATACATGAGAAAAAAAAAGAAAGCTCTTGGACATTTCTGCTCTAGTCAGGTTACTCTGTTGAATCCCCAGGATGGCTGTAGCCTCATGTTTTGTGTGTAAATAGCTCATAAAGACTAGAGAAAATCTATTAGATTACCATAAATAGTCCTTGAGAACAAACAGTATGATAAGCATTGGAGGTGATATACATGTAAAAAACAAAACACACTATCTTTATCCTCTTAGGAATAAACCTTTAATGAAAATTAAAAATCTTGAAATTTAAAATCTAATAGAAAGACAATGGAAATCTGCAAAAATCAAAGGCCATGGAGTTGAGATTCTGGTTTATTATCTATGCCTATATGTGCATATATATAGATATATATATATGCATATGTGTGTGTGTGTGTATATGGTGAGAGAGACATATATATCTATGCCTATATATCTATAATATAGGCAGAATATAATAAGATTTTCTGAAAATCTCACTGAAATATTAATATGGGCACAGAAACTTAAATGAGCTAATGATAACAACAAAGACCTGACCTAAAAGACTAATTATATGGAGGATCTAGAGAAGTTTCAGCTTATCTCAAGGCAAATAGAATTTTAGTGGTGTACCTGAGCAGCAGCACTACGAAGGGAATAAGGCTGTGCTCCTGGAATTAGAATCCTGGGACCTGTCCATTCTGTCCACTTTTTTGCTCCAATGCAAACTCTGCAGCATCCAGAAAAATAAGAAGCTGTTAGATTTAACATGAGAATTTTATTGTTTCAGAAAAATTATAAAGCTTCCACTTCTCTATTCTTGCATGACATGTCTTATACCTACATAGCTAGCCAGTGATTGCCATTCATTATAAGCATACCTTGATAGTGCAGCAGGCAGTGTCTGTTCCAATCCATGTTTCCTTGCCCTGTCTTTGAATGAGCTCACCTGCAGCTCTAATGGATAGTTACCAGCAACGTGACAGTATCTCTCTCTATCTGTTTGCTTCAATGCTTGCTTTGGCCGTACAGGCTTGGTCTGATCTGCAAGTCCAACTCAAAATATAGGAGAGCTAAAGCTGCAAGGGTCAATGTCTACCAACAGGGGGATGGGAGTCAATGAATAAGTGACCTCAGTCTCTTCAGACTTTGCTGGAAAAGCTTGAATATTTCTCATAGAGACCCTTGTGGTTTGGAATTCAAGTTGTTTAGACTGGTAAGCCACTCATCAATGGACACTACCTCTTCTTTTATTTCACTTTCCCGCTCCCTATCTGGAATCATAAATAAACGACCTGTTTCTAAGTTCTTGTAACATGGTCTAGTCTAAGACAGACAGACAGGATAATTGTCTGTAAAATGAGAAAAGCCAAGTTCCTATAATATAGTTCTAGATAACATGCAATAGACGGTGTTTATGACGAGGCAAGCACTATTTGCAAGCTTTCTAAGAAATGCAATTTTTATGTCCTTGGGCCTCAGAATGCCATTTATGAGGACAAAATGTTACTCGCACTAGAATTCGGTGTACTGAATTGCATAAGGAAAGATCACAGTATTAGCAGAATAGAGACCTAGATCATGACCTGTCCCAAAGTGATCATATCATTTAAGAAATATTAACACATAAATAAAAGAATGAAAAGTAGAATAAGATGGATTTTTTTTTGAGACGGAGTTTTGCTCTTGTTACCCAGGCTGGAGTGCAATGGCGCGATCTCAGCTCACTGCAACTTCCGCCTTCTGGGTTCAAGCAATTCTCCTGTCTCAGCCTCCTGAGTAACTGGGATTACAGGCACACGCCACCATGCCCAATTAATTTTTTGTAATTTTAGTAGAGACGGGGTTTCACCTTGTTGACCAGGATGGTCTCGATCTCTTGACCTTGTGATCCAACCACTTCAGCCTCCCAAAGTGCTGGGATTATAGGCATGAGCCACCACGCCCAGCCTGAGATGGATTTTTTTTTTTTTTTAGTTGAAACAAATGGACTTTTTGATGCTGAGTTTCTTGGATGGGTGGTGCATAATATCATTCATTAGGATTGATGAATGTAGTTTTTTTCATTGATGACAGCTATGTGTCTATACATACATAATTTTGTATTTGTTGTTGTTGTTGTTGTTGTTGTTTTAGAAGAGATGGGGTTTCTCCATGTTGGTCAGGCTGATGTCGAAATCCTGACCTCAGGTGATCTACCCACCTCAGCCTCCCAAAGTGCTATGATTACAGGCATGAGCCATGGTGCCCAGCCCCAGAATATTTTTCTTGATATGATGGTGAAGTCTCTAGATTAAAAAATGCTTTATATTTAAAAAATTTACATCCTGAAAAAAATGCACCTTTTATTTATTTTCCAGCTTAAAGATTTCAAAGGAATTGGTGCTCTATCAGAAAAGGTTGCACAAACAGAAGACTTGCAACAAGTCAGTAATTTAACCCTGCGACAGGTTCAAAGAAGGGCTAACACAGCCACGAGAGGGTTCCACAGACAACATATTCATGCTGGTGCTACAACTCCTTTACTTATCAATGAGGAGAGCAGAGCAAGGACTTGTGGAAAATAGATTAAAGAAGACATTTAACTTTTCTGGATTCCAACATAAGGTCCTCATTTTGATAACTACATATATATTGTACATTTCCCCTAGTTTTAGGAAAGGAAACTACTTGTCTAAAATGGTGACAATTCAACCATATGTTGACAGTTTTTCATGGCCAGTGGGAAGTCATGGGCTTCCTTTGTGTGGTAGCAAGCTAGTACTCATTAGACTCAAACCCCAGTGACACACAGAAGCTGAAAACTAAAGCACACACTTGGCTGTGAATCCGAGAACATGCATTTTCTACCAAGCCCTGCAATCATAGCAGTGAGAGCTTGGGTGGTGTGCACAGTGGAAATACTAAGAGTTGGGAGCCCAGTAATTCGAACTATGGTCCTAGGACCTACCATTTCGCATTCTAAGACAATTCATGACAAGTATTGGGCTCATAGTTTTTCCATTTGTATAGAAAAAAAGACTAAATAATATCCGAGAGTATTACAAATGATTTTGTAAAGCCAGTGGCAGAAAACTGATGCTTATATTTATTGATTTATCAGTGCTTTGGGGTAGCCAAAATTAATTTCAAAGGAGGACCTTAACTCCGTCAGATACACCCTTGGCTCAAGTTTTTATGAGTGTGAGAAACTTCTGCTTCTTTTTTTTTTCCCAAAGAAAATCCTGAATAGAGCTCTCTAACTCCCCTAGTGCATGTAAACAGTTCTCCTTACTCAAATGTTGTGGAGGCAGATGAGTGCTATGTTAATTACACTAACTAACCACTTACTCTATTTTTACTAAGGGTTACAACTTTTATATCATGGCATCTCAGTTTCCACAGCTCTGATGAAACATAACGGTTATGCATGAGTATTGCTGAGGGCTCCCACCCACATATCTTATTTCAAATAGTCCAAAGTGTAAAACTTCCTGCCAAAACAAGTCAGATCAGCAGAGGACTAGAAAGGTAACTCACATAGTTTTCCCCTTGTGTGGTATAATGCAAACATATATTGGTTTTGGTCACCTCCTTGGCCCCAGGCACAAAGGTCCTAAATCTTTTGGGATTTCTGAGTAATAAGTGTGTCTTTTTAAATTTGTACTAGGTCCCTTTTTATCATACATGAGTTTATGCTAATGAGTTGACTTAGAATGGGGCTTTATAGGCTTAGAATGAGACTGGTCAACAGAGACACAACGTGATTCTGGGTTAAAACATTCAGCCCCACCCACCAAGCTCTTGGAAGAGGAGTAAGGGTCTAGAGACTGAGATCTAAAACACTTCTGAAAAATTATAATTGGAGAGCCTCAGAATTGGCAAATACACCCATGTTCTAAAAGGGTGATGACCCCAACTCCACAGAGCAAAGCTCCTGAGTTCAGGCTCTCACCAAGCCTTGCCTAATGTACCTCCTCAACTGACAGTACATTTGTAACTTTTATAATAACCTGGTAACTGTAAGCAAAGTCCCATCCTGAATTATGTGAGCTGGGCTAACAAACTAGCCAACCTGAGTAGGAGATTGGGGGAATTCCCAATTTATAGCTGGTCTGTGAGAAATATGGATGGCTTCAGGATTTGTGTTTGGCATGTAAAGAGGGGACAGTCTTGTGGGACTAAGCCCTTAAAGCTGTGGAGTCTGATGCATACTCCAGGCAGCAGAATTCAATTCAAGTGTTGGAGACCCAGTAGGCATTTGGAGAATTGGTCATTGGTGCCAGAAAACACCCCACCTTCCTATCCCCCTTTTCCATCAATATTGTTTATAAATGAACTGTACAGTAAGGTCAAGTCATCATCTTTGTGAAGGGACCCAGTTCCTATGAGGGACGGTTGAAAGGACTGGGAACGTTTAGTATGAAGACTCAGAGACTAGGGTCTGAGTGGACTCTTGGCAACTACCTTCTGATAATGTAATGTTATTGTACAATATAGAGAATGATAATTTTTAAATGAGACTTACACAAAAGTAGAAGATACCTGAAGACAGAATATGACAACTGAATAAGGAGTTTCCTATTGATTTAAAATGTCCAGAGATGGAATAATTTTCTCACTATAAATTTACCAATCTAAGTATGGGCAATATCTCTTAAATGCTAAAGAGAATATACATGTCATCTTCATTCATTTTTTATTGCTATAAATAAATACCCAAGATTGGGTAATTATTACCTTTTTTTTTTTTTTTAGAAATAAAGCAATATTTGGCTCACCATTCTGATGGCTGAATAGTGAAAGATTGAGCATCTGTTTCTGATGAGGGACTCAGGCTGCTTCCACTGCTGGTGGAAGACAAAGGGGAGCAGGTGTGTGTAGATCACATGGCAGGAGGGGAGAAGAGAGGGAAACAGAGAGAGGGAGGTGCCAGGATCTTTTTCAAAACCTGCTGTCTCTCTGGAGTTAATAGAGTGAGAGCTCACTCATCCTGTGGCATGGGGGAGAAGGATATTATTCTATTCATAAGGGATCCACCCCTTGACTCAAATGCCTGCCATTGGGCCCCACATTTAACACTGGGAACCAGATTGATTACATCATGAAGTTTGGAGGGGACCAACATCTTAAATCATAGCACATAGAGATTCTGCACTAAGTTTTCAATCAGCCTGTAATCCTATAATAGGCATTCACAGCAGTCATTTTGCTTATTATTGGATGTTTACAAAATACTCGCACGTGATCCTTTCTTGCAGGATTCACAAAACTCTGTTGTAGTGGTTTGTAGTGTAAAAATTCATTCCAGTGATTAAGTGAATTTTCCAAGGTAACCAAAGTAGTCAGCAGTTAGTACAAATTCCCAAACCAACCTTTTGATAGAAAAACCTGTGTTATGCCAAATATATAAAACCTTTATCTGGTGGCTGAATTCACGTGAGTTACAACGAATTCCACTATGATCACTTCTACAAAAAATGAAAAGTACTAACTTCTCTACTATTAATACTAACTTTTAACAATATAACAATATGTACCATCTCTATCTACTGTGATAGTCAACACTCATTCCATATTGCAAAAAGTTACTCTGAGTGTGACTCAGAAGTGGTTCTTCACTTCCCACGGACACTGCAAGCCTAAAGTGTTCAGCCCTATTGAGAAAATACTAATCTCTGAAGAGTAGGACTGGAAAGCTTTGCTGTTTGTAGCAAATATTCTGTACTTTTGGAAACACTCCCCATAATGATCACAGATGACCTGCTGTAGAAACACATATGATTCATTCTTTCTTGCTGGGTTGAAAAATCTCAAAGAAAGTACTACGTCCCCCAACTTTGCCACCATGTTACAGTGAGAAGGTTCAGAAGAAGCAAAAGCAAATGCCTTTCTGTAACTTCAAATGGAACAGTTTGTTGGAGGCAAAGTCCAAGTCTAAAACATCTCAAATAAAAATTACAGGCCGGGCATGGTGGCTCAAGCCTGTAATCCCAGCACTTTGGGAGGCCGAGGCGGGTGGATCACGAGGTCAAGAGATGGAGACCATCCTGGTCAACATGGTGAAACCCCATCTCTACTAAAAATACAAAAAATTAGCTGGGCATGGTGGCACGTGCCTGTAATCCTGGCTACTCGGGAGGCTGAGGCAGGAGAATTGCCTGAACCCAGGAGGCGGAGGTTGCGGTGAGCCGAGATCCCGCCATTGCACTCCAGCCTGGGTAACAAGCATGAAACTCCGTCTCAAAAAAAAAAAAAAACAAGATACAGTCTATTTTACATAGAAAACATATTAAAGTGTATTTAGCCTTCAAGGACTATTTATTATACATGGTCACCCTGGTAGAGATTTGTGGGGAAAGGGAATCTACACAAATCTATAAAAATCTGCTTTGTTGGCTTTAGAATTTAGAGATAATATTTACCCAAGTGCTTGGGGATATGGACTACAGACATTTTATTTTGAGAACAATCCATGTATTGGATGCAAAAATGCCTACAAGTAATATCTTCCATGTTAAAAGAATATGATTGATTCGGAAAGGTGGAAAACTAAGTGGCGGGCCCTCTTTTCAGTTTCCAGCAGTTTCTGGCATTTTGTGAATGTTTTGAAAATGTTGTCAAGTCAAGAAAAACAAATAATAAATATTTTCAGTCATACAAGTTTTATCTTCATGGCACTCCAAGAGATTTCACTAAGACATCGGGGCAAGCTGTCCACCTTTCTATAGCAAAAGGAATTTGCTTACGGAAGATAGACAAATTGAGATGCAAAACATTCTGTTAGTGACCACAGGATTTCCTTAGATGTGATTTCTCTGCTCATGAATTATGAAAGCCCAAGAGCAATATTTCATGCCACTACGAATTTTTTTTAATTGAACTATCATTGGCACACAACACAATAAACAGATTTAAAGTAAGGAATTTGGTAGGCTTTGATATGTGAGGATTTCCTGTGAAATCATTATCACCACCAAGAATATAAATGTAACTATCACCCCAAAAATGCTTCTTGTGCTCCACTAATCTCTCCCACATCTAGTGATCCCTATCCAAAGTTTGATTTGCTTTCTGTCAATATAGACAATTTTGAATTTTCCAGAATTTTTAATAAATAAAATAATATAATATGATTTGTCTGGTTTATTTCACTTGACATTTTAAGATCCAACCAGGTATGAATAGTTCATTTATTTTAATTTCTGAGTAATATTCCATGATATAGATACATTACAGTTGGTTTATTTATTCTGTTGGTGATATTGGGGTCATTTTAGTTATTGCTCTAATAAATATAACTTCTTTGAATATGCACTTAAAATATCTTTATAAAATACACATTGATTTCCACTGGGTAAATTCTTAGGAATGAAATGGATGGATCATATATTAGTTATATGATTAAGTTTTTAACAAACTGTCAAATTGTTCTCTGAGGTGGTTATATAGTAATTCCACTTCCTTACCAATACCTGGCATGGTGAGTTTTCTGTTGTGCTTTGTATTCCTATTTTGTTTTCCATTTTATACCTACTAATTGTTGTGTAGTGGTGAATCAATGTGGTTTATTTGCATTTTGCTAACAACCGATAATGCTGATTCTCTTTCCATGTGCTTACTTGACATCTGTACATCTCTTGTCATGTATCAGTTTAAACTTTTCCCATTTTTATTGAGTTGTTTTCTAATCATTGAATTTTGAGATGAATATATTATATATTCTTTATACACTTTCCTTATCAGATATATATCCTACAGAAATGTTATCCTAATCTGTGGCTCTCTTTTCAATATCTTTAGAATATCAGAAGTTCTTAATTTTGATAAAGTCCAAGTTTTTATCTGATATAAATTGTGATTTTACTGTTAGACCTAAAAAATATTTTATAACTCAAAGTCACACAAATTTTCTCCTGTTTTCAAGAAGTTTTATATTTTCAGATTTTACATTCGTGACTATGAATTATTATGTTAATTTTTGTGTATGATGTGAAACACAGATGAGTGTTTTTTCCATATGAATATTTAGTTATTCTAGCACTATATTCTGAAACGACTACCTTTTCTTATTGAATTGTTCTTGCACTTTTGAGGAAAATCAGTTGACCATACTTGTATGGATCTATTTTTGGATTATCTATTTCATCTTACTTATTCATTTGTCATTTTAAAATTTCAATATCACAAACTCATCTTTATTTTAATTTTATAATAAGTCTTAAAGTCAGATAGTGTAAGCCCTTCACCTATGTTCTTAATTTTAAAGTTTTGTGCCTATTATATACATTATATATATATGTTAACTTTATAAAATTTTATCAACTATAGATCTACTTGGAAAGAACTGAGATCTTAACAATAGTGAAGATGAACTTCTATCTGATGAACAAGGTATCTCTCCATATATTTAAGGCTTTTCTTTTTAAAATGTATCTTCATGACATTTTGTAGTTTTCAGCATACATGCCTTGGTAATCTCTCTGCAGGTGTATCACTTTACAATTTTCATGCTATTGTAAATGTTAGTGGTTTTAAGTTTAAATTTCCAGTTGCTAATTGCTAATATATAGAAATACAAATGGTTTTTTTAAAAAATTGATTGTGATAGCCAATCAATCTGAACTGACACCTCAACAAAGATGTTATGATGACAGTAAACGAAGAAATCCTCAACATCGTGTCATCAGGACATACAAATTAAAGCAACAATGAGGCACCATTATCAGGATGGCATCTGTTAGAATGGCCAAAATCCAAAATATTGACAGGACGCTGGTGATTAGTGCAGAAATATTCTCATTACATGACATTCTGGAAAAGTCAAGACTATAGTGACAGAAAAAGATCAGTGATTGCCAGGAGCAGGCAGTGAGGAAGGGATGAGTAACAATAAAACTATTGTGTAAGATATCGTAATGTTGGATATATGTTGGTAAAACACATACATCTGTACAATACAAAGAGTGAACCCTCATGTAAACTATGGACTTAGTAATGTATCAATATCATTTATTGTAAAAATGCATTGCATCAATTAACACAATATGTTAATAGTCAGGGATATTAAGGGGCAATAGATAAGGAGTATTATGGAAACTCTTTATACATTCCATTCAAGTTTTATGTAAACCTAAAGCTGCAATAAGAGAAAATGTTTACTAATTAAAAAAAAAACACTCATCAAACATTTAAGAAATATTGATCACATACTCTGAGGGCTTAACAAAGTAAGTTATTTTAGAGATGTAGTGTGTTTAATTATTTATCTATTGATATTCAAAAGAAATTTTGCATAAACTATAGTATAATATGTAAATAATCTTTACTTTCTTTTCTTTTCTTTAATCTGGATGCCTATCATTTATGTTTTCTTTCCTAATTGCACTAACTTGAGCTTCCAATAAAATGCTAACCAGACATGCTTAGGACAGACATCTTTGTCTTATTCTTGACCTCAGTGGGGATGACATTCAGTATTTCACTTTTAAATAGTGTTTTTCATGGTTACTGATTATCAGGTTGAGGAAGTCCTATTTATAGTTATAGTTTTCTATGCTGTTTAGTCAGTAATGAATTGTGAAATTTACCATATACTTTCTGTGTCTATTCAGATGATCCTACATTTTTTATTCTTAAGTGTTTTAATCTGAATTGTCTTGATTGATTTTTGAATGTTAAAGAATATCACAGCCTAGAGATAAATTCTACATGTTATGACTTTTGATATATTGTTGGATTCTGTTTGCTAGCATCTTTACGCTTTTCCCATATACTCCGAGAATACTTGCTTGCAGTGCTTGTAGATGCAGCATTTACCCTGAATGTTGCACAGAGTAGCTAGCTTTTATTATTATTTTCACCTTGCTCTAGTACAGTGACTTGGGAAACAAAAGACATCATTCTATTTATAGCATTCCATTTTTAGCAGTAGTATTTCCGTTTACAAAATATGGTAATTCTTGACCTCTCAAAATGTCAAATCCTAGGCAATGTGACATTCCTACATGTGATGTTCACGTGGTCCTCCAGCAGTGGTTGGCTGAAGATTAATTTGTTAAATCTGATTTTTCCAAAAAAAATGATTCTGATTATTCTGATATTAGTTCTATTTAGAAATCACTCCAAGAACATTTTTTATATTTTATTTTCACATTGAAAATCAGTCAGATTTGCTCCAGCCTCAGAGGGTGTTTATGTAAAATTAAAGAAGTGCTGGAAGCAAGCTGCGCTTTTTTCCGTAAATGGAAAAAGGTACTTAATAAATAAAATTCTTTGCATCTATTTCATGGGGGATATTATATATTATAGCATATTTGTCTGTTAATTCATCTTTCATTTTAAGAAAATATTTGTATAGAATTTTTATAATTTCAGTATGTTTAATCTTCATTAAAAGACAGAATTTACCAAAGAAATCCTCTTGGTTTGAAATTTTCTTTATGAAAAAGTATAACTGAAAATTAAATACATTTATCAGATGTAGGGCTATTCGGATTATCTATTTTTATCTTGAGTTAGTTTTGATGATTTCTGTTTTCAAGAAAGTTTTATTATTTTATTATTGTCAAAGAATGCAGTTCATATGAACTGATTTACCTAAAATTTGTCAATATTTGTTTATGGCTCTGGATATAGTCCATTCTGGCAAATGCTTTCTGTGCACTTGAAAAGAAAGTATATGCTTCTGTCAATTTAAATATTAAGTCGATTATTTTGGTTGATATTGTTGTTTGTTTTTAGTATAGCATTACTGCTTTTTTCATCTAGTTGTAACTTCAGTTATTGAGAGGCGTTAAAATAATCAACTGTTCTCTTAAGCATTATTTTAGTTTATCTTGCAAGCCTATGACTTATTGCTTAATGTATTTTAAATCTGTTTATTAGGTACATAAATCATTTATGATTTTTATGCCCCACTTTATTACTGAATCTGAAACATACACTGCCTGTTATTTATATAGCTACTCCAAATTTCTTTTTTGTTTAATGTTAGCATAGTATAACTTTTTACATAATTTTCTTTAAATTTACATGTCTTCATATGGTTTGTTGTAGTATAATGAAAATGTATACTGTATATAGTTGATTTCTCTCTTTTATACAGTGTGACAGTCTCCATTTCTTATTGTGGTTCTGGAACATTTGTAATTAATGTGATTTTGCGGAGTTGATGTATTATTGCTATATAACAAAATATCCCAAACTAACCAGCTTAAAACACAAACTTTTACGAGCTCACACTTTTTCAATAACCTGGGAGGAGTATAGCTGGGTGCTTCCAGCTCAGAGTCTCCCATGATATGTCATTGAAGCTGTCAGCTGGGGCTGCAGTCATAGCAGATTTGACCAAGGCTGCAAACACTGCTTCCAAGATCACTCATAAGGCTTTTGAAGGATGCTATGTAAATGGGTCTCTCCTTAATGTTGTTAATGAGCTGGCTTTATCTACAATGAGTGGTGAGCCAGAAAGAGAGAGATGACAGAAGGAAGGAGAGAGGAGAGGTCTTTATAAGTCAGTGTGTGAGTTACATACTGTCTCTTCTTCCTTATTTTACCCAAGGAGTGAGCAAATAAGCCCAACCCACAATTAAGAGGAGATAATTACATAAGGATATGAATATCAGAAATAGAGAGATCATGGAGGAATATCTTAGAGGCTGGCTACCACAGTGGGGTTTAAGTCCACTATTTTGCTATTCATTACATCTTTTTTTTTTGTTTCTTTGTGGGTGTTTTTCTGCCTTCTAATAGGTCTCCAAATGCATTAATATTCATTTTTGCAATATCCATAATGTTTAATCTTCCATTAATCCCATCCAGTGTATTTTCAACTGAGAAATTGTTTTTTTCCATCTCCAATTAAACTGATTTATGCATTTAATGTATTTTTCATGTTTTCATTTAACATGCTCACTCTTTTGTCTATGTTCTTGAACATGTCAAATACATTTATAATAACTCTTTCAATGTCTTTGTCCACTGATTCTAACATTTGTGCCATTTCTGGATTGATTTCAGTTGATATGTCTATTCATTATACCTCCTATTTTCTTGCTTCTTTTTATTAATAACAGTTTTCATTAAATACCAGGTATGGATTTTATCCTTTGGCATGCTGGCCATTTTTCTATACCTATACATATCCTTGAACTTTGTTCTGGATCTCAGCGAATTTACTTGTAATTATTTGTATCCTTTTGATTTTTTTCAAGCTTTGTTAAGTAAGACAAGAGCATCAGCGAGTCTAGGACTTGTTTGCTGCCATAAATGAGGTAAACTCTACTATGGAACAGAAACCATCCACAGGCCCATTGAAGCCTAAGAATTCCCTTAGTTCTTTGGGTGTGTTTTTCACTGCCCTCTGATATTTTGCTTACATCCATAGGTCTGTCAGTCTTCAGCTGAAGACTCAAAGAAGACTGTCTACAGGTATCTATAATTCTATCTCTCTCTGTGTTTAGCTCTCTCCTATCATCTGTGAAACTCTGTGCCATTCCCTCAAACAATGAACCACTAGGGTCTTTCTGGGTTCCCCTTACCTGTTCTGTGGTCCGGAAACACTTTATGCAGTTAGCTGAGGCAATGGTAGCATTTGCCGCATTTGTTTCCCCATCCTAAAGAGATTACTCTCCTTATTGACTGATGCCAAATATTTTTAAAGTCTCTTTTAAAGTTGTTTTTTAAAAGTTTTTTTTTCATTTGATGGGAAAATAAATCTGTTTCCTGTTATGCTATCTTGACGGAAAACAAAATGGGAAGATACTTCTTGAAAAAGATCTAAATGGCATTATTTCATGAAAGATAGAGTCAGCCATGTAGGAACAAGATAAAATATTATGATTGATGTATAACGTGGGCACTGAGAGAAGAGCGTAATACATTCAAGATACCAGCTTCTGGCAGGAACAGTAGCAATGGTGGTCTCAGATTCTTTTGATTTCCTCTCTAACTACTAACAAGCAACGCTTAGTGCCTTTGATGGTTAATATTGCATGTCAACTTGATCAGATTGAAGGATACAAAGTATTGTTCCTGGGTGTGTCTTGAGGATGTTGCCAAAGGAGATCAACATTTGAGTCAGTGGCCTGGAAAAGGCCCACCCAGCCTTAATCAAGTGGGCACAATCTAATCAGCTGCCAACACAGCTAGAAGATAAGCAGGCAGAAAAATGTGAAAGAGACTGGCCTAGCATCCCAGGCTACGTCTTTCTCCTGTACTCGATGCTTCCTGCCCTGGAATATTGGACTCCAAGTCATCAATTTGGAACTCGGACTGGCTCTCTTTGCTCTTCAGCCTGGAGAGGACCTATTGTGGGACATTGTGATACTATGAGTTAATATTTAATAAACTCCCATATATATATATATATAGGTATATATACAGATTCCATTAGTTCTGACTCTCTAGAGAGCCCTAATACAGTACCCTTATTCAAAATTGATGTTTTTTAAATTTTACATAAAAATTGAATGAAATTAGGATTCTTTATCTACATCTAAATAGCAATATAAGTAAAAATACCATCTTTACTTAAGCACAGTTTCAGTACGAGTCTCCCTAATAACACCCGCAACTGAGACTTGGTCACTTACACAAAATTGTTGCCTTTAATGCCATTCACAAGAAATCTTGAGCCTACTACTACTGTGCTGGTGTCTCTGAGCACATACATATACTATGAGGCTTCAATATTCACTCAGAGTTGGGCAAGGCTGAATCAGACGAATAAATGAGGGGAGATGAATGGACTTGCAAGGGTAGCAACTAACACTGCAGAAAGATATATGCACCATCTGCTTGACGCAAAGAGGAAAGCCTACATGGTATATTACAAACTAAATAGAGTTGAACAATTTATTCTGATATTTCAGAGGAAACATACTTTGCATTAAGAATGTAGAACCAGAAAGATTATGCTAAAGATGTGAGAAATGTTAGAAGACATTTTTTCCTGGATTTACATAAAAGAAAAATAGATCATTCAACATCAAAATTTGCAGCCATTGCTGGAGAATGGACCCCAGCAACAATGACAGCACATGAACAAATGGAACTTTTATTTTTATTATCAAATTATGTGACCTAAATTATACATTTCTACTCAGCTAGCACTACACTTCAAAAGACAGATTTTTATAGCTGTTAATAAGATGACGGGTTGATGAGTGCAGCAAACCACCATGGCAAGTGTATACCTATGTAAAAAACCTGTACATTCTGCACATGTATCCCAGAACGTAAAGTATAATAAATAATAAAAAAGAAAGCATACACAGAGAAGCCAGATGTCAAATAGTATTCGCTTGCCTTCATGTTTTAAGCAGGACAAAAGAAAGAACAGATTCAGTAATTGATTAGAATCATGGATTCTGGTTGTTTAACCATTAAGGAAAGAAAAAAATGCTTACATGTAAAAGTAAAAATGTCAAACTTCTTGATTTTTAGTTGGAAAGATTAAAGGGTCATCAACTTGTTAAGTGTTATTACTTTCTAATGTTTCATATTTCTTAACACTCTGGAGCAATTCTGAGCTTATATCTCCTTTGAATAGCATGATGTAAATAGAATGTGTTTTAAATTTATATTCAGTGCTGTCCAAAAATTAAGTTGGCTACTAAAATTAGTAGTGAGGCCCTCATTCATGGACATGGGAAATTAGATTCTGTATAAAAATTCTTCTTCACTTAATGCATTAGTCAAGATGTCCCCAGAGAAACAGAAACAATTGGATATGCGTGTGTGTGTGTGTGTGTGTGTGTGTGTGTATAGGTATATATATAAATATATATGTATATGTATATATAGTCATATATATCCTATTGTTTATAAAACACATACACATGTAAGAAGAAATTATTATGGTAATAGTTCACACAAGTATGGAGACTGGAAAGTAACATGATGTGCCATTTGCAAGCTGGAAATCCAGAAAATCCTCTGGTTAAATTCTGCTTGAGCCTAAAGGTCCAATAACCAGAAGAGTTTGTTCAAGGCTAAAGGCTTAGAACTGAGTTGGAGGAGGTGAGAAATGTTCCCTTTTTCCACTTTTTTATTTAATTTGAGCCTTCTATGGATTGGATAATTCTCATTCACACTGGTGAGAAGAAATCTCTCTCTCTCTCTCTTTTTAAATTTAGCCTGCTAATTCAAATGCTAACCCCTTCTGAAAACACCCTCACAGACACCCCCACAGACACACCCTCACAGACACAAACAGAAATAATGTTTGATTAACTGTCTGGGCCTTCTGTAACCCAATTTGATGGGTAAAATGAACCATCACCCTTATGCTTACTATGCTATTAGTGAGAGAGAAGGAGAAAGAGGAAGGAAGAGAAAGAGTAATAAAGGGGAGAAAAAGTGAAAGAGATAAGTGGAGAACCAACACAGGAAATGGCACATGTGAGGAAGTGCAAAAGACAATATGCCCTTCAATTATAAATATGCTAAGTTGACAAAGCTTCAGACATTGACAATAAGGCTAAAAGGAGGCACACTGGGGAACAAAATAAAGCCTCTATATTTCTTAGAATTTTGTATTATGTCCTTTTGAAATTAATTGCAAAGCCAAAAACAATAAACACCATCTATGCATTTAAAATGCCACCTCAAACACTTGGAAATGGATAATAGGTGATAAGTATCATGTCTAATAAAAATATTTTAATTTAAATTGTAAATTTTTATCATCAGCTGTTAATTAAAACTTGTTTCAAAATTAATAGTGAATGAAGAAGAACTACTGAATAGAGGCAAGAGAATGAGCAAAGATTGTATGTAAATATTGGATACGTAGGAAAAAAAATGCATATAGTATCATTTCTTGATTCTACCTCTCTTTTCTTATACCCCTTACATATTCTACGTAAAGGTAAAACAGTACAAAAAAATCAAAGTATCCAATTGTAGTCAAGGAGTTACTGTCTTACATGCCTAAGAAAATGAACTGGTGTAAAGAGGTCATCACACTGGAAATTAAATTTAATCTCAGGAAGAAAACAGCCCATCCAATCCAAAATGGCTATCACATTGAAACAAGCCAAAGAGTCATTGTGATCATAGCTATAAAAAAATATATTAAAAGGATAGTATGAAATTCAACCCAGCATGACCACAGAAATGGGACACTCAAGTCAGCCACACCTGTATTGTGTTCATCCATATGAGCTAAAATCTCCACCTGTGACTCTAGTTTCAAGTCACCTGTCATAATGAGGTGCCAGATTTCTTTATTTTCTGGTTGACCAGGAGACAGAAAGTATTTTTATTAAGGATCTTGGACAAATATGTTGAATCACTATATAACATCAAACACTGAAGACTAGTAAGTGAGCAAGTGTGTGTGTGAGTGTGTATATGTGTTTAGGTAAGATATTTATTAGGGTAAAAAAGTATCATTCACTGTTTGAATTCTTATTGTGAAGGATGTTTCTATCTTTACAAACATAGAAATGGACACAACAAATGCCTCTTATTATTTTGGGGTTTCATAGAGGAATGTGGAATTTTATCATAAGCTTTTTCCATGTCTATTGAGATAATTTTAAGTTTTTTGTTTTAAATTCTGTTTATGTGGTGAATCCCAATTATTGATTTGTCACTATCAAAACAACCTTGCATCCCAGGAATGGAGTTTACATGATCATGGTGAATTAACTTTATGATGTGTTATTAGATTCACTTTGCTAGTATTTTGTTGAAGATGTTTACATCTAAGTTCACCAGGGATATTGGTCTGTAGTTTTCTTTATCTTTTTTCTTTTTTTTTTTTTTTTTTGTCATATCATTGCCAAGTTTGAGTAACAGGGTGATATTGTCCTTTTAGAATGAGTTAGGGAGGCATCTTTCCTACTTGATATTTTGGAATAGTTTCTCTAGCATTGGTACCACTTTTTCTTTGTACATCTGGTAGAATTCAGCTACGAATCAATCTAGTCTAGAGTTTGTTTGGTTGTTTTTTAAAATTACTGATTCTAGTTGGGAACTCAATATTAGTCTGTTCAGGTTTTCAATTTCTTCCTGATTTTATCTTGAGAGGTTGTGTGTTTCCAGGAATGTATTCATTTTCTCTTAATTTTCTAGTGTAGGTGTAGAGAGGTGTTTATAACAGTCTCTGAGGGTTTTTTGTATTTCTGTGGGATCATTTGTAATATAACCTTGTTGTTTTTTTGCTTGTGCTTATTCGATCTTCTCTTTTTCTGTTAATCTAGTTAGAAGTCTATTGATTTTGTTTATTCCTTCAAAAAACCAAGTTTTAGTTTATTTGATTCTCTGTATGGATTTGGGTGTCTGAAATTCTTTCAGTTCTTCTCTAATTTTAGTTATTTATTTTCTTTTACTAGCTTTGGAGTTACTTTGTTCTTGCTTTTCTAGTTATTCTAGGTTTGCTGAACACCTAGGAAATATCATTTTGAACATTAACCTGGGGAAATAATTTATGACTAAATCCTGAAAAGCAATTGCAAAAAAAAAAAAAAAAAAGTTAAAATTGACAAGCGGAGCCTAATTAAAGAGTTTTTGCACAGCAAAAGAAATAAAACAAAAAGCAGCATATCAATGGAGAACATGAACAACCTACAGAATGGGAGAAAATATTTGTAAAACATGCATCTGAAAAAGTCTCATATCTCAATCTATAATGAATATTAACATCTCAACAAGCAAAAAGTAACCCCATTAACACATGGTGAAAGACATGAACAGACACCTCTCAATAAAAGACATACAAGGTGCCAAGAAATACAGAGTCTGACAGGACATTGTGAAAAAAAATGACATGTATCTATGACATGCCAGATACATTTTTAGGCACATTCACTACCATTGTTGTCTATGTCTAAAATGTCTAGAACTTTACTCAGTTTGCTTTATTTAAACTTCCTGGAGAAATAGATTAATAGTCAATCATATTTTACAGATAAAGGATAAAAACTTAAGAAAAGCTTAGACAGTTACAGAGTAGAAGAAGAAGATTCAAAACCAGATATGGGATAGATTGAAGCTGTATTTACAAGGCAATTGCAAATGTGATCACTCTGTTTAGACTCCTAATCTCCTACAATCCATTGTCAATACAGTAGATATATATAATTTTCTAAAAAGATAATCGCATTAGACATGTACACACACACACGCAGACACACACACACACACACACACACCCCACCCCTATGTAAATATAACCCCTTCCCACTCCGTAAAGCATGCCACTGACTTTGCGTGGCATGCAGAGCATACTCTCATTCCTAACATCAGTGTTTTACCTTATCTGGCCTATTTCTTTAAGCTCTGAGTTTTGTATTCCCGGTTTACCCTCCTAGGCATTATGTTTGTTCTAATCATTGCACTCATATTCCCTTTGCCAAGAAAGCTCTTTGGTTCCATAGATGGCTTTATCCAGTGTTCAAATATTGCCTCAAGTATTACCTCCTAGAGTCCATTTCCCACAGCTTAATAAAAAATGAGCACACTCATCCCTTGGTATAAGCACCAGTATGCCATCGCAATCTCTTACATTTTTCAGTTTATTTAATGCTTAATAATACACAACACTATATTATGCTTTTCCAATTTATTTATAGTAGCTCTCTTATTATTATCTATACTCTCCTAGAGAATATGGTGAATTTTAATTCATTGCAATAAAAATTTTCTGTGATCTACTATATAGTGAATTTTGTGTTACATACATGCTAAAATCAATTTAGGTTTCTTTTCATGAGTGCATATTTCTATTTCTATCACTTTATAACATTTTATACAACTAAATCTTTTATGTCCTTGCTTAATCTTCTGGTTTTCTTACTCTACCTGTCAAATATTTAATGATTTTTCAATGTAATTGTGAATTTTTATGTTTTTCCTTGACTCTACCATTTTTTTTTGTTATATTTTTTTAGACCAAATAATTAGGTCAAAAACTTTCAAATATTGCCTGTCTGCTTCATGGGAACTTCTAATCAGGATTTAAATTGTATTTTCTTTTGGTTGCTTTCCATGTTAAGTTTCCTTTTAATTATAAAAGCATTTTTATATCTACTTTTCTCAGTTACATTTTCTTGGCTTATTATTTTTTTACTCTTTTCATTTGGGTATATTCATGATCTATTTATTTCTTCATTTGAAAAACTCATTTTCTACTTCATAAATTTCTTTAGCCTAACAATTTATTATTTTTAGACATTGAAATGATCACACACTTACAGAAAAGTTGATGATATGGTACAAGATACTTATTTTTCTGACCTAGTTTTGAATGAGATAGAAACCATATTTTCATTACCCTTGCATACATTCCTGTATATTTAATACAAGCAATGACCTTATTTTACATTGCCAAATATAACCTTAAAAATCAGAATACTGACATTTGCATATTGCTAACAGAAGTTAAATGTTTGGATATTCTCCTTTAAACCAAGTACCTAGTCAATTAAAAATATGTTCCACATTTCATAATCATTTCTGATAATCCTGACATTCATAACCATGTTCTTGCTGCCATTACATATTTATATGTCTCTTTACACACTACAGATTTAAAGGAAAAACAGTGAGACACATACATTGGGGAAAACAATTGTTACCAACTGGCCCTAACGAAGCACAGAAATTGGACTTCCTAGACAAAGATCTAAAATCATTTATGTTATGTATATTTAATGACTTAAAGAAAATTAAACCTAAGGAAAAAAATAAGATATGATAATGTCTCACAAAATATATGTCAATTAAGATATAGAAATTATACAAATGAAACAGAAATTCTAGTTTTGAAAAGTACAATAACTAAAACAGAAATGCATTAAAGGAGCTCAAAAGCAGACTTGAACAGGCAGAAAAAGATCAGTAATTTCCTAGGAGCATGGAAGAGGGAAGGATGAGCAGGTAGAGTACGGAGTGTTTTTAGGACAGTGAAAGTATTCTGTGTGATATTATAATGGTGAATATGTTATTATATATTGGGTCAAATCCACAGAATGCACAACACCAGGAGCAAACTCTGATATAAACTATGGACTTTAGATAATAATGATGTGTCTGTATAAGTTCATTCATCATAACAAATGTAACACTCTGGTGGGGGATGTTGATAATGGGGTATTCTGTGCATGTTTGTGAGCAGAGAGCATATGGCAAATATTTGTACCTTCCTCTCAATTTTTCTGTGAATTTAAAACGGCTTTGAATAAGGAATTCATATGATCATACAGTCAAATACATGTATATGTGTGTATATGTATATATGCACATATGAAAAAATATATAAATATATTTATATATCTTTACATATAAATGTACATACATATCTTTTCATATATTTTATAATTCCCTGATATGTGATACATATATATATATGTGTATGTATGTGTACATACATTTTATAATTCCCTGATATGTGTATGTATGTATATATGCATATGTCAGGGAATTATAAAATATATGAAAATGATTAAAATAGCATAATAGAAAATGTTTATTTAACACAGAATAAGGAAATAATGGATATCTTAGGGAAAAAAAATGTAAGACATGTGGAAAATAAATAGCAAAATGTCACATATCAGTTACACATTATCAGTAATGAAATTAAGTATAAATAATATTTAACTCTTCAAATAAAAGTCAGATAGCTTCAGAATCAACTTTTTAAAGTAACTCCACTATGTATTATCTGTAAGAGACTGACTTCAGATTCAAAGACATAAATAGCTTCAAAGTAATAAAATTTTAAAATATGTGCCATACAAATTGTGACCAAGAGAGCCGAAGTAAGTATACTAATACCATATAAATAAAACTGTAAGGTAAAATATATTCCTAGAGTGAGAAAAAAAATATTTCATAATGATACAAAACTTAGTCTATCACACAGATATAATAATATCAAATGTATATACACCTAACCACAGGGCCTCAGAATACATTGTGCAAAAACAGAGACTTGGATAGATAATCTGGCTAAATTTGGAGATTTCAGTATGCCACTATCACTAATAAGTATACCAACTAGATTAAAAAATAGCAACAACAAAAAGAAAGAATCTACAAACAAATGAGACCTAAAATATAGAACTCACCACACAATAAAAGTAAACTATACATTATTTTCAATGTACATACAATACTCTTCAGAAAAGAACAAATATTAAGTAATTAAACAAGTTTAAATAATTTTCTGAAACTTTTACTTTAGCTTCAAAGGTACATGTGCAGATTAGTTATATAGGTAAACTCATGACATAGGGGTTTGTTGTGCAGATTATTTCATCATCCGGCACTAAGCCTAGCACCCAATAGTTGTTATTTCTGCTCCTCTTTCTCCTCCCTCTCTGTCCTCAAGTAAACCCGGTGTCTGTTGTTTCCCTTTTAGTGTCCATGAGTTCTCATCATTTAGCTCATCATTTACTTGTAAATGAGAACATGTGCTACTTGGTTTTCTGTTCCTCTGTTAGTTTACTAAGAACAGTGGTCTCCAGCTCCATCCATGTTCCCACAAAAGATATGATCTTGTTCTTTTATATGGCTGCATAGTATTCTATGGGGTAAATAAATTTAGATGGAAAACCTAGGCAAAACCATTAAGGACATAGGCACAGGCAAGGACTTCATTACTAAAACACCAAAAGCATTGGCAACAAAAGCCAAAATAGACAAATGGGACCTAATTAAACTCCAGAGCTTCTTTACAGCAAAAGAAACAATCATTAGAGTGAATCAGCAACCAACAGAATGGGAAAAAATTTTTGCAATCTACCCATCTGACAGAATCTACAAAGAACTAAAACAGATTTACAGGAAAAAAACAAACCCATTCAAAAGTGGGTGAAGGATATGAACAGAAACTTTTCAAAAGAAGACATTTATGAGGCCAACAAACATAAAAAACTGCTGGTCATCATCACTGATCATTAGAGTAATGCAAATCAAAACCACATTGATATATTACCACACACCAGTTAACATGGTGATCATTAAAAAATCTGAAGACAGCAGATGCTGGAGAGGATGTGGAGAAATAGGAACACTTTTACACAGTTGGTGGGAGTGTAACCACTGTAGAAGATAGTGTGGTGATTCCTCAAGGATCCAGAAATAGAAATTTCATTTGACCCAGCAATCCCATTACTGGGTATATTCCCAAAGGATTATAAATTGTTCTATTATAAAGACATGCACATGTATGTTCATAGTGGCACTGTTTACAATAGCAAAGAACTGGAACCAGCCCAAATGTCCATTGATTATAGACTGGACAGGGAAAATGTGGCACATATACACCATGGAATACTATGCAGCCATAAAAAACAATGAATTCATGTCATTTGTAAGGACATGGATGAATCTGGAAAACATCATTCTCAGCAAACTGACACAGGAACAGAAAATCAAATACCACATGTTCTCACTCATAGATGGGTGTTGAACAATGAGAACACATGGACACAGGGAGGGGAGCCTCACACACTGGGGTCTGTTGAAGGGAGCTAGGGAGAGATATCAGGGGGTGGGGTGGTTGGGGAGGGATAACATGGAAAGAAATGCCAGATATAGGTGATGGGGTGATGGAGGCAGCAAACCACAATGCCAAGTATGCACCTATGCAACAATCCTGCATGATCTGCACATGTACCCAAGAACCTAAAGTACAATAAAAAAAGAATTAAAAAAAATACAAAGTATGTTATCCAACCCCAATGGAATGAGATTAAAAATAAACAAATGAAGAAATTCACAGATACATAAACACTAAATCTCATGTTCCTATACAGCCTATAGATCAATGAAGAAATGACAAAAAGTATCTAGAAAATAATTTGAGATAAGTTAAATGAAAAGACAAATTGATAAAACTTATGGAATTCAGAGAAAGCAAAACTCAGAGAAATTATTAACTATAAATGCTTATGTTAAAAATAAGAAAGCTATCATATCAGTGAGCCAACCCTCCATTTGAAGAAACTACAATAATTAAAGCAATGAAACTCAATGCAAGTAGAACAAAGATGATAAATATTTGTGTGTTTATAAATTAAAACAAAATATAAAATAAAAAAATAACAGTAGAAAAAAATCAACCAAACAAAAAGTTAGTTCTTTGAGATCAACAAAATTGGCAAGCTTTAAGTTGAGCAATTAAAAAAAATTTTTTTAATCACTTCAATTACTATAATCTGGAATAAAAGAGGAGATATTACTACCTACCTTACATAAATACAAAATATTCTAAAGAAGAAATGTAAAAAAATGTTCTGTCAAGAAACTCAACATCTCAGATATAATTTTTAAAATGAAGAAAAAAATCATAAATCTAGGTAGAACTATAACAAACCTGCAATAAATGAAAGCTCAGGAACAGATGCCTTCATCTGTGAATTCTACCAAATGTTTAAAGAATCATTTTAATGTAGCGCTAACTTCAAAATTCTTCCAAAAACAGAAAACAGAGGACACATCTTAATTAATTATATCAGGCCTGTATCATATTAATACCAAAAGCAGAGAAGACTTCATAAAAATGTATAAACCAATATCCATTATGACATGTACACAACAAATCCTCAACAAAATTCTAACAAACTAAATATACAAAGAGAGGATCACATACCATGACCAAGTGAGATTTATTCCAGAAATGCAAAACTGATTCAATATGTGAAAATCAATGAATACCCCATATAAATAGACTAAGAAAACAAGACAAGCATATGATTGTTTCAATAAATGTGGTAAACTCATTTTCCAAAATCCAGCACCCTTTTAGTAAAAACACTCAGAACTAGGAATAGAATAAAAATATCCTCATGCTAATAAAAGTATCTAGGAAAAGTCCACATCTAACATCATACTTAGTGGCAAAAGAAGCGAAACTTTCCCTCTAAGATCAGGAGCAAGACAAAAATGGAAGTGAAAAACGGGGCATCCATTTTGTAAAACAGTTTCATTCCTGAATAAGTTACACACAAGTTGCTGTATGGTCCAGGAATACCACTCCTGGGTATTCACCCAAGAGAACTGTAAGCACATGTTCACACAAACACTTACCCATGAATATTCACAGTGTCGTTATTTATAATAGCCCCAAAGTGGACACAACCCAAATATCTATCAACAGATAAACAGGTAAGCAAAAGGTGACATAAAATACAATGAAATATTATTCAACCATAAAAAGCAATGCAGTGGTGACCCACGCTACAACATGGATGAATCTTCAAAACATTATGGTAAATGAGGGAAGCCAGACACAAAGATCAGATAATATATCATTCAATTTATATGAAACACCCAGAACAAACGAGTCCATAAAAGAACACAGATTACTTGTCAGGATTGGTGGGCATAAAGGAAATAGAGCCACAACCTGTATTTTTGTGTGTCTGATGATGAAAATATTCTGAAATTAATGGTGATGAGTGTACCACCTATAAATATACTAAAAACTGCTGAATCGTAAACTTTAGATTGGTTATCTTTATCATATGTGAATTATATCTCAATTTAAAAAACAAAAATAACAAAATGTACACACATAGATGCCCAACTAATTAAGCACTTTATGGAAGAGAGTATCTAGGATGAATATTCATCCAGTATCAATATCACCATATACATGATGTGTAGAGAAAGAAAATCTCCAAAAAAAGAGAAAGTGCATGTGTGCAATAATGTGAAAATAACTAAATGTATCATAAGAAATAAATTAAATAAGATGTTATTAAATGTTGGTAAACATTTACAGGGGCCAGCTAATATAATTACTCTTTAAAACCAAAAATGATTGTTAGGACTATTTCTGGTCCTCACCCCAGCCCTACCAGTAGATCTCATTAAAGTGTTCAAATCTGTCTGAGAAAACGCCATCCTCATCCCAAAGCAGGAAGTTCAGGTGGGATGAATTTAAATAGTCTTGAAAACATTTAATTCAGTTTATATGCTTTTTGAGAAAAAACAAAACAAAACAAAGCACATGCATTGGAAGAACATTCTCATAGCAGTATTTTCCTCCATTATATACCATGAATTATTTATGAACTGAGTACTTTATGACGAATGCAGATATTTGTCAGGATTAAAAATAGCAGTTCTGTTCAGAAGTTACTCCCTGCTGCCAACCAGCTTCAAACCCTGCAGATGCTGACTGCGTTAGATAAAACACAGACAAATCAGTAATTCACATAAGCAGATAAGACTTGGGTTTTTTTGAAACACAGTATTTTATTCTTGATTTTTTATGTCAGTGACCCTTTTTTGCTATGCCTTGAAAATTTCCATTTTAGGAGACATTCAAAACAGCAACTCAGCTGGTGCTCTAAAAATGGGACTTGACTCATCTGATAGAAAATTCAGTTCATACAGATGCAGTTTCAGAAGTGTCCGTAAAATCAGGTTTTCTTCGGCTTTCGTTGGCTCCTTCCCACTCTGTCTTTGATATCGAGGAAGTCATTTTATTATATCTTATTATTCCAATTTTTTCAGCCTGCCACATTTTGCAGCATTAATTATAATTTAACTAGAGGTTTATATACTACACATCTCTATCTCTCTCTGCAAGACATTTCCTATCCTCATTCGAGTATGCATGTTGATAAAATTAACATGATTACCAGCTAATTAATTCTTCTGTCTGTCATGGTTCAGTTTACCCTTCATGGCTCATTAAAATATTTTCCAACTTTATAAAAGAATGGAAATAGTTTAATTTAAATATATCTGTGCCTATTGTTTTAAATCATTCTGATGAAAAAAAGAAAGCAAAAGATCTTGTTTCCATTTGAATCTGGTTTTAAATATGTTAGCAGTTTCAACAAAGAGAAATAAAGCAATTTTTGAGAATTTGATCTAAAATGTTCACAATATCATCTAAATTACAGAGTAAGCACTGTACTGACACTGGTGACATGAGGAAAGTGCATTTCTTCTGTTCTTTTGTTGTCCTGGAATTGTCAAGGAGGTGGCTTAGGTTAGCATAAAGGACACTGAACGTGGAATAGAAAATCCCAGCTACTGATTTCAAATGAGTCATTTGCTGCCTGCATCACTCAGAGAATTGCAACTAAGTATCCTGAATCTCAGGTCCAATGAAAGGAATAAAGTTATGTTTCTGTTTGATATCACATGAAAGGAAGAAAGGGAGGGGAGGGGAGTGGAGAGAGGGGAGGGGAGGGGAGTGAAGAGAGGGGAGGGGAGTGGAAAGAGGGGAGGAGAGGGGAGAGAAGGGGAAGGGAGGGGAAGGCAGGGGTGGCGACAAGAAGGAAGGGGAGGAAAGGGGAGGGGAGAAAGGGGGGAAGAGTGGGGAGGGAAGGGGAGGAGAGGAGAAGGGAGGGGAAGCAAATGGAGGGAAGGAGAAGGGAGGGGAGGAGAAGGGAGAAGGGAGAGGGAGGGAAGAGAAGGGAGAAGGTAGGGAGGGAGGGGAGGATAGGGGAGAAGGGAGGGAGGGAGGGGAGGAGAGGGGAGGGAATGGGAAGAGAGGGAAGAAGGGAGAGAGGAGATGGGAGGGAAGGGGAGGGGAGGAGAAGGGAGAATGGAGGGAGGGAGGAAGGGAGGAAGGAAGGAAGAAAGGAAGGAAGGAAGGAAGGGAGGGAGGGAGAAAGGGAGGGAGGGAGGGAGGGAGGGAACAAAAGGAAAAGAAACCATTGCAAACCTGAAGGCTTCTTTGCCAGCATGCCTCTCTTTGTGGACCACTGTGATAGGTAACACATTTAGAGCAGCAGTTGCAGTTGACGTCTTTCTTCAAAGAAAGACAAAGCTCTAAGGAGGAATTTGTGGGGAGGAAATGGGCACTGCTCGATCCAGCAGTCCAGCTGTTAGACTGTGAGCTATCTGGAGCAGTCCAGGGCAAGACACTTCAAGAAGCAGCTCTGCAGGAAAACGGCGTGAGTACGTAAGCCTCATGAGTCACTGGCAGAGCACTCTTAAGTCAGCATGTGACCGCAGCATACAGGGTGTCTGTCACATTAGTGGACCCATCCTCCTTCCTCAGTATTGGTGTCTGCCCTTTCCGCCCACAGGCCTAAGAGACAGTTTAGCATAGTGGTTAGTAGCTTGCTTTCCGGAGTCAGATGGCTTGGATTCAAACTCAAGCTCTGCCATTTACTAATTTGTTGGAACCTTGGGAGTCTTAACCCCTCTGTGTCTTCACGTTTCTCATGTGTATAATGGAGTTCTCATGTTTGTTAAAAGGAACACCTCATATAAGGTGACTGGAAGTAGATGATCTCCATATGTTGATATGTGAGTGTGATTAGTTTTGATGAGGAAGCCGCATAGACGAAAGTCTAAGAGACCCCATGTCCAAAGTTGTCAGCCTGCTGAATCCACTGAGCTGCTGTGTGTCTGTGGGTTCCTTGTTCACTGTCCTTTCAAGTATCTCTTTTTATTCATCTGTAAATGGCAATAAAATACCTCGCTCACAAGGTTCTCAATAGGATGAAATGAGACAATGAACAGAGTAGGGACAGGCATGCATGAGTATCCACTAAATATTAGATGCCACTCCAGCTACTCCAGAGCAGCAAGGCAGGTCACTTTCAAGTCTCGCTGCATACATTCTCAGTCCAGTTCTTCTCTTTCTAGTTGTGTCACCGTCAGTGAATTACTTCGTCTCCTTGTAAGTTCCTCAGGTTTTTCATCTGGGAAATGATAGAAACTACCTCACAGGGCTTTGTAGAATTGAATGAGTTAAACATGAAGCTTTTGGATTGTTGCCTGACACAAATATTTGAAAAATACTGTAGCCTTTACTATCGTTGCTGTTATGATGATGAGGATGGTGAGGAGGGGAAGCGTTTGAGTGAAAGCAACGGCATACAGATACTTCTGGTTCTTAAATGGAAAGTGGTTAGGAAACCCCACAGGGAGCACTCCCCCAAACCATCTGAGGACAGTTAAAAGCCCACAGCCATTCATGGGGGAGAGCAGGAGAGGTAGCCCTCACATTCATACTGTGAAGCTTATGTGGGACAGAAAAGAGAGACTCTTCTCAAATTAGCAAAATCAATTACAACGAATTTTGATTAAAACCTTTATTAAATATACCTAGGAGATTTTTATGTACATAGAAATCAAGGGCACCACATCCCCCCTGCCACAATGGGGAGCTATATAGAAAATGCCTAGTATATGGTAATAAAATATTTGACTCGGGAAGGCATCATATTTACATCTCAATAACTAAAAAGCAGCAGCTTTAGATATTCTCTCTTCTAATATTTACCAGATGTTGAGCATCTGGTACTTGCCTGGGTCTGCTAAGCTCTGAAGAAACTATCGTGAGCAAGTTAGATACAGTCTCTTTCAGGAAGTTTAAAACTTGGTGGGAGTTATAAGAAAAAGTAAACATTAAAACCTCTCCGTCTCTTAGTTATTTCACAAGTGTTTTTATTCTCTGAGGACACATAGGACCTAAGTGCAGTCAGGACGCCTGTAAAGAGGAAGATGGGGTCAGGTTCATCAGAGCAGGTCTCAGAATCTGTAGTACTATTAGGAACTGTTTCTAGTCAAAAAGCATCCTATAAAAGCATAGCAATATAATATACTCCACTAGTTTATACTTTTGATAGTCATATAATATAATATGCCTGATTAGTTTATATTTTTATGTTTATAGGAGAAACACATAATATCTGGCAATCCACTATTTGTCTGTAAATTCTGAATTCTATGAAAATAATGAACATCAGGAAGTTACCAGGAAATCAAAGACTTTAAAGGTCATTCTAAGAGATGATAGTGCAAAGAGTGCAAAAGAAGCAGGACTATAAATGCTAAATTAAATTTTGAAAAGGAAGCATGTGGATTCATCCTTTACATTATCCAGGAGATAGGAAATAGAAAGCCCTTCCCAGGAAATAATAGTAATTTATGATAACCTGAAAACAGCTCATTTAGCAAACTCATATTTTAACTCACGTTTAAAGAGTAAATACTCTTCAAATGCAAAACATATTTGTCTTAAAAAATAGACATTTAAATTAGAAAAATGGTAACACAGGAAAAATTCATGTTAATGAAAAGCTCTAGTAAATTTCTTTGAATCGGAGAACAAGAATTCAGGTAAAGTTTGGAAAAAATAGAGTTGAAAATACCCTGTAGTGGATACTTCTTATTCTATGCATGCAGAAACTGAGTCAGAATGATTACTTAATGACTCCAAGGTCCTATGGCAAGAGAGGTGCAAACATAAGACTAGAATTATAGAGGCTGGGGTGCTTTGTTCCCCAATAGAATCCTCAGCTTCTGTGCTGGGGCCCATAGGTGCCATTCTTCAGTCCTAAAGGAAACATGATTCTAGTTTTGCTGAAAATGAGACACAGTGTTTCTTAGGTATGGGGATGATGCAGCAGGAAACACCAGTGAAACTGGGCTTGGAACTGTCTAGCTCTCAGCTGCTTACTGTTGAAGAGACTTAGTGAACAACCCAGAAATATTGCTGGGCTTATCATCATACACCCAATGGCCTCATCTATGCAGCAACCCAGCTTCTTCAGTTCTTATGACAGGAGGTATTCCCAGCCTCCTTGGCTATAGCAGTAGCTTGAGAAACGGGCTGGGTTTTGGCTGGATTAATCAGTGCTTCCACTTCTCAGTCACAGTGATTGTTTGGAGGGATAGACATATGACCAAGCCTGGTTACTCTCACTTATTCTCTAGAACCATAACAATTATATCCAGGTTATACGGTTTGGATATTTGTCCTCCCCCAATCTTCTGTCAAAATATGATTCCCAGTGTCGGAGGTGGGGCCTGGTGGGAGATGATTAGACCATGTGGACAAATTATTCACGAATGATTTAGCACTTTTGTTGATAAGTGAGTTCTCAATGGCTCAGTTCCCATGAGATCTGGTTGTTGAAAGAGTCTTGGACCTCCTCCTTCTTGCTCTCTTGTTGCTGCCTTAGCCATCTGATGCTCCTGCTCACCCCTCACCTTCTGCCATGATTGAAAGCTTCCTGAGGCTTCTCTAGAAGCAGACATGGGTGCCAAGCATCCTATACAATCTACAGAACTGTGAGCTAATTAAACCTCTTTTTAAAATAAATTTCCCAGCCACAGGTATTTCTTTATATAAATGTAAGAACAGACTAATATGCTACAAGAATAAGAAGGATTTATTTCTTCCTAGCTATGAAATTTAAATGCTAGGAGTTGCGGTGGCCAAATTCAAGTTAAAGCCAGTGAATGGTATGATGCAAAGATGAAAGATGGAGAAATCATTGCAGTGATAGGGAGTCGCTTAATCAAATTGTTTGTATCTATATTATTGCCCCTTCACATTTTTGTGAGCAAATACATTTTTACTGCATGTAAGAAATTTTTTGTTGTGTTTTTTATCAACCTTAGACAATGTGTCCTGTCAAATATTTTTGCTAAACAAATAACTTCAATGACTACATTATTAAGAATACTTGGATATAGTGCTAAACGTTTGTTTACTATTCACCTAACAATTATACCATAATCAGCTGCTATCTATTCAGCACCTCTATCATTTCAAGTTATTTTATGTTATCCACTTTATTCTTCACAAAAACATCTTCAAATGGGGCATAATTTTCTTTACTATTTAGATGATGGAACTAAAGAGACCTATTTATTTACTCATGGCTCTTGAAAAGATCTGTTTACAAACAATGAGTGGCCCCTAATTTTCCAAAAGGTATGTACATGCTACAAGTAATGTATGTGCTGCTCCCTCTAAAATTCTTGTTGCAATTTGTTCCCAGTGCAGCAGTAAAACCTTAGGTGGTTAGACAGAGCCCTCATGGATGGGATTAATGCCTCAAAGGGCTAATGGGAAGTAGTTAGCTAGTAGCTCCTTTTTTTCTACTTCTGCCCTTTTGCTGAGTGAGAACATAGAGGCACTTGCCTCTAGAGGATGTAAAAACAGGAACCATTTTCAAGGCAGAGACCCAGCCTTCACCAGACACTGAACCTGCCTGTGCTTGGATCATGGAATTCCCAGCCTCCAGATCGATAACAAATACATTTCTATTATTTATAAATTATCTAGTCCCAGGTATTTTATGTTAGCAGTACAAAAAAACAAGATAGCAACTGGAACTCAGAAGTGGGGTGTTACTATAGCAAATACCTGAAAATGTGGAACTGACTTTGAAACTGGGGACTGAGTCAAGAGTGAATGAGTTTTGAGATGCCTGTTACTTTTTCAATCTTACGATTTAAAAAGAACTCATTGGATAGGATATGCTTATTCCCTGGGTGAGGAAATAACATATACACCAAACCCCTGTGACATTCAGTTTTTCTGCAGAACAAACCTGCACGTGTGACCCTGAAACTAAAATAAGAGTTAAAAACAGAAAAAGCTTATAGAGCATTATTAAGCATTTAATGCTTAATAGAGCATTAAAGGCAATTCTGGTGAAAGTTCAAAAGAAGAGAACTGTAGAGAAGACTAAATATTATTGGAGATTATGTAAGTGGTTCTGATGAGAATGCTGGTGGAAGTATAGGCAGCAATGGCCGTTCTGATGATACCTTAGACAGAAATAAAAAGTCCTTTGGAAACTGGAGAAAAGGCCACCCTTGTTATAAACTGGCAACAAACTTGAAATGTATCCATCCCTGGGGCTTTGTGGAAGGCAGAATTTAACAGCGATTAACTAGGGTATTTGGCAGAAGAAATATTTAAATAAAGTGTTGAGGGTGTGGAATGAGTTTGCTTGACTGGTTGTAGTAAAATGTGGGAAGAGAGAAGGAGCTGGAAAGTTCTCAGCTTGCAAAAAAATGACAAATTACGTTCTGGAGAAAACACCAATGAATGGGAAAAAGCCAAGTGCTATTAATCAGGACCCTGGGAGACTGACCCTGATGGCTCTGCAGGGATTATCAGCATTGCCCCTCCCATTACAGGCCCAGAGTGCTAAGGTCTGGAAAACGGAAGAATGTCAAAAAAAGAGGCCTCAGGTACCCTTGAAACGTGAGCACTCACTGCCCTCTCCTGCTTCAGGACTGCTCCCAGCATGAGGGTGCAGTGCTCATTTGTGCCTTGAATGGTTCCCAGTGCAGCCCAGGACACGCCTCCAGAAGAAACAAGCCATAAACCTGGGTGGTGTCTGTTCACGGCCAACTCTGCAGTACACAGAGTGAATTCGCGATGGAAATGCTTACCTCCAAGTCGATGTCAAAGGATGTCTCCAGAGTCTCAGGGCCCAGGCAGAGAACTGGGGAGGGGAAGGGAGACAGGGCTCTGAGAGGATCAGGGGTAGGGCTACTCTCAAGACACCAGAGCTGTAGAGCTGCCACTGTGCAACTCCAGCCTGGGAAAGCCATGAGATGCCAACCCGGAGAGCTGCCATGTGAACTGCACCCAGCAAAGGGGTGGGAGTGGGGCTGCCAGGAGCTTTGAGAGCCAATCCCCACCCCAGGGTGTTCTGAAGGCGGTTGATAGAGCGAAATAGTATTTTTCTAGAGCGTTAAGAATTAGTGCTTGCCTTGCTGAGTTCTGGATTTGGATAGAACCTATTAACCCTTTCTTCTTTCCTGTTTCTCCCTTTTGAAATGGGAATGTCTATCCTATGCCTTACTCACTGTTGTGTTTTAGAAGAACATCATTTATTTGATGTGTCAGGCTTACAGCTGAGAAAAGTTTGCCTTAGGATGAATCATACTTTAAGGCTCACCCATATCCGAATTAGATGATATTGAAGTGCAATTTTGGACTTAGACTTTAAAGTTGATGCTAGAGTGAATTAAAACTTTGAAGGTTATGAAATGGATTGCATGCATTTTGTGTATGAGAGGAACATACATTTTGGAGATCTGGGGCAGGATGCTATGGTTTGAATATTGGTGTCCCTCCTAGCAGCTTTATCCCCATTGAGGCAGTACTAAGGGACAGGGCCTTTAGAAGGTGATTAGGCCCTGACCTCGCTCACCCTAGGGGCTGGGATTAGAGCCCTTATAAAAGCACTTGAAGGGGTGAGGTCATCCTTTTTAACCTCCATCTTTTTTGCCATGGTGGGATATAGTAAAAAGTCACCAACTTAAAAAAAGAGCAGGCATCACCAGACACCAAACCTCCCTGCATCTTGATCTTGGACTTTTCATCCACAGAACTGTGAGAAATAAATGTCTATTACTTACAGATTACCCAGTCTCAGATATTTTGTTACTGTAGCATGAATAGCCTAAGTGAGGAGTTTAGTCTTTATGCTAAAAGTTAAGGAGATATAGTTAATGCATTTTTGACAAAACATGGACACAATAGAATTTGAGTTGAGTTTAAGGGGTGAAGCAAATATCGTATGTTAATTAGTATCATAACTGTCTCATTACATATCATAACTTTAAATCTAAAAGTGTCTGAAACAATACATAGGCTAAGACCTTCAGCTGGTAGAGGACAGATCCAGGACCCAGAAACATAAAGTGTTTCTCAAGGTTAAGTTTTAAAAATTTGTTAACATAAAATAATCTAAGTTGGTATCCAGGTTGAGTCATCCATTTACTCCATGGACAAGTAAGTTCTACTTCTGGTGGCAAATTAGGACACGTTTTTGCATTACTTAATTGAAACTTCTTGGCCTAATAATCTTCAGTCAATTTATTTCCCATCTTAACATATATTTTTGTAGATCCTTTATGTATTCAGTAAGACTTTTTGAATTAAGAAAGTTATATAACTTTCATTAATTTTCATTAGCAAATGTTTGATTAAGCTATGACTTTAGAGAAAGTTGACTCTGTTGGAATCTGCCATGGTGAGGCTTAATGTTCTTTGATGAAGCAAATAGCTAACAGAACAGTTTTCACTATTTAAGAAAATCTTCAAAACAGGCACTGTTTCATTTTAATGTTTGTGAATAGCAGTTTGTTCTGGAATTTTAACTGTTCGATCATAACAGCCATTTCTAAAATGAATCACAGTTATTATCATTTAAGGTACGGCATAAATTGTCGATTGCAATTGCTTACAGACTTTCCTAAAACAATAATGTGTCTGCGTCATGTCCAGAGCATGCTGTTGACTTAATAAACTGGAGGGGGATTTTCACAAAACCATAACGAAAGATGGAATGAAGAGAAGGACTGCTGCAGGAATAAAGATTTACCATTTCCTCAAAGTGAAAGTTAAACTGAAATTAAAGCAATAAAAATGGTAATTTTCACCTTCAAACTTATCATCTTTATTTCCTTTACTAGGGTCGGTGAGAATTTTATTTAGAAAGAATGCTTGAAATTGTTTCAGCTAATGGATTTTTAATGTTTTTAGCTACGGACCTTTCATTAACAAATTATCCATAGTCCAAATAGGAAAAATAGATTGAAGATGGATTTTTATACAGGTTTAAACAAGAGCAAAGATTTCTGAACATTTGTACCTCAATCTGATGCCCCATTCCCCACCTCCTATTCAATTTGATATGCCCAAGTCACCAATGAAGAGTATAAACTCTGCAGCTCTATTCAACTCATCCAGTTACTTGACTCAAAATATTTAAACCAGAAAATAGACATAAATTTTCCAATACTACAAACCTTATTAGTACAAAATCTGGACTAGGAAGTCAGGTTTCCTGGAGGTAATAGGGAGAATATTCCATTGTGTTGGCTATTGTTCAAGAATCTTAGGATTTCTCCCACATACACAATATTCTTCCTGAACTTGCAGACTCTTGCTTTGTTATTAAATGATCGAAATATGAATTATTCTTTAGCTAAAGAAATAAATTGTAGTTATGAGTAGAATCTGCCTGAAAAGGTGGCTATAATTCAAAAATAATTTGAAAAAAATAAATACCTATTTTTATTTTTACCAAAACCAAGGAAGTCAAGGGAACAGAACATCTCAAATGGAAATGGTAAAGTTTGAAGACTTGGCACATTACTTTGTGAGCCAATATTCTACAGATGAGTTAATAATCTTCACTTAATCAATTCAAATTATAACCCGGTGTATCTTTGCCAGAGCCAGAGCCTTGTTTTTTGAAGTCAGACTTACCAAATTAATTTATCCTCTGCTGAATTGATAAATCAGATTCCTGCTATAATACTGCCTTACACAAATCCCACAAATCTTAATGGCCTACAACAGTAAATATTTGCAGGTCAGTTGCAGTAGGTTTCTTTCAGGCTGTGGGTTGGTCTATTCACCTGCTTCCCAGGTAAGACAACACTATTGTACATACTGAACATCGTATTCAGCCACACAAACACAAACACACACTTAATGTATTTAGACAAATTCCCTAAAGAACAAATAATTGCATCAAATATTAGGTACTCTAACAATAATGCCAATGGATTATCTTTGAGTTGCTTCTCTGATGACTTGGGGTCCACCTAGTATTTTCTTTTAAAATCTAATCTTCCTTACTGACTAATAAATTTGTAACATCAGTCCAACCAATCAATGGCCTTTGGTAGGTGAAGAACAGCTAAGGATCCTATATTCCTATATATTCACGATAACCTTTTTTACTATTATTATTGACCAATTTCTACCAATAAGCAAATTTTTTTACTCATAGTTTCTAGTTCTCATATGTAGCATGATGGCATGTGGACTCATCTATATGTGCCTATCTGCAGAGGTGTGGAGTTTTCTTTCAACCTTAATTGTTCTCTCTCAATATTTCTTTTCCTTTTTCTCTTTCCATTATCAAAAGCCCACCAAATCGTGAAAAAGGAACTTAAAAATCAAATTGTCAAAAATTATATTTGTAAGCCTTCAGTTTCCTTGCTTATTTGTTTGATTTTTTAATAAGAGAAGTGAGTATCCAGAGATTTCCTAGCCAATAGGCTTTTTAAAATGCCATTGTATTTAAAACAAAAAGATGGGGAAAACCTAACAGTGCAACAACAAATAAACTAACGTAACTAACTCCAGTTTTGTTCAAGGGTCTTTACTCATTCCTCAACACAGGCTAGGTTAATTTTAGAACACAGAGATAAAATGCAAAAACAGCAATCATATACTTTTTGAAACTAACTCTGGGATTAAAGGAGAAGTACGTTAACAACGAAATATATTTTGTTAAGTTAATAGGAGCATTTTGAATTGACTAAAGACAAAGGAGTTCCCAACCCCCTTGGACCCCCTCTGGTGCCCAGGTGTCCGAGGTCCTCAGTCACCTCCTGATTCCAAACCCCTTCCCCCCCACCCCCCGCCATCCTTAACACAAAAAGAGCCTGTAATTTGTACCAACTTGAGACGTTAGCCCACCATATTCTCAGTCTGTTGCCTCTGGGAGTAAATCTACTTCTCCCACCAACCATCTCTCAAGTTTGGGCTTTTCAGTGGAGAGCAGCTCGATTGCTGTTCATTCATGTCAGGTCCTTGTTACGGAACACCAGGGGTTTGGTCCGAATCCCAAATCTCAAATTCTGTGTGCTTACCACACAGAAAACCAATCACTGAGACAATGAGCATCACTGGGGAGTGGGAGTGGGGAGGCGGGGAGGGTAGAAAACAAACACACAAAAAAACCATTTTATTTTATGGGTGACATTTGCCAGAGAAATGGGAGCCAAATCTCAAATCCATTTCTCCTCTCCAACAAAAGTTAGGGGTTTACATAGTAGAGAAGGAAAAAAAGAGACGCAGGGAAGTGGAGCTGGTTAACAGGCAGCAGGTGGTCAGATAAGCGGTCTAGTATCTCACTGTAACCACAGGTAGAAAAATAGAAACTAGGGCGAGGTAAGGAAGAGGAATTGATTGATTAATAAGCCACAGGTGTATCTCATTGTCTAGGTGTCAGGCTCCCAATAGCCTCAGCTCTTTAATGTCATCTGTGAGGCTTGAAAGTCAGTTTCCTAAGAAAGGATGTAAGTTTAAAATTTGGCAGATTTCATCCTGGTTTCTAATCTTCAGTCATCCAAGCAAAGAATTCTCTTATTGGGAAAGTTGACTCTGTACCCTAGGTAAGTCCCTTCACTTTGGGCTCTCAGAAACTTTAAATATGCTTTTCCCTGTGATGTGTTTATCTCATCCTGAACCAGAGAACACTTGTTTAATTTTTTCTTTTATTTCTATACCTTTACAATTTCTAAGTGTTGGTGTATGTGGTAGATATAAGTATTTATGGGGTACATGACATGTTTTGAAACAGGCAAACAATGCATAATAATCACATAATGAAAAACAGGGTATACATCACCTCAAACATTTATCATTTTTTTATGTTACAAACATTCCAATTATACTTTGTTATTTTTAAATGTACAATAAATTATTATTGACTATAAGCACCCCATTGTACCAGACTTTATTCATTCTGTATTTTTTTTTACTCATTAACCATCCCCACTCCCCTACCAACTACCATTCCCAGACTTTGGTAATCATCACTCCTTTTTTTAATTATTACACTTCAAGTTCTGGTATACATGTGCAGAATGTGCAGGTTTGTTACATAGGCATACACGTGTCATGGTGACTTATTGCACCCATCAACCCGTCATCTACATTAGGTATTTCTCCTAATGCTATTCCTTCCTTAGCCCCCCACCCTCTGACAGACTTCTGTATATAATGTTCCCCTCCCTGTGTCCATGTGTTCTCATTGTTCAACCCACTTATGAGTGAGAACATGCGGTTTTTGGTTTTTTGTTCCTGTGTGAGTTTGCTGAGAATGATGGTTTTGAGCTTCATCCATGTTCCTGCAAAGGACATGAACTCATCCTTTTTTATAGCTGTGTAGTACTCCATGGTATATATGTTCCACATTTTCTTTATCCAGTCTATCATTGATGGGCATTTGAGTTGAATCTTTGCTATTGTGAACAGTGCCGCAATAAACATACATGTCCATGTGTCTTTGTAGTACAATGATTTATAATCCTTTGGTTATATACCCAGTAATGGGATTGCTGGGTCAAATGGTATTACTGGTTCCAGATCTTTGAGGAATTGCCTCACTGTCTTCCACAATGCTTTAATTATTTCCACTTCCACAAACTGTGTAAAAGTGTTCCTATTTCTCCACATCCTCTCCAGCTTCTGTTGTTTTCTGACTATTTAATGATCACCATTCTAACTGGCATAAACAGGTATTTCATTGTGGTTTTTATTTGCATTTCTCTAATGACAAGTGATAATGAGTGTTTTTTTTTTTATATGTTCATTGGATGCATAAATGTCTTCTTTTGAGAAGTACCTGTTAATATCCTTTGTCCACTTTTGATGGGGTTGTTTATTTTTGCTTGTAATTTTAGTTTCTTATAGATTCTGAATATTAGCCCTTCGTCAGATGGATAGATTACAAAAATGTTCTCCCATTCTGTAGGTTGCCTGTTCACTCTGATGACAGTTTCTTTTGCTATGCAGAAATTCTTTAGTTTAATTAGATCGTTTTTTGTCAATTTTGGCTTTTGTTGCCATTGCTTTTGATGTTTGAGTCATGAAGTATTTGCCTATGCCTGTGTCCTGAATGGTATTGTCTAATTTTCTTCTAGAGTTTTTATGGTGTTAGGGCTTAGGTTTCAGTCTTTAATCCATCTTGAGTTAATTTTTGTATAATGTTTAAGAAAGGGGTTCAGTTTCAGTTTTCTGCATATAGCTAGCCAGTTTTCCCAACACCATTTTTAGACAGGGAATTCTTTCCCCATTGCTTGTTTTTGTCAGGTTTGTCAAAGCTCAGATGGTTTTACATCTGTGGCATTATTTCTGAGGCCTCTGTTCTGTTCCATTGTTCTATATAACTGTTTGGTACCAGTACCATCTCCTTCGGTTACTGTAGCCTTGTAATGTTGTTTGAAGTCAGGTAGAGTGATGCCTCTAGCTTTGTTCTTTTTGCTGAGGAATGTCTTGGCTATACAGGTTCTTTTTGTTCCATATGAAATGTAAAGTCGCTTTTTCTAATTTGTGAAGAAAGTCAATGGTAGCTTGATGGGGATAGCATTGAGTCTATAAATTATTTTGGACAGTGTAGCCATTTTCACTATATTGATTCTTTCTATCCATGAGCATGAAATGTTTTTCCATTTGTTTGTGTCCTCTCTTATTTCCTTGAGCAGTAGTTTATAGTTCTCCTTGAAGAGTTCCTTCACGTCCATTGTAAGTTGTATTCCTAGGTATTTCATTCTCTTTGTAGCAATTGTGAATGAGAGTTCACTCATGATTTGACTCTATTATTGGTATATAGAAATGCTTGTGATTTTTGCACATTAATTTTGTATCCTGCGACTTTGCTGAAGTTGCTTATCAGTTTAAGGAGATTTGGGGCTGAGGAAATGAGGTTTTCTAAATATACAATCAGGTCATCTGCAAACGGAGACAATTTGACATCCTCTCTTCCTACTTGAATACCCTTTATTTCTTTCTCCTGTCTGATTATCCTGGCCAGAACTTTCAATACAATGTTGAATAGGAGGGATGAGACAGAGCATCTTTTTCTTGTGTCAGTTTTCTTTTTTTTTTTTTTTTTTAATTTTTTATTGAATTATAGGTTTTGGGGTACATGAGCAGAGCATGCAAGACAGTTGCGTAGGTACACACATGGCAGTGTGCTTTGCTTTTCTTCTCCCCTTCACCCACATTTGGCATTTCTCCCCAGGCTACCCTCCCCACCTCCCCCTCCCACTGGCCCTCCCCTTTTCCCCCGAATAGACCCCAGTGTTTAGTACTCCCCTTTCTGTGTCCATGTGCTCTCATTTTTCATCACCCGCCTATGAGTGAGAATATGCGGTGTTTCATTTTCTGTTCTTGTGTCAGTTTGCTGAGAATGATGTTCTCCAGATTCATCCATGTCCCTACAAATGACACAAACTCATCATTTCTGATTGCTGCATAATATTCCATGGTGTATATGTGCCACATTTTTCCAATCCAGTCTATTATCAGTGGGCATTTGGGTTGATTCCAGGTCTTTGCTATTGTAAACAGTGCTGCAATGAACATTCGTGTACATGTGTCCTTATAGTAGAACAATTTATAGTCTTTTGGATATATACCAAGTAATGGGATTGCTGGGTCAAATGGAATTTCTATTTCTAAGGCCTTGAGAAATCTCCACACTGTCTTCCACAATGGTTGAACTAATTTACACTCCCACCAACAGTGTAAAAGTGTTCCTTTTTCTCCACATCCTCTCCAGCATCTGTTGTCTCCAGATTTTTTAATGATCGCCATTCTAACTGGCGTGAGATGGTATCTCAATGTGGTTTTGATTTGCATCTCTCTGATGATCAGTGACGATGAGCATTTTTTCATATGATTGTTGGCCTCATATATGTCTTCTTTCGTAAAGTGTTGGTTCATATCCTTTGCCCACTTTTGAATGGGCTTGTTTGTTTTTTTCCTGTAAATCTGTTTGAGTTCTTTGTAAATTCTGGATATCAGCCCTTTGTCAGATGGGTAGACTGCGAAAATTTTTTCCCATTCTGTTGGTTGCCGATCCACTCTAGTGACTGTTTCTTTTGCCATGCAGAAGCTGTGGAGTTTCATTAGGTCCCATTTGTCTATTTTGGCTTTTGTTGCCAATGCTTTTGGTGTTTTGTTCATGAAGTCCTTGCCTACTCCTATGTCCTGAATGGTTTTGCCTAGATTTTCTTCTAGGGTTTTTATGGTGCCAGGTCTTATGTTTAAGTCTTTAATCCATCTGGAGTTAATTTTAGTGTAAGGTGTCAGGAAGGGGTACAGTTTCTGCTTTCTGTACATGGCTAGCCAGTTTTCCCAACACCATTTGTTAAACAGGGAATCCTTTCCCCATTGCTTGTTTTTGTCAGGTTTATCAAAGATTGTATAGTTGTATGTATGTTGTGTTGCCTCCGGTGCCTCTGTTTTGTTCCATTGGTCTATATCTCTGTTTTGGTACCAGTACCATGCTGTTTTGATTACTGTAGCCTTGTAGTATAGTTTGAAATCTGGTAGTGTGATGCCCCCCGCTGTGTTCTTTTTGCTTAGAATTGGCTTGGCTATGCGGGCTCTCTTTTGGTTCCATAGGAAGTTCATGGTGGTTTTTTCCAGTTCTGTGAAGAAAGTCAATGGTAGCTTGATGGGGATAGCGTTGATTCTGTAAATTACTTTGGGCAGTATAGCCATTTTCACGATATTAATTCTTCCTAACCATGAGCATGGAATGTTTCTCCATCTGTTTGTGTCCTCTCTGATTTCGTTGAGCAGTGGTTTGTAGTTCTCCTTGAAGAGGTCTCTTACGTTCCTTGTGAGTTGTATTCCAAGGTATTTTATTCTTTTTGTAGCAATTGTGAATGGCTGTTCGCTCTTGATTTGGTTTTCTTTAAGTCTGTTATTGGTGTAGATGAATGCTTGTGATTTTTGCACTTTGATTTTATATCCTGAGACTTTGTTGAAGTTGCTTATCAGTTTCAGGAGTTTTTGGGCTGAGGCAATGGGGTCTTCTAGGTATACTATCATGTCGTCTGCAAATAGAGACACTTTGGCTTCCACCTTTCCTATTTGAATACCCTTTATTTCTTTTTCTTGCCTGATTGCTCTGGCTAGAACTTCCATAACTATATTGAATAGGAGTGGTGAGAGAGGGCATCCTTGTCTAGTGCCATATTTCAAAGGGAATGCTTCCAGTTTTTGCCCATTCAGTATGATATTGGCTGTTGGTTTGTCATAAATAGCTTTTATTACTTTGAGATACACTCCATCAATACCAAGTTTGTTGAGGGTTTTTAGCATAAAGGGCTGTTGAATTTTGTCAAATGCCTTCTCTGCGTCAATTGAGATAATCATGTGGTTTTTGTTTTTGGTTCTGTTTATGTGGTGAATTACGTTGATAGACTTGCGTATGTTGAACCAGCCTTGCATCCCCGGGATGAATCCTACTTGATCATGATGAATAAGTTTTTTGATTCGCTGTTGCAATCGGCTTGCCAATATTTTATTGAAGATTTTTGCATCTATGTTCATCATGGATATTGGCCTGAAGTTTTCTTTTCTTGTTGGGTCTCTGCCGGGTTTTGGTATCAGAATGATGTTGGTCTCATAAAATGATTTGGGAAGGATTCCCTCTTTTTGGATTGTTTGAAATAGTTTTAGAAGAAATGGTACCAGCTCTTCCTTGTGTGTCTGGTAGAATTCGGCTGTAAACCCGTCTGGACCTGGGCTTTTTTTGTGTGGTAGGCTCTTAATTGCTGCCTCAACTTCAGACCTTGTTATTGGTCTATTCATAGTTTCAGCTTCCTCCTGGTTTAGGCTTGGGAGGACACAGGAATCCAGGAATTTATCCATTTCTTCCAGGTTTACTAGTTTATGCGCATATAGTTGTTTGTAATATTCTCTGATGATGGTTTGAATTTCTGTGGAATCTGTGGTGATTTCCCCTTTATCGTTTTTTATTGCATCTATTTGGTTGTTCTCTCTTTTCTTTTTAATCAATCTGGCTAGTGGTCTGTCTATTTTGTTGATCTTTTCAAAAAACCAGCTCTTGGATTTATTGATTTTTTGAAGGGTTTTTCGTGTCTCAATCTCCTTCAGCTCAGCTCTGATCTTAGTTATTTCTTGTCTTCTGCTGGGTTTTGAGTTTTTTTGATCTTGCTCCTCTAGCTCTTTCAATTTTGATGATAGGGTGTCAATTTTGGATCTCTCCATTCTCCTCATATGGGCACTTATTGCTATATACTTTCCTCTAGAGACTGCTTTAAATGTGTCCCAGAGGTTCTAGCACGTTGTGTCTTTGTTCTCATTGGTTTCAAAGAACTTCTTTATTTCTGTCTTCATTTCATTGTTTATCCGGTCAACATTCAAGAGCCAGTTGTTCAGTTTCCATGAAGCTGTGCGGTTCTGGGTCTGTTTCTGAATTCTGAGTTCTAACTTGATTGCACTATGGTCTGAGAGGCTGTTTGTTATGATTTCAGTTGTTTTGCATTTGTTGAGCAGTGCTTTACTTCCAATTATGTGGTCAATTTTAGAGTAGGTGTGATGTGGTGCTGAGAAGAATGTATATTCTGTGGATTTGGGGTGGAGAGTTCTGTAAATGTCTATCAGGTTTGCTTGCTCCAGGTCTGAGTTCAAGCCCTGGATATCCTTGTTGATTTTTTGTCTGGTTGATCTGTCTAGTATTGACAGTGGAGTGTTAAAGTCTCCCACTATTATTGTGTGGGAGTCTAAGTCCTTTTGTAAGTCATTAAGAACTTGCCTTATGTATCTGGGTGCTCCTGCATTGGGTCCATATATGTTTAGGATCGTTAGCTCTTCTTGTTGTATCGATCCTTTTACCATTATGTAACGGCCTTCTTTGTCTCTTTTGATCTTTGTTGCTTTAAAGTCTATTTTATCAGAGATGAGAATTGCAACTCCTGCTTTTTTTTGCTTTCCATTTACTTGGTAAATCTTCCTCCATCCCTTTATTTTGAGCCTTTGTGTATCCTTGCATGTGAGATGGGTTTCCTGGATACAGCACACTGATGGGTTTTGGATTTTTATCCAATTTGCCAGTCTGTGTCTTTTGATTGTGCATTTAGTCCATTTACATCTAGGGTTAATATTGTTATGTGTGAATTTGATACTGCCATTTTGATGCTAAGTGGCTGTTTTGCCTGTTAGTTGTTGTAGATTCTTCATTATGTTGATGCTCTTTAGCATTTAGTGTGATTTTGGAATGGCTGGTACTGGTTGATCCTTTCTATGTGTAGTGCCTCTTTTAGGAGCTCTTGTAAAGCAGGCCTGGTGGTGACAAAATCTCTGAGTACTTGCTTGTTCACAAAGGATTTTATTTTTCCTTCACTTCTGAAGCTCAGTTTTGCTGGATATGAAATTCTGGGTTGAAAGTTCTTTTCTTTAAGGATGTTGAATATTGGCCCCCACTCTCTTCTGGCTTGTAGTGTTTCTGCTGAGAGATCTGCTGTGAGTCTGATGGGCTTCCCTTTGTGGGTGACCCGACCTTTCTCTCTGGCTGCCCTTAGTATTCTCTCCTTTATTTCAACCCTATTGAATCTGACGATTATGTGCCTTGGGGTTGCTCTTCTTGCAGAATATCTTTGTGGTGTTCTCTGAATTTCCTGCAATTGAGTGTTGGCCTGTCTTGCTAGGTGGGGGAAATTTTCCTGGATGATGTCCTGAAGAGTATTTTCCAGCTTGGATTCATTCTCTTCATCCCCTTCTGGTACACCTATCAAACGTAGGTTAGGTCTTTTCACATAGTCCCACATTTCTTGGAGACTTTGTTCATTCCTTTTTGCGCTTTTTTCTCTAATCTTGGTTTCTCGTTTTATTTCATTGAGTTGGTCTTCGACTTCAGATATTCTTTCTTCTGCTTGGTCAATTCGGCTATTGAAACTTGTGCATGCTTTGCGAAGTTCTCGTATTGTGTTTTTCAGCTCCTTTAATTCATTCATATTCCTCTCTAAGTTATCCATTCTTGTTATCATTTCCTCGAATCTTTTTTCAACTCTTTTTTCAAGGTTCTTAGTTTCTTTGCATTGATTTAATACATGGTCTTTTAGCTCACAAAAGTTTCTCATTATCCATCTTCTGAAGTCTAATTCCGTCATTTCGTCATAGTCATTCTCCGTCCAGCTTTGTTCCCTTGCTGGTGAGGAGTTTTGGTCCTTTCTAGGAGGCGAGGTGTTCTGGTTTCGGGTGTTTTCCTCCTTTTTGCGCTGGTTTCTTCCCATCTTTGTGGATTTGTCCACTGGTCGTCTGCGTAGTTGCTGACTTTTCGATTGGGTCTCTGAGTGGACACCCTCTCCGCAGACACAACGAGAACTCCAATCCTGGGTTGTTCTCACAGCGCCATCTTGAGTCCTCGGCCACCTTGTGTCAGTTTTTAAAGGGAATGCTTCCAATCTTTGCCCATTCAGTCTGATACTGACGTGGGTTTGTTATAGATAGCTCTTATTATTTTGAGATACATTCCATTGATACCTAGTTTATTGAGAGTTTTTAGCATAAAGGGATGTTGAATTTTATCAAAGGCTTTTTCTGCTTCTATTGAGATAATCATGTGGTTTTTGTCGTTGGTTCTGTTTATGTGATGGATTACATTTATTGATTTGCATATGTTGAACCAGTCTTGCATCCCAGGGATGAAGCTGACTTTATTGTGGTGAATAAGGTTTTTGATGTGCTGCTGGATTCAGTTTGCCAGTATTTTATTAAGGATTTTTGCATGGATGTTCATCAGAGATATGGCTTGAAGTTTTCTTTTTTTGTTGTGTCTCTGCCAGGTTTTGGTATCAGGATGATGATAGCCTCATAAAATGAGCTAGGGAGGAGTTCCTCTTTTTGTATTGTTTGGAATAGTTTCAGAAGAAATGGTACCAGCTCCTCTTTGTACCTCTGGCAGAATCTGGCCATGAATCTGTCTGGTTGTGGGCTTTTCTTGTTTAGTAGGCTTTTAATTACTGCCTCAGTTTCAGAACTTGTTATTGGTCTATTCAGGGATTCAGCTTCTTCCTGGTTTAGTTTTAGGAGGGTATATGTGTCCAGGAATTTATCCATTTCTTATAAATTTTCTCGTTTATTTGCATGGAGGTGTTTACAATATTCTCTGATGGTAGTTTGTGTGTCTGTGGGGTCAGCGGTGATAACTCATTTATCATTTTTCATTGTGTCTATTTTATTCTCCTCTCTTTTCTTCTTTATAGTCTGGCTAGTTGTCTATCTATTTGTTACTCTTTTCAAAATATCAACTCCTGGATTCCTTGATGTTTTGAAGGATTTTTATGTCTCTATCTCTGATCTTAGGTATTTCTTATCTTCTGCCAGCTTTTGAATTTGTTGCTGTTGCTTCTCTAGTTCTTTTCATTGTGATGTTACAGTGTCAAGTTTAGATCTTTTCTGCTTTCTCCTGTGGACATTTAGTGCTATAAATTTTCCTCTCAACACTGCTTTAGCTGTGTTCCAGAAATTCTGGTACATTGTATCTTTGTTCTCATTGATTTCAAATAACTTATTTATTTCTGCCTTAATTTTGTTATTTACCCAGTAGTCATTCAAGGATAGGTTGTGTAGTTTCCAAGCAAATGCAAAAGAACAGAAATCATAACAAACAGTCTCTCAGACCATCGTTCAATCAGATTAGAACTCAGGATTAAGGTAATCATCATTCTACTCTCTATATACTTTGGTTCAGTTGTTTTAATTTTTAGCTCCCACAAATGAGTGAGAACATGTGAATTTTGTCTTTCTGGGCCTGACTTGTTTCACTTAATTCCCTCCAGTTCCACCATGTTGATGTTTTAAATGGCAAGATCTCAGTCTTTCTTTGCGACTAAAGAGTACTTCACTGTGTATATGTACCACATTCATGTGTTGATGGTCACTTAGGCTGCTTCCAAATCTCAGCTATTATGAATAATACTGCAGTAAACATGGGAGTGCAGCTATGTCTTCTATATACTGATTTACTTTCTTTTCGGTATATACCTAGAAGTGGGATTACTGGATTACATGATAGCTGTGTTTTTAGTTTTTTAAGGAACCTACATACTGTTCTACATAGTAGCTGTACTAATTTATATTCTCACCAACCGTGATGAGTGCTTCCTTTTCTCCATATTTCCACCAGCATTTGTTATTGCTTGTCTTTTGAATAAAAGCCATTTTAACTAAGGTGAGATATTTCCTCAAAGTGACGTGCATTTCTCTGATAATTAGTAATGTTGAGTACCTTTCCATATACCTGTTTGCCATCTGTATGTCTTTTTAGAGAAATGTCTATTCAGATCTTTTGCCTATTTTTGAATCTGATGATTACATTGTTTCCTCTAGAATTGTTGGAGCTCTTTATGTATTCTGGTTCTTAATTATTTGTCAGATGGAATGTTTGCAAATATTTTCTTTCATTCTCTGGGTAGTCTCTTCACTTGGTCAATTATTTCCTTTGCTGTGCAGAAGTTTTTTAACTTGATGTAATTTCATTTGTCCATTTTTGCTTTGTTTGTCTGTGCTTGTTGGTTATTACTCAAGAAATTTTTGCCTGGACCAATGTCCAGGAGAGTTCCCCAAAGTAGTCATGTGAGGTCTTAGATTTAAGTTGTTGGTTTTTAAAAATCTATTTTAATTTCATTTTTATGTATGGTAATCAATAGGAGTCTAGTTTTATTCTTCTGCATGTGGATATCTAGATTTTCCAACACCATTGATTGAAGAGACTCTCCTTTCCCCACTGTATAGTCTTGGCACATTTGTTGAAAATGAGTTTACCGTAGATTTATGGATTTATTTCTGTCTTCTCTATTTTGTTCCCTTGGTTCATGTATCTGTTTCTTTGCCAGTATCATGGTGTTTTCATTATTATAGCTCTGAGGTATAATGTGAAGTCAGGTAATGTGATTCCTTCAGTTTTGTTCTTTTTGCTTAGGGTAGCTTTGGCTGTTCTGGATCCTTTGTGGTTGCATATACATATTAGGATTTTTTTATACCTTTGCAAAGAATGCCATTGCTATTTTGATAGGGATTGCATTGAACCTGTAGATTGTTTTAGATATGAACATTGATGAAATATTACTTCTTCTAAATCAAAACCATAAAATATCATTCCTTTTTTGTCTTCTTCAACTTATTGCATCAATCTTTTATAGAATTCACTAGAAATCTTCCACTATTGGTTAAGTTAATTCCCAAACACTTTATTTTATTTTTAGCTTTTGCAAATAAGATTATTTCTTGATTTCTTCTTCAGATTGTTCACTGTTGGCATATAAAAATGCTATTGCCTTTTGTATGTTGATTTTGTTTCCTGTAAATTTATTCAATTTTATTTTTCAGTTCCAATAATTTTCTTGGTGGAGTCATTAGGTTTTTCCGAAGAAGATTGTATTATCTGCAAAAAAGTATAATTTGAATTCTTCTTTTTAAATTTAGATGCTCTTTATTTCTTTCTCTTTCCTGATTACTCTAGCTAGGACTTCCAGTATTGTGTTGAATATCGGTGGTGAAAGTAAGCATCCTTGTCTTTTTTTAAGACCTTAGAGAAATGGCTTTCTGTTTTTCTCCATTCAATATCATACTAGCTGTGGGTCTGTTGTATATGTATTTTATTGTGTTGAAGTATGTTCCTTCTATACCCATTTTTGGAGGGTTTTTTCTGTTGTTGTTGTTGTTATGAAAGGATGTTAAATTTTATCAAATTTTTATGCATCAGTTTAAATAATCATATGCTTTTTGTTTTTCTTTGTTGTGTTGATATGATGCATCACATTGATTAATTTGCATACACGGGACCATCCTTGCATCTCTGGGATAAGTCCCACTTGGTCATGATGAATGCTGTTTTTAATATGTTGTTGAATTTGGTTTGCTAGTGTTTCATTAAGTTTTGCAAAACTATTTAACAATAATATTGGCCTGTAGTTTTCTTTCTTTGATGTGTCTTTTTCTGGTTTTGGTGTTAGGGGACTACTGGTCTCATTGAATGAGTTTGGAAGCGCTCCTTCCTCCACTATGTTTTGAAATAGTTTCAGTAGGATTGGTATCAATTCATCTTCAAATGTGTCACAGGATTCAGCAGTGAAGCCATCAGGTACAGGCTTTTATTTGTTAGGGCCCTTTCTAGTACAGCTTTGATCTTGTTACTTGTTATTGGTCTGTTCAGGTTGTGGATTTCTTCATATTCAATCTTGGTAAGTTGTATCTGTTTCTTCTAGATTTTCCAGTTTATTGGCATATAGTTACTGACAGTAGCCACAAATGATCTTCTGAATTTATATGGTACCAGTTGTAATGTCTTCTCTTTCATCTCTGATTTTATTTTTTTGAGTGTTCTCTTTTTTCATTGGATAGTCTGGCTAAAGGTTTGTCAATTTTGTTTATCTTTCCAAAAAACTAACTTTTTGTTTCATTGATCTTTTGTATTGTTTTCTTTGTTTCTACTCTGATCTTTATCTCTTTCTTCTACTCATTTTTGGTTTGGTTTGCTCTTGCTTTTCTAGTTCTTTAAGATGCACCATTAGATTGTTTATTTGAATTTTTCCCTCTCTTTTGAATGGGCTTATAGCTATAAGTTTTTCTCACACTTCTGCTCTTGTGGGATCCCATGAGTTCTGGTATATTGTGTTTCCATCATCATTTGTTTCAAAAAATTTGCAAATTTTCTTATTTCTTTAATATCAGTCATTCAGGAGCATATTCCTTAATTTTCCTGGGTTTTTTAATCATTTCCAAAGTTTATCTTATTATTGACTTCTAGTTTTATTTCATTGTGGTCAAAGAGATACTTGATATGATGTTAATTTTTTTGAATGTTTTACGACTTGTTTGTGGCCTAACATACACGGTCTCTCCCTGACAGTGATCCATGTGCTGAGGGGAAAGATGTATACTCTGCAGCTGTTGGATGAAATGTTGTATAACTATCTCTTAGTTTCATTTTGTTTGTTGTAAAGATTGAGTCCAGTGTTTCTTTGTTGCCTTCCTATCTGGGTGATCACTTCAATGCTGAAACTGGGGTATTGAAATCTATTATACTGCAGTCTATTTTTTTATTTGTATCATCTTAAGGGTACGAAATCATGAGCTAGCACTTCTAAACTTCTTCTTTCCTTTTTCTTTTTTTTTTTTAGTATTAAAGTTTTGTATCTTTGTTTTTTAAAGGTTTTCATTTGGTATTCTATGAGGGAAATCTGAAGTGATTGTTTTTATCCTAGAACTTCTACAGATTAATTTACATACTTATTTTCTCAGTATGTTACAGCAAAGATTTAGGGCTAAAGAGGATTAAGAATGAAGAAATAAATAACTGGAGTCAGATTTCTGTTGGGCAAAATTGGAAATTTGATGAATATTTCTCCTGGTCCTTTAAATAAACCTGACCCTCAGTCACGACACTCTCTTGAAATTCATAAAAGCAACCATGGTACCAGCCTATATCGCTGGAATCTTCCAGATATTCTTTTTTGCTAGCCCATTTGACAAGCTGTTCTCTGCACCTTTCTTCCTAGCCTGTCATCTAGCTTTATATATCTCATCTTTATATTTGTCTAAGGTCCTTTTTTCCTGCCAGCTCCCCCTACACACACTGTCAGGTAAAAGTGGGAGATCTAAGGTTCTTAGGCTGTCCCCACCTGAGATGTTGGGTCTGTTGCCCTGGGAGCAGTGGTGACAGATGGCTATGCCCCTCACTGTAGCTAGGCCATAGAAAGCAGCTTTGTGATGACAACCTAAGGTTGCATCCGCAGGTAATGGCCCTAGAATCTCAACTGTCAGAGGCAAGGAAGGACTGGTTTCTTCCAGGTACCACTGACTCCACAATGCCTGTAGATGCTGTCCCCGTCCAAAGGGTTTCATGGGGAGATTCACCACATTTCTAGCTTTATAATGTAAACAAGGAAACTTGAGTGAGTAGAATGTTCTTAGGACTGATAATTTCAGGAGATTGAGTGGCCAAGTGTTATCTTCTGCTTGCCACTAAATGCTGTTCAAACCAGTTTCTTGGCCTCATCTGTCAAAGTGCAGCGAACAAAAATAAGTTTTTACTTAGAAATGATTTGATTTATCCTCATTTTCAGTAGCACGCATCATCTGACAAAGAAAACTTGTTGAGGGGATGGGGGGACCTAAACCCAGCAGATGCTAGGAGAAATGCTCTGTAGCTCTCACCTTCACAAGCCTATATGTGTTTTCTTGCCTCAGACTACAATATTCTAAAATAATTTTTTCCAAACTGGCCCTTAACACCTCAGTGTCATCTTATCAGTCATCCTTCAAAGAGGCCTTCTCTGACTCCCCAAATTATAACAACTTTTTTTCTGATTTAATATTCTACATCTTTCATATGCTTGGTAACACTTCACGAGGCTTATAATTATCTTATATATTTTCTGCCCAGCTTGTTTATCACCTTTATCCTCTGAAGAAGTGCAAGCCTAATAAGAACTGAAATCATGTCTGTGTGTCTGCCTTACTTGCTATTTTATCCCCAGGGTATATATTTTACACGTAGTAAATTATAGACACCATATTGGCTATCCTGACTGAATGAGTGAATGCCCCTAAACCACTTCTATTTCTTTTCCTGAAACTCCTGCATTTTGGCAACTAGTTCTGATACAACTTTCTTTTTACCACATGTCTTTCCTGCCTGGGCTATTATTTTCCAAATCCTCTACCTGTGGCTTCTTTACATGGCTGACAAACCCAGGAGTTCATGCCCAGTGTCCTCTCTGCCTTCTCTTTGTCTGAGCATGAAGTCTCTATTCTGACAGCTGACATTCTACATGTTTAAAACGCAATTATTTTCTATTTACAGACTCTAGCATTGTCCAGCTCTATTGATTCTTTATAGGTTCCTGTGTTTCTATGGAGATGGAAGGATTTAGCTGCTACTGTGTAAGGCCAAAGATTATAGAAACACAAGAGATGGGATTAACTTGGATACTCTTTGTGTAATTAGCATCTAATGAATCTGTCCTCAAAATAGATCAGTTACAACCCCATTAGTCCAGAATCATAGCTGCTCAGACTTCATGTAATAAGATGTCGAATGATGACTCACAGCAGGGATTCTAAAACGGACTTCTGGGGAAAAATGTTTACTGAATAAACAGTCTGATCACCAGAGAGAGAATGACTCATTTTTGTTTCTTGTCTTAATGTGTGAAAATGCTTTTCCTGTAGAAATGAACTGCATTAAGAAGCTTGGAGGCATTTTTCCAGACTCATTTGTGCAGTGGATTAGGATCTAAATACAATTATTGAATTGTATGTCTTAGAGAAGAAGGAGAGACATGTATGGTGTGTGTCCAATTTCTCTTCACTTTCAAAATCATGCTGCAAGACTTTTTTGTTTTAACTCTGGTAGGGAAAAATCTATAAAAGTCTTCCCTTTTACAAAGTAGAAAAATTAAGCTAAGAAGATCAGGGTTAGCCCAATGTCAAAGACCTAACAAGTGACACAGTGAGCCTAGGTCTTGGGTGTCCTGACTCCTGACACTTCTCAAGGCAGAACGCTTTCTCTCAACTACTTTGCAGCCTCTCACACTTATAAAATTTTAAGTCATATATCATGATAGAAGATGAAAGCTTCTTGACTAAAGATGAAAAGGAAATTACAAAACCATCCAGCAGAAAGTACAAATTATAATGGAGCTCATAGCCAGGAAGTAATTTCAAATCAGACCACCCTCTGTCCTCATTCAACAAAAAGCATACCCCCATTTTTCAAGATGTCTCTTCTATCGCCCTTAATTGTGATCCAAGTGTAAGTTCCTTGGTTTAGCATGTGTTGCTTATTTCATTAAATCACACTGCTTTGGGAAGAACTTGAATGCCCCTAAAGGGGTGTGGTGGAAATATTTACTATCCTATCTCACAAGGTCATCATCTACCTTTTTGATTCAGTAATTGTGGTAGCAACCATCTGTATGTAAATGTAGTCTCATGGCTCTTTGTGTCAGCTACACCATTCCTAAATTCCTCTGATCTGCGGTCTCTTTGCTCTCTTTGTGGCAGCAGCATGCGGCATCAGGAAAAGTAAGGGGATTAGTACCGCAGGGGTGACATTTACAAACAGGGCATGGGATTCAATGGACAAGTGCCCACTTCCCATGCCTCATGTAGATTACACTGAAGAATACCCTCTAGGATCTCTCACAGTGTGCTAGTGAAAGTTAGTATTAATTGCCCTGTGCAGCAAGCAGCTCAGTTATTCTTTCTTGCTATTCATTTTCCTGAAATCTTCAATTTTTCGCAACCCACCCACATTTTCCCACGGGATTATGTTCTAAAATAAATTGTCTGTGTACATATGCTTGCTTATGCTCTGTTCAGGGTGAACCCAAGCTGCACAGGGCTATTTCTTTTGATGGACTTAGTAGATGCATTAGCCATACTTCTCCAAAGAAACAAAATCGATAGAATCCATCTGCCAAATGATTTATTATAAAGAATTAACTCATGGAATCATGGATACTAAGAAGTCTTAAGATCTGCAGCTGGCAAACTGGAGCCCCAGAATAGCTGATGGTACAGTTCCAGTCCACATAAGAAGACCTGAGAAGCAGGAGAGCTGATTGTGGAAATTATAGTCCAAGTCTGAGATCAAAGGCAGGAGATAAAGTCCAAGCTCAAAGAAAGGCAGAGTTTCCCCTTAGGTAGCTATTTTGTTCAATTTAGGTTTTTAATTAATGGGATGAGACCCACCCACATTGGGGAAAGCAATCTGCTTTTCTCAGTCTACTAATTAAAACGTTAATCTAATTCAAAAACACTCTCACAGACACACCCCAAAGACTGTTTAACCAAATGTCCGGTATCACATAGCCCAGACAAGTTGACATATAAAATTAATCATCGTGGTGGGGTAGAGTATTGCATTCATCAAAATTAATAAAAAAGCTGGATGTTCTAAAATTTATATATGTTATGTTATAAATCCTTTAAAAACCCATATATCAGATAGTTATTTTTAATTTAAATTTACAAAGACAAAAACTAAGGAATGATGGGTTAAATAAATTAGTCAGATTCACACATATACTTACTAATAGTAAAGGATCAATATAACATAAAAGTACACAATTTTTCTAAAATTAAATACTACCTTTCTAAGGAGGTCAAAGTCATGTTGCACCCAAATTATTTGATTTATTATTTTTTCTTTAAAATCTAAGCTCCTTAGCATGTTACCCAAATCCATTATGATGTTTACACTGTTACCTATTCACTCTTACTTATTTTTATTGCAGCAACCCAAACCTATTGGGTTGTTTTATGACAACTAAAGGACATAATTTGTAAAATGTGCCAATAGGTACTAGTTATTGCTGTCCTTTGACTTCCACTTTATTAAGAAATAGAGATACAAGTAAGAATAAGTATAAATATATAGACACAGATATGAAAAACAAATGAGTGTATCTATAGCTACATTTGAGAATGTGTTAACTTTCTTACATTACTTGGTTTAACAATGTTCTCATGGAAATTGTATTAGTTTGTTATCATGCTGCTATGAAGAAATACCTGTGACTGGGTAATTTATAGAGAAAAGAGGCTTAATTGACCTGCAGTTCCACATAGTTGGGGAGGACTCAGGAAGTTTACAATCATGGCAGATTGTAAACTGCCATGAATTGCCCTGTACAACAAGCAGGTCAGGGATTTTCACCCTTCACAGAATTTTCACTTTCACAGTTATTCAGTATAATACTAGAAGTCTTAGCTAGAGCAGTCACATATAATAAAGAAATACAGGTAATGCAAATTAAAATGAGAAAATTCAAATTATTTTGGTTGGCAACTGGTATAATCTTATATTTGGAAAAACCTAGAGACACGCAAAAATACTATTAGAACTAATAAACAAATTCAGTAAAGTTGCAAGATACAAAATCAACATACAAAAATCAGTAGCATTTCCATATGTCAACAATGAACGATCTGAAAAAGAAATAAAAAATTAATCCCATTCACAATAGCTACAAATAAAATTAAATACCTAGGAGTCAACTTAACCAAAGAAGTAAAAGGTCACTATAATGAAAGCTATAAAGCACTACTGGAAAAAAAAAAAAAAAAAAACTGAAGAGGGCACACAAAAATGGAAAGATATTCAATGTTCATGAATAGGAAGAATCAATATTGTTAAAATGTCTGTACTATCCAAAGCAATTTATAGATTCAATGTAATATCTATCAAATTACCAATGACATTCTTCACAGAAATAGAAAAAACAATATTAAATTTTATGTCTAACCACAAAAGACCCAAAAGACCCAAAGTTATGCTAAGCAAAAAGAACAAAAACTGCAGGAATCACATTACCTGACTTTAAATTACATGACAGAACTGTAATAATCAAAACAGCATAATGCTGTCATAAAAACAGATACATAGATCACTGAGGCAGAATAAAGAAGCTTTAGGTAAATTCAAACACCTACAGTGAACTCCTTTTCTACAAAGGTGCCAAGAACATATGCTAAGGAAAAGACAGTTTCTTTAACAAACAGTGCTATGAAAACTGAATGTCCATATGAAAAATAATAAAATTACACCCCTATCTCTTACCATATATAAAAATCAAATAAAAATGGATTAAATGGATTAAAGCCCATCTGCCTATGTCCAAACATCTCACATACTCACTAAATAAATGCCCACAAAAATAAAACAACATTTAAAAAAATGATATGAGCAGTAACTACTAGCAATAGCATTTTCAGGTTGGTATTTTGTGATTAATCCTCCCAATAAGAAGAGGGAAGTCTTAAGTCAACAAACTCAAAAGCGTAGTGTGGGAACATTGAGAAATAACAAAGTAAAATGTACTGAAATGCAGATGGTCTAGGTTTGCACTACAGCTGCTTATGTTTCCATTCAGCAACTCAATCAGTTTTGCTCCACTTTCTCGATCTCTATGATGGGCTTTGTCTTTTAATAAAGGACTAATGGCTATATGTTAAGAGCTCATTCCATGCCAGGGACATGTCTAAACATGGAAAGTACAGTGGCATGTCTCTCCTACAGCCACTGCCCTCTTCTGTTATAAGAATGTCCTTCATTTTCTTCAGTAAAGCATCCTTTTCCAAATTCAGCCTTCCTGTGTGGGATTAATTGACATGGCCCTACATCGCAGGATTAGCCATCACGTTCATTCTTGATTGACTGAATAAATCAGCACATTGTCCTCCCATGGCTGCAGTGATTGATTCAGGGTGAAAGTTTGCTTCCAAATCAAGCCCATGAGAATTAAGGTAACACTTGCTGGGGTTTCTGGAAAGGTTCTTCCACTTCACCTAGACTTTGTGTGAGAAGAATAGCAATTCATTACCCCAATGTGAAAATGAAGAAGATGCTCAGAAGTAGTAAAGCTAAAATGTGGATACTGGTGACTACATGTGCAACTTGTATCTTTGTAGTTTATATTTATGAAAACCAATATGTGTATGTAAATTTATTCAAATGAAGTATTTTCCGTTTAAACCCAAATCACTTTAAGATGGACTTTCTATCAGCTGACACATGTGAAGAATTCTGTCTAAAATCATATGATTATCTCTTAAAATAGCCCTTTGTCATTAATAGATACTGTCATTCTCATTTTACAAATCTTAAAATTGAGAAAGCCAGAATTTAAAGTCTGAATATCACACAATTAATAAGAAACAAAACAAATTTATAGCTAATTATAAGCTTAGTGTCTGGATTTTTAAGCATTCTGCAATACTAACCCTGCAGATTTAACCCAATTACATTTTCCATGTTGTGTTGTAAGCCAACAACTATGAGGTAGTGCCATGATGGTAAAATCCTGCTGTGTATGAACAAGAATGAGGCCAAAGAGGAAGAAGTCATTAACCATTTGCTTCATGTTACTTTATAGGTATCAGAATAATTATAGATCTGTCTTTCTCACAGACTAATTTTAAGGGAATAGTAGTCTAAACAAGATTAAGTTTAAAAGTTCACTAAATGTTATATAGTGAAGCAGAACATCTTTCACCTCAGGAGATGAATTTGAGCTCTTGGTTTATTCTAGACACAGATTTTTCTGGTCCCCATTTTTCTCATAGGAAAAAAAAAAAACCTTCAACTACTTTTTCTCCCAGATCTAACTTTCTCTGTGGTTCTTTGGAATGTTTCTATCAGCTAGAGCTCTGCTCCCTGCACTTGTGAGTGTGTGGTGATGAGGGGCCTGATGGTGATCACACTTCCAGCCTTTCTTATCCCTGTGCCTTCAAACTGACCTGTGGTTTGATCACTGGTGTATAAAATGTTGCAGAATTTCACCCCCAAATCAGTTGCATTTCAGATGGCAATCCTATAATAGCAGGTGAGAAATAGATGAAATGGTGAAATAGCATAGTTATCAAATGCCATGACCAGAAAAAAAGCAGAATGGCTTCAAAATCAGCCAATCAACAGTTGCTGCTAATGCCAAGTTTTCCATAAATGCTTAAGGGGTAGGTTATTGCTCTGCCTGCCATCATGAATTCCTTAATTATATCATGTCCCCTGGCGGTGCCTGGCATAGGCTTGGGAGTTTTCTAAATTCTCATTTAAGTAATTCAGGACTATCAACAATTAAAAATGTATCAGTAATAAGGAGCAAACAAAAATCTCACATGAGCAAGTTTTCATGGTGTAGATGAAAGGCTAAAACATGAAATCCCATGAGAGATCTTTCTATATTATTTAAATAATTAACTCATTAATGTACCTAGTTTAGGGAGGACATGTCTTTATGATACCTAATTCCATAAACATATGGAGATTCACTGTGACAGAGGAGAGTGAAAAAAGATACATCTGTGTGTGTGTGTGTGTGTGTGTGCGTGTGTGTGTTTGCATACATGTGTGCACTATTCAGTTGTCAGAATGGCAATTTATTAAAATTATCTCCCCAGTATTGGTTATAATATAGTGAGACAACCTTTTCCTCCACCCTGAACATTACTGGTGAATGTAGAAATGATTGTCGAATAAATAAAATATTAAATTTGTGAACTCAGATTCAACAATTTAAACTCTAGAATTTAACCTAAACAAATAAGAACTCAAGTGTACAAATATATAATTTTAAGGTTTATCACAGCAAGTTTTATAAAAGACAAAATCACAAACCACTAAGTTTTAAAAAGGGATTGCTGAAATGAAACAGAAAAAATATTAATACAATAAACTACTGTGTAGTAATTAGAGCAATGACTTTTCATGATTTATATCCACTGTCATGCAATTCTTACTCATAATATATTGTGTGTGATACAGCTTAAAAACACTAACCCATGAATTCCTACTATATATATGTTCACAGAAATGTTCAGTGAAATGAAATACCGTGTAACAAGTGGTTATCTCAAGGATATTACTACTTACTTTACTGCCCACAGTATTTTATATTTCCCAAATACTATTATTAACAGTTTGAAGAACCTATGTTAAACCATTATGGATAATTTAAGTTGCACTTTCCTTTGTATTTTGCTAGTTCTTTCACTGATCTTGGAGGAGAAAGAGGAAAAGATGGTGCAGAAGAAAGAACTTGAATTTATTTTTAAATTTATTTTCTTTGACTCTTATCTCATCTTTTCCCCTTCCCCACTTCAAGCAACTCCTCATCCGCTTCATGCCCCAAACAGCCATCTCCCTGTACCAGGAATGTAGGGAAGAGAGTGCTTTCAATTCAGTCCCAATTATGTCCTCAGGAAGCTTACAGTTTTGTAAAGTAAAATAAGAAAAGTTCATAAAATATTAATTGAAAGGTAAAATGTAAAATTGGCCATATTCAGATGAGAGAGACATTGTTTCTAGCTGAGGTAAACCAGAGAAGTCTTGAGGGCTGAAAAGACATTCAGCTGACCAGAAAAATAGAATAGGAATTAGATCTTAAATGATTAAAGGAGAATATTCAAAACAAAATGATAACTGAAGGCCATTCTGTGTGGGCAATGGTGGAAGTACCAAATGGCCAAGTTCATCATGGATAAATAGGAATTGCAGGATGAATATCTGGATATGCATACTGTATCAGGTTGAAAGGGTCTAGAGGGCCATTTTTTAGTATTTAGGGCCTTATTCTTCTATCATTATGGGTTTTTGGAAGAATTTTAATGGAGAAGAGGGAATTGTTGTCAAATTCACAATTTATAAGTTTTCATACTTTGGTGTAGTTATTTTAAATCAAACTTAATCTTTTCACCGTTAGTCCCTCTATTCATCTACTCATGTTGTGAGCATTTGAGCTCCTTGCATATGCAAGGCAAGATGCTCTGAAGTCAAATAATACCACTAGGATATTTGTGGTGCCACTGGAGATGGAAGTATTACACAGAAGGTCAGACATCAGCCAGGTTTGTGGACAGACGTCACAGTCTCTGAATAGTGTTGTGAAAGACATGAGCTTTGAGGTAAACCAGACCAAAGGATGAGTCCCAGCAGGAGCAGACCCCTCCATGTTGAACCAAGGTTCAGATACATGCCATAAATTCACAAGATGGTTACAAGATACTGCAAAATCAGATGCTTTACTCGTGTTAAATATCTCTGCCTTCACTTTTCTTACCTTTTAGTTTATGTCTAAATAATGGAGAAAAAGAAAGCAATGTTGCTTTAGTGCTGCTAATTGGATACACACAGTAGATGATTTTCTCTTTATTTAATGTTTCCAAACTCTAGAGTCAAGTATACAACTGCCTAACAGACAAGTCTATCTCGCTATTTCTTAACATACTCAAACTAAATATGTCCCATGCTGTCAAAGTGTACCACAAGTCTCTGTCCATAACTGTCCCATACCCAGACACGTGAGCAAGAAAACTTTAGTTTCATCCTCAGCATTCTTCTTCCTCTCAAATGTGATGCTCATTCCCAGGTCTCTAGTTTGCACTCTTGTTGTCTGGATGACGAGATTTTATTTTCAGTTATATCCAGCTTCCTGCACAGTATCTGGCATAAAGAAAAACATTGAAGTTCATTCATTTGAATAAACTTTTGATTTTCAAAGCTCAGTACAGGAAGGACTTGTAGACTAACCACAAAGAAGATAAATTAAGGTTTGTTGCTAGTCTCCAAAGAGAGAAAGTCAGACTGATTGAGATATATTCAGCAAAAGAGGCTAAAGAAACCATTTATTTCACTCAAGGGTGATGTTTACAACAAAAGTCATAAAATAGGTAATGTTCATTTACATCTCCAATGAATGATTTGATGAGAGCTAACTACACATAGAGCGTGGTTTTTCTCCCAAGAGGGATTACATAGATATTATAGTGAATTATTTAATTCCAGTAATTCAAACTTAAAGCAGATCTAGTCACTTTTCCCTTAACAGTATAATTAATGCTCCAGGAAGCATATTTCCCTAGATGTTACTAAAGGTTTTACTGTCCTAAAGCTGGAGGATAGAAATGAGCAATTTGGAATGCTCTAGAATGTCAAAGGACTTTTGGGGTACATTTTAGACAGACCAGCCTTACAAATGTCTCTAAGTTTCCATAGGGACTACAGAGGGCAGAAATAAGGTTTCGTTGAACTGGTCTTCACAGCTAGGCTCTAGTACCTATGATTTCAGTCTTTCTTCAGGATTTTCATGTCCTTTGCAGGGACATGGATAAGGCTAAAAACCATCATTCTCATCAAACTGACACAAGAGCTGAAAACCAAACACCACATGTTCTCACTCATAAGTGGGTGTTGAACAATGAGAACACATGGACATAGGGAGGGGAACATCACACACTGGGGCCTGTTGGAGGTTAGGGGGTTGGGGGAGGAATAGCAGGGAGTGGGGTATAGGGGAGGGATAGCATTAGGAGAAATACCTAATGTAGATGACAGGGTGATGGATGCGGCAAACCAACATGGCACATGTATACCTATGTAACAAACTGCACATTCTGCACATGTACCCCAGAACTCAAAGTATAATAAATAACTATAAATAAATAAAGGAGAAGGCAGAACATTGAAAGACTATAAAGGTGGGCATTATCATGAGAGTTTATTGACCCTTTCTTCCAACTGTTATCCGATGAGATTCTGTGATGTAACACGCAGGGTGAAAATGACTGGAAATGCCCAAAAGGAAGCAGTTTGAATTATAGGAGAACATGGCAAGAATTCCATACCCAGACTTGAAACCATGGGTGTGTGAGAAAAGAGCTGAAGATGAGAAGATACTGTACATCACTGAGGTTTTGTTGATAAGAGCTCAGCCCTCAGTACTCCTATTTTCCTGTACTCTCTTTTTTGGTGACCTCACTCTTTCTCATATTTTTAAACACAGGCTTATGTTCACAATACCCATGTTTATATATCTAGTTTAAACATTTCACAGAATTTTGAAATCTCATGCCCAACTTTCTACTGGATTCCTCTGCTTAGACATATCTCACCAGCATATTAAACTTAATTTTAACACTTAATTTTAAACTTAATTTTAAAATAATCTCTTAAGACAGTCTAATCTTAAAACCTCATCTTCCCTTAATAACTGTTCTTCCCATCTTATTTACAATCAAGAAAATGGTACCACCTTTGGTCCATAAAATCAAGCTATAACATTGATAATCATCATTAACATCCTCTCTTTTGCACGCCCATATTCAAACTTTTTTCACTTTATTGATTTTACCTCCAAAATGTCTTGAATCTTTCCACTTACCTCTGCAACAACTGTCCCTCCCTTACTACAACTTGTCATTAGCTCTAACCTTGATCTCTCCAATATCTCACTTATTTTTTTCATATTATTAGTTTCATCCTCTTATAATCAATGCTATGCACAGCAACATAAATAATATTGTAAAGAATCAATCCTTTTATGCCAATCCCAAATTTACGTTTGTTCAAGTGTTAAATAAACACATTTTCACTTAAGCTAAATTCCCAAAATCCTGTGTGACCCACATGACTCATTATAGCCTGTCCTTTGCCTGCTTTTCCAATTATACATTATTCAGCTCTCCCAGTACAATTCAGCAAAAGTGGCTTCATTTTTCACCAATCTTCTTCCCATTTTAATGACTTCTGGTGTTTTCTTCACCTAATATTCTCCTCTCCAATTATCTGTAAATCTGGCTCTTTTTCATCTGTTATATCTTACCTTATGCATCATCTGTTGCAAGAAGTCGGCGATGACCACCATGAGTAGGCAGGCATTTCGCATTAGGGTTATCTTCCCCATGTGTTTCCTTCATAGCATTTATCACAAGGTACATGATTACTTCATTTTTCTTTATTGTCCCTCATCACCAGTAAACTGCAAAGCCCATAATGGCAAATGAATGGATATATATATACAGTATACATTTACCAAGGTGAATAACTTGGAGAGACTCTATCACATAGTGAGAACTGAGCACATATGTGAAGAACAACTTATTGACATACTGAATGAATGAATGAATGAATGAACTGCATTGGTCTACAAAGCTAGCTGCTCTTAAAACTATAAAGCCTTTATTCAATAAAATGTTATCGTATGCTCATTTTTAGGCCGGTGTGGGTGTTCCAGGTCATGAAATGCTCCTAGAACACTTTTCTTCAGCAAGGACTGTCTCTTTTATCTTGTGCCTTCCCCAATTTTAGATTCCTAGAATTGTCTCCATTCAAATTCTGGATGACAAAAGAGAGATCTGTGTTGAGGTCACTCCAGGCAGACCTGGAAATATGTCCCGACTTTCTACCTTACATGGCCCTGCTTAACTGCATGTGGGACCAGGAGATGTAGTCAAGCTCTGTATCTGGAAGGTAAAGAGAAGAGTTGGGTCAAAAATTCGCCCATCTTTGACATAAAAATCTTAATTTCAAGGGTGTGAAACCCTGTGCTGCATCTTGATGTTTTTCTATAATTTCACATCTATAGTTCATCAAGCTCATGGTATGAGTTAAAACAGTCAATTCTTTAGACATGTTTTCTACATATTTTCCAACATTAATCTCATTTTTAAATGTATGTGCATAAGGGATCAATTATCTGAGTATCAAAACTCAAGGTGGAAAAATGACTGCTTTACTTTCTATTTATCCTTGAAGTTATATGCTTCAAAGCATGTAGTAACTAAGGAGAATTCCATAGCTCCCAACTTGATTTGGGGAATTCACTGGCTGCCTATTATGCAAGTCCCTAAATGCAAAGTTCTTCCTCATGCAAATATTTCCATTAATAACTTAAGATAATATCCTATGATTAAAAAATCTTGACATCTGAGGGGGCAGTGGACAAGTGATTTCTTTTTTCCTAGCAAAGACAACAACTTTGAGCACTATAATTATAAATGAGACTCCCTTTTAACAAAATCCACAAGCAATGAGAGTAATGAAAAGACACCAGGGAAGGAAAGATAATGAAAGAGCCCACACACAAGGCGCAGAGAATGTCCTTGGCAGAATGTGAGTAGTAGATTAAGAAGTGCTTGAGAGCAAAATAAAAAGGTAATAGAATTAATTCTATGCTGGGGCAGATGTGTTTGCTATTAAGAAAATTGAAGAGTATGTACTCAGCCCTTGGAATAGCACTTCAAATGTATGAGGGGAAGGACTCTGAGGGAGCTGAAGGCTCCACGCACTCAATTTTCAGTACATGAGTGAGCACATGAGTGAAGCACGAGTCAGGGATGAGGGAGGCATGCTGTACCAGTCAGTTCCTCAGGGTCCTTTTATGTTTCAGGACATTCTGGAATAAGGTCAATATAGTGGGAAGAACAGGGTGCCAATCCTGTAAGTATAGGAGGATAAAAGCATCGAAATCCTCAAAAAGGCCCCCTCAGTGAAGTTATAAAGTAATGTTCTGTTTTCACCTGGAGTGGTGTTAAGCCCAAGATTGGGATGAGGGTTATTATACTAAATCAGGATCTAGAATATGGTTACCAGATAAAATAAAGGACACATTTTAAATGAGAATTTCAGAAAAACAGTATTTTTTACTGTCTCCAGCATTTTATGGAGCATCCCAATACTAATAGAAAAATAATATATGTATGCATATATGAGTGTGTGTGTATTTACACACAAATATATACTTTACAAATATATATAAAGTATACATATGCTTTTTATATATACACATATATATATACTTTAAATGTATATATATTATAAAATACATATATATAAATATATATGTATTCATATTATATATTTCCATTAAAAAATATATATATATACTTTGTATGTATTTATATGTATTCTTGTTTATACAAATTTTCAATTTGGGGGCAGCTGGTATTAATATTTACTAAATCTGGAAATACTCAAATAGAAGATCTAAAGATTAGACCATGTACTTGGAAAGGCCTTCAAATTTGTAGCCAAAGCTCAGTATCAACATTTCTTCATAGGCTCTTAGACCTGAGAAATAAGAAGTGTCTTGTGACTTATACTCAGGCAGACAAAGTCACTTGAAACGTGTAGTTTTTTAGGTCAGAGGCTTTGCTTCATAATGCAGGATCCTCCCTTTTGGAGCCTGCACTGTGAGCATAGCTGGCACTCCGGGAGTTACTAGGTGATATGATTTGGCTCTGTGTCCCCACCCAAATCTCCTCTCGAATTGTAATCCTCATGTATTGGAGGAGGAGCCTGGTAGGAGATGACTGGATCATGGGGATGAATTCCTCCCTTGCTGTTCTTGTGATTGTAAGTGAATTTTCATAGGAGCTGATGGTTTTAGAGCCTGGCACTACCCCCCTCACTCTCTCTTGCCCTCTCTCCTGCTGCCATATGAAGAAAGTCCTTGCTTCCCCTTTGCTTTCTGCCATAATCCCAAGTTTCCTGAGGCCTCTCCATCCATATGAAACTGTAAGTCAATTAAACTTTATTTCTTTATTAAAAAAACCCTGATTCAGGTGCTTCTTTATAACAGTGTGAAAACAGATCAATACAGAAAATTGGTACCAGGAGTTGGGACACTGCTATAAAGATATCCTAAAAATGTGGAAGTAACTTTGGAACTGAATAATTGGCAGAGGTTGGAACAGTTTGGAGGGCTCAGAAGAAGACAAGAAGATGTAGGAAAGTTTGGAACTTCCTATAGATTTATTGAATGGTTTTGAACATATGTTTTACTTCTGAAATATATGACTGAGAGTGAACCAACTGGGCATGTCAGCTACTTCACTATAACATTGAGGACTAACACAATTTCTGCTCCTCAGAAGAAAGTGGAATGTGGAGGGTAAAGCAGTTCCTTGTGTTTCCCAGAGATTGATGTGGTAATAATTGATTAATGCAGTAATAACAGCAAAAGTCTCCAAAACATTAATGTCAAAACATTGTCTTTAAAGACACTGAGTAAGGTTTATTCGTCACCCTATCACATAGGCAACTATTAGAGAAAAGAGGGATGAGTAAATAACTGCTTAAATAACCCTGCTCAGTTCTAATTGCCATTGGACATCTGGACCGTTTCCAGAGGAAATCAAGCAGCTACTGAATGATCTAGAAAGAGAGCCAGATGTTAGACCTTGAGAATATTTAGCTTGGGAAAGACAAGGCGCAGGGGGGATGCAAGAGCTGTCATCAGATATTTTAAAGACTGTTGTGTGTAAAAAGAATTAGCCTTATCTTGAGAATAAGAGTCAATATGAGACAGTCATATGAGAGTTAATGTAAGAGAAGGTAGATTATAACATGATTTGTTACTTCAGCAAATAATTATTTTTAACTGTCACGTAGGCATGCATGCATGAATTTGTCAATATTAATAAGATGATTGCCATTATAGACCCTTTAACAAAAGGTTGAAGATAGACAAATCAGTCAAAAAATTTAATAATTAGAAAGTATAGAATCTTAAGTTTATTCCAGACTATTAATTAAGTTGGTAAAAATGCGAACACATATATTTTCACTTATTCCAAGCACACACTCTTATGTGTCTTGATATACTGAGCCCTTTTTAATAATTAATGAGTAATACTCAGTATTATTCCTATGATTGACATAAAGATAAAACTTCATAGTCCTTGCCTTTCAAGATGAACACAGCCAGGAAAGTATGACATATGTGTATTAAGTGGGAAGTCTCTGATGCAAGTGATACATTTATCAGGAATATATTTAGAATTACATATAAAATGTTTGTGGTCCTAAGTGTCCAAAAAAATGAGAGACTCACTATGGCCAAAAATTTGGAGGAGCTTTATGAAGGAGCTAGGAATCAGGCTTGACCTCAGGGTAAAGTGAGATTTATTAGATAGAGAGAAGAGGGAAGCTGTTGTAAGGAGCAGAATCCCAACAGGACTGTAAGCCAGAAGTGCTCATGAAACAAACCATGGTTCATGGCAATAATCAGATACCATGAATGCTGCCTCTGGAAGACGAATTGGTGTGCCAGGCAATTAAAACCTATCGACTTCTTAGCAAAGTTTCTGTGCCCACTTTGTGAGGTCTCAAACAACAGAGAATGGTGGTTAAGATTGTTATGAGTATAGAAGGGAGAGTAAGCACGCTGGCCACCATACACAGTAAAAAATGTGTGTGTGAGCGTGTCTGTGTGGTGTGCAGCTGTGTATAATTTTGTAAATGCATATATATATGTACATATGCATCATGTAATAAAAATACAAATATATGATAGATGATTTACATATATTTATATATGGAATTATTACATACTGATACAACTCTCCCTTATTATAGTTCTATTTTAGGCTATAAGAATTTGTTGTTCATCTCAATGCAATCAAGAAAGAGAAATTGCTAAAGAAAAGAGTTTTGGAGAGGAATCTTGGCTGTCCCCTAAAGTACTGTGTATTAGGAAGGTGTTCTGTCACAACACATGCCAGATTATGTTTTCTTCTCAAATAAATGGTAATTTTATTTTCTTTTTGCTTATTTCTATTTTCTATCATTCTGCAATAAAAATTGTTACCAATGAAGTAAGAAAGTATATAATTATAAGAAGTATATTGCATAATATTGTACAGTGTATAAAAAATGTCAACACATAACTAATTTATTTAACTTGTACAACATTCACAGCATTTGTCCAAGGGGAAATTCAGTATTGGTTATCTTGTTGACCTACCATGACCACAGACCTAGTGGGCATCAGACTAAAAAGGAAACTACCCACAGCCTGTAAAAGAATCTGGCCCAGCTCTACTGAGCCACTTTCAGTGAATAGGAGAATCAGTTCTTCCAGCCAGACAGTCAGAGTGGAGTGGGGTGGATTTTCCTCTCCGGGTGACTCCACAGCTGCCCTTGCTGTGACAATCTGATAACCTTCTTTCTCTTCAAGTGCAGAGAGTAGCAGAAACATGCAGGATCAGATAGGAGAAAATGAATTTTGACAAGGCATTTTCAGGTTTTCAAAAGGCAGGTCTTCATTCTTGCCTGATGTTTCATCTGGATTTGTAATCTTCCCATTATGAGAAAATCAAAAGAGGTCATTTGGAGAGGTTTTATCTTCTTCTTCTGTAAAGTCCTTATGAAACATTTATGAGTTTTCTGACAATATCAAGCCAAGCTTTCTTTGCCGTTCTTCCTTTCCAAGCTATGCCCTTCAGAGTTTCCTGGCGTATTCCAGGCAATAGTGAATATGACCTACCCTGTCTTTTGAGATTAACTCATTAATGATGATGGTTTCCCTTTGTTCGAATCTCCCAATCTCTACTACTCCTAACTTTCTGAAATAACTAGTACTGAATTTACCAAGTGCAACTGTTTAATTTTGGAGGTTTATTTTCCATAGCAATAGTTTACTTTGCAATTAACCCTAAATATGAGACAACATGCAAACACTGAAATAAAAACTAGGTTTCTTATTAGATTTAAACTAGATTTTCTCTCTCTTACTAGCTGCGTGTTCTTAGGCATGATTCAACCTTTCCTAGTCTCAGTTTCTTCATCTGTACACTCTGGGTAGAATTAAAGCTCACAGACTTGTGCTGTAGGGAAGAAAATTCTTGCAAGTATTTTGTTAATATGTATAAGCTACTTAAGTATGAAAAAATATTGATATTAGGAACTTAGTTTTTTAAATTTTATTATCTCACACGTGCCAGAGCCCTTGCATCTACAATGTGATCATTCCATAGATCAATGTGGTTACCAATACTTAAGATCTCTGAAAGAAAATACGAGAACAATCTATTAAATTCAAGTAAGTCAGAGGTGTAAATGCTAATAGAAAACTATCGATAAATCAGTATAAGAAATAAAAATAATTTAAAAATTAATTGAGCATCTATTTTGTACCAAAAACTAAAATATTATTTTAATTCTTTCTTATAATCATTCAGATTGGTATATCACATTATTTTCATTTTACTAATGGAAAAAAGAAGTGATGCTCAGGAATATTAATTTGTCTGAGGTGTAGGAATAGAATTTAAATAAGTTATATCCAACCCCAAACGTATTTTTTCTATTTCTTCTACCACACTATATTCTTGATTTGTTAACCTGTTTTATGTAACATGACACCATAAAAAACTCTCACTCTCTCAAACATACACATATATGTGTGTGTAGATATATAATATTACATATGCAATATATAATATATAAATGTATATTTATATATTATAAATATGTACAATATCATAAAATATATTAATAGAGGCTCTATGTTTGTGTATACACACACATATATATAAAGACTTAATATAATTAACATAAATAAAATGTGCATAAAAGGTATAACTAAAGATTCACAAAATAAAAACTGAAAACAAGTTGTGCTCAATTAAATTTGAATTCAGCTTCATAATAAATTAAATAATTTCTTTTTTTCTCAGACTGATAAATAAATTGTTAACATACTACAATGGTTTTCTTCAAAATTAACTTACTTTTAATTTCAAAACTTTATATTTTGCTTTACGGTTTTCTGTGTTAACTGTTCACATTCATATTCAAGTTTGAGATTCCCATGAGAAAAAAAAAGTGAAAACTTTTATGCTTCCTGTTTTCATAAGAAGACAAATGTATAAGATTGAAGCTATTGAAGTTTTGAGCAGTGTGTTAAGTTTACTGTAAACAATCATGAAGACTTAATGTAAGAAATGTAAGAAAACAGTAATTTAATAGTGCTAAGTTTTGAAATACTAATTAAATCTTAGCTAAACCCTGTTGTAAAGTAGTTTCTGTAGTACGTGTCTTTTCACAAACTTTTCATTACCCTGTCTCCAGATTCCAGAAGTCTATTTCCTCTTCTTCTAAACCTGGATGGACTCTCATGACGGACTTGGCCAAAACAGTATGAAAGACATTTAACTCTAGGTCAAAATATGTTGTGTGCTTCTCACTAGTTATTTTTCTTTGGGCAGGAGGTGCCAGCAGGGATGGAAGAGTAACTGACTCCTTAAACATTAGCCTCTATGTTGCGAGAAATCTCTGGATGTCTTTAGAGGCGCTGACATGGAGAAGAAACAACATGCAACCTACATTCTCATCTGGGCTTCTTGGCAATCACCGGCACCAACTTGCTCAGTCTTGCAATGTCACCATCTTGAAAGTGGATCCTTAACCCTCCAGTTAAGCATGCAGGTTTATGCTCTGTGGAGCAGGGACAAGTTTTTCCCATCACACCCCATGTAAATTGCAGATGGATTTTTTGGCAAACTAGTAGTCATTGGTGCTTTAAGCCACTAAATTTTTAGGTGGATTATTACATAATAGTAAGTGACTTATTCACTTGCTAAGAGAAATGCTCTACATAGGCTAAAAGTCTATAGATTAAAGTCTACAGGGACTATAGCATGATCATTTTTCTTTTGTTTACTAATTTTTTTACATTAATGGTGCTTTCTAAACTGAGGTTTTCAAAACAGGGGTTAAGTGTATTCTTGTTTCATCCCCTGGTTATAGCACTGTACGTTGAAAATTTTCTTCAGTATGTATGTTCAAAGACTGACATGTGTTCATCCTTGCCAAATTATGTAATGGGAAACTTGAGTTCAGAAAAAAGATGATGATTTCTTAAGGAACAAAGGTTCCACTCTCTACTAGATTTAGGAAAGACATGGAACATCAAAACACTTATTTTGTTAGGTAATCTATGAGAAGTCTTACAGGACAGGACTTTCAAATTTTGTTTAATACTTAATCAAATATTTTGATCAATAAATTTTACTTTTATTACTCACTTTTGCAAATGACATTATGACATAATTGATATATAACAAACTACACATATTTGAGTTTCGCAATTTGGTAATTTTGTTATATTCATGCACCTGTGTGACTACCACCACCATCAGTATAATGAAAAAATCTATCATCCCCTAAGCTTTCTCCTGGATAATCCTATATAACCAACCCCTTTTGTAATTCAAATTCCTCTCTCCCATCTCTTACCTGCCCCTCTCTGGGCAACCACTGCTCTGCTTCTTTCACTATTGTAAAAATGAAACCAATTGACATCATGAGTCTCTGGAAATGATGCATTGAGAAGGATATAACATTATCTCTGCTGTATTCTTGATAAAAATTTTTAGCTGAATATAATTATAACGAAAAAATTAGGCCAGATGTGGTGATTCATGCCTGTAATCCCAGCACTTTGGGAGGCCAAAGTGGGCAGATCACCTGAAATTGTGAATTTGAGACCAGACTAACCAACATGGAGAAACCCCATCTCTACTAATAATACCAATTTATCCAGGCATGGTGGCACATGCCTGTAATCCCAGCTACTCAGGAGGCTAAGGCAGGAGAATCGCTTTAACCCAGGAGGTGGAGGTTGCAGTGAGCTGAGATCCTGCCATTGCACTCTTGCCTCCTGGGCAACAAGAGTGAAAGTCTGTCTCAAAAAACAAAAAAAAAAAATAAGAAAAAAGAAAAGAAAAAAGAATTAGATAAAATATAGAAGATGAGTAATTCTACAAGACAAATACCCTGGACTTTTCCAAAATAGTAATATAATGGAAAAAAAAAGAGAATACTATTTGAAAACTATTTTAAAGAAGACTAAATTTATATAGTAACTATCTACCATACAGGATAGTTGTTTGAATTTTGAATTAATTGTATACATAAGAAATTTTGAACAATTAGGAACATTTGAATATGCATTATCTTCTAGGTAGTATTATTGCTTCAATGTAACATTTCTTATGTATGTGGGTGATCATGTGGACAATGTCCTCCGTTCCCAGAGATGCATGCTGAAATATTCAGAATGAATGTCATGACATCAGAAAGTTTTTTCTTTTTTTTCAAATCAAGAGACAAGTGACACAAAATGTTAAAATTGACTGATGTAGATAAATATTGGGGATATATTTCTTGTATTATTAAATTGTCTATTGGTAGAGATATTTTTAAATAAAAAATAATTAAAAAGCTGTTATTTATCAGTAGTCTTAGTTGAAAGCAACTGAGACCTAGCTAATTAAAGCTGAAAATGATTTGGGTAGTTCGCAGAAGCTCTGAGAAGACCAGATAGTTAGGTATGCAACTTCACCACGAGAAAAAATGCCACTGAGCTCATCTCATGCAGATAGCGTCACTGATTATCCTGGGAATAGACAGTGCTGCTGACACCACACCTGAGCAATACAGAGCACTTCAATTCACCACCCCGAACCCATAGAAAGAAGCTGCTCTCTTTTGCCAGAAAGAATTCTGCAGAGTTTCCAGCTTCTGGGACAAAATCCAGCTTATGTCCCAATGATTGGCTAAGCTTAACATTGGTTCCTAGGAGCCCAAGAAAGCAGAAATATGACTTCCTGCACAGTTAGAGGTGGTTTTCTCCTTGTGCTAAACCTCACAATGTATGGCAGTTAATTAACAAAGAAAAGGAGTTGGCATGCTGGACAAATGTCAAACTTTTACAAAGGCCCAAGTGATAATACCCTTCACCAATAACCTCAGCGTGGCCCTCAGGTATCAGAGATCTGACTTAGGGTATGATTTTTGAAAGGTTAAACTGATCCTTGAGGTTTCTACATGGTACAGCACAGCTAACCAAGACAGGAAGCAAAATAGAAATTGGGACCTAGAAGCTCTGCAATGAATAGCAATTGATCTGCTTATTGGCCTGGAGAGGTCCTTAGGTATGGATGATCAAAATCGAGCTCAAATTCCAAATAAAACTACAGCAGCCTATTGTAGTAGGCTTAGTGTTGGGATTGAGGAAAACAATCCCATAATTCTGGTTGTATCTTCTGTTGGTAGATGAGATGGACATGTTAGGACCAGGCTAATCTTCCAAGGTGTTTTAGAGCTTCTTTGTATTTACCACAAAATAAACTCCCTTACCTCTCCACATTCAATAAGTAGCCATGGGCACCTCCTGGAGTACCTGTCAGTCTTATGAGTCAGAGACCATGCCTGTTTAAACGTTCACCTTCACCCAAAGCCTCATTGCCCTGGCAGTACAATATTACCATGGCTGATGGAAACCATTGCTCACTGGAAAGGGGTCAGAGTGGTGAAGCTTTTCCCACCCCTGCAATGGAATCCGGCTTTTCCCTACAGGCTTTCCCCTTTCATGGCTTTGCAAATATCCCCTCTAATCCTGGTCTTTTAGGCACGTTTTCCATCAGAGTTCTAAGTTTTTAATAAAGTAGGGTGTGTGTCTTTTTCATCTCATGTTTCTGTATCAGAGGAGGCACACAGTAAGTATTTTTTGACAAATCATCAGCAATGAAAACAAAACCACATAAAAAAATGTTATCTTTAACAGAATTTCTCCATTCTTATTTAAAGTATAAAATGAATATAATTTCCAGAGATTTCACCCCAAACCCTAGAGGTTGTGTAATCTAATAGATTGTTAGTCTCACAAAGTCAATTCAGCAAACTTTTGTCTTCAGTTCATTATGAGCAAAGCTGTTGTTGTGTATTGTATGTGCTTTATTTTATTGTATGTGCTGGGAAAAGCAATAAAGACTTGTCCTTCAAGATTATATACTTATTAGGGAAAATAGACTTGTCAAATACCATATTTATACTCAGCTTTTAATTAATGTCAGAAACTGTTTTAAAACAAAGTACTATGCATTCATGTGACCCTCATAACAGTCATATGAGTTGATACTTTATATTAATACCTTAATTTACTGATGAGAAAAATGAAGCACACAGGCATGCCTAGCTAGTAATCTAAGAATCCTAGCATTAGAAGCCAGGCAGTCTGACATCAAACTGGAACAGAAAAAGGACATTAGAGAAAACTAAAGAAATCTGAGCAAAATATAAATAATTTTAGTTAATAATAATGCATTGATGTTGGTTCATTAGTTGTGGCAAATGTACCATGTAAGGTGTTAGCAAATGTGGAAACTGGATGTGAGGTAAATAGGAACTCTTCATGCTATCTTTATAACTTTTCTGTAAATCTAAACTCTTCTTAAAATAAAAAGTTTTCTCAAATAAAACAAGGAGAAAGCAATGAAAATAATAAATTTTCCAATAAAAATTTTATAGGAAACATTATTTGAGGCTGCATTATACAAATGCATTGAAAAAATCCTTGAAATATACACAGCTAAGAGCTTACCAGTGTTTAAGGAGGAACTGCATTTATATCTATATAATCTAATTATGTTATAATAAGAATGTTATTTGGCCAATGCAAATAAGATGACAAAGAAATTTTGAAATGGGCCATATTTAAAATTTACAGAGAGGAGTGAGAGAAAATCATTCCAAACAGCAAGAACATTGTAGCAAAAGGTCAAATTTACAATGTGACTTATTCAATATCTGGAAAATATGTAGCTACAGATTCTCTTTTTTATGTCTATAATTTGGTCATGTTCTATTAACAAATTTCCACTCCCATCAGCTTTTGCCATAAATTCAAGCTGCCTCATATGAGGTCCATGCACCTGCTGTACTGAAAATGCACCTGCTTTACTGAAATCCTGAGCAGGTTGGGGGACAGGGGCATGGATAAAATCAGGAAGCATCAGTCACCTTGGGCAAGCAGTCTTGAACATGGAGTAAATATAAAAGCCCCTTCCAACAGATGTCTTTTTCAGACTCTTCATTTATATTTGAGAAGTCACTGTAAAATTGGCATTTGAGCAATAACAAGACTTTGCAGTTCTCTCTTTGGGATTGGAGATTCATGAATTATGCATGTCCATGCAGATTTTTCACCTGTGACAGGTGTACTATGGGCAATTTCTCTAATATATTAAGAAAACCAGCCATGATACAAGTAACAGATGTAAATGAAATATTCTCATCAGTTAAGTCCATTAATTTAACTATTTCACATCAGTATGTGTGGTGGGAGAATGCTGAGCATGAAAATCAGCGATTGATGAGAAGCTTACAAATAGCAGCCCCTGATCATGAGGTTCTCAGTTAAAAGATGGACAGGCTGTTGCTTGCTTACTGCTTCAATCATGTATTTCTTTTTCTGCTGAACGATACTACCTAAGTTGTGGCACATCCCATGTGAAAAACCAGCTGGTGAGCTCTGCAGAGCATTTTCCCAAGAGATCAGACAGACGTCAAAAAAGGGATAAAAATTATGTATGACCAGCACCCCCTCTGAATGCATTGGCAGGCAAGGGGTTATAGCTTGATGTGTTTTGAATTTCAGGCATTTGGGTTTCCTAATTCCTTGTATTGAGGCTCCTCATTCTCTGTAATCATTTTTATCTAGCAAAGTCCTAAGTAAATTATATGTAGGGAGATTAAATATTGCTGCTTTTGGTATCCTAGTGAACTATGCATGCTAAAGATTAAGAAAATATTTTCGCAGTAGGAGGACTCTGGACAGGGAAAATAGGAACCTCATTTCTTACCATGACTGTGGAATTGACCAGCCACATGCCTCCTAAGGTAACTCACTTGACTTTGCTGGGTCTCACTTGCCTGATCTAAATGTAAAGCAATAGGACTTAGTTTCTAAGTTATATTACAATAATGAAATGCCCCAAGCCTTTTCTGACTACTTACTGAAGAAATGTTGACTTCCAAGACTGAAGCAATTTGAAATGCACTCTGCTTAAATGTTTGCTGCTCTTCATTTCAAATAGCTATACTCTGCAGTCCATGGGGATAATAACAATGCCTCCTCTTCACGGTCTTACTGTTTCTCTTCCCTCAGGTTGTTCCCTTATTATTCCATGTGCTATATCAGATCATACCACCATCAGACCTGAAGACGCAGCCAGTGTCCTCGTTGTTTTTCACAATCTATTTCACAGACAGAAGGAGCCACATTGTGTGCTGCAGTGCAGCTTCTTATCAGCTGTATTCTCTCCTCCGCTCTACCTGGTGTACGTTAGTGTACTTGACCTTAGTGTCTTTTCGTCCTAACCCAAGAATGCACCATTTACCCTCCTGCTTTGTAGTGTGCATGTCTTTAATGACTGCCTGTCCTAACCCAAGAGTGTGCCGTTTCACCTTCCTGCTGTGCAGTGTGGTCTGTCTGTCGCACCCATCTACCACATCTCTCATGGGTAGAGAAGCACCTTGCCTTTCTATCCCTTCTGTAATGGTTATGCAAAGCATCAACAACAGTGACAAACAGCAACGAAGGTTTTCTGTCTTGGTTTAGTAGGGATGATTGCCTAGAAATGGTCAGTTATTTATCTTGCTTGTGTTAAAAAACAAAGCGAATCAACGTGATTTTAAATATATATATATAAATACATATGTATATATATGTGTATATATATATGTGTGTGTGTGTGTGTATATATATATGTGTGTGTATATCTCAGGTGATCCACCCACGTTGGCCTCCCAAGGTGCTGGGATTACAGGCATGAGCCACCACACCTGGTTCAAGACCAGCCTTACCAATATGATAAAACCCCCGTCTCTACAAAAATTATAAAAATTAGCCAGACGTGGTGCATCCACCTCTAGTCTCAGTTGAGATTACAACTGAGACCTGTAGTCTCAGTTACTTGGGAGGCTGAGGCAGGAGAATCACTTGAACCTGGGAGACAGAGGTTGCAGTGAGCCGAGATCACACCACTGCACTCCAGCCTGGGTGAGAGAGCGAGACTCCATAAACAAACAAACAAAAAAATTACAACGTGAAAAGTATCAGGAGGTGCTTTTAAGTATTTGGGGTGAGAAATAAATTCTTACTTTTCTTTGAATGAACATGAAGGAAAAATGCAGAAAATGATGATATTTGCAATGAATCTCTGAGGAGAAACCAGGATAAGGTTAATGAGAACCTCCAACTAATTTGTGCACTTCTTAAGAGCAGGAATTATGTTTTCATTTTAACTATCTCTCCACTGCAATAGGCAGTTCCTGAAACAAAATTGAAAGTGAATATAAACAAAAATACATCTGTTTATTAAGTGACACAGGTTATTGGATCCCCCATAAGACCATCTTTCATAGTTAAAACAGAAGTACAGAGGGTGGAGTGACTTGCCCACTGTCATGCACTGACATTTGGCAGAGACGTGCTGCATCATTGCCATCTAAGGCCCCACTTGGCACCTCTCATGTATGGTGGATTGAGTTGCCTATCTTATATCCCCTGGATGGAACACTCTTTATTGATAATGAGCCTTTCTTTCAGTCTTGGAAAAAAACACCACTGAGAGCCACCTGCTGTGAGTGTCATAGAAAAGCTTCACTAACCACTGGTTTTGGTTATAAGGGAAACTGAAACATGTACTAATGTGGTGTGGCAAGTGATTTCCAAGTGAGAATTAATAAACTGGATAGAGAAACTTAGCTACTGACCATGCAGAGGCTGCTATTTAGTGGAATATTCACCAGCCATTCTGCTTGTGATAAAATGCAGTTTTTCTATATGCTCTTGTAACAGTATATTAAAGAGGCCTGAGATGCCATTATTAACATGTAAAAGGATATCAGATATTTCCCTAAAAACCTGCACTGATCTCATAGCATGGCCCCTTAAAACCCATTTGATCTGCTCAAGCCACGGGACCTTTCCCAGGACAAGCTTCTCACCTGTGATTTAAGGAAAGTGAGAAATGGCATTTGATAAGAGGTTAAGTACATAGAAGATAAGTTTACAGTTCAGTCTCAGATGAGATAAAATAGAACACATATATAGCATTTGTTTAATATCAGGTAACTTGTAAATGCTTAATGAATATTAACTTACCTAATTTGCTGAATTCCTTAGAAAGTAAAATAATTCCCATGGGAGTCATGTGGGAGATGAGAAACAGAAAGAAGGTGTTTGTCCAAAGTCCTATGGCTGTAAATGGTAAAGCCAGGATATAATCTCAGATCAGTTAGAGATTACTCTAAAGAAATTAAAAACAAAAACAGGCTTTTACTGTATTTCTAGTTTTCTGAAATTCGATGGAAGGAATGGACTAAGTCAGAGTAGTTTGCTGGATTCTGACTTATTCTGGGAGAGAGCTACTTTGGATGTCGCTAAATCTCAATGACCTGTGGTTTCGGTGTTGGGAGGAGGGTGATCCCCTAGACCTGACTTGTTTGCACTTGGCATCTCTCATGTACGGTAGATTGAGCTGACTTTTGCATTGTCTGGACAGAACACTCCTGCCAGAGGGCAGGGTAGCAGAGGAGCTAAGAGCAGAGACGCCAGTTGGCTTCCGCTACTCCCAACTCTTCTGTTTCTAGGGGTCAGCTTTGTACAAACCAATTAACTCACTCCAACTCAGCTTCCTCCTAATCAAATGGCTGTGAAAATGTGCAACCCTTTCAGGTCATTTAAAATTTATATAAAAAATTCTAAAATATCTCTAAAACATAATTTAAAACTATATATGGATTGTGTGTGTGCATGTTTGGGGCATAGTAAATGATATATAAGTACTAGCTATTATCATTATACTTTTTGCTTAAATATAGCAGAATTCATTCCAAATATAAGTAATAACATATTACATAAAAATAGGTTTAGATTTTTAATAAACATAATGAAAACTTAGAGTGCAATGACTTGTTTTTATAATTATGCTTTCCAGTTTATTATATGTAAGACTATGAATAATTTACTTATACATTCTGAATCCTGATTTCCTTCATTGTAAAATAAAGATAATAATATGTACCTTTAAGAATTTCTATAAGGAAATTCTTATCTGGCACGATGTAGGTGGTCAAGGAAATTGAAATATTTCTCCTGCAAAAATACAGGCGGACACTCCTCTCCACTCTTCTGTAGATTGCTGGTTTATCAAAGGCACATGATGATCAAATATATCCCTATGGTATTGACAGGCAAGTTCAATGAAGGAACAAGCAGAGGATTTGAAAAATAGCTCTTTCATAGAATCTGTTAGACCACACTCAACTAGATATTAGTAACTGCCAATTTCTGTAACTGACTATTAAACTTGCAGTATATGGGTTCTTAATCATCAAAAACAATATGATGTTAATAACAATATATTGTTAATAACAATATGATGTTAATAACAATATATTGTTAATAACAATATGATAATAATTAACAATATTTGTTAATTTCACTCCACATCTTAAAATACTTAGACTCCACAACCACTGTGGCAGGCAGAAAAGGTTCCTAACCAGAAAAAGGATTCCTAAAGATGTGCAGCTATTATTCACATGATACTGAAATAAAAATCTTGGTTAATGACTATAAAAACAAACAAAAAATACATCAAAAAACCCTACAAGTTATGACACCCCCCCGAGTAAATTCCATGAAATCATGCACCACCTTTTAGGTTCACTTACAAGATTTCCATGCTCCTTTCAAGCCTGAATCATGTTACATAATTGCCATTCTTTCTGCTCTGGCCACTCCTGAGTTAACTGTCTTGAGATGTACAAATTGTACTTCATTCTTCTTTCCCACATAATATCTGCCTCCGTCATCATGGACAAATTACTCTGGAGCCAGAAGGATCTTTTTAAAATATAAATCTCACCATGCCATATCATTACCTTGCTTATGACTTCTCTGCCTTTAGAATTAAGTTTGAAAAATACTCTATTAGGTATGTTTGTCCTTGCAGGATCTAGCCCCTGAGTCCCATACTTTTAAATTACTAGGCGTGAGTTCCTCTACTTCCCCTCACTCCCAAAACTTTCCACACCACACACTTCCATTCACACTCCAGGTCGAAATGTAATGTTCTTTAGTTCTTTGGGCAGGGAAGACTTAATCTGATTATTCAGATTTGATGTTAAGTCCCCTTATGTAACATTCACCTCACTTCAATTTTCCTTTTTTACTGTTTCATTTTGAAACTTAGCCTACTGTCTTTACTTGTGTGAATGTCCATTAAGACCATAAACTGCATGAGGTTGAAAACAAATGTTCTTGTTCACTACAATATTCTCTGCATGTAAGGTAGAGTCTAGTACTTAGCATGTATCAATCAAATATATGTTGAATTATATTGAAATGTGAATATATCCCTTAGCCTATTAATCACTCTCCATGATGGTGATGATGACTGTTATTTTTATTAGTGGTAGATCTAATATTAAGGTTTCTTTTTTAGCTGTATGGCACATTTCAACACTGGATACTGAAAAAGGGACTTTCTTCCTTTTCATGACATCTCATTTTTACCTAAGTTCCTGTATCTGAAATCCTTTCTAAAGTACTATGACTTTCATCCTGATGAAATAGTACATTATTTTCCTGTACTCAAGGAAAAATGGATGCATTTTTTCCCCACTCTGTTCTAACTTGTTTTAACGTCTCCTATTAAACACTTTTTATAAGGAAAGTGCATCCCTATAAACATTCTTTGAAGGCTTTTTGGTGTCATTGTTTTTCATGGTTTCTTTGCATGTGTTATGCAAATATGCAGCTGTGGCTCTGAAGTACTTTCCATAAACGAAAAACAAAATGAAAATCTAAACTAGAATGGAGATAACACCAAATAACCAATTTTATACTTTTTTTTTTTTTACAAATTACACTGAGTATCACTAAAATCATGTGAAATGAACTGGTCCTTTCCCATATGGGTTAGTTTATTTCCAGCTAAATGTTACAATTAAAAGTGGCTGCCTTGCCACTGGGTGTTCATGCGGCCAAACCACAAAGCTCCCTCCCAAGAAGAAATTGTTATTGGTGAGCAGTGGCATCCCATCCACTGTCTTCCTTCTCTACGACAGCCCCAGAACCAGAAGCCCTTTCCCCGTGCAAAGGACATGCCCTAGTTCTTGCTCCTCCTTTTTTCTTTTTGCATAAACTTGGGATTGGTAAGAGAAGATAAAAGCTCTTTCAGAAGATGACAATAAGAGTTCTTTTACTTTCTCATTTTCTCTCTTCTTGTGTAAAAGGAGTGTTGGAGAAGAATAATCCACATAAATTCTTCGTTGGAAGGATCCCTATTACACAAGACAGATTAACGAGAAAATCCAACAGAAGTTCACAAACATGTACATTTCACGTATACATGAAGGACACCCAGAAAATGAGTAGTCCTCCAAGAGGTGACTTGAATTCCAGTTTATGTGACATCGTTAGCAAAGAACAATATTTTTAGGGAAGTGACAAGATAGAGGAAAAGGACTTTGAGTCTGTAGGGGTGACAAACTGCAAGAATGCAGATAACTGGCAGATAAAAGCCGGTTAGTGAAGCTTGTTAATGTAGATTTCTCTGGTCCCATTGCCAGGTCTATGAGGGTTCAAAGTCATCTTCAGTAGTTACCTTTGTTTTCTCTGACAGAGGAGGGGTGGATCTCTTTTGTCTTTGTAAATCTAAGTTCTGCTTTTAGGCAAATAGAGGGAGGGCAGAGAGCTTTCTTGTATCTTCTTCTTAATTGTCTTCAGCTCATCAACCTTTCATATCTTGGGGAGGCATATTCTGGTCTCTCCAAGAAGATAAATATCATTTTCCTTAGATCTTTGCATGGCCCCTCCCTTCTCAACTTTCAGGTTGCAGCTTGATCAATGTTACTTCCTCTAAATGAACCTTCCTTAACCAACCTATTTTACTCTGATTTAGTTCTTCATGGACTTAATGTCTGGTTCCCACACTATGTGAACTATGAATATATGAATGATGGGACAATTAATCCAACTTTTTCACTGCTAAATTTTTATCTATGACAGTGATAGGCACACAATAACAATCAGAAACATTTGTGGGAAAGGAAGGATGGAAGGAAGGAAGGAAGGAAGGAAGGAAGGAAGGAAGGAAGGAAGGAAGGAAGGAAGGAAGGAAGGGAAGGAAGGAAAGAGGGGGGAATAGGGGAGGGAAAGAAGGAACATTTAACTAGCAAAGTTTTAGCTTGGGGATGACTTAGTCTAGGATGCCATCTAAAGAGCTAAATATGTGCTGGGGAAGGGGTGAGGGAAGGATCTCCTCAGGCTAGTTTTTAATCTAGGCTCATAAAGGGATGGCCAAAGGAGCCTTTTAAGTTCCCTGTTTGGTCTTGATCACCAGAAGAGAAACATGAACTTCAGAGAAGTCTGAATCCCCAGGAATGCAATGTAGTTATTTGGCTGGAGTGATCACGTGCTGGCTTTGAAATGTAGGTTTGATTTCGTTCCCAACACAGCATGCAAAACTCAGTAATAGACAAGACCACCAACAGCAAATGATATGCCCTTGCAAGAAAGAGACTAGAATAAGACCTAGGAAAAAAAAAAAAGGAAGCCATGTGCTTAGGCCTCCCTTAACCTTTAAAGGAAAGGCCTTAAAAGCTTATCATAGTTTCTGCATAAGGGAGTTATGAACAATTTAGGAACATAAAAGGACATTCAGGGCAAAATCCTCAGACTGCTAAGTGTTGCTGATGCAGATACAACTCAGGCAGATATATTTTTAATAAATAAATAAATGCTAAGACGTGCTCTAAAAACATAAACCACAGGATTCGAACTGATATGTAGTCATGTCGTGATTATCTCCCAACGTGTTCTCACAGCCACACCCCTTTTTTTGGGAAGCCGTTTTCTTGCTTCAGAGTTACTGTTCCTCCTGCCAGAGAAAAGATGTAATTCCTCAAGGATCCTGACACATCAAATGCTTGACTGTGTGAGAACAACTTCTAAACAGCACAATCCTGCTTGACAACAGCCCTCTTTGTGGAAAGCAGGCAAGCTCTGGGAATCCCCCGGGTGTTGCCTCGGTATGCAGTGTACTTCAGTCAACTCAAACCAGGTGTTTCCACTCTTTCCTCCCCTCACATACCAGGCATCCATCATTCTGCTGGTTTCTATCAAAGACAAGAGAAACAACCACTTTCTCCTAGCAGCAGTAAGAGGTCAGTGCTTAGTTTTGAAGTCCCAGATGTCTGGAGGCTAACATCCTTTAGTCCTCACTGAGGGGTTCTATCAGTCAGGTGTGGCTAGGCCGTTACAAAATAACACAGGAGACCAACCCTGATGGTCTAATGCAACTATATTAGTCTGTTCTCATGCTGCTCATAGAGACACACCTGATATTGGGTAATTTGTAAAAGAAAGAGGTTTAATTGACTCAGAGTTCCTCAAGGCTGGGGAGGCCTCACAATCATGGCGGAAGGCAACGGAGGAGCAAAGTCACGTCGTGCATGGTGGCGGGCAAGAGAGTGTGTGGGGGGGTACACTCCTGTATGAAACCGTCAGATCTCTTGAGACTTACTCGGTTTCATGAGAACAGCATGGGCAAGACCTGCCCCCATGACTCAGTTACCTCGCACAGGGTCCCTCCCGTGACGTAGGAGCTATGGAAAGTACAATTGAAGATGAGATATGGGTGAAGACACAGCCAAACCACATCAACAACAAAGGCTTATTGACTGCACTGTCAGTGTCTGCAGCATGTGCTATCAACTTGCAATCGAGCTCTCTGCTTACGCTGGCTCTTTGAGAGTGGACGCTTCGAACTTGTGGCTTTTCCATCCCAACCGTCCTCCCATAACTGTTGTATCCTGAGAAGAAAACATGAAGAACTGAGCACCAGCTTTTAAATGTTTCAGCTTGGAAAGGGCGTTCATTACTTCCTAATATGAGCAATGGCTGGGAACTATTTACATGGAACCCTACTAATGAAAGGGGGTGAGGAAGGTAGTCTTCCATGTGTCTTGGAAATATTAGAAGCACAAGATTGTCTACTACAGATTGCTCATAGGACTTGGAGCCCTTTTCTCAATCTTTTGGCAGGTTTTCTTGTTTTTTGTTTTTTTTGTCTTACAATTCAATACTTCTACACTCCTGCTCTGTATAACTGCACTCATCATATGAAGTCATGGTGGTTGGAGGTAGGATGTGGAGACAAGAATATTGAAAGAAGAAGGAAAATTCTGTAAGCAAAATCATAATGCCAGGAAAAGAACCGTTCAGATAAATCATGCTGTGAAATTGGTAAATAAGAATATTGATAGATATACATAAAACACATTCGTGATATTAGTTATATGACTAGGGAGGAGTAGACAGCAGAGCCTCTGCTATGCACTGTAAGTAAGTTGACCCCACCTTCCGTCACACCCCTCCAGGTAACCCTTAAGGCCATAGAATTAGAGCTCGGGAGAGTTTGAATGTAGCTCTGGCTGGCTTCAAACCACATCCTCTTTCTACCACACACTATTAAGTAGTGACTATCTAGTTAATGTTCACTAGTCTGAACTGCAGGGCTGGGGAAATATGCAAAGAAAGCCCTGGGTGAATTGAGGGAGAAAGTTCTGAAGTCTGAGAGGACGTAGGTGGTTGCTTACAAGCACTTCTTTAGGTGTTTCAATGTCAAAAATTCAATGAGAAATAATTACATTCATTTTTTAAAGAACACGGAATGCTTATGATGAAAAGGTAAGAGGCTTTAACAAATGTTAGTGGAGCTCCCTGAGACATTCAAAGAAGTTTCAAACATAGTTCCCGCTTTCATTTTTATGGCCAGAAGTGTTAAGTACTTTATTAGCATTTTACTTAATTAGTAACTCTCTGAAGTGGAAGGGAAGATCAAGTATGAAGCTGTCTAAAAACAGAAACACCCTCTCCAGCCTACTCACTCCAATATCTTCTGGGAAATAACCAAAGGATACAGAGACCTCCTTGTTGATATTTTAGCACTAGCCATCTTTCACATTTAAAAGGTGATTTCACGACTATTGAATTTTAGGTACTCGAAAAGTTATGTTGGCCTTGAATTGAGCTTAAATCCATCCACACTACCTCAGGGGAAAATAAATTTCATTGCTTAAGTATTCATAATACAATAATTATAAGGGAAAATGAAAGCTGTATCTCAACGTTATGCTCCACTACTTGATCTGCAAGAAGGTACAGATAATAGCTACTCGGTTTTAATTCAGTACTTTTCTTAGTCTCTGTTCAAGGCTTTGCATGTGTTTATATACTTATTCCTCATCACATTAAACATCACAGCTGGATGAGCTGGATACATACACCTTCAGTTTATAAACATGGGGCCTAAGACACATGCTAGAGGCTTGGTTAATATTTGATAATATTTAGTAAGTACTCATGAAGTGACAGACTCTTATTAAATGCTTTTTGAGTTTAACAGTAAAATCCTCTCATCAGTGCTATGAGATGGATACTGACACTAACCTTCTTTTACAGATGGAATCGTTGAGGCTCACAGAAATTAAGTAACTTGAGCAGGGGCGTGTAAGCCATGTGTGACAGAGCAAGGATTCAGCCTTCACATGTTGTCCTAGTAGACCTTAGATTGTTAGCTTGCCTGGTTCCAAATTTAAGCAAGTTTTCTTCCTTTCCAGCAGCTCTGTAATTAAAACAAGCCAGCATTTTTTAGTTCATTTTATGATCCAGAAATATGCTTCATTAATCCACAGTGATGAAGTCTTCTTTAAAAAGCTCAACCCCTCCTAGAATTTCTGTACGTTTCTTCTGGAGTCTTAGAAAAGAGAAATTGTGATATCTAGTCATTAAAATTAACTCCATCAAAGCATGCTGGAAACTCAAGCTCCCAATCCCTGCTTTTTTGGTTATAACCTGTAGTGGCTCTTATCCAAAATGCAACTGAAGCTGTCTATGGAATTTGATGCCACTCATTTCTTTTTTCTCTTCTTGCATTATCTCTTCTGCTCTGCATAACTTGATATGATGGTTTGACTTTGATAGAGTTTGGGGTTTGGTGCTGACCCATTAATTTTATTTATTCTACATTTAACTTGACCCATTCCTTGATGTGAAATCAGATCTTAACCTTACCATTCAAATTTCCAGGCACAATATGCATCTGTTGTTGAATAAAAGCATGAATTGATGAAGGCGTATAAGTTCTGTGTCTTTGGGGGATTACAATCTAAATCCCTCTCATATTCCTTGAGTATTACAAATCTATTACTTCTTTCCTCTTCCACATTCTTAAACCTTCTACTTCCAAGGGAATGGAGACAATAACATTATTAATAGCTAACATTAGTGTCAGAAGCTGTTTAAAATATTTAAAATATATTAGCCCATCAAATTATCCCAATGGTAACATGAGTCAGGAGCTCCCACTACTCTAACAGCCCAGAAAACTGGCACACAACAGACTTGAGCCAATGAAAGTGCTGAATTGGAGAAAATTTCTGAGAGCACTGGAGGTTCACATACCTCAGTCATTTCCCGCTTCCCTTGCTAACAAAACATTGACTTTCTGGCCCACTGCCATATGGCTGGTCATTAGCAGTCCAAGCCTTTATTATACCAAGGTAGTCATGAGACCCAAATATGAAGGGCAGTATGCAGGGGTTAGAGGAGCCCTTCAGAGAGAGTTTGTTTTCTTTATAAAAACATGGAGTCTTACAATAAGAAAATCTTTTCTCTGATTCTTCTTTCCTGTTTCGTTGTCTGCACAGAGGTTATGAGCCTAGAATAACAGAGGCCTTTTTTTTCTCATAAAGCAAGAGGCACACGGACAGCAAATCTAATGTCTAGATGTAGTAAAGAATAAAGTGGAGTGCAGCCGGAGCAGTGGCTCACACCTGTAATCCCAGCACTTTGGGAGGCCGAGGCAGAAAGATCACCTGAGGCTGGGAGTTTGAGATCACCCTGACCAACATGGACCAACATTTCTACTAAGAATACAAAATTAGCTGGGCATGGTAGTGTATGCCTCTAATCCCTGATACTCAGGAGGCTGAGGCAGGAGAATCGCTGGAGTCAGGATAATCACTTGGATTCAGGAGGTGGAGGTTGCAGTGAGCCGAGAACACACCATTGCACTCCAGCCTGAACAACAAGAGTGAAACTTCGTATCAAAAAAAAAAAAAAAAGAGGGAGGACATCTATTCTCTGATCACGTTACTGAGCTGCTGAACCAGAACTATGGCCCCTACCCTCAGAAAGCCTTTGATTTAAGATGGCTAATATCTTGACTACTTAAACATTCTAAATTGATATTTTGTTACAGGAAAAAGTATTTTTAGCTGAAACTGAATTTTACACTCAAAGTGAGTGGGGCACTGCAAGTTACAGACCCAAGGATGAGTATTTGGCCAATTAGAAGATATTGTCATAGCAGGAAGTAAGAATCCAGTATTTGCAGGTGTGTTAGGATTCCAGCATGACCCCCAAGATTCCTGCCTCTTGGCGTGCTCACAGCCTTTCTCAGTTATTCAGTCCATCACTAACCGAGGTACTGCTGTGAAGAGGTTTTGCAGGTATGATGAAGTTCCCTGATCAAATAACCTAAAAATAGAAAGAATTCTGAATGGCTCTAACTTAGTTATGTGAACCTTTTAGAGCAGAGAGTTTTCTCTGGAGGGCTAAAGAAGAGAAAGTCAGAGAAATGCGTCAAGAAGGAAAAAAAAAAGCATGTTTTGAACCACTATGGGTGCCACATGTCAGGGAATTCTAGGTGGCCTTATTGATCTAAGAGACAGTCCATGGCCAACAGCTAGAAGGAAAATGGAGCCTCAGTCAATAGCTGCAAATAAATTAATGTTTCCAGCAATTGGTGAGCTTGGAAAAGGACCTTGAGATGCAAGTAAGAACCTCATGCTCTGACAGCATCTCAGTTTCACCTTTGTGAGACCCTAAGTGGAGAACCCAGCCACACCATCCTGTTCTCTGAATCCACAGAAACAGTGAGATATCAGCATATGCTATTTTAAGCTGCTAGATTGTGATAACTTGTTATGAAGCAATAGGAAACTAATGCAGTAGTCTCAAAGTAGTTGAACCCGGCTCTAGAGGAGGAAGCATTTAATTAAAATATCTCCCACTGCCCATTGAGACTAAAGCCACGTCACAGCTGAGGCTGTAATATTAGGGGAAAGGAAAGAAATACAATAATGAAGTTTCTTACAGCTGTCAGCAATGCTGTATGTACCACAGAGATACTGGATTAGGTACATGGTGAGAGATCCAGACACACGGAGAAAAAAATACGTAGGCTTCTAAGATTGGGCCTTTTTCACCAGTGACCTGCAAGCTTAGTTTACTAAGAATGTCATAACTTGGAACCATTTTGTTTTACAAAAGTCAACTTCTGTAACTCTAACTATTATAAGTAGTGCAACCGAAACAAAGTAGCAGGAGAGAAGTGTGACGAGAGGTCCATGAATTTCTCAAACTCTTTCTGTTCAGCAATTTTAAATGCAGCAAGTAATGTATGCCAGCAAAGTAATGTTAATGTTGATTCCTTGCCCAGGACTATTGACTCAAAAGGCCATAGGTCAGAGGTAAGTAAACTATAAGTTAGAGGAATTCACGAGGCAGCTTTGACAATATAAGGACCTTTTCCAGTACATTGGGAGGAAGATGGTATCTCCAATGCTCACTTGAAGAAATGACCACTGAGTTTGCTAAATTCTCCACACCATACCCTTGGTGACAGAAACAGCCTGGGATGGGTCACGATTCCTCAGGAATTGTTACACCACACCTCAGTTGCACCCCTACTTAATTTTCACATGTGTATTATCACAACCAGTTTCTCAGCTATTCTGCATGAAAGAAATAGTTCAGAATTTTAAGCTTGATGAGTCTGTGTTTGGCCCCAACTCTATCACTTATTACATTTACTGTGGCCACTTGACTCATCATGTTTGTTAAATTATTCTAAATTAGCAGTTGATGCATAGATTAACAATCTACCTCTACTTCTGTACGGGATTAAAACATATTTTGGTGAAGAAGAGCTGTGGTTTCAGATACACTGATTACCATTATTCCCCTCGATGCTTAAACAGCAGTTTCATTCTCAGAAATCTTTCTGTTTCTTGTGCTCCATGTTAATGTGGAGGGAAGGGCTGAAAGGACTATTTTTGAGTCCCACATATGTTACTTACTAGTTGCATGACGTTGGGAAAATTATTTCCAAAGGTTTAGTAAGGTACCTGACACAAAGTCAGAATACATAAGATGTTCAGCACCCTCCCCCGTTCCTTGCAAGGTTTTGGTCCCTGTATCTCCAAGAGGATTCATTACTTAATGGGTACAATGCTATTTGCATGATAGATACTCTAAGATCTCTGATTTCACCATGATGCAGCCTATGCATGAAATAAAATTATGCTTGTATACCATACATTTACACAAATAAATAACAATTTTTCTATTTAGAAGTCGATTATTTTATAATTTGAAGTACTTTTTTCAGCAGTGTACAAGGAGAGGATGGGGATTAGCAGACAAAGGCAAAATGTTCATTGTAGAAGAATGAATAGTGGGAGAAAATGACATCATGCCTAAGACCGACTTGATAATTCATATGGTTCAGCGCTGTGCTTAGGCAGCTGGTTTCTTTTTATTCACATTGAAATGGCCCGGAAGCATTCTGTACATTACCCTCAAGATTCCCTGCTTACAAGGTTTCATGATTAGTTTCAATAACTATATTTATTGGACCTCCCCAACTCCCATACCTCTGAAATATAATGAATTATTGTTAAGTGATTAAACATCATAAATGTTATTTTTTAAATCACATTTTAATGAATTGTTTCTTCTGTGAGTCTCAGAGACTTTTCAATTTAAGTGTCATTTAGTTTTAATTGCTATCCTACCCATAAATTCTGTGAATTTGTCAGAATAGATTAGTTCAGAAGTGGCAATAACTAACGCCTGGATGTTGAGTAGTTTGGCACAGCACATGTGCCTTTCTTGCTGATGTCGAGGTCTGCTGCGATCAAGCACTCTCTGAGGGAACGGTGCTGTACTGTTGACACAGGAATCCGACCTCTTGACACCCACAAATGTCATCTTAAGGTGATGTGTTTTCAGCAGCACAGACATGAGAGAGAGAATGACAGAGTTTGTGGGGGCATTTTAGGGTTTGTCCTGAAAATAAAGAGTATCATTTCCAACCATATCCCATAGGACAAAAAGTCAGTTACATGGTCCTGGGCTCACTGCAAGGGGTTTGGAAATATCGACTCCACATTTACACAACTCCACAGGTGTGTAGATAGAGAAAAAAAAGAGATAGACAGATAGATAGGCAGACAGGCAGACCAGACACAGATAGACAGATAGATAGATAGATAGATAGATAGATAGATAGATAGATAGATAGATAGATCTTTTTTACTCCTGCAAAACTTGGGTTCTGTAGACTGGGTGGCTTAAGCAACAAATATTTATTTCTCACAGCTCTGGAGGTGGGAAGCCTCGAGGTGACAGCAGATTAGATTCCTGATAAGGGCCTGTTTTTTGGCTTGTAGATGGCACTTTCTTACTATGTCTTCACATGGAGGAAAGAGAGGAAACTCTGATGTCTCTTCCCCTTTTTATGGGCATTAATTCCACCACGTAGGCTCCATCCTCACAATCTCCTCTGAAAGGAATTGTGGTCATGTGTTGCTTAATAAGGAGGATATGTTCTGGGCCATGTGATTTTTAGGTGATTTTACCGCTTTGTGAACATCATTGAGAGAATTTCCACAAACCCAGATGGTAAAGAGCACCACACCCCTGGTCTATGTGGTCTAGACTATTATTCCTGGGTTGCAAAGTTGTACATCACATTACTGTACTGAATACTATAGGCAAGTATAACACAATGGTAAGTACTTGTGTATCTAAACATAGAAAAGGTACAGAGAGAAACACTGTATAAAGGCTAACCAGTTTAATTTATATTTAAACATAGGTAGAAGAAAAAGTTGGGACTATTCCTAACAAAAAGAAATGGTAAATGTTTGTGGTGATGAATTTCCTAATTACCTTGATTTATTATTATACGTTGGATGCATGTCTCAAAATACCACATGCAGCCCATAAATATGTACCATTATTATGCATCAATGAAAAGAGAGATCTACAGATAAATAATAGGTGAATAATGGCCCACCTGTGCACCTATACAAGGCACTCACCATGAAGGGAGCTTGCAGGACTGGGAGCTGTTCTGGGTTAGTGAATGAGTGGTGAGTGAGTGTGAAGGCCGAGGATATCACTATACACTACTGTAGATTTCATAGATGCCGCACACATAGGCAACACTACATTTATTTAAAAATTATTTCTCTAATAATAAATTAAATAATATTCTGCAACTCTTACCTTATAAACTTTTCAATTGTTACATCTTTTAATCGAAGTAGAGATATAATCCCAGAGGGATGATGACTGATTGTCATAGCTGCCAGGCAGACTAGAGGGCGAGAAAGGGTAGCTTCCCTAACCTAACCTCCCCTTACTGATCTTATTCTTGATTTCTTTCCTGACTTACTCCTCTTTGTTCACCACACTGAAGCCTGTGGGCTCATTTTAAAATATAAAATGATTTTTTCAATGTATTCCCACTGCACATAAAATAATATACCATTTATTTTCGTGCTTTAGAATATAGATGATAGGCTGGGCACAGTGGCTCATGCCGTAATCCCAGCACTTTGAGAGGCTGAGGCGAGTGGATCACCTGAGGTCAGGAGTTCGAGACCAGCTTGATCAACATGGTGAAACCCTGTCTCTACTGAAAATACAAAAATTAGCTAGGTGTGGTGGCACCCGCCTGTAGTACCAGCTACTCTGGAGGCTGAGGCAGAAGAATTGCTTGAACTCTTGAGGTGGAGGTTACAGTGAGCTGAGATTGTGCCACTGCACTCCAGCCTGGGTGACAGAATGAGACTCCATCTCCAAAAAAAAAAAAAAAAAAAAGAAGAAGAAGAAGAAGAAGAAATCTAGAAGGTAATTCACAATATGGCACTCCCTGCCTAACTTTCCAGTATTGCCTCTAGTATACCATGCAATAACCTCCCTGGAATTCTTTCAGTTTTTGGAAGTCTTTCTCACGTGCACATTGCCATTTAAGTTTCTCTCTATCTCAGGTACTCTTTCCTCTGCTCTTCATGTGGCTAGATCCCTTTTATTTTATATTCTCCTTTTAAATGTCACTCACTCAAGCAATCCTATCTAAATAAACAACTTACGCTGTTCTTTTTATTTTGTTTTATTTTTAGAAACAGTATCTCATTCTGTCATCCAGACTGAAGTACAGTGGTGCAAGCATAGCTCCTTGTATTCTCAAACTCCTGGGCACAAACGATCCTCCTGACTCAGTCTCCCAAGTGGCTGGGATTACAGGCCTGAGCCACCATACCCAGCCTGCTGTTCTCTATTATGCCCCACTATTTGTTTTCTTTTTGTCATTTATGACAACCTATTCATTACTTTCTTCATATTTTATTGACTGTTACCCTTACTAAGGTGGAGACTTAATGGAAACAATTTTCAATCATCTTGATACAGTTATCTACAATAGAACCTTGCCTAAGTCATGATTAAATGTACCCAATGGGTCTTCATAAAATCTACTGAAGAAAAGAAGGAAGAAAGGAAGGAAAAAAGGAAGGAAGGAAAAAAGGAAGGAAAGGAAGGAAGGAAGGAAGGAAGGAAGGAAGGAAGGAAGGAAGGAAGGAAGGAAGGAAGGGGGGAGGGAGGGAGGGAGGGAGGGAAGAAGGAAAGGAAGGGAGAGAAAAGAGTAATAAAAACAGGAAGGAGGAAGATGCACCCACTCACCATGTTAGGGAGACCTGTGAATTCATTGATATGTAGGCGTCATCATCACTAACACCTACTCTCGTTCTTTAACATCAAGTTCCGAAAGAACCTCTATGTAACTATCCCTGATGACCAGGAATAGGATTGGGTGCTACCTTCTTTCTGCTCTCATCACATTCATTCTGCATCTTTGGAAATAATAGAAAGAATAAGCAAATCAAGAATGACAATCTTACGTGATGCCACACCACCGCAAATCCCTGGATGACTGAGAGGATGCGTAATTAATCTCTATATTCCTAGCACACTCTTCTGGGATGGGACATCATAATCGGCCAATAAAATTAACTGTGATTGCTTCTGTTCACACTATCAGTCTTAGTGGCATTATCATTAATTCAGTACTTTTAAATAAAATAAGTCAAATCAAGCCTTGATATTTTTCGTTCTATGCCGGTTGGTAGTCTGGGCCATTCCGGGGCACGTGAGCCTGTTAGGCTAAAGCTACTGTTGTGCTTACTGCCCCTCCACATCAGCAGCGTCAGTGGTGCGGAGGTCTTCCCAGATAATGCATGTCATTTTATAACAGCGCTTCTCAAATTCAATGTGCACACAACATACCTGGTAGTCTTGTTAGAGTGCAAATCCTAGTGCAGTGTATCTGGAGTTGGGCCCAAGATTCTCCGTTTCTAACAAGCTCACAAGAGATGGGATGGCTGTGATTTCTCACAACACTGAGTAGCAAAGTTATAGAGCACACGTGAATCAAGAGAGCCAGCGCAACAGCACTTGCTCAACGTTTGGAGGAATTTTGTCTTCTGTTGGCAGAAATTCCCCAGTTAGCTTAAAGCCGTAATTCAGTGTCAAAACTAATTTCAGGTAAATGGAAGGTTAATGACAATTCCATAAATCACTGGTTATGAATTGGCCATGCATAACAGAATTAGTGCTATGTAGTGGTGACTGATGGCTCTTGAGTTAGACTGTCTGGGTTCTTACCTTGTTATGCCACTGTCTTGATTTGGGTCCCTGGTAAGTTATATGCCAGGTGTATATCTCTAAAACCTCAATTTTCCTTATCTATGATACAATGTATTAAATTGAATACATTCATATTATGTATAGAAAGGATGAAAGAAAGGAAGGAAGAGAGGGAGGGAGGGAGAGAGGGAGGGAGGAAGGAAGGAAGGAAGGAAGGAAGGAAGGAAGGAAGGAAGGAAGGAAGGAAGGAAGGAACAATACCTCTGTTTTCGATTCTGTGCAAGAAATAAAAAAGCGAGATACATAACTCTTAGCACAACGCTGGCAAAATATAAATATAAAGTATATTTTAGCTATTTTTTAAAATTGGCAATAGTTTTCACTCTGGGAAGCCATTTCCAGTCTTCTCCAGGGAGAATTCATCACCGTTAGCTCAGTGCTGCCATAAGAGCCATGGTTAACAATGACCTGCTCCAATTTGTGTGAACCACGTATCTACATTTCCTCATTACTGATAGGCTACAACTTTCTGAAGGACAAGAGGGCCTTGTACATCTCAGTGGGTCAGTGCATTCTGATTTTGATTACTTGTCTTTATGTATATTTCAAAGTAGCATTTCCATCTCTATCTTTGGTATCCAACATTTCATAAAGTTCTCTATTCATTAAAATCTTTCTTTATTCTTTGAAGTGTATCTCCGCTGTTAAGGCCCAGCTGGAAGCTGACTTCTTTAGGGAAGCGATCTCTGATCCCGCAGTGCGCCCACTCCCTGTTGTCAGCGCAGTGACACAGGAGGTGAATCTCCTCTTGGTAGAGTTGAAGTGATTACCCTGACAGGCTAATTTCTATGTCTCTGTTGATATGTTGTTTTCTTTTTCCTTGATTCCAAGGTGAACTTGGCTTACATTAAATGGACACTATCTTGAATATAGCTTGTGGACATAGTACAATAGGCCCTCTCTCCATTGACAGAATTGTGCCAAGACAACTGAATTCCATTTTAGACATCAGACTTAAGAAACCATATGCACTCACAAACATGCAGACCCAGTCAGAGTCGTGGAAGGATTCGAAATCATGTTACACAATAAGGAACAGAATGCACAGGCATGTGAAAAGCCTGGTTTGATTTGCAGAATAACTTAACAGTTCCCTGTGAAATGTTCAGGCAGGAAAACATTTTGTCTTCTTGTAATGCCCCAGAGAAAATTGTAAGGTTAAACAGAACGAGATACTGAATTCCAGGCTGGAAAGCTATTGGATAAGGTCTTCGGGTTTGCTACTCAAGAATTCAATGAGACTTGAACTAGTTACCTTTTAATTGTATCTCTAATTTTGGGAGTCTATGATGTTTTCTGAAAGCTACGTGAAAGTGGAGACTATATTTTCAATTCTTAGGAAAGGGCTCAGCACATAGTGTCATATACTTAGTGAGTTGAATGGGTGGATTAGACTTCTATTTTGTTCTAGACTACAGGGAACTAACACATCTGGGGGTACCCTAAACTTCTCTGTCCACTAATGAATATCAAAACAAGGCTTTAGAAGACTTTGGGGTATTTAATTAGCTTCAAGAGCCAGAATCATTTGAGCTAAATTTCTTATCTTAAATTTCTCATTCTAATTGTGAAGACACAGGCAATAAATGTAATCACCTCGTATTCACATTCATGTCATAACTATTTCTTACCCAGAGCCTGTAACTATCTCAATTATCTGAAATGGTTCAACACCACAGTCAAAAATAGGCTAGAGTTGGTAATAACAATAAAGCTATAAAGGGTACTGGCTACTTTATGACTCTGTGGAACCATTACACTCCTCCGTATCCAAGTGAGGGAGATAACAAGAGGACATTACAATGTTAGCATCCACAAACAACAGTGTGGTTATTGCTTATTAATTATACTAAAGGAGTACAACTAATTAGTTTTAATAGGTAGCATTATGTATGCCAGCAACAGATCAGAGAAAGGCAGTGGGCCATATAAAATTCTCGGAGGAACAACTGACACGATCTATTTTTTTGTTTAAGATGGAGTCTCGCCTGGACTGCAGTGGCACAATCTCGGCTCACTGCAACCTCGGCTTCCCATGTTCAAGCAATTATCCTGCCTCAGCCTCCTGAGCAGGTGGGATTACAGGCATCCGCCACCACACCTGGCTAATTTTTGTATTTTTAGTAGAGATGGGGTTTCACCATATTGCTTGTGGACATAGTACAATAGGCCCTCTCTCTATTGATAGAATTGTGCCAAGACAACTGACTTCCATTTTAGACATCAGACTTAAGAAACCATACACACTCACAAACATGCAGACCCAGTCAGAGTCGTGGAAGGATTAGAAATCATGTTACACAATAAAGAACAGAATTGGCCAGGCTGGTCTTGAACTCCTGACCTGAAATGATCTGCCTGCCTCAGCCTCCCAAAGTGCTGGGATTACAGGTGTGAGCCACCGCGTCAGGCCGACATCATCTATTGGCAGTTGTTTTGCACACCTAAGACACATGGAAATAAACAAACAGGTCTGGCAGAGCTTGAGCCTTTAGTTTCCAGTATGGATTACAATTTGTGCATCATAACAATTGTTTTCATAGGGCTTTTCCCCCCTTCAAATAAAATTAGAAGCAATTTTCAATCTTCTTTTCTTAGCTTGTCTCCCCTCCCAGTGAGACTACAGAGAATGGAAGTGGAAGGTAGGAGAGAAACATCTAATTGATTGTCAAATGTATCTATTATGAAAATGAATTTATGCATTTAAAGTGAACATATTTTGGATTTTAAAATGATGAAACATTGCTTTTTATAAGTACTTCTGAAATTTGCATGCCTATCTTCGTGTATTAGTGAACATCTTTTCCCGCCAAAATGTGATCATTTTAATTTTTTGAATTTATTTTAAAACCCCTCATCTCATAGATTAAAAATTGAATCTAACTGTTGCTTGAATTTATATATCCTTCATTTGCAGTACATTCTTATTATGTCAAATTTCTCCCATTTATACTTTATAAATTACCAGGTCTTATCATTAGCAATTGTCTTATTGTTTTTCCCCTTCATGTTGAAACTATTAATATAATCTGGGTATAGTCGATAAAAACCTCCCCAAATGTCCCAGATTTTGAAATGATGAAGCAAGAAGTTAAAAATCCTGATAAGAAACATTTTTTAAGGATATAAAGTTAAATGTGGTCATGAATAAGCAAGTGAGAAATCTCAAAACAAATGGGAATTAGTAAAACAATATTTTGTTTCCAAATTGTGGCTACCCTCTGAGAGCTGCCATATGACACAATTAAAATCAGGACAGAGCAGTTTAATAAAATATAAAAGAGTTACCAAAAAATGAAAAAAAAGTTAGCTGCATCTTAAAAGGGAAGTCACTTATTTGCTGAGAAAACTTGAAGTCACTCAATCTTTCTGCCCATACCCTCCCTGAAAATGTACAATATTAAATCTTAAAGTTCATTGAAGAATTCACTTTGCCATATGATTGTGTTTAGAGAGGAATCCAGGGAAAAAACATGGGGACACTAGATATCTGCGTGTGAGAAGATATCCAAAGTGGAACATACAAGTAGCGTAGATACATACATAGATACGGTATACATAGATACAGTATCTGTATCTGCCTCTGCAGCTACATCTAGTTATCTCTATGTATCTGTAGTCACTGATTAGGGGAAATCGCACATCAAATAAGAATTCTTGGCATGGTTACCTGTTACGTATGTATCCTTAGGCAAATCATTTCCTTTTCTTGACATCAGTCCCTTCATTTCTAAAGTGAGGAAATTAAGAACAAAATCCAACTGAATTGCTCTGATAAGTGAGCTGTGTACAAAAGTTCCTATAAACTCTGTAACCATCTACGAATGCTAATATTTTGTTGTAGAACAATTTTAGAGAAAGATGGAAGAAAATTATGTTTTTGTTTAAATAGAACTCAGGTGATTAGTGCTTAGTTTTAGTAGTACTGGTATTAGTGTTGTTTTTATTTAGATAAAATCTTGGAGTGCTTATCATGTGCTGAGCAATGATCTAAACATTATATAATCTCATTTAAACCACATTTCAATTTGACCAATGAGGAAAGTGAAGTCTAGAGTAATGAATTAATTTTTCCAATGCAATGAGCATCTGATGAATATTGGCACCAGAGGTTAAAGCCATGCCCTTGGACATCACAGTACACTGTTTCTTTTTTTTCCAGCAGAGGATTAAGAAGTGTCAACTTGGAAAGTGTGTTTTCATTAGAACTGCCTCCTTCCCTTAATATAGGCATACTATGTCTGCTATAGTTGCCTCTACCTGACATGACTGATGGGGGTGGAGGAGTTACAGTGTGGGACACAGGATGTCTAGAATCCAAAATCTCAGCTCCCACGCATACTTCATATATCTCATAAACCCTGTTCAACCCTTGCTTTGTTGGCTTAGCAATTCTTCTCCAACCATGCTCTGCAACCATAGCATCCAGCAGAGCACATTTATTCAACACATGACCTGCAGATACAGTGCCCCACTGTCAGGTTTTTGGGAATGGAGAGGAAGGGCTTGGCCTTGCATATATACACTATTGATGTGTTGCCCCCATATCTGAGCCCTGCAGATAAATTCTGGAATGTTCCAGATGATGTTAGCACTGTTCACTTCATTGCCCTTATCAATATTAGCTCAGATTTCTGTTTCTTTAAGAAAAGTCATCATATCCTGGCTAATACCATGAAACCCCATCTCTACTAAAAATACAAAAAAAATCGTTGGGTGTGGTGGCTCACACCTGCAGTCGCAGCTACTTGGGAGGCTGAGGCAGGAGAATCGCTTGAACCCAGGAGGCCGAGGTTGCAGTGAGCTAAGATTAAGCCACTGCACTCCAGCCTGGGCAACAGAACAAGACTCCATCTCAAAAAAAAAAAAAAATCCATATTTTCCTCTTTTTTCCAGCACATCTTCTTTTTCCTTCTAGTACAAAATATTAACCACATTAACTGATTCTTGATATCAGAAATCCCTATATTATTAGAATCAATCTGTTAAGTTTAACACATTTTTAAAAGCAAGCTCATTAATTTAACTGTTTTAGTTTTGTTTACTTTTTTTATGCATCATGTAATGGGAGTAAAACCCAGTGCGGACTCCATTTTAATAAATATACATATAATATAGATATATATATTTAAATTATTATATATATAGAATTACTACATGTAGTAATTCTATTTCAGAGTTAAGGATGGTAATGAGCTTTCCTACTTGCCACTCCCAGGTATATTCACTGACCTTTCTTAGTTTCCTTAATGAAGCCATATCTTTGTAAATATCCTATTCGTTAATCTTTTTTCAGTTATCCTTTTTGAGAATTACCTGAATTAAGAAGCCCTCCCAAGGTTTTTCTCAATAAAGAATACATTTGGTAGCTCTGGGAAACTTTAGGCTGGCTCACGTGGCTGGAAGGGAGTTTCGGAGTGATTAAAGGCGATCAGAGAGAAGGCAGCAGACAATTATGCTGCTTTCTTAAGGAGTGCAGATTTTAAGTTTTAATGAGGAGTCAACGTTGGACTTTTTGTAGTGATATCGTCATATTCAGGGTAAGTAAACAGGCCCTAGAATCATACTGCCTGAGTTTAAATCCTGGCTCTGACAATTATTTGCTTAGTAACCTTGGTCACGTTACTTAAACCCTCCAATGCTTACTTTTATGTGTCAAATTGACTGGGCCTTGGGGTGCTGGGAATAAACATTATTTCTGGATATGTCTAGTAAGGTGTATTGGATGAGATTAGCATGTGGATCAGTGGACTCAGTGTAAGAAGATGGCTCTCCCAGTGTGGGTGGGCTTCATCCAACCCACTGAAGGCCTGAATAAAACAAAAAGTACCAGAGGGCGGATTTGCTCCCTCCCTGCCTGCCTATTTTGGCTGGTATCTTGGTCTTCTCCCACACTTTGACTGGGGTTTACACCATAGACTCTCTGTTTTTTAGGACTTCAGAGAAAAATTGAGGTTACACCTGTCAATCAAGAAAAATGACTACCCAAGTCTCAATCATTTTAGGAGGTTTACTTGCTAAAGTTAAGGATGTGCTCTTGGGAGTTAGGACTATGCCTTTCTCCAAATATGATTTTGAGGGCTCCAAATTTAAAGGGGAAAGGGCAGGATATTGAGAAGTACACAATTTTCATGTAAGAGGTTGGTAGAGAAAAGTACATTCACGCTTTTGTCTGGCTCAGCGAATCTGCATTTTTTACATAAGGTGACATAGACAAGTAAAGGAGATAAAAAATGCAGGGAATATTCATTTTATATGAGATAACACAGACAAAATGGAACAGGGGGGCAATCAGATATGCATTTGTGTCTAGTGGGTTGGGGGGGCGCGTGAGCACACCTATTAAAATAAGCTATCAATTTACATTGCCATGGTAAAATTTTAACAGCAACAGCTTAAAAGACCTTGCAGCTCACTTGGAATTTCCTTATGGTCAAAATATGGCAATAGGCATGTAGCGTTTCATTTTGTAACGATCTATTGAAAACTGAAAGGAGGAGGCAGGTCAGTGTGACCTAGTTATCAGCCTGACTTTTCCCTTTGGCTTAATAAGTTTGAGGTACCAAGATTTAATTTCCTTTCAAATGCCACTGGTTTTCCTGGATCTCTGGCTTACAAATGACAAATTGTGGAACTTCTCAGCCTCCATAGTCATGTGAGTCTCATCATCTTTCTTCATTATGTATATGCTGTTGGTTTTGCTTCTCAGGAGAACCTTCACTAATGCAAGCCTTCTGTGCCTCACCTTCTGTATATGTGAATAGGAGACAGTAACAGCCCCTGCACTTCAAGTAGATGTAACAATAAGAGTTAATACATAAGGCCGGGCGCGGTGGCTCATGCCTGTAATCCCAGCACTTTGGGAGGCCGAGGTGGGTGGATCATGAGGTCAAGAAATCCAGACCATCCTGGCCAACATGGTGAAAACCCGTCTCTACTAAAAATACAAAAATTAGCTGGGCGCAGTGGAGTGCACCTGTAGCCCCAGCTACTCTGGAGGCTGAGACAGGAGAATTGCTTGGACCCAGGAGGCAGAGGCTGCAGTGAGCTGAGATTGTGCCATTGCACTCCAGCTTGGGCTACAGAGCAAGACTCTGTCTCAAAAAAAAGTTAATACATAAAAACACTTAAGACAGTGCTTAGCACATTGTAAAGAATCTACAAAATTAGCTATTAGGATTATGTTTTTAAAAGGATCACCCTGGTTGTTCTACCAGGAACAGATAGCCGAAGGACAAAAGCAAAAGCAGAGAGATGGCGGCAAATACTTTTCATGGTGCAGGTGAGAGATGAGGGTTTGGAGAAAATGGAGACATTAAATGTCATTGGACAGATATCCACATGGTAGCATTCTTAAGACCTATACTCAAGTCACCAAACATAACTCAGTCTCAGTCTCGCCTTGTAAGATAAACTTACTGTGGCCTACTTTCTCTTGGTGTTAGGAAGATAAACCATGTTTGTGAAGTTCTTTAAAAGTACATAGTATCTATTTTTTTTGTAAGTTATTCCCCAGCTTCAATAGTGACAGCAAGTTACTAGTAGTCTATACATAACCTACAAAGTGACCACTAACTACCTGATACCATAGTAATCTGCAATACATTTTAGAAACGTATCAGCCATTTAGGTAAATCTTCTTTAATTTTAATTTAATTCTATTGATGAATGTTGAGGATAATCTCTTGCAATTGATTTCTATTGGTTTGTGTCTAATGGAATTCAATTTAACCTCAGTGATTTGCATTGAACAAATTAAATTGCCCAGACTAATTGGATTGAAGGCATTTTCACTGAGGTGGAGAGCATTCACGGGGATGAACCCACTGTGATACGGCTTTAATATGGGCTCCTGGGGTGATAGTTATTGGAAAATTATTAAAACTCAGCATGTGTCAATTATTAAGCACACGTTTTTTAAAGAAAGACTAACTGCAGAGGTCTTGTAATTACATTAACTCCTTGGCTCCATCATCTATAACTAGTTGAGGATTGGGTGTAAGGGCTGCTCTTCTAATAGTTTTGATCTTAATTGTAGAGAATGAGGAATGCAATGCATCTGAGGAGAAAGGCACAGTAGAGAAGGAAGCAACTATTCGCTCAGCATTGGATTATTCTTTTGTGTCTTTGTTTTTGAAAATACTCAGAATAAGTCTACATATAGCTGTCTGCCTGGAATACGTCTTGCATAATATTTCAGATCCTCTCAGCCTTTCCTGTCCCTTATTTTAGCCACAGTTGCAATAGTCTCTATTTGAACATGCATTGCATCCTGCTAGTGCCCCACCTCAGATCCTTGCCAGTCCAGTTATCTATCTGGGAGTTCTCTGTTGAGTCTACTACAAAGGACATCACAGGAATCAACGGGGGACTCACCTCTACATGCAACCTAGAAATGCAGGGGAGTTAGGAGCACCAGGAGTAAACGGCTTTGAAGGCCAAGGAGGGCTGATCATTTGAAGTCAGTAGTTTGAGACCAGCCTGGCCAACATGGGGAAACCTCATCTCTACCAAAACAATAAAAAATAAAAAATTAGCCAGGCATCATGGCGCACACCTATAATCTCAGCTACTTGGAGGCAAGGAGAATTGCTTGAACCTGGGAGGAGGAGGTTGCAGTGAGCCAAGATTGCGTCCTGGCACTTCAGCTTGAGAGCCTGGATGACAGAGCAAGAGTCTGTCTCAAAAAACAAAACAAAAAACAATGAATGGGAGCTAATGAACTGAATATTTGTATCCTCCCAAATTTATATGTTGAAGCCCTAACCTCCAATGTGAAGGCAGGGTCCTTGGAGACAATTAGGCTTAGACGAAGCCATGAGGGCAGGACACTCACTCATCAGCCCTCTTTCTCTCATTCTCTTTCTGCCATGTGAGGACACAACAAAAAGACTACCACCTGCAAGACAGGAGAAGGGCCCTAACCAGAAATCTAGTTGACCAGCACTTTGATCTTGAACTTCTCAGCCTCCAGAACTGTGGGAAATAAACATTTGTTATTTAATCCACTCTGTCTGGATATTGTTCCATCACAACATGTCTTACTCCATTCTTGCTGCTACAGCAAAATACCTCAGACTGGGCAATTTTTATACAACAAAAAGATATTGCTCACAGTTCTAGAGAACAGGACATGCAAGAACAAGGCATCAGCAGGTTTGATGTCTGGCAACGGCCTGTTCCTCACAGATGGGCCCTTCTGTGTGTACTCCAATAGCAGAAAGAGCAGTTTCCTTCAAGCCTCTGTTGTAAGAGCACTGATCTCATTCGGGAAGGTGGAATCCTTATAACCTAACTGCATTCCGAAGGTCCCACCTCTTAATATCATCACCTTAGGGGTTAAGATCTCCATAAATGACTGGGGAAATACAAATATTCAGATCATAGCATCATAGCACAGCTTGAGCAGAATCATAGATTAATCAATGCATAGACGTTTCCCCATTTATTTTCTCGAATTGGAGTTCCTGAGATGCTCAAGGAACCAGTCACTTGACTCCACGTGTATCTTGGCAATGGCTTTTTCCCCCCCACAACTTTTGCCCCTGTACTGACCCCTGATTTCAAAAGATAGATAGTGTTATAATTGAGCCCTTTTTCCAGGTCTGCTTTCTCAGAAACTCAGGATAAGCCCATTCAGTTGCCCTCAATTCACCAAGAAACTATGTAAAGCTTAATATAGAGATCATCTAGCAAATATTTCACCACACACCATTTGTTAAGCCAGGATTTAGATCAAGGTCACCTTTACCACGGTGCCTCATGGGAGGAAGAGCTCATGTCAGGACCCACTGCTCATCCACAGCCAGAGATCATGTGGTTCACGGTCTCTGATCCAATCCTTGGAGCTCTGGCATTGTCGCCTAGCTTCGCTCTCACCAGCTTCCCAGAACTGGACTCACACTGATTTACCTGAGCAAGGTTTCTAATGCAATCAGCAGTATTCAAGAGGTGTTTCAGAAGTTTCTAAGAATTCGCTTCTGGTGCTCAACACTCCAAATGATTCATTTATAAGGAATATGATCCTTTGACTGCTGCATGTCCTACCCTCCATTTTGTTGACCTGAGGTTCTTCCTAGATTTTCCACTGAGTACCAGTGGCTGACTGCCTGGTGGACTGCTGCAGTCCCCTGCCCTTGTCACTGAGGTCCCACATACCTTGCTCCAGCAGGTCCTGGTTATCCTTGGGACAATTTCCTAACATGGATCCATTCCTGATGCACTCTAGATCCCTCATAGCTGTGGGCAAAAAGGGAAGGGGCTGGAAATGGAGACAAATCCATGAATCCAGGTAGTAGAGAAAGCTAAGGTAGTTCATTCAATGGTTACCAAATGCTATATGCTTTCCCAACCCTGTAGAAGAGTTTGCTTTAGAGCTAGCAGATACTTTCCTGGGATCTGCCCTAGAAAATTTGTGATTGAAACCAGCTAAAGAAGATGAGGATCTATTCACTCTGAAGTTCAGGTCACACTTGTCTGTCATTACCCATGGACACAGGCTCAATGTCTTCAGGGTTGTTTTTTTTTTTTTTTTTTCTGACACTCATAGTGTGGATGTATTCCTTGATAATTTTGATGCTTCACGAATAAAGGGCCCCACATTTTTATTTTGAACTGAACCCTGCAAACTTTTGGAAAGATAACAAAACTTAAACTCTAAGTCGTCTTGTTGGCAAGTACACATTCCAGGGCCTTGGAAGGGCCTTAGCAACATGATCAAAGGGTTCGTTTGTGCTGAGAAAATTTGCAAAATTGATAGTGTAACAATTGATAAAGATATGTCTCTTATCACATTTTTATAAAGCAGTTTCATACACAAGGCCTTGTCTAATTCATATGGAATCCATGAGAGATTCTTGGGGCAAGCATTATAACCCTCAAACTAGGTTCAAGGCCATTTGGAATTCCCATAGAACCATGTTTACGTTTCTCTCAACACTTAGCAGATTCTAATCTGTCAGTGATCCTTCCATAGCAGACAGTAAGAACCCCTGCTAGACAATAGAACCCGTGATTTACTACCATTTGCCACCCCAGCATCCTATCCTGGGGATGGTCAGCAAGCAGGCAAACCTAAATGTTTTTTAATCTGAACGTGATACATTTGAAAGACTTTTCACATAATACTACATGTCAGTATTCTCTCTGTAACAGATGCTTGGGTCAGGGGGTAATATTCTTTTTTTCCCCCACAATTTTTACCCTGTCCACACCAAAGACTGAAAGGCACAAAAATCAAATGAGAGGCAAAGCAAAATATTTTGAAAGGCTTTTAAGAAGTTGTGATCCAAATAGTTTTCCTAATGAAGACCTGAGACATCTGTGAAATCCTGGGTAATGAGCTCATTCTGCCTGGTAACTAAGGAGGCAGCACATATTCCAGCAGGTCAGAAATATATCCATATGTTCACATTTTTTCAGGAGCATCTGGGCATTTCTATGCTGAAACTGGAATAGCAGAGTCAGGAAGGAACTTGGAGAGCATGTGTTCCAGAGCCCATTTCATGCTCAGGCAATGGGGATCCAGGGAGGACGCCTGGGGAACATGTCCAGGATCACAAGTCAGAGCCAGACTGAGGATGAGGAGTCCTTACCCTCAGGGTTCACAGGGAAACAGTTACAGTTTTAAACTTTCACTTCTGATTCATGTTGGTTTCACCCTGTCTTACTTAAAAACAAACAAGAAAAACATAAAATAACTAAGAGAGCAAAATATTATTTCGACTCTTTCTACCTGATGTAAGTCTAAAATAAATTATGTAAATTCTACTTCAAATCGCGGGGACATAGCTGTCTCCAAACTTACTATTCAAGTCAGACAACAACAATGTCACAAGGCTACCAGAAATATGACTGAAATTTTGAAGTTGCCTCAAAAAGGCAGGACTAGGACTGAATCTCCAGACATTACTTGTCCTGCTCCTTGTAACACTATTAGTTCCAGTTTGGTTTTGTTGAGCTCATTACAATAGAAGTTGTCTTACCTTCCCCATTTCTGAAAATCCCTAGGGAGGTGACTGAAGCCACATATCCATCCCTGACCCCATGGAGACATGCCTATGGGTGGAAGGAATATTTTGGTGGGCTTCAAAAGCTTTGTCAATAAACTCTGCTCCACAAGCATCTCACCTTTAGACAAAGGTTTCTCATTCCCTCCTACAGTTTCCTTCATGCATGCCCGGGGGTCCTGTACCATGTACTGTCCTCTGTAGCATGCACCATCCTGCCAGCACCTCATCATCTTCACCTTTTGTTTAGCCTGGTGATCTTAGACTCACCTCACTGGAACTGACCTCTGATAAGGATCCTTTTGTCACAACTGTTTCAGACACAGTGAGAAGTTTGCAGCTCTCCATGTGAATAAATCTCTCCATCATCATATCTAGGACTGTGCATGTGGAATAAGATGTGCTCCCAAATCCACACATTGCCACCTCCTGAAACTCACCCTCATTCTACAGTCTCAGCTTCAATGGAACTTTCTCCCTGAAGCATTCCCAGTCTTCCTAAAGCTGAGTCATCTATCTGTGTTTCCATACATACCATTGTTTTCTCTCCTTTGGCTGTAATTAATACACTGGATTATGCCAGCCCATTTACATGTGGTGTCTCCAAATTTAACCCTAAAGTACTTGAGGTAACTTTTTTTTTTTTTCATGGTATTTCTAGCACCTCTCAAAGTATCCATGACACTAATAAATATGAAATAGCCAAATGACACAGTTTGAATTCATTCCAAGGTCTTCAATTGGATAGCTGAGCATTTATTAAATAAATATTTTCATGCTTATTTTGTACCAGGCAGAGGTTCCTTCCTGGGGAATAAGCACAGAGAAAAGCAGATGAGAATCCGCTCTTGGAGCTTCTATTGCAGAAGGAGGGGGACATGAAACAGACAAGAAACAAGCAAGCAAAAAACAACTCATGGAGACAAATTAAGAAAAGGATGAGTTATATTAATTTTATAAAACAGAATAGCATGACAGACTGGTGAAGTGAGGCAGGAAAAGCCACATCAGACAGGACGTTCCGTGCAGGCTACATGAAAACCTAGCATATCCCGTATAGCAATCTGGGAGAAGTGTCCCTCAAGGCCAGGAGGTGGACAAACAAGGGCCCTTGGGCTGAAACTTCATGAGTCAACTGTTTCAAAGAACTGAAATTAAGCTGGAGTGGTGGAGCACAGGAAGCTTCACTTCCAGACAGCTTCCATGCTTGGAAGGACCAAGGAGAGTGAGATGGATCATTGAGTGGGCAATGGACTTCTTGGCCATGTCCAGGATTGGAGTTATTTTAAGTAAAATTGGAAGCTCCTCATGTTCTGAATAGTCCCCCTGGTTTCTGTGAAATGTGGGTTACAGGTAGCCCAAGGGAAGCAGGGCTTTCTGTAATGGTACAGTTGTCCAGACAAGAGATGATGTTGAGCCAGGGGGTTAACAATGGCAGTGCAAATAGATTGTCACATAGGACTTCTTGGCAGATTTGTATTTTGGAGTGAAGCAGAGAGAATCCTCAAGAAAACCTCTTGTGTTTTGTGTTTGTTATATGGGTGGGTGGTGAGCAGTTCGCTGAGGAAAAAATGGAAAAGCAGTTTAACCAGTAATTCTATTTTGGGCCTTTACAGTTTAACATACGTTCATACACAATGTTCAACTGTTATACAGGAGATTTTCTAAATGAGTCTGGACCTCAAGAGACTGGTCAGCACTGAAGAGAGAAATCTGGAGTCTTGAGCAGATACAATTCTTTCAGGTATAAGACTGGATGGGAGAGAATGGAATAGAGAAAAGATAATGAGAACTGAGCTCTGAGCACTTCAAAACAGAAGTTCAGAGGAAACAGAAGCAATGAGTGAAAGGAAAATAGAGGGCCAATGAAATAGAAGTCACAGAAACAAAGTACTTCAGCAAGGAGAGCATGATAGCAACAAGTCATGGGGAAAAAGGCACCTACCATTTATGAGCATTTACTCACTGGCCATTAGTGATTGTGAGAGATGCCATATTCTACTCAGAATGCAGGAGTTGATCTTTGCATTTGTCAAAAATGGGGAGTGCTGATTCTCTTTTTACTCCAATGTGGCCTCTTCCTCACTGTCTTGCTGTCTAAACCTTGGAGTGCCCGGAGTTCATAGCTCTGGCTTTTTGCTCAGTCTGCTTCCAGAATGTTAGTGCTCTCTGGAAGATGAGGACTTTCTCATTGATATCTATTAACCTTGACTCCAGTAAAGAGCTATCAGGGAACAGCTCTATTTTGATATTTCATGGTAACTCAAGATCAAAATACCCAAATCTGAAATGGTGGTTTCAGGAGATCTAGCGTGGAGCTAATGCAGCTGATGCTTCAGGACCTTCACTTGCGTTGGTTCTTGCTGATTTCCAGTAGCCAGTAGCTGATTGAGAGTTTTTCTTTTTTTGTTTGTTTTGTTTTGCTGTTTTTTTGTTTGTTTGTTTGTTTGTTTGTTTTGAAAGCTGCCAAATGCTGCACTTTACATCCCACAGGATCTGGACCCACGATTGCTTGTTTTCTCCTCCCCAAATCCATTCACCATCCCAATTAGTGATAACTCCATCCTCCTAGATGCTCAACCAAAAACCTTGAAATAACTCAGTATTTCTTTATTTGTCCCACATCTGATGCATTATCCCATCCACTAGGAAATTCTGCTCACGCTGTCTTCAAATTGTACTCAGAATCTTGTCTTCATGACTATCACCCTAGTTTCAACCACTATCTATCACCTGAGAAATTTAAAAAGCTTCCTCACTGGGCTACCTGCTTCCTCTTTCATTCTGCTTTGTTCTATTTCGAACAGCATCTGGAACATGCCTTCTTTATTTAAGGCCATATCATAGCATGCCTATACTCAGGATCACTAATGAGTGGTCTCACCTCAGAGTAAAAACTGAAGCCATCATTATGGTCAGCTCTAGGTCACCCTCCCCACGTCTTGTCTTACAACTGTCTCCTGTCCTCACTCCACCGCAGCAACACTGACCCCCACTTGCTGTTTCTTGCTTCTGTCATAAGACCCCCCACCTTACTCCATAGCCCTGCAATCCCTCCGCTTCTCCCAACACAGACACTCACACATGGATCATTCTCTCTGTTCATTCAGTCTGCTCAGATGTCACCTTATCAGAAAGCTTCTGTAGCTGCCCTCTCAAAGGGGTACACACGGGCCTTCTTTTCTGCAGGACACTCTGCCTCTTCTGCTCCACTTCTCTGTCAATGTGTTTTTACCCTGTGACTACACAGAGTGCAATTATTTGTCCATATTCTCTCATCCCTCAACTAGAATGTTACTATGAAGACATGGGCTCGCCTTTCCTGTATTTTTATCAGCCCTGTATTCTTCACACTATGTCCTTGGAAAGCATTTGATAAAAGAGGTTTAGGTTGTAAGCAATCTCACTAAATTAAGTGCAGTGTGCGCCGCCGTGCCATGTAAGCTCTAAAGCCCTTTGTATGTGAAAGTGGTCATTGCCAGAAATGAATCAAGCTTCTATCTTATAATCTCCAGACAGGAAAGTCATTTCTCTCCAGGTTCCGTGTTCTGTCTTATTCTCTTCCCACGGCTTTCTCTGTGTTATGAATCTCAAGCTTTTAAGCTTTCTGCTTGTCCCTGGAAATAGCCAGCTCTGAGAAATTAATATGATAATCACTTATTCACCCCTTGGTGTGCGTTTATGTCAGTGAGGGACCTGCCTCTCACAGAGATAAATGCATTATACACCTCAAGTTTAGTGTGAAATAAAATGCTCTGTCTTCTGATAAAAGATTTTATTATTTTTCTATGTTAAAGCAACAGCAGAACCAGTTTGGAGAGGTTTATTTAAAATAAGGCAGAAGTCCATACTTCCCTACAAGTCTCAACTTGGAAAAAAGCCCAATGAATGGGAGGAAACCAGGCCTAGGGAGTGAGGGACTGCTGTGGCTCTCACCTTGATAAGAAGGGAGGGAGGATGACTGCCAGCTTACCCCAGGTTCTGCCCTTCATCTGTGACACATTTACTGCTACACACTGTGTTTGCAAAGAGAAGAGAGAAGCAGCAAAGCTCTTCTTCCAGTCCTTGAAGTCTGCAGCCTGGATGTCTGCAGAGGACAATTCCTTGTTCTTTAAGATGCCCAGCATGCCATTGTAATACATCTATAAAAAATGCAAGTGAGATAAAATATAAAGAATAAGAATTAAAAATTAAATACAAGATAATAGAAGGCAAATAACAAAATTATGCTGTGTGAAAAAATATAAGAATGTTAAAAAAAAGTAAGGGAATATTTTTATTGGAAAAAATAAAGTAAAAGAATGTATAAATGTAGAAAAGGTAAGAAAAGAATCAACAAATTAAAGGAAAAATGGAAGTACATAAATCTTAAATAAATTAAAAATTATAAGCTAATCCATGAAAACCAAAAGGAAACAGTCAACAGAAAATAACCCAAAAGAGAAAGTAATAATAATAATAATAATGGGAAAAGAAAGTCAAGAATAGAAAATGTAAACAAACAGAAAAAATATTCAGAACATTTAAAAAAAAATTAGAGGAGGTGTGGATGAATGAAGGCAACAAAAAGAGAGTGAGAGAATGAACAGAGAAGTGAAGATTAAGGAGAAGGGGAAAGGAAATCATAAAACCAAAAGAAAAAATAAGTATTAAGGAAAATAAATTAGAAAATAAAAATGCACACAAAAGTAAAATATAAAAGAAACCTAAGAAAGTAAGTAAACGAAACACCAAAAGCAAAATAGAAGGTGAAAATAATACAGACAGTAAAGAAAATCGTGATTAAGTAAAAACTAGAAAATAAAAGAAAAAATGAAAAATTCTGGCACAGGAGTGAAATGTGAATGAGTGGATATATAAAACTATGAGGTCCTCATACTTGCAGGATTGAGTTTCTGCTGATTTTGGTTGCTTTAGAACACTCTGCTAAGGTCCAGGGTCATCTTTGCTAAGGGTCAGTTACAGCCCATTATAAGCAAGGATATATGGAAGGGGAAATCTAGAAGAGCAGAGGTAAATAATATCTAGTTGTTTTAGGAGGTTTCAAGCATGGCATGGGAATCCGGTAATGGTGCTTTTTAAATAACGAACCATCTATCAAAAAAGAAAATGAGCCATGTGCTGTTGCTCCCACCTGTCATCTCAGCTACTTGGGAGGCTGAGGTGGAAAGATGGCTAGAGCCCAGGAGTCACAGTTCTAGACCAGTCTAGGCAACATAGCAAGAACATGTTTCTAAAAGAAAATAAAAGACAGAAAGAGAGAGAGAGAGGGAGAGAGAGAGAGAGAGAGAGAGAATGTCACTTGAGAAGATGAACATCAAACACATCATACTGTTTTCAATCTATATGTGATGCTATTGAAGTTAAAAATAATTGAAGAGTATACAACATCTTTATGAAATGAGTCTCTCTGGTTAATTCTTGATTTCAAATATTGATTCCCAAAACATAGTCACAGTAGATAAGAGATTAATAAAACATTTAAGATTCTTCACATTAAATGATCATTCTTTTCTTTTCTTTCTCTCTCTCTCTCTCTTTTAAGAAACAAAGTCCTGCTTTGTTGCCCAGGCTGGAGTACAGTGACATGATCATAGCTCACTGCGGTCTCAAACTCCTTGGCTCCAGGGATCCTCCTGCCTCAGTCTCCCAGATAGCTAGGACTATAGGCACATGCCACCAGCCCACACAACTATGTGGTTTTTGTTTGTTTGTTTTGTTTTGTTTTGTTTTTTGAGATGGAGTTTCACTGTTGTTACCCAGACTGGAGTGCAATGGCACGATCTCGGCTCACCGCAACCTCCGCCTTCTAGGTTCAAGCAATTCTCCTGCCTCAGCCTCCCGAGTAGCTGGGACTACAGGCGAGCACCACCATGCCCAGCTAATTTTTCTATTTTTAGTAGAGACGGGGTTTCACCTTGTTTACCAGGATGGCCTCGATCTCTTGACCTTGTGATCCACCTGCCTCAGCCTCCCAAAGGTTTTAAATACAATTCAGAGTCCTACCATCTTTCCCAGGCTGGTCTTGAAATCCTGCACTCAAGGAATCCTCCCACCTTGGCCTTCCAAAGTGTTGGAATTACAAACATGAGCCACCACATAGATCAACAAAAGATCACTATTTTCTAAATTAGTCCAGACTTCTAATGCTGATATCGATACCTTTCCCTATTGAACCCCATCAATAGCTTTTGCTTTGGCTCCCAGTATGCAAATCTAATATGCTCTTAAATCATTAGGATCCTCAGCCTCTGCATAAGGAGACTCTGTATTTTATTTAAAACACCCTATTTTCTGATGCCAAAGCCTTAAAGAAAGGGAAGGGGCAGGAACAGCAGAAGCAATGCGTGGAGACTTCTTGTCAAGTTTCCCTCCTTACCTCGAGGAACCAAATTAAGACACATGGAGAGTGAATGAATAGAATTGAATCCGAGTCCATACATTTCTCTTTAACATCTTACTTTCCATTTTTAACAGCTGGTTCTTCTTTTGAATTGACCAGGGGTTTATAACAGATGTGCATTCTAAAGAAGAGTGAGGGTTTGGATTCTCCCAGGGGTAGACCTCAAATCAAGAATGCAAATGCAAGTTGTTATTGGAAGCTGTAGAGAGCCAGGTCAGGGCAGTGGGACCAGGAGGAGACAATTAAGGATGAGTCAGCAAGGCGCTCTGACCGACTGGCGCTTAATCCCATGGGAAACTATTTTATCTGAGGGCCAAGCAACTCTAAATTCATTTTTTTTCTTTTGTCCCTCCAAATGTATCTATTTTTTTAATTTGACCGGTAAAATTTTAAGTATCATGTACAACATGATGTTTTGAATTGTATATTATGTTGTGGACTGGTTAAATCTAGCTAATTAACACATGCATTAACTTCCATAGCCATCATTTTTGTGGTGAGAACATTTAACATCCCTCTCTTAGCATTTTTCAAGAAATACATCTTCATACAACAATTCATACCATCCCTTGCTTGAGCGTGGCTAGGGGTCCTGCACTCTGTAGAAACCCCTGTCAAAGCAATTATGTTGCTGGTAGTAGGAAGTCAGTCAATAAGCGTCTACTGAAGTGATAAAATCTGAGGAATAAGGGCAGAACAAGCACAACCTGGGCAATAAAATAATCTAGTAAAACAGCACCACCATCGTCGACCCATCATCTGCTTGGAGCATATTCTTGATAAGATTTGTCGTGCATAACCTCTAGGCTTCTGAAGCATCCTTTGAGCAAGTATGTTTTTCTCATTTACAGATGAGAACGTTGTCGTAGAGGGATGAGATGACTTTTCCAGAGTCAACAGCTATCACGTGACAGGATTACGTCAAAATAAAAGTTTCTGTCACTAGATCCCTTAACCTTTAGCTCTATAAGAAGGTGTGATGCTGAAGATTATCTGCAGCAAGGTCATGAGAAGAAAAACATGAAGCCATTTTAGAGACAAAGCTGAGGCCAGTGGCTCTGTCCTAGTGAGGCATGGGTGGCTAATCTGGAGCCCGTCCCCCAGGTCATAGCCATTCCTGCAAGCCAGAACATGAAGGAAAGCACTGGCCCTGTACCCCCTCCTCGACCTCTGCCTCCAGCTGGGCACTACCCTGAAACTTCCTTGGGCCTCCTTCCAAAATATGCAGGTCTGCATTTTCAAGACTTTACTGCTTTTTTAAAAAAAAAATAAAAAAGCAATCAACAAAAACTAAAAAGCATGAGGAAGTTACAAACCTTACAAAGGTTTTATAGTTGCTATCTTTGGTTTACAGTATACTAATATAGTACCATAACTGATGATAGAATATCTTAGTAGTATTTAAAGTAAAAATACTTAAAGATTGTGGTCTATTTAGAACGCAAATCAACCAGGCACTTTTCTTCAATCAGTCTACAGTTCTCTCATCAGCTTTTTACAATGATGAAGCAGGACCCCTTAGCAGAGCCATGCCCTCCAATTTAGATCCTAATTTTACCCCAGTCCATGCCTAAGCCCGTGAGAAGGTAGAACACACCCTTTAGAAATAAGAGGCAGGAAGTTACCCTGTATCATTTCATGCCAACAGAATACTGTATTTTTGAAATTTTATTTTACCCTACATACGAAGAGCTCACCTGTTCCCATTTCCTGAAGGTTGACCTAAGACATGAGACGTCTGGGTGGAAGTCGGAGGACTTCATTGCTCATGTTGAAGCAGGCAGCCCTGTTATCAGCATATTAGCCTGGGTTTCCGTTGCTCCCAATCCCAAGGAAGAGGGAAGCATAATATGGCCCAGACGGATGCCACGCATCGGTGGGTTTGCGTCACAGCTGAAGAACTCTGGGTCTGGAGAATCTACTAGTTTTATAGCAAACAGTAAAGTGGCCTATTTGTCTAGGAGAAGCAAGACCAGTAGCTGTGCAAAGAACACTGAGATAGGGCTTTCAGAGCCCTGCAGTCTTGGTACAACCAGCATCACACAGTGGAACACAACAAGCCCGAACTTGCTTTTCCTAAACGAATTCTCCCGATACAGGGATTCTATCATATATAACTTGGAGAATTCTTTGTTTAGACCACAAAATACAATGAATGCTGTGTCCAGAGTAACTGAAGGACAAAAATGTTCAGTTACGTTAATTAATGAACAAAATAACTTTTCATATAATCAGTACAAAATGTTTGAATAACTGCTGCTTGTCATTGGCTTTTTCAGCAGAACTTTATACAGATGGTGCAGGGCAGTCCTCTGTCATCTAGATATGATCTGAAAGGTGCTGTCTGTGTTGCCAGGGCCTATTAACAGAGTGTTTATCTTTCTGAGATAATAGGAAAGTCGCAGACAACCCCCTTAAAGAAAGATGTGAAAAATCTTCAAAAGCTCAAAGGAAGGTATTTTTCTAAAGTGATTTTGACAAAGTCAACGATCTTAATGTACGTGCTCAATTCCTTTAGGTTTTACTTTTATTCAATCATTCATTCAACAAACATGTATCAAGAACTCGGACTATCCCCATAAACAGAATGCAAGTCATTCTACTTGCGGCAGCAGGGTTTCTCGTAAAATCAACCCTTGCATTAGCAAATCTAACCACTGGAAGCATAACTGTTTCTTTCTTGTTTCCTTCTTTTTTTTCTTTTTTTCTTTTTTTTTTGAGATGGAGTCTCACTATTAGCCCAGGCTGGAGTACAATGGCACGATCTTGGCTCACTGCAACCTCTGCCTCCCAGGTTCAAGCGATTCTTTTGCCTCAGCCTCCTGAGTAGCTGGGATTACAGGCGCATGCCACCACACCTGGCTAATTTTTGTATTTTTAGTAGAGATGGGGTTTCACCCTGTTGGTCAGGCTGGTCTTGAACTCCTGACCTCGTGATCCAACAGCCTCGGCCTCCCAAAGTGCTAGGATTACAGGTGTGAGCCACCATACTCAGCCTAGCATAACTGTTTTCTGATTAAGTATGACAGGCACAGGTCTGTCTCCAAGATACAAAGCATCTAGAATAGAATCTAAATGACAAATTATATTGTGTTTCCCAGACTTCGCAATATGACAGGTACCCAAAGACAACAAGAGTCTTGAGGGTTCGTGGAAGAACCGTGTGTGTCAGTCTCCATTCTAACATGCACACTCACACATGTCCCATAACTTTCTACATTCACATATGACATTAACTACCTCTCCCACATCTTTATTGTAAAAAGACAGTCAAGTGGAAGGAAGACTCCCAATAGATACTTCAGCAATGATAGAAGCGCTTCCTTCTACTTAGGGATGAGGGAAAGAGGTCATGCAAAAGGGTAGAAAAGGTGTTTGAAATTTAGTTGCTTTCTTCTTCCTAGCAACAGCAACAGTAAACATCTACATAGAGCATCTCCATTCGCACATTCCGTCTTATCTGAATTTTACAGTAGCCCAGTGAGATAGGTGTTAACATATAACCCACAATATAGATCAGAAAACTGTGACATTGTCCCAAGACCACTTGGGAAGTGATGGGGGCATGAATAAGTCTCAGATGTTCTGCTCCCTGAGTCTGATCTTATTCATTAAATTGAAGGACTTAGATGCAGGTTGAAGAACCTTGGCCTAAGGTCGAGACTGATGTTCCCCTGTGTGGGAAGTCAGAGTTGTCCATCTGACAAGAGGAGTAACTAACAACAAATAACCATGGTATTTTGTGCCTGTGCAATACGGAGTGAGTTGCTAGGACATCCTTACACTCACTCCATTACTTGACACTTGCAATCACTCAGTAGGGCAGAGGAAACTTGCGTATATCGTCTCACTTTACAAAAAAAATTTAACCGAGAACCAAAGAGGTTAAACTGGCAAAAGGTTACGGTGCTGGGAAATGTTATGAGGTGGAAGGCTTCAGAATGGAAGGCAAATCTCCTTTACCTAGGAGAGAAAAATCCCTCCCACCATCCCTTTCTATATTTTCCTCCCCTCTCCTTTCTGCCACCTTTTTCTCCCCTTCTGTACCCTCCTTCCATCTTCTTCCTCTTTGCTTCCTCCTTCTTCTATTTTTTTTCTTTTTCCTCCTCCCACACACATGCAACACACAGACACATCTCAAAAGGCATAAATGAGAAATGACTCACACATTTTCAAGGCAATTACTCTAATATGTATATTGGATATATTGTCTATTATTAGATATATTATCTTAAATATATCATTATATATTATATATATATATTACATAATATATTATTAACTTCAAGAGGGCTCATCTCAACAGTTTAAATTCTGGAATAGCTCCCCAGCCAGATTTCGCCCTCTTTAGCATTTCTTAATCTCATGGATAGCTCCTGCTCTTGAAATGACAGTTTTTGAGAGCCAGAGGCTGTCTTGGCAATGATTCGATCTGTCTATATAATATATACATGTCTCCACGTGAGCTGGAGGCCAGGCTCTGTTGAGAGGTATAGTCACGAAACCTTTTGCCTTGCAGTTATTTCTGTGTTTTGAGTTCATGTCTAATTTTCTGTAGTCTCAGGACTGAGAGAAATACCTGTGTCTCCCTAACCAAGTATGTTAGAATCGTCGTCTGCCTTCAGATGCAGAATTGCATGACTTCCAACATGACAGACGCTGGAACCACATTTTGAAGATAAGAAGGATCAAAAAAAGGAGACACAGCTGTGGGCACTTATTTCACGGAATCGAATAGTGAGATGTTTAAGCACCAAAATCAAAGACCATGGGGGGAAGCATCCAAACTCTGGGCTTCTGCTAGAAGATCCTTTTTCTTCCACAACAGATAAAAGACAAAATATAGCTGAAGACAGCATAACTCACTTTAAACTCATTTTGATTTATTTGTAAGGAATTAAGAAACTACCAGGAACATAGCTGCGTGAGGGCAGGCAGGGCCTGCAAAAGGGGTATTCTCTGTCCTCTAGCTCCCCCATGTGGTGAGGAGAGTGGCCTGCACAGACTTCCCTTCTGCACAGAAAACTGAAATCAATGCCTTAAGAGAAATGGTCCCTGGAAGCATTAGAGGGAGGGAACCGTTTGAACTTGAAGCGGAAAAAATCAGGGATTTGTCCAAGAGAATTCTGCATTCCAGTTATTTCTCAAATACATCCCTTCCTTCTCCCTACTACATTGAACTGCTTCAAGTACTGGGAGTCTTTGGCCCAGACCCCTGAAATAATTTGTCTCCTTGATAACCAACTCCTCTCCCTGTGGTCTGTTATTCAAACAGGCCCATCTTGCTAAAAGAGAAAATGATGTCCTACTTAAAAATCCTTCCAGATATAGGTTCCTTTTGAAAGCTTTTCTGAACTTCACACCCAGCGCTCAAGGATGCAATGACATGTATCCTTGCCATGTAACAAACTATTCCCCTACAGCAGGATTTTTATAAAGCAGTGATTTTATTTAGCTCAAGATAGTGCATGTCAGCCAGCTGGTTCTTATGGCCTACAGGTGATTTTTCCTCTCTGCATGAAGAATTAAATACAAAATAATTTAAGATGTATTATAAAAGTATAGTACAAACCATCTGGCCCATGGTAAGTCAGGGAAGAGGAAAAGAACCAACAATTTTTCCACACTGAAGGAATTGTTTGTAGAGAAACAAGGAGGACTTGAATTGGTCCTTATCAGCCAGGTTCAGAAAATTGAGAATCCCTTTGTCCCTGACACTCTGCTGAGAGCTTTACATGAGCTGACTTAATATGCTTTCCTTTAAATCTCCCAAGATAGGCACCACTTACCTTGTTTTACAGATTAAAAACTGAGTCTGAAAAGCTAAGAATTTTGCCTAAAATTACAAAAAAAAAAAAAAATAGAATGAGCATTTGGAATTAGGTCCCTTTGACTCCAAAACTCATAAACTCTCTACTGCCTGATCTTTAGAAAAATCAGATGTTTGATTTATGGTAATATATTTAATTTAAATCTCTAAAGACTACCATACTTTTATTTGCTCTATATTGAGTATATACTTCCTAAGATCATTTCTACCATAAGCAGCACATACTGGCTTGCTGTTAAAAAGAAGAATGTTGGGGCCAAGAGGGGTGGCTTACGCCTATAGTCCCAACATTTTGGGAATCTGAGGCGGGGGCAAGGTGGGGTGCGAGTATCACTTGAGGTTAGGAGTTCGAGATCAGCATGGCCAACATGGTGAAACCCCATCTCCACTAAAATACAAATATTAGCCGGGCGTGGTTGTACAAGCCTCCAGTCTCAGCTACTGGGGAGGCTGAGGTAGGAGAATCACCTGAATTTAAGAGGCAGAGGTTGCAGTGAGCAGAGATCATGCCACAGCCCTCCAGCCTGGGTAACGGAGTGAGACTCTGTCTCGGAAAAAAAAAAAAAAAAAAAAAAAAATCTAGTGGGAAGTATTTTGGTCTTTGGGAAATGTATTCTATCCCATTTAGAAACCACTGAAATGTTAGCTACAATCTCCAGGTCACCTTGGCAAATAGAAGGTGCTCAAAACTGGCTGTCGAGTTGGATTCTAATGTCTGCATCTCCTGATTGCTTATCAAATACTTGTTGAACAAATTAAACAATATTTATATTGCAGCAAAGGAAATTAGCTGTAGCCACATATGGTCCACTTTCTATAACAGAGCTAAGCATTTCATTGTTTCTTCCGTTTTTACTCCACAGATGTCTTTCATTTGGGGTGGCGGGGGAAAGAATGTAAGGATGTAAGGTGTCATCAGTGATTAGGCATTAGTGACTAGAATTGTATTCAATGTATATATGACCTATTGTGATATGAAAAGTTTAAGTACCTGGTTTTAGTCAGAATCATAAATCAGAGGGAATCATAAATCAGAATTCTATATTGGTGAGATGCATTCTCTCAATTAATGCTTCAATATCTGGACAATGTGGGCCAAAACCCACATTCAGGAAGAAATTGCTTTTTTAAGATAATAGTAGGCAGATAGACAGCTTGGAACATTTAATTGAAGACTTGCTGCATATAAGACACAGTATATATAGGATATTGGAACAGGCTCTAATCCATCCTCCTCATTAGAGCACACCATGATGGCTTGAAAATACAGGGTCTGGAGTCAGAGGCTCTCACATCAAATCATGACTCTAAACTTAGTATTTCTGAGATTATGAACAACCTATCTCCTTTCTCTGTGCCTTTATCAACTGTAAAATGGGGAAAATATTGGAATCAAATTCATAGAGTTTCATTGTAAGGGAGAAATGAAATACATGTTAAGTTTAGCACAATATTAGACAGGTAAACAATTCTAATAGCTCCTAGCCATAAATATGAGTAGTACATCCTATAGACTTTCAGAGGAATGTTGAGTTACAGTAATTGAAATATTAATAATTCCATAAGCACGCCTCCTTTGATTAAATCTTGTTATTTTATTACCCTTATCATTAGCACTATTATCATCATTACGGTAAGTCATTGGTCTTGCTAACCGAGGAATGAAATTTGTGCTGACATCAGCCATATAAAAGAGTTAATACTAATAAGCTACAAGTTGTGTTTTATTGGTTCCTAGAAAAAGAAGTAGGGTTATAACAAGTGTCAAATATGTCAAATACTGTTCTAGGTAGTTTATATTAATATTCATTCATTGACTTAATTCTTATAATCACCCTTCAACTTGAGTATTACAAACCATACTTTTCAGATGAAATTGGAAAAGAAACTAAATTTTTGTTTAAGCTAGCCGTTTGTCTACGATAGTTATGAACAGCTCTGGGCTTGAACTCACATTTCACTAATTTTAAATCCTGATTGTTTTCATTATGCTAGCTCCTCTTTAAAATCAGTATATTTTAGGTAATGGGTTCCAGTTTCCTAGAGTTTCTAGTTAGTTAATATATGCTGTGTTGTAATAAGATGAACAAGGGGTCCAGGGTCAGAAGACTTCCCTTGAGGCCTGGGTCCTTCTTCTTCCTAACAATGTACCTGGGCAAGGCTGTTTGTACTCTTTGAAACCCAATTTCCTTATCTGTAAAATGGACAATGTGATTCTTTTATTCACAAGAGATTGACAGGCATATAACAGAATAAATACGAGAGTGTTACGTCTATTATAAAAATCTTGGAAGGAATAGTGAATAAGTCACACAGTGCTAGTAAATTTATAATTGTCTCAAAGGCAGAATTATCAGGCGGTATCATTTCCTGATCCTCCCGTGCCTTAGTCATCTTTATTGCCACCCTCAATTCCTCTTTTTACACCCAACCCAGCCACCACGCATCACATCAGCAAGTCATGTGGGGTCCATTTAGTAATAAACTCCCAAAGTGTCACGTTTTTCTACGATCACTGCTAACAGCCTCATCCAAGTCCCCATCACTTATAACCAGATGGCTGCATCAGCCTTGATAACACACTACCTTGCTGTCGCATACACCTTCTACAGTCCATGTACCACAGGGGCCAGCATGATCTTATAAAACCTAGATCCCAGCACTCATCGCTTGAAAATCAGCGCTGCTCCCTGTTATGCTAACAATGAAAATCCAAACTCCTTGTGTTAGCCCTCAATGGCCAATGAGACCCAGCTGTTACCTATCACTTCCTCTCAGGTGCAGCACTCCAGCCTTGCAGGCACACAGAGCTTCCTCTGGCTCTTCCATCACAGCTAGCCTATCTGAGCCCTAGCACCCTGACACTGCCTGGCGCACCCCAACCTCAACTCTCCTTGAAATGCTCCCTTCTTAGCATTCAGGTCTCAGCTCAAAAGACCCTGGATCTCAATAAGAGACACACATGCACTTTGCTCACACCTATAACACCTACTGTTATAAAATGCATGGCATTTTTGTTACCTGAAAGCCTTTCTTACTTATTCACCTCTTGGTTGTCTGTAGCCCTGGCAAAATTTAAACTCCATGAAAAAAGGCACCTATGTGTCCTTTTCAACACTAGTGGGCAGAACAAAGCATAGGTTTGCAAAGAATATACATGGGATACATTTTTTCAAGTGAATTCTCTTAACTACTGCAGTCACAACCATACAGTCTTCTGCCTCCATCTGTTAGCTTTCAAATCCCCCCTGCACTGCCCCATTCGAGGTTCTTCAGTGCACTGCAAAAATAAAGAAAATGAAGAAAACTCTCCTGCTCTAGAATCCAGTATTCCCCAGATCCCTGCCTGCACCTGCCTCTGAGGCAGCCTTCCTCACTCCCTCCTGCTCACACTTGTTCCAGCCACACAGCTGCAGGCTTCTTAAGCTGCTCCTTTAGCCCAAACTAGCCCCTCCATCTACATCATCATTTCTGTCCTACTTGTGCCTTGCTTTGCCCAGTTAAGATGCTATGTATTTTGTTATTTTATTTTTATTTTAATTAATTTATAAATTATAGATTTTATATGTTAAATATTTATATATGTATATATTTATTATATATTTAATATATCATATATTTATCATATAAATAATATATTGTAATAATGCATATTATAAAATTGTCATAAATATTAATTTTATTACTATTATTATTTTATTTTATTTTATAATACTATTTATTTTCTATATGAAACTTTCCCTGAACATCCCAGAAAAAAAATCTCAGCCCTTTTCCACTGCTCTCACAGCTTCTGCTTGATTGAACACTGAGCTGTGTTTCGTTCTGTTTTGAAGCTGTGAAGGTGTCTGTCTACAGTCTATCTTTTTAAGAGAGAGAGGAAGGGGTTGAAAATGATATTTCCTGTGTTGACTGTTCACCACTCATGTTTATACACATTGCCTGCCTGAAATTCTGCTTCAGGACTTCAAGGATCATTTTTCCCAATATCCAGATGAAGACATTGAAGTTGAGTGAGATTATATAAGTTACGGTCGTACCACTAACTTGTGGCTAAAAATAAATCCACGTCTGACATCAAAGCCAGTAAGTATCTCCTGCTTCCTTCTTCTTTGTTTCCCCCATCAGGTCTACTCTGGAACAAATTTGAATTTAATTTAAGGGAGTGAGTTGAAGTGAATCGCACGGAATTGGATGAAAAACCTGGCTATACTGAAGGCCAAATTTGTCTGTTTCTCAATTGGATCTGGGAGTCTTTGTGCATGTCCTTATTTACTTGGTTGGATTCCCACCCATGCTTAAAAACCCTCACAAAGTGAAGACAGGAGTCTCAGTCCCCGGGGAGCTGTGCCCCTCCCGAGGGTGCCAACAGTTTCCTTTATTACGGAGCTGTAAGCTCATTGTTCTTTGGCATTTGTTTTAATGGTCAGAGCGAATGAATTGTGACTGTTGGATGAGACCGAAAATTAGGTTTATTTGGAAATGAATTCATCGCAAATTGCTGAAACTGTCAACTCAGGTGGCAAATATTCAGTTCATGCTTGGAAAAAAAAGGAGAAAAATACAGCATCTTTCCTCCAGTGATCTCTATAAGAAAACTTGAAAAGCCACCAAATTTGAATTGCATTGTTTTCTCTGGCATTCATCCAGATTCTTGCAATATTCAAAGCAGTCATTTTATTTCAACAGCTCAAGGAAAACATGTTCCACGTAGCTTAAAATGATAGATTAAAACTTCATATTTGACATATGTCAGAATGAGCCAAATTCACTAAGGCAACCTGTCTGGGAAAGGTTTCTACCAGGACACACGGAGGCACGTGTCAGAGCACGGTGGGTCTATCAAGGGTCTTGGGCAAGGAATGAGAGTAGGATTCAGGAGCCTGTGTTGCAGTCCCACCTCTGGCACCAGCTGACTGACAGACCCTGAGTAAGTTGCTTCAGTTTCGCTGATACGCCCATTGTCTTTGCTGCATTGAGTGCCTATTATATGTTTCAGAAAGTTGAGAAACATGTTGCCTAAAGATGAAATGAAGCATCTCTAAGACCCGTCACTTTTACTGAAGAACCTTGTTCAAGCTTAATGTCTCTAAATCTTAATCTCTTGATGGATAAAATGAAAGAACAAAAACAAGCCCTTTTTCACAGGGCTATTCGTGAGAATTAAATGAGAAGATGTATATGAAAGTACCAAGACACTGGCTAGGGGTTGAAAAAGTGCTGTGATGCCAAGCTGCATGGCTGATAGCAATGAGTTAGAATTTACAGGTCAGCAAACTATAGCCTGCAGACCAGCTGTCTGTTTTTGAAAATAAAATGTAATTGGAACGGACTTATGCCCATTCACTTACATATAGTCTACAAAAGCCACAGTGTTGTGCAGTGCCTTTAGATAGGGGTCTTCAAGCCAAAGATATTCACTAACTGGTCTTTGACGGAAAAGTTTGCCAACCGTGGATTGTTAAGGGCTTTGCCAGCTCTCACGTGGGTGAGAATTCTTCTCTATCTCCTCTTTGTGTTTTGTTTCTGTCTTTACAATCCCCCCTCCTCCCTCCTGCCCTGTTTTTTTATCCTTTCCTTTCTTCCTTTTTTTTTTTCTTTTCTCCACAATAAACACAAGCCTAGATAAATACACTGAGCCATTTACAAAATAGAAAGAGATGAGCCTTCCTTGTGGGAGGTGAACTGGTGGGAAGACCCATGCGTGGGATGGCCTGCGTTGCTGGGGCTGGACTGCATCCCACAGCCACCCGCGGGCTGGGATTCTGAACCAGGAAACAACCTGGCTGAGTAATTCAAATACTACTTTGACATCACTGAGGCTTTGCAGCGTGGTGCTGCACTTACCCTAGTTTTTGAAATCATTTTGTTTGTCTCTTTCCCACTAGACTACGAACTTTCTGAGAATAGAAACTTGCCTTATTTATTTTAGGGATCATGTATGTGAATTACAGTGTCTGGTCTTTAAGCTCCATAACTGCTTGTTAAAGTGAATAATTATCTTCAGAATCATATGTTTCTCATTAATGTTATTAATTATGTTAATTAGCACAACTAATATTGTGTCACTATTATGTCATTCATTCTAATAAATTCTATAATATGGTTTAGCCTTTTAAAAAATATGTTAAATTGTGTGCCTAAAAGGAAATCAATTATTGAAAGCAGACACTGACACTTTATATCATCTATAAGGGGATGAAAAATAAAGGGCAACTGAGGACATGTCTTTTATAATTGGCATAATTTGAGGAGTTTTTACCCTCATATCAGGAAACATTAAACACCCTTCCCTCCAGACTCTCCATCCTGAGATAGTATGCCATTAGGAAAAAGCGGGGTACCGCTGGGTCATAGACTAACCTCTGCTCTTTACCCAAGTGTGACCAAATCCACCTGTGAGACATAAGAAACATTTCCATTATCTGCTCATCAGTTCAAAGTGGATCCAATTAAAGCTGCATCTGCAGAAACTAATCATAGTTCGCTGCAAACTGGAGGAAATGCTACTCCAATCGAATGCGTAATTCCTCTTCCCCTATGAGTTAAGTTTCCTGGTGTTATGTGACATTTAGCTGTCGGCCTCACCCTCAAAATTATCCTTTTTGGGAGGAATTATTGAGATAGGAATACAATTCTAACTCATGCTTAGTTTTAATAAAAACTTACTTGTTTTTTGCCCCGCATCTCCCAATCTTACTTTATAATATTTGCAATCTTTGATGTCAATTCAACCATTTTCCTTCTGATTATTGCATCCTGTGAACGTGGAGAGCAGTGGCTTCCACTTTTTATTTAGCATACTGAGTTAACTTCTCCTTTCCAAAGCCTTTACTCATATTATCACATTTAATTCTCAAAATAACCCCAGGAGTTATTCTTCTTGATGGTAGCACATTTACAATTAAAAATAGCAATAACAGCAACAAAGCAGAAGTTTAGAATGAGTAAATGGTTCACATTTGCATAATTACTAAGCAGTAAAGCTGGTTGGCATTTGTGGGTCCATTTCGTTCCTTAGTCTGTGCTGGTAATTACTAAGATCTGCTGAGTTTCAGGCCAATCAAGAGTGGAACATGGAGCAGGGCAGGAGCGGTCATCACATCGATACTTAGCGGTTCTGCAGGAACCGCCTCTTCCAAGCTGGATGCTCCAGCAATTTCAAGAATTGGAGAGGATTGGTCAGATTACTACTGTCTCTTAGCCATTCTAACCATAAGAGATCCTTCAGGAAAAGGGTTGGCAAATCATGATTGTCAACGTTTTCAGTGGTGAAAAGAGAAGAATATTTTATGATGTGTGAAGACTGTATGAAATTCCTTTGTCGGTATGCCTAAACGACGTTTTACTGGAACACAGCGACACATTTGTTAAGTGATATTCAAGTTATTGAAAGTTGTCTGTAGCCACATGGGAAGACCTGTGCTACAGTTGAAGCACAGAAGAACTGAGCAGTGGCAACAGAGGCCATGTGGATCACAAAGCTCTAAAATATTTATTTTCTGTCCCTTTAGTTTGTCTCTTGTTTCGGGGTGCAGCCCGGTTGCTACCTGCTGCATAAAGCCTCGCTTCATATTTCTTGCTTTGCTTCTTTTTCCTCCTCTGAATATGAATAGTATAGTACCTTCACTAAGCTATTGCATACCATTTTATTTCTACTGCTAAAACTGAAAGGCTTTAATTCCATTTCTTGCAATTGTGCTTGATGCTTGAAACCCTTTAGAACAGCCCTAACTAGTAGAACTTTGCACTGGATGATGTAAGTATCCTACAGCGGTGTTGCCAAATATGGTACCCATGACCATAGGTGGCTACTGAGCCACTGACATGTTGCTAGTGTGATTGAGAAATTCAGTTTTGGAATTTATGCTAATTTAAATTTACATTTGAGCTCCTATCCAGGCACGGTAGCTCACAGGAGGATCGCTTGGGCCCAGGAGTTTGAAGCTGCAGTGAGCTTTGCTCTCACTCCACTCCACTCCAGCCTGGTGACAGACCAAGACCCTGTCTAAAATAAAATAAAATAAAATAAATAAAATATAAATTTGAGCCCCCACATTGGACAGTAAAGTTCAAGAAGTTTCCTGCTGAGCCATTTCCTAGTCTCAGCTGGAATGATTCAGTGCTAAGAAACTCAAGCCCTCCCCAGCATTCTATTACATCTCGGGGCAGCTCTTGCTATTTGAAAGTCTTCATGGAGAAATGTTTTCATTGAGACATGTTTTACTGATAAATGCCTTTCAATAACTTGAATATCACTTATGCAATTCTACTACTTATGGCCACACAGAATAAGCCTAATCTCCCTGATAGTGTCAACCCCTCCCTTGTCTAAGGTAAGTAAGAGTATGTACCAATCCACACAGCTGTCTGCTTTGTCCTCTGAGATTGGACTGGAAAAATAAAGGGGATATAACTGTACCAAGTAGAATGGAAGCTATTTTATTGTTCCCTGTGGAATATTTTATGCCCAGCATGGAAATTCTTTATCAGGGTCTGAGTCCTAGTGGGTGGCAGGGATTCCACCATGAAACACCAGATGTTTCTTCTCTGTCTGCCAGAAGCTATGGTCCAGATATATGACCTAGGTTCCTTCTCTAACTTTAATTTGGAAAGGATGAGACAAATAGAAGAGAGAGTAAGTGATAACCCATGACACAGTGGCAAAGTTCCTTGGCAGCAATGTTCTGACTAGACCACTACTGGCTTTGAACCTTGGCTATGTTCTCAGTTTCCTAAACACTGAAAGGGTTCTGGCTCTTCATACAAACCTAATTCTTGCTGTTGTTTCAATCGGCTCTGTGACATACTTCCAGAAATTCCGTATGAGATCGTTCTTGCATTGCTGTAAAAAATACCGAAGACTGGGTGATTTATAAGAAAAGAGGTTTAATCATTTCACAGTTCTGCAGGCTGTACGGGAAGCACAGAAGCATCTGCTTCTGGGCAGGATTCAGGGAGCTTACAGTCACGGCTGAGGGCAACTTGGAACCAGGCACATCATATGATAAAAGCAGAAGCAAGAGAGAGAGAGGGAAGAGGTGCCCACACTTTTGAACAATCAGATCTTGCCGTAAGTCACTGTTGCAGGGACAGAAACAAGGGGATGGTGCTAAACCGTTCACAAAAGATCCATCCCCGTGATCCAGTCGTCTCCTACCAGGCTTCTCTCTTCCACCTTGGCTTTCAGAAAGGGAGGAGATTTAGGGAACAGGTTGGGTTTCTGGGTGTAGATGCTGTTCCTGGGCCACAGCCTGGAAATGGAGGGCTCTGGGATTGTTGGGAAGAAAAAGGATCTGGAGGTATGTAAAGAATCACCTCCTATTCCAAGGCCACACATAAGGAGGCCACTCTGGGAAATGCAGCAGTGTATCTCATACTCCAAGGAGGAGAAAAAATGGAGAAAGGTGCTCTCCAATAGAAGGAAGTTAAGGGGGCCAGGCATGGTGGCTCACACCTATAATCCCAGCACTTTAGAAGGCGTAGATGGGCGGATCATGAGGTCAGAAGTTCGAGACCAGCCTGGCCAGTATGGTGAAACCCCGTTTCTACTAAAAAAAAAATGCAAAAATTAGCCAGGCATGGTGGCAGGCACCTATAGTCCCAGCTACTCTGGAGGCTGAAGCAGAAGAATTGCTTGAACCTGGAAGGCAAAGGTTGCAGCGAGCCGAGATCATGCCATTGCACTCCAGTCTGAGAGGTAGAGCAAGACTCTGTCTCAAAAAGAAGAAGAAGTTAAGGGTTAATTATAGGAGAAAGAAAGAGAATAAACTTATTTTTGACATTTAGCTATTTTGAGAATTACGAAGCTAATTTATGGTGATTGCTTCCAGAAAGATAGGGAAGTATCGACTGCTTCAATGACTGATCTATAAACATAATAAACATCAGTTATGGTCAAGATATATGGCCAGGTCTGATATAGTGACAAGAAAGAAAGCAACATTGTTTGAGTGCCTTCTATCTGCCCAACACATTATTACAATTGAATGCTCACAAAATCTTGTCAGGGAGATGTGACTGTCAGCACTCTGTGGAGATGTAAAAACATGCAAAATGGATATGAGTCACACAAAAAAATCAACTGCTATGCTGGCTGACTGCATACATCAAATAAACACTTCTATGGGCCAGCTGGACCTCAGGCAAAGGGTCTGTTGTGGGTGTGGAGGGGATGCTGCCATGGTCCATGGCAGGCACTGGCTCCCACAGGGGTCTGTGACTACTTGTGCCCTAAGTAATCCAGTCTTAATCTGAAAGCAATGAAATGTCGTTACAAGTTTTAAAACCAGGAATGCAGCTGTACTTTTTAAAAACACTGGAGGATCAGTCTAGCAGCAGCTTACAGGATGCGTTAGAATGGTGTAAGATAGGAGGCAGAAAAAAGCAGCTAGGAAACAGCAGCAGGAATCTTAGCAGGAAATGATGGAAGAAGATGAGAGAGCAGAGGAGATGAAGAGCAGGGGCACCATTCAAGAGCGGGAAAAGTGACAGAACCAGCAGGATAAAGTGATAATTGGAGACAAGGTGCTGGAGGAAGGGAGGGGAGTTGATTGGCTTCGAGTTTTTGCTTCAGAATGGAGGACTGTCAAGCGCACACACAAGGCAAGGTAAGGGCGAGGGCAGGACGCACCTGGAATGGGCGGTGAACAGGCATCTAGGCACTCATAGACTGGATGACTTATCACCTACATGGTGAGAGAAAATCCGAGCAAAGGTGCCAGCCCCACATCATCCATGCTTTACATCGTAAAGGACACCAAAACGACTGGGAAAACCTGACTGCAGTCCAGGTTACGGGATACCCAGCGTAGTCAGCAGAATAGTATCTTTCAAAAGTCATGTCTATCCAGAATCTGAAAATGTGACCTTACTTGGAAGTTGGATTTTTGTTGATGTAATTAGCAAAGAGGACCTTGAAGTTGTATCATTACAGATTTCAGGCAGACCCTAATTCCCATGATCAGTGTCCTTGTGAAAAGAGAAAGCCTGGGCGACGTGGCTCATGCCTATAATTCTAGAACTTTCAGAGGCCAAGGCAGGCAGATCACTTGAGGTCAGGAGTCTGAGACCAACATGGCCAACATGGTCAAATACCACCTCTACTAAAAATACAAAAATTAGCCAGGAGTAGTGGCTCACACCTGTAGTCCCAGCTACTGGGAGGCTGAGAGAGGAGAATCCCTTGAACCCAGGAGGCAGAGGTGACAGTGAGCCAAGGTCACACCACTGCATTCAAGCCTGGGTGACAGAGCAAGACTTCATCTCAAAAGAAAAAAAGGAAATAAAGACAGACAGAGAGGCCACGTGAAGAGAGAGACAGATACTGGAGTGATGCTTGCACCAGCCAAAAAATACCAGACCCAACAGAAGCTGGAAGAGGCAAGAGAGAAACTCCTTAAGAGCCTTCAGAGTGATGGTAGCCATGACAACTAATTCTAGGCAAATTATGCTAATTTTCCTTAGGGCTGGTAAATTTCATACCAGCTACCAATGTCATGCAATTAACCCAAATTAATAAAACCTGGAGTAAAGTGTGTTTAAGATTCTTACTTCAATAAAGCTAAGCTTTAGCTCAACTGTAAAAAGCTGCAGCTAAAATAAAAATAAGCTATGAGAGTGAGTAATATTCTAAGAAACAATGCTGAGAACAAAACCAGGACTACATACTCACTATGCTGAGCCATAGGCTAGGCAATGTTAGGGCAAGGTATAGCTTATGAATGGAATGAAATGCGCTACATTAAATTCTATCCATTTACTTTAGGAATATTGGCCTCCACAATGTTAGAAGAATAAATTTATCTTGTCTCACCAAATTTATAGTAATTTGTTCAGCAGCACTAGGAAGATGTGCACCCCATTTCTAAGGGGACAATTCTGAGCTGTGGCTACAACTCTGTTCTACCCTATACTTTGCAAAGACCTGGGAGAAGATGAGAGAGGTTCATGGTAGCCTCTTGGGGAGAGAGGAAGGGGAGTGGAGATGGCCTCGTGACCTCCTTACAAGCCTCCTTCCTCCTCCTATCCTGGGGGACCACATGGTGTTCCTCAGTATTAGATTCATTGCAATTCAAGCTGTTGCCCATGAGAGTTTGTGCAAGGTTTCCAAGGCCCTGTGGCAGAGCCATTCTCCTGGGGGTATAACCTGCTCTGGAGCTGAAATCACTGCAAGAGGCATGGCCTGGTACTTAGTTATAGAAGAGCCTCACCTCACTTCTGAGATGGCCTTGGAATTCTCTGACTTAAAGTCACAATCACAGTCTCTGATGCTGAGAATGCTTGAACCACAGGTGCTGGGTCACATACACCCACTTAAGTCTCTTCAGCTGACAAGAACCTGATTTAATGCACTGGGTGATAACTGAACACCTACCTGTGGGCTAGGTTTGCTTTAATCACCATCAATATTGCTTGAACCAATCCCCTGCTGAGGACTTCTTTGAGGACTCAACCACCCCCACAGTGACTGGGGAGGTACCAGCTCCAACCCCCAGACCCCGACCAGGTAGGGCTCTGATTTTTTTTTTTTTTTTTTGAGACGGAGTTTCACGCTTGTTACCCAGGCTGGAGTGCAATGGCGCAATCTCAGCTCACCGAAACCTCCGCCTCCTGGGTTCAGGCAATTCTCCTGCCTCAGCCTCCTGAGTAGCTGGGATTACAGGCACGCACCACTATGCCCAGCTAATTTTTTGTATATTTTTTAGTAGAGACAGGGTTTCACCATGTTGACCAGGATGGTCTCGATCTCTTGACCTTGTGATCCACCCGCCTCGGCCTCCCAAAGTGCTGGGATTACAGGCTTGAGCCACCGCGCCTGGCCTGGGGCTCTTATTTTTTACCTCTCCCCATCCCTTCCCTCTCCCCGCTGCAGGTGGGGCTCTGATCCTGTTCTTCTTCCACCCCAGGTGGTGCTGATCCCTTCCCTCTCCCTTTCAGGTGGGCCTCTGATCCCTGCACCGGTGGGGCTCTGATCCCTTCCCTCTCCCCTCCCAAGCTAGAGCTCTGCTCCCTTTTATCTCCATCCCCCAAGTGGGGCTCTGATCTCTCCCATCTCCTGTTAAATGAGGCTTTGATGCCTTCCCGCTCAGTGAGGTTTACTCTCATATTGGTCAGATTCTTCCGGTGCCTGATGGCCTTTGGTGTCTTCAAATTGCACGGCTTCATATCAGAGTGATTCCTCATCTCCCTCATTTCCCTGGCTGCCCATGGATTAAAACACCATGGTACTGGTAACGTCTGAACCATGCTGGTACTTACTGCCTTTGGTTCCTGTGTTAGCCTGTCCAGTTGTCTTTACCAGTCTGAAGCTTGGAGACAAGCTCCTATAATCTAAGGCCACTTCAAATCCAGAGGCTTAGCTGTCCTGTCCATCTCATCATTCCCATGTGGTATAACGAACTGATCAGATGAACTTGAGGCCACAGTGTCCAGATTTGTCTTCTGTGTTTGCTGCCCACTAGCTCTGTCTTCTAATATAAATTATTGAATGGCTGGGCCATGGTTTAAATACCGGGATAATGTAAGTTTTGTTTTTTTGAGACGGAGTTTCGCTCTTGTTACCCAGGCTAAAGTGCAATGGCGCCATTTCGGCTCACCGCAACCTCCGCCTCCTGGGTTCAGGCAATTCTCCTGCCTCAGCCTCCTGAGTAGCTGGGATTACAGGCAAGCGCCACCATGCCCAGCTAATTTTTTGTATTTTTAGTAGAGACAGGGTTTCACAATGGTGACCAGGATGGTCTCCATCTCTTGACCTCATGATCCACCCGCCTCGGCCTCCCAAAGTGCTGGGATTACAGGCTTGAGCCACCGTGCCCGGCCGATAATGTAAGTTTAATGATCTATAACATTGTCTGCCACATAGTGGCACATAGGAATGTTGGCAAGGAAGAGGATGACTTTGATGGCACTGATGACACTAACCCTGACAATGTCAATCCTGCCCATGTTTCCCTCATGCCTGTAACTTTGCATTATCCTCTAGGAAGGCACTTACTGTCTTGTAAGTATTAAAACTGTCTATTTCTTCTGGACCTGCACATTTAGAATTCCCCGAGGGCCACAGTCTTGTTTTATTTATCCTTACATTCCTGGCATTAGGTATAGTACCTGGTAGAGAGCTTTAGCAAAATTATTGTCCTCACTCCTCTCTTCACCTTAGTAATTCTTTAATAGGATGTGCAAATGGGCCGGATCAATGTGAAAGAAAAATGAACGCTTCAAGAATTTAAATAATTAGGTGGTATAACTCTAAAAATTTCTAAACCTAAACCCCGAGTTATAGATTGAATAGCAATTATATGAGCAGTTTAAAAATATAAAGCCCATATTGTACATTTTTCCATTGCCAGAAATATATTGAGTAGAATTGTATAGTGTTCTTTCCCCTCTCTTTAGAGGTTATTTAACTCTATCAATCTTATTTTCAGTTTAATTATGAAACCAACATGCCAAACATACCATACATCCAAAAATGAATTTAGCCTTCGGAATATTAATTAACATTGTTTCAAAGAGACAGCCGCTGTTTATCATTGATTTAAATTAAATATTGAGAAGGAAATTAAAGAGATTTTTATTTCATTTATTCAGCAGCAACATTACAGTTTAAACAAATGAAGGCATAATTAAACAGGCTGCCATTAAATTACAATCTGCGTCTCATGTAAGCAAACATATTAAAATTGAAAATGCTTGTCATGAATATAAAACCAGCTTGCTTGAGTAAGAATTACTCTGAATGTATGATGCACATTTAAGCAATTGTTTTGTTCATTTTCCAAAAAGCACTGTGGCACTTTTGATGTGACCAGACTAACAGGTTGCATTAATTGTGAGATATATTTGATAATAATAACTGCAAGACTACTCATAATAGCTAATGATGTGGTAATCCCTGGTATGTACTTAACTCACACCAAGTAATTTAATTCATGAGGTGGATATCATTACTATCTCTTCTAAAGAGTGTCTTTTTTGGTTGTTTGTTTGTTTGTTTTTGTTTGATTGTTTGAAAGAGGAAGAAATTAAAGTCATTAGGGAGCAGCGATGGGAGTGGGGGAGGAGACCTGCTCCCTGTAAGCCCTGTAATGTGCAAAAGAAGCAAACAGAGTTCCCTTGAAATTTTGTGGCAGAGAATCCAACGCTGAGAGGCAGGTTACAGTGGGATCAAGAAGGTACAGAGGCTGATCAGCAAAGTGAAGCTTCTAGAAGAAGACTAGTTCTGGGAATCACCTGGTAGATGGTGTGTACACGTAGAGAACCAGTCCAGAATATGCTGATAGAATTAAATAGAATTATTTTCCAAAATTATCGTTTTCAACAGCATTTCATACATCAGATGAATGACCTTGAATACGTTGCTTAACTCTGAGTTTTCACTTGCTCATCTACTAAGGGAAGATGATATTTACAACCCACCCCAAAAACCGTGGTGAATAGCACTTGATAATCAATGGTGTCTGCTATCTACTAGGGGCTCCAAGAGGACACATATTAAATGCTTAAAAATTTAGACTAAAATTTAAAACAGCTTGTAAGAGACATGTCTTCTCAACTGTGAATCAAAGAGTAGGTCTGAGTGGACAGGATGGGGTCTCAGGGAACTGATCGTCAGTTACCCTGCCCGGGTCTTCCTTTCCTAATCCCACACCTCCTTGATATCTGGTGGGTGTGTTTTACATTCAGTTGGCTCGGAATAACTTATAATCCTTTTAAGATTGCACGATCCAGGAATGCTGAGTAGGGTAAAACCCAAAGCAGTAAAAATAAATTTGAAAAATAAATAAATAAATAAATAAACGAGCAGGCAGCTTACCCTCAGCCATCCTAGTAATCACCAGATTGTAACTGCGGACAATGGATGTGAGGTAAAATGCATTGATCTGACCAAGCAAAATGGAACTCAGAGAAAATACATTTAAACAGTGAAATTTAATGGTGAGATGCATCTTGGGAAGGGAAATGAACCTTTTCCCCAGATGGGTCTTTTAATTTGACACATAACAATTAAACTTTTATAACTGGCATCAGGTTGGGTGCTGATTTGGGAATCCAGCGTTTCCCTGCTTCTTCAGTAGGGCAATTGTAGGCTTCATGACAAGTCAAGGTAAATGGCATTTGGCAACTGCTGCTCCACGTTTAGCACCAATGAAGTTCTCTTCTCTATAAATAAAATGATGCTTTTTTGGTTACAGCAAACCTTAATTTAAAATTCCATTGATCAGACTGGGTCCAAATAAACAAATAGTTTTGTGAATCATTTGTATCCATTTTTAAGTGTGATTTATTGAATTTAAATTTTCAAATTATCCTCTGCAACACCCTCTCGAGAAACAGTTTTGAACTTTCTGATTGTCAAGATTCTTCCCAGGGGCTAGCATTTGGTTAAAAAAAAAAAAAACTTTTGAAAATACAACTTCAACCTAAAATTTTTGACTTTCATCAACTAGGCTGATTTTTTTTTTATTTTTTTTTTCCCCTGTTGGACAGTATTTCCCTATCTTCTAGGACAGCAGAGACTACAAGTGATTTTAGTAGAAAACCCAACATCAAGTCTCAGAAATCATGGTAAGAGAATTTAATATCCCTTCTGTGAGCTCCTGACCTTGCTTTGTCTGAGCTATTGATACATGAAGATGTGGAGATTTTGAATTAGAAGTAGTTTGGCTACCATTTACTTACCTCTGTAACTCAACAAAATATAAATGTAGGGCCTTTCAGGAGCTTCTGGAAGCTCCCATTCTTATACAAAATTATGACTCCATTCTAGCAGATTCTACTGGGACACCCAGAATTGGCGCTACCTACCCCCTTCACGTCTCTACTGTCTCTTCTCCAGCAGAGATTCAGTCTAACACTATTGTATTCTGCCTAACTCTTCTTAACAGCCATTCATCACCTCTTCCAATTTTTCTTTTTCATTTCCTTTTTCCAAAATTTATTTTCTTTCTCTTCTCTCATTCAAACTGCACCATTCATTTATTTATTTATTTATTTATTTATTTATTTATTTATTTATTTATTTTTAACTTATAGACATTCCTTTGGCCAACTCAAAATTACTCCTGGTAAGAAACAGAGTGTCCAAGGACTCCAGTATTTTCCCTGACAGTCCAGTGATTTTGTCTCGTGTTTCATGGGACCATATACTTTCCCGATCATCTATCATCATTGCTTTTCCTTCTCAAAATCTGAAGCTATTTGATAGTCTTCCGTGTACTACATTGACAGAGACTGGGGGAAAATCATTTTCTTTAGTAGAAAACATGTTGTTACATATAAATCTGGCTGCAAAAAGGGAAATATAGTGGGTCTTACTAAATAATGGTTAAAATTGGATTTTTCCATAGGGATTTGGTAGAATCAGTAATTACCTCTCAAGAGCCATATCCTGGAAAGTTGCTTTTAAAAAAATTATTTTCTTTCATTTCTTTCCAAACTAACAGTGACTGCAAATGCCTCTAGATCTGGCTGTGACTCCTCCTAATATAACCAGTTGTTACAAAGCAAAATCATTAGCATGATGAAAAATTAATTAGAAAAGTCTGTTGCATTTTATAAATATGCATTTGTGTGTGATTAAATAAATCCGAAGTTTTGAGTTTTGCTTGGTGCCCTTAGGATGGATATTCTGCATGCTTGTAGCATACCAAACAAGAAACCTAATCAGATTGGTTCTGCCATAAATGGAAGCCATTTATTTGGCCTTAATTGGGATCTGAAAAGTTATTAAAGCATATTTTTGGAGTTTGTTCAAATTAATTACTGTGAAGCCAATGGATTTATAGCCAAGCTATTTTCTCAAAATATTTCTTTTCTGACCCAGCTGTACCTTGTTCTAACAAATGAAAATTATATGAATAGACCAAATATAATGAGCTATCACAGATGGAAAGAGAAGTGGAGTGACCTAGGTTTAAGGCAGAGGTTTTGGGAGGCTGTAAAATGAAACAGGTATTTTTACAGTCATGCTCTCAGGACCCAATTTACTTATCTTTCTTCTGTGTTTCCACTAGAAGGAGCAAAACACATTTACTGCAAGGAGCACCTTGTTATTCAGTTGATTTTAGAGAAACATAGCTTTATGTCCTAATTCTAGCCTTGTCCTTACTATATAGTAAGGAGGTAAGTAAAAGCACCTTTAATTTCTTAAGCCTCTGATTTATACGGCTGTAGGAGCTAGGATACTCTACATTCAGGTTAAGAGATTCAGGATAGAATTAACTTATAGAAACTTAGAGCTTGGTTAAGTGATCACTTAGAATTTTTAGTGAGAGTGGAGTCTAGGTATTTATAGTCCTTATTCTTTCTCCAAATTCTGTATGTTGTCTATCTGGGTTGGAATGACAATTTGTAACAAATGAAATTCATGATTATCTTTAAAAATGCTGGAATTTAAGGCATCCATCAGCGAGCGTATGACATTGATGTCGTCTTTCGCCTAGGCAATGACCCCTACAGAACTCCTGACTCCCTAAACCCAGTGATCACGGCCTTCACATTACTGGTGGCAATTACTTGATTCATAGAACCGTATTAGGAGTCAATATCAAATGATTAGTTCTTTCCTGGAAATGGTGGACTTCCAAGAAGGTGTAAACATTATTATTTTCATTAGCTCTACACATATTGGCGTAACCGATGATGTTCTGCATCTAGTACTCTGAGAAGCAACAAGATGTGTGCACTTTATACACATTTGTTTTCTAGAATTCGTCCAAATAAATTTTGTAAAAGAGATAACTTTTTGGAGTTATTTTTGTACAAGGATCAGCAAACATTTCTCATCACCTTCTGATTTCCTCCTCCATTCTCTCTCCCTGGTATTGCTTTCATTACAATATAAGTTTCTCTTTGGGGTAATTTCAATAGCCGTCAGCCTTTTCTTAGGCACAATCATGTTTCCAACCAACTTGTTGAAATAAAAAGGAAATAAAATTATGCAAGAAAGCATCTGTATTATAATACAAATACCACAATATAAGCTTCAAAAGTCAGGAATGATTTTATTTTATTTATTTATTTATTTTTTTTTTGAGAAGGAGTTTTGCTCTTGTTACCCAGGCTGGAGTGCAATGGCATGATCTCAGCTCACCACAACCTCTGCCTCCTGGGTTCAGGCAATTCTCCTGCCTCAGCCTCTTGAGTAGCTGGAATTACAGGCATGTGCCACCATGTCCAGCTAATTTTTTATATTTTTAGTAGAGATGGGGTTTCACCATGTTGACCAGGATGGTCTCAATCTCTTGACCTCATGATCCACCCACCTCGGCCTCCCAAAGTGCTGGGATTACAGGCTTGAATAAAAATCCAATTTGCTTCAATTTGAAAGAGGAGTTCAGGGTGATATGTAACTCAACCAATAATTATTCAATTAAGGAATAAATAAGTAGGTGTAAAACCACCTTACTAAAGTATGTTACACTCCACTGTTTGAGAGAGCCTTGAGAGCACATCTCAAATGTTCTGTATTTGAAGAATGAGGTCTGAAGATACAGATGGTTTTCTAAAAATGGGAAAAAAGAAAAAAGAAAAAAAAATGATGGAGATGTCTCAGAAGCTATTATTGGTGCCTGACCTCTAATTTCACTTCCAACAAAGGATATAGAATATCCAAAGGAAAATGTGTACGATGGGAGAACAAGAAAATGTTTGCTAAGAGTTATTTTTGAAGCTTCAAACAGAAGGCCACAGTCAGGAGAAAAATCATACAATAATTCACCCATTACTCCAACCTATCATCACATAAGAAAGGCTGGACCTCTGAGAATCTGGAAAAAACAGATGCTTGAGTGGAATTGTGCCTGTAACCTGCAATGGAAGAGAGCATTGAGGCTGACTGTGGCATTTCATGCAGACTCATGGATGAGATTAAAGTGGTCCTTAGAAGCTTCCAGAAAATAGGTCCCAATAAAAGCAAATGTAAATCCTATCTGGAGCAAAAGGTCCCAGATGCAGCCCCTTGGAACTTCTACAGATTAAATTCTTAAAAGTACAATTTTATAACCAAAAAATATAAAATATGCAAGAAAACTGTCAGCAGAAATAAAAGCAACGTAAAAACACTCTACTCGCTGTACCCACCCAATTATTTCAGATACTGGAAATAACAGACACAGTATGCAAAATATCTTACGAGATCTTTGAAGAAATAAACGATTATTAAAAACTGGCAAGGAATAAGTCAATATGTCTCATGAGCTGACTGTATTCCTCCTCAGAAAATTTCATATCCAGAAGTCATAACCCCCAGTACATTAGCATGTGACTCTCTTTGGAAATAGGGTCATTGTAATGAGTTAAGATGAGATAATACTGAAATAATGTGAGGCTGTGACGGTTAATTTGATGTGTCAATTTGACTGGGCTACAGGGTGCCCAGATATTTAATTAAACATTATCCTGGGTGTTTCCTGGTGAGATTAACATTTGAATTAGTAGACTAAGCAAAGCAGATTGTCCTCTTCAGTGAGGGTGGGCCTCATCCAATCTGTTGTTGAAGATCTGAGTAGAATCAGGAAGAATATGTTCCCTTTGCATGGCTGTCTTTGAGCTGGGACACTGGTCTTCTGCCTTAGGACTCAGAGTAGAAACTTACACTATTAGATCTCCTGGTCCTAAGGCCTTTGTTCTAGGCTAAAACTGTACTGTTAGCTCTGTGGGGTCTCCGGCTTGCCAACTGCAGGTCTTGGGGAGTCTCAGCCTCATACCCATCTGTGGCAATTATACACACATATAAATACATGTGCACATGCACATGCATGTGTACACACACACACACACACACACGTTCTATTGGTTCTGAGTCTTTGGAAAACCTAGACTAATATACAGCAATTAATCCAAGTTGACTGCTGTTACAAAAAGCAGGAATTTAGAAATAGATACACATACACCAAGAACACTGTGTGAACATGAAGGCAGAGACTGGGGTGATGCATATGCAGGGGAAGAGGCCCCAAAGATGACCAGAAAACCACTAGAAGGTAGGAAGAGAGGCATAAATCAGGTGTTCCCTCATAGCCTCAGAAGAGACCAACTCTGACAACACCTAGAACTTGCCATCCTCATCTCAAAAACTGTGAGGCAATAAATTTCTATTTGATTGGTGACACTGTTACAGCATTGTGACCACAGGAATCCATTATCCAAGCAGCCAGGATATTCATTTTAAAATAAATAATTGTAACTTTGAGGAATAGTAATATAATTGTCCAAATTCAACAGACAGCAAATAGTATATCAGCCAGGGTTATGTACACGAGATAGAAACCAACAATTTTAGAAGCAAGCAGGGAAGATTTAATTTAAGGAAATGGGTTGATTTTTGAATCATTTTGTTTCCTGAAATGGCTCTCAAACCACCAGCACTGACTGACCACCATTAGTGCTAAGCCAGAATTAATAAATTATTTCCAGGGCCACCATGATACATGCTGCTCATTTTCAGGAAGTCAGAAATGGAGAAAGCTCTGACCTAAGGATGAGGGTGGCAGATCAGGAAGACAGATCCACTGTCACCACCATTGCCATTGCATGTCAGCACCCAGGGAACTGGAGAGGGGATTATGCCATGTCACAGGTGATCCTTACATTCCTGAGACCCTCCTAGTCTGCAGCAGCAACCACCTCAATTCTACATTTCAAATCTCATGCAAAAACATCTAGGACCCTAGTTTTAATAGCATCTTTGAAATATAGTTATTTCCTACTTTAAGGTTTCTACCCAGAAAGTAGCTTGAATGTGAAATGAGTGAGTCAACCCAGCATACACAGTGGAGGGAGGCTTAGAAATGGGTTAAACACAGAAGATAGAGCTAGTATGCACAACACAGACCCAAAGAAGCACTCAGGATGCTTACTGATTTGAGGAGATGGGAAATATAAACAGATTAAAGGACATTGAGAGGAGAATATGAATATCTAAGTTTATATCTATTTGCATCCTAGAAGCAGGAAGAACAGAAAGTATGAATTATTTAAAGTTATGGTTTCTGATCATTGTTAAAACCTGTGAGAAACATGAGTCACAAATATAAGAAACACAAGGCATGAAAAGTAAGCTAAATAAAAAGAAATCCAACCCTGGACACATTGTCTTCAGTTAGCTGAATACCAAAAACAGAATGACACCCTTACAAGTAGCCAGAGAGAAAAGTCGTACCATTTATTAAAGAATGATTGTTAGACAATAGTAATGTTCCAAAAGCAAAAAAAAAAGAAAAAAATATGAAATATAATATCTTCAAATAACTAAGATAAAATAACTACCAACGAAGGATTGGGTATTCACAAAACTCAATCTCAAGGATAAACACACTTTCAAATACACAAACAAAAATCAGAATAGAGTTATTTATTTATTTCAGAAAATAGTGGAGTATTTAGTTCAGATTTATTTATTTATTTATTTTTTATAATAGCTGTTTATTTTGGAAAAATGAAACCACTACAGAAGGAAGATCTAAAAAGTGATGATAAACAATCACAAAAGATATATAAACATGAGTAAATGCAAACAGAAAGTGCCTGAACAAAATAATCATAATCATAATGTTGTTAACTCTGTGGTTTATAAAATAAGTCAAAACAAAACCGTTGAAGAAATATCATTTGTAAATCATAAGAGTAATAAAATCCTATCTTGTTAGGCAGAGTGAGTAAGCAAGGTAAATTACCCAGTGTAAAAATCCAACATGACATGAAGTCCAGTAGAATAAAGTGAGATAAACAAAACTGAAAAACAATAGAGTTAAAGTAATTCATTCGAGAAAAGGAAAGTGAAGGTGAGGGGGCAGATGAAACTTAACAAAAAGTGGAAGATGATAATAAATTAAAAATTTCCAATATAAGTTCAATATTCTAAATAATATAAACTGACCAAACCATTTATTAGGGAGAGAGAGGAGGGTGTGGGGATGGTGGGGAGGGAAAACACGGGGAGAAATGCCAGATATAGTATGTATCTAAAGTAAAAAAATTAAAAATAAAAATAAATAAAATTAAATTAAAAAATATACATTAAAATTAGATTTTTAAACAACCACATCTATGTTCTGTTTGTAAGAGATCCAACCCAGACATATTAAACTTAAAAATATGAAAAAAGATGACCAGGTGTGGTGGCTCAGGCCTGTAACCCAGCACTTTGGGAGGCCAACATGGGCTGATCACCTGAGTTCAGGAGTTTGAGACCAGTCTGGTCAACATGACAAAACTCTATCTCTACTGAAAAATACAAAAATTAGCCAGACGCGCAGTGGCACACACCTGTAGTCCCAGCTACTCGGGAAGCTGAGGCAGGAGAATCCCTTGAACCCAGAAGGCGGAGGTTGTAGTGAGCTGTGATTGCACCACTGCACTTTAGCCTGGGTGACAGAGCCAGAGTCAGTCTCAAAAATAAAAATTAAAAAAATAGAAATATGGAAAAAGGTTTGTCAGAAAGATAATAACTAAAATGTGGCAGGCTTAGTTTTTAAATGTCATGTAAAATAGAGATCATGTCCTACATAGAATTTCATGGTGTATGTGTCCCACATTTTCTTTATCCAGTCTATTCTTGATAGGCCTTTGGGTTGATTCCATTTCTTTGCTATGGTGAGTCGTGCTGCAGTGAACATACACATGGATATATCTTGTAATGTAATGATTTCCATTCCTTTGGGTTTATACCCAGTAATGAGATTGCTGGGTCAAATGGTATTTCTGGTTCTAGATGTGTGAGGATTCATCACGCTGTCTTTCACAATGGTTGAATTCATTTACACTCCCACCAACAGTGTAAAAGTATTCCTATTTCTCTACAACCTTGCCAGCATCTGCTGTTTCTTGACTTTTTAATAATTGCCTTTCTAACTGGTGTGAGATGGTATCTCTCAATTATTACTGTCTCAAGCAAACAAAAAAGATAATGAAGATTAATAAAATTGGAATCACATACTAACAGAGGCTGACCATAGAACCCTCACTTAACCATCTGAGATTAAAAACAAAGTATTCTCAAGTACACATGAAATTTAAAACAAAAAAAAAAAAAAATCTTACCGCATTCTAAACAAAGCAAGTTTCAACAAACTTCAAGTACTCGGTAGCATACAAAGATTTTGGGACATGATGCATTTGTATGAAAAACCATATTGTTTCAGAACCACGGTTAAGTGCGCGAACCTCTTTTTGTGCTCATGTCCTTTGATAGCATCTACCTCACTGAATTTGGACTTGGTCTCATGACTTATAGCAAACCTGAAAACGTGCTTGTGCATGTCTACTTCCTCTCATGCTTCCTCTCTTGTGGACCCAAACCACTGATTGAGAACAAGCCTAGGGACCTGTGGAAGGTGACAAGAATAATCAAGGTTATCACAGACCAGCTTGTAACTAGCCGGTGTACAAATAGATGACTCCACCCAGACAGAATTAATAAAGATGCACATGTAACCTAACAGAGCGAACCCATGAGTGAGACCAGACAACATTGGACAAACTGCTTAGACTATCCATAGACACATAAGCAATAATAAGTTGTTATAACAAAGCATTTGGCTTGGAGGGTCCTTAGTGTTTGATATTATAAATAATGTGGGTATCTTATATTCTTGATGTAAAATTGTAGAACAAAACATTAAAATTTTTCAAAAATAGGTATTATCAATCACTTTACATCTCCAACTGGTTATCAGAGAAACACGTAACTTAAAATCTCAATCTTGTGAATACAAGAAAGCAATGTTATATTTCATGTTGTTATACTTTGCATTTAAAGTAAAATTATTTAATTGTATGTAGAATGTATCCTAAAGGAGCTAAAAAAGTAGTAAATAGAAAACAAAAATTTTAATTGTCTAAGATAGTATCACTTATGTGTCTATGAATAGCCTTAGAAGTTCATCCAATGGTGTTTCTGGTGTTACTCATATGTCCGTGCTTTGTGTGTGTTCAGTAAGCATCTTTGCTGATTCTGGCTGAATGAAATCATATATTTGGACACCCATTGGCTATCTGTATGTACACTGGATATTTATAAATATTTATGAAATACCACCTGTGTGCCACTCCCCTGGACATGAGCCCATTTATTGAGCTCAGGGATTCCACAGGGATTGTAGAGCTGATGAAAACAAGCCTGTCTCTGGGGTTTCAGAGAGATTAAGTGCCAGCCTCTATGCAGCTTGAGTAATTTATTTAATAGATACACCTGCTTCTGTCAGCTGTGAAACATTTGGTAAGATGACCTGAGGCTCATTCCACCTGCTTCATGTCACCTGAATGACATGCAGAGAGGGAGAAAGTCAGATGTAGAAGGGGGACATTCTGGCACCTTTTAAGTGTCAGCAATCACTATGGAAACCCTCTGGATGTTGTATTGAGGAAAGTCTATCTTCAGAGAGTTCAAAGGATAAGTTTTTGTGATGGGGTGTATTCCAGGAGGGCCTTGACAGTGACACAGTCTCTCAAAACCCATGTGGCAAATCTTTTTTTTTTCTTCTTGAGAATGAGTCTCACTGTATCACCCAGGCTGGAGTGCAGTGGCAGAATCTCAGCTCACTGCAATCTCTGCCTCCTGGGTTCAAGTGATTCTTCTGCCTCAACCTCCTGAGGAGTTGGGATTACAGGCACCCGCCACCATACCTGACTAATTTTTATATTTTTCATAGAAATGAGGTTTTACCATTTTGGCGAGGCTGGTCTCAGACTCCTGACGTCAAGTGATTCACCGGCTTTGGCCTCCCGAAGTGCTGAGATTACAGGCAAGAGCCACCATGCCCGGCCCCCATGTGGCAAATCTTAATAATGGAAGGGTGCCACGATGAATGACCCTCTCACAAGGGGGACAGCTCAACACAATGCTCTAAAGTGAACCCAAAACTGCACAAAGCAAAAATTAGGTTTACATCTGGGTGCAAAAATGCAGTTCCATTGACTTCATCGTGAATCAACACAAATTATTGAATGTTTACTTTATACCAGGTGCTAGGCCCAGAACTGGGGATCCAAGGGTAAATATGAAAGAACACCTGCCTTTGAAGAGACAACAGGATGAAGTGCTCATGGAAATGAAGAGAGAGACGCTTCATGGTATGTGCTATGTAAGGGTTTATGGAAGCAGCAGGAAGATAGGAAAAAACTAACCCAGTATGTGAAGTGGGAGTTGGTAAAAGGGAAAGTGGGTATCTTTCTAAGAAGACTTCCTTGAAGCAGGATATTGCATCAATAATGTAACTGCGGTTTAAAGCTGCCTGGGCTTCAGTCCCATGTATGCACCTGAGAGGCTTTGGGATGCAAAGTTATTTCAAATAAGGATGTTATAAAAATTAAATGAGATATATACTGTCTGACATTTAGTAACTGCTCAACGTATGTTATTTCTACTGTTTTTCTAGTCATAGCCATCATTCATTGAGAACTTAGTATGAGTTATGTAATTAGTCAAGTTATTTATTTCACTAAAACAAAAAATCCTCCTCAATGAATTGTCACCATAACACCTCTACCCTGTAAGCACTGTAATCATTACCAGTTTATGTTGGAGGAAATTATGACACAATGTGTCTAGGTGAAGTCAAGGCCTTGAAGCTCATAAGTAGCAGAACTTGTAGTCAAAACCAGTCTGACTACATAGTTTCATTCTTAACAAATATACATTGCAGTCATAATAATAAGAAGAAGAACAAGAACAACAGAAGACCATTGTATCTTGCTTAGTGTGTGGCAAACACTGTTCCATCTTCCAACTTATATCTCACTTAATTTTCCTAATAATCTGGTGAAGTCAGTGTTATCATCTACATTTAGTAGATGAAGAAAATCAGACATCCAGAGTTACATAGCTTGCTCAAAGTCATGTAGATAGTAGATGGCAGAGCCGAATGTGGACTCACGCAGGCTGGGGCTATATTCTGTAAACTTAACCAAAATTCTAGGTCAGTGATATGGTTCAGCTCTGTGTCCACACCCAAATCTCATCTTGTAGCTCCCATAATTTCCATGCGTTGTGGGAGGACCCAGTGGAAAACGATTAAATGATGGGGGCGGGTCTTTCCCATGATGTTCTCGTGACAGTGAATGGGTCTCACAAGACCTGATGCTTTAAAAATGGGAGTTGCCCTGCACAGACTCTCTTTGTGTCACTGTCGCCATCCAGGCATGTAAGATGTGACTTGCTTCCTCTTGCCTTTTGCCATGATTGTGAGGCTTCTCCAGCCATGCGGAACTGAAAGAGGTCCATTAAACCTCTTTTTCTTCCTAGTCTAGGTTATGTCTTTATCAGCAGCATGAAAATACACTAATATAGCAAATTGGTACCAGGAGTGGGAGCTGCTGTATATACCTAAAAATATGGAATTGACTTTGGAACTCGGTAATAGGCAGGGTTTGGGATAGCTTGGAGGGCTCAGAAGAAGAAAGGAAAATGTAGGAAAGTTTGGAACTTCCTAGAGATTTGTTGAGTGGCTTTGCCTAAAGTGCTGATAGCAATATAAACAATAAAGTCCAGTCCTCATGTCCTCAGATAGAAATGAGGAACTTGTTGGAAACTGGAGCAAAGGTGACTCTTTTTACATTTCAGCAAACAGACTGGTGGCATTTTGCACCTGCCCTTGAGATTTGTGGAAGAAGTTTGAACTGGAGAGAGATGATTTAGGGTATCTGGTGGAGGAACTTTCCAAGCAGGAAAGCCTTCACGATGTGACTTGGATGCTGTTAAAGGCATTCAGCTTCATAAAGGAAGCAGACCACAAAAGTGTGGAAAGTCTGTGGCCTGACAATGCTACGGAAAAGAAAATCCCATTTTCTGTGGTGAAATCCAAGCTGGCTGGAGAAATTTGTATAAGTAATGAGGAGATGAATATTAATCACCAAGACAATGAGGAAAGTGACTCCAGGGCATTTCAGAGACCTTATTGACAGCCCCTCCTATCACAGGCCCAGAGGCCTAGGGGGAAAAGTAGTTTTATGGGCCGGACCCAAGGTGCCCATGCTATGTGCAGCCTAGGGACTTTGTGCCCTGCATCCCACCCACTCCAGCTGTGGCTGAAAGGGGCCAACATATAGCTTGAGCCATGGCTTCAGAGGGTACAAGCCTCAAGCCTTAGCAGTTTCCACATAGTATTGAGCCTGTGAGTGCAAAGAAGTCAAGAACTGAGGTTTGGGAACCTCTGCCTAGATTTCAGAAGATGCATGGAAATGCCTGGATTCCCAGATACACATTTGCTGTAGGGGTGAGGTCCTCATGGAGAACCTCTGCTAGGGCAATGCAGAAGGGAAATGTGGGGTGGGAGCTGCCCTGACAGTCCCTACTGGGGCACTGCCTAGTGGAGCTGTGAGAAGAAGGCCACCATCCTCCAGATCCCAGAATGATAGATCCATCGACAGCTTGCACTGTGAAACTGGAAATGTCTCAGACACTCAATGCGACTGTGAAGGCAGCTGGAAGGAAGGCTATACACCGCAAAGCCACCGGGTCAAAGCTGCCCCAGATTATGGGAACCCACCTCTTGCATCAGCATGACCTGGATGTGAGACATGGCGTCCAAGGAGATCTTTCTGGAATATTAAGATTTGACTGTCCCACTGATTTTGGACTTGCAAGGGGCCTGTAGCCCCTTTGTTTTGGCCAATTTCTCCCATTTGGGACGGGTATATTTACCCAATACCTGTACCCGCCCCCCCCATTGTATATAGGAAGTAACTAATTTGCTTTTGATTTTATGGGCTCATATGTGGAAGGGACTTGCCCTGTCTTGGATGAGACTTTAGACTGTGGACTTTTGAGTTAGTGGCAAAATAATTTGAGACTTTTGGGGACAGTTGGGAAGGCATGATTGTTTTTGAAATGAGAAGACGTGAGATTTGGCAGAGGCCAGAGGTGGAATGATATGGTTTGGCTTTCTGTCCACACCCACATCCCATCTTGTAACTCCCATAATTCCCACTTGTTGTGGGAGGGACCCCATTGAAGATAATTGAATTATGGGGGCAGGTCTTTCCCATGCTGTCCTGGTGATAGTGAATGGGTCTCACAAGACCTGATGGTTTTAAAAACGGTAGTTGCCCTGTACAAGCTCTCTCTCTCTTTTTTTTTCCTGCCACCATCCGTGCAAGATGTGACTTGCTCTTCCTTGCCTTCTGCCATGATTGTGAGACCTCCCCAGCCACGTGGAGCTATAAGTCCATTAAACCTCTTTTTCTTCCCAGTCTGGGATACATCTTCATCAGCAGCTTGAAAACGGACTAACACAGTCAGATTCTCTGAGATGGAGAGTAGTGTGCCTGTGCGAAACCGGCAAGTGTTTTCAGGATCAACACTGCAAAGGAGTGAAGAAAGCAGAATCCAGCAAAAAGCAAGGGTGAACTGAAATCTGGTCACAAACAGACCTCAGCACATACCTTCAAGAAGCTGTGGAGATGGGATCAAACTTCACAGTTGTCCCAAGAAGAAAAGGAAGTCCTGGGTTTACTTTATTGCATTTGATATTATATAAGCAGTCTCTAGGACTACCCAGCTGAGTAAGACAGCAAGTTGAGCTGATGGCAATCCCCAGGGAAAGATTCAGCTGTGTCAACAGCCAGCATTCTCAGCACCTGGTCCTTCATCCCAATCTGATGACTCTTTCTGCCCAACCCTACTCTTTCTCCTGTTACTTCACGTCTCTCTCTCTCTCTCTCTCTCTCTCTCTCTCTCTCTCTCTCTCTCTCTCTCACACACACACACACACACATCCTGTGGCACTCTCAAATCTGTCTGAGCATTTGCTTCCCAGAGACCGCAACCAGCACACCCCTGCAAAGTGAAAGAACGTCAGTGCCATCAATTTATGACCAAGCGCTGCTCGGTGTACTCAGAGGATGGTACCAGGCTGGAGTTTCAGCAGTCATCTCTCCTGTGGCAGTTTCGACATCTGTTCATACTCTTTCGCAGGATCCTTGCAGTCAGTGAGAATTCTGTACCACAGAGAATGTCTTTGTACAGCCAGATCCTCCCATATCAAACCTTACCTTCTTCCCCACCTCAATCCAGCAGCCTCAGGGTGAAGCCTCATATGTACTCTCCCAATTCCTGTCAGCGCACGTTGGCTCTGTCTTGCAATGCCTCTGGGGTTTAATCTCCTTTTCCCTCAGGAGGCCCAGCAATTTCTCAGTTGAGCTATGCTAGGACTCCACCGTTGCTCTTGGCCTGACCTCCAGGAAGAGAGGTTCAGCTACAGCCTGCGGGAGGCTCCTATTCTCATTGAGACAAGGCTTCTGCATTGCTCTCAAGCAAGAAGGGAGAACTAGCTGTTGCACAGAAAGGAAAGGGAGGGGGGCATGTCTGCAAGACAAGAGTGTTCATTGAAATCTATGTGTTAAATCTTTTAATGTGTTTATCTACGTGGAAGGACCCTCAATTTCAGCGTCCTTCTTCTCAATTAGGATGCTGACTTTGACCTAGTGGGCTTGCTGAAATTGAGATTTCAACTGCCTTTGAAGGCCAATTACCCTAAAATAATGTCCTAGGCCTCTTCACTATTTTTCTCTTTGCCTTGGAGTCCAGTTTATTACCCCCAGTCAGAAAATTCTAAATCTAAAATGCTCTACACACGAAAATTTTAGAGCATTGACATGATACAACATAGGTTGCTGAGATAGTGACACTTTTGCTTTTGGATGGTACAATACACACAAACATTGTTTTACGCACAGTTATTAAAAATCCTGTATAAATTACCTTCAGGCAATGTGTATCAGATAGCTATGAAATATTAATAAATTTTGTGTTTAGACTTTGTTCCTTTCCCCTAAGAGATCTCATCATGTATATGCAAATATTCCAAAATCTGAAAAAGAAAAAAATCCCAAACCTGAAATACTCCTGGTCCCATTTTGGGTAAGGGATATCCAACCTATATATGAAATTATCTATATATGTTTCCAAAGAGGACTCTGACTTTTAAACTTAGCTTTCAATTAGTGGTTAATCACTCTCAGCCTTTTATTGTCTTTTGCCTTGAGCCATACACATTTAATTATTCAATTCCATCATTCTTATAATCACCACATCTCCTAAATCTCTCCGAAGTCTGAGGTATTGCACCTGCTAGTACATTCCTGTTCAGTACTGTATTTCCCTTCCTCAGTTCACTATGGATGGATGCCATCAGAAGTACCGAATCCCTGGGGATCCCACACTTCCTCTGTGACCCATGATGGGATCTGCATTGCTAACCCCATAAGATGATTCAACTCCCTCCAAAGTTCCATTTTCTAGTCTGCTTTCTTGGACCACTTCTGCAAATTCCCTGAGTAGCTATGTTTTCATGAGGAAAATGTACTTGGAAATGTTCTCCAGAATACAGACTTGGAAGAAGAAGAGCAGAAATGGACCCGTGATGTGGTGGCTACAAAAACCAAGGGGGATGCCAGTTGGCATTCCAGAGCGGGAGTGATCCTTTAGAGTTGTTTGAAATTGAAGACGAAGCGCTTTTGTACACACACACAACCTCTCCTTAGTCATGTGTTGCCTCTGGAAAAGGAATAGAATATTGGTAGAGGCAGTTCTCCTATGCCAAGAGGACTCAACTGTGTGCTGTGGGTATATGACCCGTTCTGAAGCTGGGAGAATGAGTGCTGTGGTGGTATACCTTACAATCTGTGTGTTTTACTCATCAAGAGGTTACAGTAGATTCTATATCTGAACAGCAAATGGGCATTAGTTGGATGAGAGGTGTGGGAGGTGGGGGCAGAGGATAACTGCACTCCAGGGTGAGAAAAGGCTGGACACACAATGGATTCACATTGTACTTCGCTATGAGGTATCATGTCGTATAACATAACACCAGTCACCCTCATTCCCTTTTAACAAAGTTTCTCATCTGTGTGAAGTTGATGGCCTAGAAGGGCTGAGAAAAATCCCTTTCAGTCTTGCCAGTGGCAGGAAAAGGCAGGAGTAGTAACATCAGAAAAGGGAAAAGGAATCCTAGTGTTGAGGACCTGCTATGCTCCAGTACCTTTGCAGCCACTGAGAGAGATAAATTAAAAAATCCATGCTGCCGCAGGCCAAGAGGAAGTTAGATAATGCAACAGAGGAAGTGTCAAGGGGTCAATATCTTTTGCGCAATGAGGAGTCTTTTTCAGTTGAACGCAACTTGCTATCTGCTCTCTACCTGCCCCAAATCCTCATGAATCAAAATGCCCCTATTTGTTATGCAATAGGAGAGAGAAACAATGCTGATCAGAGAGGCTGAGTTACATATTGGAGGACAAGCAGGAAAGAGGTGCCAGGCCTGGGAATAAAAGCCGTAGCCGGCACTGTGCAGTGAGAACTATAGAGACAGGGTCTCCTAATGCTGTGTGAAGTTGCCAACTCAGATTGCTGAAAGTGTAGAAATTCAGTTCTCTCAGTGCTGAAATTATACACCTTGACCAGCTGCCCAGAGAGCATTCAAAGTCCTCTGTTGTTGATAGAAATAGTCCTGATATGACCCTCATGTTGAATGCACGGGGCGCCTCCTATGTGCCTGGCTCTGTTCTAGCTGCTTTTTACACGTGCCAACTCATGAGATCTGGCATGCTGCAAAGTGAGCACTGCTGGCGCCGCACTGTCAGATGAAGTCAATGAGGCACAGAGAGATGAAGGGATTTTTCCAAGATGATACAGCATGTTAATGGAAGGGCCTGGGTTAAATTCAGGCATCTAGGGGTACATCCTCAAGCTGAAAAATATTAAAGTAGGAATGTGATTATCACAAAAGTTAGGGTAGGACAGGGTTGAGGAGGGTGGTAAGAAAAGGTTTTGGTTGGAAAGAGGAACGTGGTCTGTTACAAAGTTCAGAAAATCCTATTTCTTGATGGCTGGTGCTCACATTAGCACTGTTGTTGACTCTTTGGGCTGGATAATTCTTTGTTGTGAGAGCTGTCTTAAGCGGCTAGGATGGTGAACAGCTTTCGTGGACGCCTCTAACTGGATACCAGAAATACGCTCTCCTGCAGTTATGAAGACAAAAAAAACGTATCTAGACTGCCAAATGTTGCTTAGGGTGCAAATTCCCCTGCGAGTTGATAACCACTGGTTAGCTACAAAGTTTACACAATCAGAATTGGTGATGCATACATTTATGCTATGCACATTTCTGCCTGTTTGCTGTATTTCTCATTAAAGTAAGTTCAAACAAAAAAGAATCTAGTGTAGTACTTGCTACGGAGTGGGTATTAAAGCTGTGAATTATTTTTCATTCCTCTTCCAGATCCAGTATTTTCTATTCCCGGACATAACTAGGAGGACTTCTGCGACACTTCTCCGCCTGACCCCAGTTCCACAACTTCAGACCCTACTTTGATTCAAGCATCACTTCACTTACAACGTTCTATTTTCATTGTTTGCTGAGTTCTTTTCTGAAAACTAATCTTGGGAAACAGTTAAACACACAAGAGAGTAAATATATTATACTGTAATCAGTACACTTGCAGCCCTCATATCAGATGAATGAATATTAAAATGCTATCTCATGTGCTTCAGAAATTTTTATTAAAAAATAAATATTACAGGTGTCCTTTTTTTTGTACCCTTCTTACACCAATTTCCCTTTTTTTTTTTTTTTTTTTTTGAGACGGAGTTTCGCTCTTGTTACCCAGGCTGGAGTGCAATGGCGCCATCTCGGCTCACCACAACCTCCGCTTCCTGGGTTCAGGCAATTCTCCTGCCTCAGCCTCCTGAGTAGCTGGGATTACAGGCTTGAGCCACAGCGCCCGGCCTATTTCCCTTCCTTTAACCTCAGTGGAAATAGTCACTATAAAATTGCTCTGTTTCATTTTTTCTATAATTCTGCTCTATATGTGTGTGTCAAAAAACAATAAAGCAATGTTAAAACAATTAGTGTAACTAATATTCCTCTAGCACTTGCTCCTTCGAAGTCAGACCAATGCTTCATTGATTCTATCCTGATTACTATTCATAACAAATCTTTGAGATACTTTCATGGTTTGGCTGTGTCCCATCCAAAAGTCAACTTGAATTGTATCTCACAGAATTCCCCCATGTTGTGGGAGGGACCCACACAGGGTGGGGGGTAATTGGGTCATGGGGGCCAGTCTTTCCCATGCTATTCTCACAATAGTGAGATCTCTCATGAGATCTGATGGGTTTATCGGGGTTTGAGCTTTCACTTCTTCTCAGTTTTCTCTTACCACCGTCATGTAAGAAGTGCTTTTGCCTCCCAGCACGATTCTGAGGACTCCCCGGCCATGTGGAACTGTAACTCCAATTAAACCTCTTTTTCTTCCAGGTCTTGAGTATGTCTTTATCAGCAGCATGAAAATGAACTTATACAGATGTCCACTATTATTTTTCTAATTCTTCATTAAGCAAACTGACACATGAAAATGCTAAATTTCCAAATCTTAATTAAATTTTGCATAAATGTTAAATTTTGCAGAAATGTCAAGCAGACTTCATAATTTTCTATTTACTCATCTGTTTTTCTGGTAGACTTTGAACTATTAAAGACACTGCATCCCTTCGTCTCAGTGTCCATGGGGGCTACAGCAAAGAACACTCAACACATGAACACTCAAATGAGTAAGAAAATACATGAATTAAGAAATCAATATACCAATGCAATTTCTCTCGTGCCACCTCCTGTTTTCAATCTAGCTGCAGGGTGCCCTTCTCCACTCACCTTTCTTTTTCTTTCTCCCAAGAACGTGTCCTCCCCATGCCCGGCACAGCAGACCAACTGTGCTTCCTGCTTAAAATTCTCTTTGCAGTCAGTGCATCAGAGGCTGCTTTGAAGAGCAGGTGCAAGGTGGAAGTGAATCAGGGGACATCACAGGCAAGTCTGAAGTGGCACCAAAGGGGCCTGAGGGTATTATGAAAAATGTGCCCTGGCCTATCTAAGGCAGACATTGTGGGAGAGCAAGGAGCCCTTAACAAAACGCCTGGGAATATCAGTCCAGCCACTTAGGGGGTTATTACGGGACAGACCGGGTGTACCCGGAAACACGCTGAAGCACAAAAATGTTTTCCTATTAAGGATGAATTTTCTATTGATGCTTTTATGTTTAGTATGTTTAGATTAAAGATCAAACTTGCCTGAAAATGATAACAGTACCCACCTGATAAAGTTTGGAAGCACCTTCAATGAGCTAATGTGCATAGTGCACCCAGCATGGGGCCTGAAGCCATGTCAGCCCAGTCACTGTAAGGCCAACTGCTGGTTCTCTCAGAGCCATAGCAGGGTTCCAGCCACTCCTCATCAGATTGCAGCCTCTGCTCACAGACCCACAGACACACACAGCTTCCACACAGCACCCTGACACCTACCTGAGATGCTCCCCGCTCAGACCCCTCACCTCCAACCCTACTTCATTTTCTAGACAGCTAATTCCTCCCCTTTGTTTCAAGGTTGAGCTCAAATTCTCTGTCTTTATCACTCATCTACCTGCATACTCTCCTGTTTGGAAGCAATTCTACAACAACTTTGTGATTTTAGGGTAACAGGGAAGTCCACATGTATTGCTATACCCATTCTGTTGATTACAATTGATTATGTGAATAATGTTCTATAATTTTAATTGCAGTGATAAAACAATAGTGATCTTCCCCATCTTCTGCCTGGCTTGGCTTTACTCTCTGTCCATAGCACATATCACCATGCAACAATTTACACACTTACTTGCACTCACTTACTGGCCTCCCTTCACTCTAGAACACAATTACCCTCTGGGAAGGGCCTCTGGCTGGTTTTGTCTCTGCTGTATTATCATAGCCTGTGTCCAGAACATAATAAATGGCTGCAGGTTAAAGGCAGACACTGAGCTCCCACCCTGAGTTGAAGAATGTGATAAGGCCCCCAACACCCTTACGGCATGAAGCCTTCAGAAACTTTATGGCAGACATTGTTATTGCCTTTGATCAGAGTGAATGCAGAGATGGCAGGAGGTGTGAGGAGCCAGGGCTGTGCAGGAGCTTCAATAATTTAAAGGTCATGCAGCTAAGTGAAAGGTGAGAGTGCAGGCTGGTCACAGCTGGGTCTTGGGCCTCCGCATGTGCCCTCTCCCCTAAGTCACCCTGCCTCTGCCACTAGACACATAGAACTCAAGAAAAAAAAAAAGTCAAATATGTTTTGTTTGTTCCAATGAACTGAACAGTTACAGAACCTACAAGAAAGTGCATGATGAATGAATGAATGAGCCGATGAACAAATAAAACTGGATAAGCCCCTTGGTGAACGGACTGAAAGGATGTAGAAACAAAGAATCCTGGAGTTGCAGATGGGATCAAACAAGTAATTCCTTCAGCCTGATGCTGTCCAGATGCCCAGAGGACCTCAGATGGTTGGGGATGAAGATTCAGTGACTAGTGCTGAGCATGATGGTGAAGATTCTAGGACCTGCCCTGCCAGGCTGCTGGGTTCAGGAGCATGGCGCGCTGCTGCCACCCTGTGGCTCAGGTTGTCCAGACACCGAGTCCTACATCGTGCAATCCCCAGGTGTGCTTGTTGAAGGTAAATAAGAACCCTCTGTCTTTTCACCCGCAGGTGGAAGTAGTAAGTAGAGACTTCAGACACCATTGCTTGTAAGATGAGGAGACACTAATTTAGCCTGGGGGAGTGTTGAAAAGCCTCTGTATTGCAGATGCACCTGACACTAATATCTTAAGAGACTGGCCCTGAGAATGACCCTATGGTCTGGGAAGAATGTGTGCTCAGAGTTCTGAGCTAAGGAATCTGGAGTGGCCAACTCGTAGATTCATTCCGTGTCTATAAGGAACATCTGAGCCCCTGGCCCTTCCCATGGAATTCGGGCCATGCAGGGGATGGGGGCTCTTTGTATCTGGTTAAATGAGGATTTCTAGGTAGAGGTTCTTAGGGGAAGTATGTAAGTTGTCTCAATAAATTCTGTGTCCCATTCACTGGCTCTGGGTCTCTGATTTCATCAGTGTCTGGAACATGGTGCTATCCCAACTGAAGGCAATGGGGCTCCAGCATAGCAGCCCCTCACACACAGAACTTGATTCAAACAAACTCATACAGGTTCTTTAGCTTGTATGTGTACACATAATGAGAGTCACTTTGTCTGAGCTTGATCGAGGAAAAACTACCAACTGAAAGGATTCCTTTAACCTTTGTTCTACTGTTTTTCAGAACCTGAATTTTGCAATGCTAAAAATTTTATAGATAGTAAACTGCTTAGGAATGAAGTGTTCAGATCTTACGGTGATTAGCACTTGAAAATGTAGGGCTGCTGCATGATGAGCAGATGGAACTGTCCACATAGAGACAAAAGAACAACAGTCCTGAATTGTCATACAGGATTCAGTGAAACATTTCTTACCATACATAAACACTATTAAAAACACCCCAGGGCTGGGCGTGGTGGCTCACGCCTGTAATCCCAGCACTTTGGGAGGCCGAGGCTGGTGGATCACGAGGTCAAGAGATTGAGACCATCCTGGTCAACATGGTGAAACCCCATCTCTACTAAAAATATAAAAAATTAGCTGGGCCTGGTGGCGCGTGCCTGTAATCCCAGCTACTCAGGAGGCTGAGGCAGGAGAATTGCCTGAACCCAGGAGACGGAGGTTGCGGTGAGCCGAGATCGCGCCATTGCACTCCAGCCTGGGTAACAAGAGCGAAACTCCGTCTCAAAAAAAAAAAACAAAAAACAAAAAAACACCCCAATCTTCAATATATCACACAACTATAAATTTATTTTGTTTTATAAAGTTAATTTTTTTTTGTTTCAATGTTTATTTGTCCTTGAATATGACATTTTCCATAAGCCTAAATGTGCCTTGGAGAGCATATTAGAAAACTTTATTAAGGTACCTATCAAAGGTGATGTTGACCACACAGCTGAATCAGAATCATGTGTCATTACATGTTGAAAATAAGTCAGAGAACTCTATTCCAGTGTTTTTATTGCCACTTGACCACAAGCAGAAGGTAGGTCCTAAAAGAGAAATTGAAATAATTTTGGGTTCTTCCAATGCCACACTGTTGTATTTCAACTTAGAACTGAATAGAAAAGAAAGAACATTTATTAATTGTTTTCTCTGCATCAAGTACACTATTGAGCGAGGCATTTTGCATCCAATAACTCAATAAACACTACTGCAATGCAAAGGAAAAGAGTGTTTGGTTATCTATTGCTTTTTGACGGATTATTCCCAAGTATGCTGGCTTTAACAACAACTATTTTCCTCATGATTTAATAATCTCACTGGGCTCAGGTGGACAGTCTTCACTTGGATTTTTTTTTAATGGTTGCAGCAAGTCAGGGGTTGCACAAAGAGTCCTCTGAAGGCTTAAAATGGGCTAATATCCAAGACAGCTCATTCACATGACTGGCATTGGATGTTGGTTACCATGGATCTCAGAGGGAGCCATCAAGCAGAGTGCCTGTGCATGGCCTTTCCTTGTGGCTTGGACTTCTTACAGCAAGGTGTCTGGGTTTAGAAAGAGAGTGTCTCAAGAGTGAACATTCCATGAGGAAGAAAGGTGATGGTCCTGGGCCAATTAAGGGACATGGCTAGAACTGGGAAGATGGTTTTCACTGAATATATTGGCCAAAGTAGTCAAAGAGCTAGTGCAGATTCAATGGAATGGAGAATAAACTTCATTTTTTGACAGAGGACAGGTAAGCTCATGTAGCAGAGGAGTATATGGGATGGGAGTTATTTCTGGAGTTCTATTTAGAAAATACAATCTACAGTTCACATGTATCCCACATGGACTTATGGGGACCCCACACTTGGACTATTTCCCCAAGGAGTGTTTATAATGAAATAGCAAAAATAATAAATGCATATTTATAAACATTATAAATCTTATTGAAGTTGATTCTGTTAGAAAGAAGACACACAAATAACTCTTTTTGAGATAGTCCTCTCTGTGGCTTGGCTTTAGAATGAGGGTTCTATGGAAAAATACCCTTAACTTTCTCAACAGTCTCAACTCATCCCATTACAACATCAGTTCACAGCAAAGGGTCTCACTAGCCAGACCAGATCCATATGTGGTTGATCATCCCGGCCGGGGAGTGGGAGAATTCCAAGTAGAATTTCTAACAATTTGAGGGACTGTGAACTAAGGATACAAGTCATTCACTGTACACATGTCAAACCTACAACTGGGGAGAGAATGCCTTTAATAGACATTTCTATTAAGAGGCTAAAAATCAGAAGGTGCAGGCCGGGCGCGGTGGCTTAAGCCTGTAATCCCAGCACTTTGGGAGGCCGAGGCGGGTGGATCACGAGGTCAAGAGATCGAGACCATCCTGGTCAACATGGTGAAACCCCGTCTCTAAAAATACAAAAAATTAGCTGGACATGGTGGTGCATGCCTGTAATCCCAGCTACTCAGGAGGCTGAGGCAGGAGAATTGCCTGAACCCAGGAGGCAGAGGTTGCGGTGAGCCGAGATGGCCCATTGCACTCCAGCCTGGGTAACAAGAGCGAAACTCCGTCTCAAAAAAAAAAAAAAAAAAAAAATCAGAAGGTGCATTGTAATTACTGGTCCATAGCAATTCTGAAATTTAGTTGGAAAATTGTTGCCAGTCTTATGATTAGAGACCAGTCTTGCTTCCCATGTCATTCTCAGTGGCTTTTGACTCCATCCTGTGAGTCATCCACTCACTTTCCACGAGAAGCAGCCTGCATGTGCAGCTGGGTGTCTGTCTTCTTCATTCTGCTCCTCTGTCCATATCATGCCTGACGTCCAGAAACTTCTTTCCATTTTGGACTATTTCTGTCAATGTTAGTCTAAGGAGACAGTGTTTATGATGGAATGGTAAAAATAATAAACAGATATCTTATAAACATTATGTGTTTGTAATAAATTTTATTGAAGTTGATTCTACTAGAAAGAAGACACACGGAAAAACTCTTTTTGAGATAGTTCTTTCCCTGGCTTGGTGTTAGAATGAGGCTTCTAAAGAAAAGTACCCTCACCTTTCTTAGAAGGCTCTGTTGTATGGTTGAAGTGAACTATGAATAGTATCCTTTTTAAATCTGAAATCTTAACCAGAGTTTTATGGCTACACACTTGGGATGATCTCTACCCCGTGGCCATTTCTTTCTTTGTAGTGTTTTGCTGTCTGGAAAGACTAGTTATGAGAACCAATTTTAGTTTTGAACCCCATATGTCCTAGATCTTTTATATTTTGTCTAAGTTCTGCTTGAAAATTGAAGAGTGACTTTTTCATCTTCTCTTTCTCGGTCTGTACCTTATATGTGGCTCAAAGAGATAATTTGGGGTTTCCACCATTTTGTTTGCTAAACTTTTTAACTAAACACATCAGTTTATTATTTGTATACAGTATGTTTCATGTTATTATTAGCAATATTGTCTTTCAGATTTTATTAGCATATGTTGTGTTTTTCAAAGTTCCTATAATAGTTTTATCACTGTTTTCCCAAATTCCACCAGGCGTTTATTTAGAACCTTCAATGCCCCCTAAAATTCAGTGCCAACTGTTTTAAGCAGGGTTTGTCTTCATTTCTGGTACTAAGTTCCGTTCTAATTACTTATTGTGTAACAGAACACCCCCAAACCTGAGACTTAAAATCATTATTTACTTTTGTTTTCCCATGAGTATGAAGCTTGTCTGGGCTCTGGTGAATTTTGTTCACTTGAGGCCTGTCATGCTATTTCCCTCAGACAGTGGCCAGAGCCTTCTGAAGGCTCAGGTGGCTGAACTTTAACTTGATGTATTACATGCTGGGAGTCGATGATAGCTGGTGGCTTGCAGATGAGCTGACACTATTGTATGATGTGTCTAAACCCTGAGCTTCTCAAAACATGGGGACTTGGTTCTGAGCTGGAACTCCCCAAGAACAAGTTTTCTAAGAGACAGAGAATGGTCACTGCCAGTCCAATTAATGACTATGCCTACAATGTACACAACAGAAGTGTAACTTCTGCTGCATGTTGTTGGTCAAAGCAAGTGTAGAATCCACAGTGATGGGCTTCATTACATAATCACATTGCAGAAATGCTTGTGGAATAAGAGAGATTATTGCGGTCAACTTTGGAATATATAACATGCCATAGAGGCACTGCTCTATTATTTTATACATTAAGAAACAGAAAACTGTTCATCTTTCACCCTGTTACTCAAAGCAAGTTCTCAGCAATTAAAGATATCATCAGTATTTTCCCATCTAATGCAATATTTCCATCACCTAAAAGCATGCAATAATCTCTTCTATCTTAAAGTAAAAACTTTTGACTCTATATTAGCCTTCAACTAACACTCTATCTTCTTCTCTTTACATCGAACTATTTCTTTTCATTCTTTCTCAGATCTACTCTGATGAGGCTCTTCTTCCCTATTTATCAAACTGCTATTGGCAGCATCATCTGTCATTTCCACTTTGTTAAACACGATGGTGAATGATTCAGTCCTCATGTTATTGGACCTATATGTAACTTCTGAAAGGGTTGACCCTTACCTTCTAAAACACTTTATTTCACTTCCCCCAATATCATTCTCACATGATTTACCTTCAGTCTCTTTGGTCACTCTTTCTACTTTTGCATTCTTGGCTTTCCTTAATTTCATAATTTGAAGTACTGGAAACCAGAAGTCTCAGTACTTCATCCTGTCCCTTTATATTTAAAAAGTATATTTTCACTTTTAGTAATATCATCAAATATCATAGATTTGAATACATTATATGTGCTTATGTCTTTTAAAATTACATCCTCAGACCCTGCCCTGGATTCCAGGCTATATATCCAATTGGCCACTCAACACATCCAATCATGTCTAACAGACATAATATGCTCAACACTGAACACTTTTAATATCCCCTGAAGACACCTCTTCTTTAGATTTCTATCTCATTTTGTGGAAATTCCGTTATTCTATTAGATTAAACAACAACAACAAGAAAAACCCAGACAATTCTGAATTTATCTCTTACACTCAACCCCTTAATTTAATCCATTGACAAATCCTCTCTATTCAATCTTCAAAATGCATCCAGAATATGAACATGTCTTATGATTTCCACTACTAATATCCTGGTTGGTCCAAATTTTTTTTTTTTTTAAGACAGAGTTTTGCTCTTGTTACCCAAACTGGAGTGCAATGGCATAATCTCGGCTCACTGCAACCTCCGCCTTCTGGGTTCAGGCAATTCTCCTGCCTCAGCCTCCTGAGTAGCTGGGACTACAGGTGCGCACCACCATGCCCAGCTAATTTTTTTATAGTTTTAGTAGACACGGGGTTTCACCATGTTGACCAGGATGATCTCGATCTCTTGACCTCGTGATCCACCCGCCTTGGCCTCCCAAAGTGCTGGGATTACAGGCGTGAGCCAGCTCCAAATCTTTATCAAAATTATTTCAGTAGTCTCTTTTATGTTTTCCTTTATTCAAACTTATTGTCTATAATCTACACTCAACAAATCAGCAAGATTCATCCTTGCAAAGCAAGTCAGATTATTACACTTCTCTACTCAAACTCTCCAAAGGCTTTCTACCGTACTCACTGTAAAACTCTTCACAGTTACCTATAAGGCCAATATAATCAGATTGGAAGAGAGTAGCTCATTGGCATCCCCTCATAACTGCACCATATCTTGAGATCAGCACTGTGTCTCATGCTGGCAGATCAAGAATTTAGCAGCAGGCATAGCTAGATTAGCCATAACAAGAGGAATCCCATGCTTCTAGTCTCATGCACAGCATCTATTCCTGACACCATGGCTACTCTGTTCACAGGCCCCTACGTAACAATAGGGGTTGCCAAGGACAAAGGGGGTCAACATTCAGTGGGACGTGCACCTGTCCTACAGGTGTTTCAGTTCCTTGTCTGTGGCACATGCATTCTGGTTGGCATCAATGCAAAACACAAAAACCAACATGCTCTGTGCCCATTCCAAAGCACCCTTCTACACTTTTGTTCCCCAGACCGCTTTATCTCTTTTGTCTTAGATGCTTTGTGTTACAAAGAAATAAACAAGCAAACCCTCACAGAAATCTATTATTCCATAGCCAACAATCACTTTGTTCGATTGCTTACAAACTAGGATAATAAATATTTATTGATAGAGTGAATAAGTGAGCCAGGTTCTGTGCTGCAAGGACTCATTCATCTTACATATCTGCTCACCAGCTCTTGACGTATATATGATTAGCCCCAGTTTATTGCATCTCTCAAAGGGAAAGTAATGGCAAAGCTGTCAATCGGCAGGGCTGAGCAGGGAACCTAAGTAGGTATGAGCAAACTCTCGCTGATTGAATACATGGATCTCAGCACACGATGGGCTTCATCAAAGTCATTTTATGTCCCTTTATGGCAGAAAGGATGATACTCACAAGACTGACAAAGATCTAATAATGAGGTTCATGTAGGAGGAATTTATAAAACACAAAATGCTATATAAATGGCCAGATCCATAGTAAACACATTGATCCCTACTTCTCAAATGTACTTGCTGTTTTATAACATGAAAGTCATAAAATTATAATATTAGTGACTATAAGTTGAGACCTCAGGGATGAAAGTATCAAATACCTTCATTTTGCAGATGAAGGAATTGAAGTGCAGGAAGATGAAGTGAGTTGCCTAAAACCAACGCAAAGAACCAGAACCCAGCTTTAGTTCAATTCTCTTTCCACTATAACAGGGAGCTTCAAAGGAAAATTTTATTTTATTAATTTATTTCATTAAGCTGTGTTCCATCTCCCAACTTTATTGGACCAGAATTAACCAAACTAGTTAAAATTTACAACAGTTAATGGAGCACGAATGATTTTCTTCTGCACTCCACACCCTCTTCAGACCCACTGTGCTCACTACAACAGGATGGTGCCAGGTGAGCTCAATTTCCTTACTTGGGTCGCCAATTTAAAATATGGGGTTTGCTCAGGTCTTTAAGCTCTCAGCTAGTTCTCCAAATCTACAGTTCTCCTGTACTGGTACCTCATTTATTTTCTATTCTTAGTAGCTAAGTTTGGTGATTGTTTACATTGCAGAAGTAAAGAAAGGGAAAGTAACATTTATTAATCAATTTCTACATGCCAGCTTTTAATCAGGACTTGTGTGTGTGTGATCTGTGAAAGAGAGAGAGAGACAGAGTCTTGCTCCATCACCCAGGCTGGAGTGCAGTAGCGCAATCTTGGCTCACTGCAACTTCTGCCTCCTTGGTTCAAGAGATTCTTTTGCCTCAGCCTCCCAAGCAGCTGGGGCTACAGGGGTGAGCCACTAGGCCTTGCTAATTTTTTTGTATTTTTAGTAGAGACAGGATTTCACCATATTGGCCAGGCTGCTCTCGAACTCCCGATCTTGTGATCCACCTGCCTCAGCCTCCCAAAGTGCAGGGATTACAAGCATGTGTCACTGCACCTGGCCTAAACAGGATTCTTTAGTTGCCAGCAGTAGACGACACCAGCTCTGACAAATATAAAGGAAAAATTCTACATGGAGATTATTGAAGGGAGAAGGGTTAGTTCAAAAGTTGAAGGCAGGTCTCACAAAGGAACATATAATGTAAGAATGAAATGAATTGGTATATATAAGACTTTTAAAAAGAATTGGCAAGGATTATAGACATATGGACAAATGAATAGAAATGAATAAAATAAAGGACTGATGTCCCAGCAGCTCTTGGGCTTGGCATAGCACAGGTTGAATCAACTTCTTTTTATCTCACCACATTTTTAAAAACAGAGACTCAGTAAGATTATGAAATGTTCCCAGAGTCCCACGGCTAATGAAAAAAAGAAGCTAACACTGATTGCCTGCTGTGTGTGAGGCCTTCTCTATGCACCCATTGTTGCAGGGATGCACAGAGCAGCTGTCTCAGCTTTGTTCGTAATCCCACCCCCTGGTCATGGTAAGATGGGGCACCTTGACTGAGTGTCCTACTTGTCAAGGCAACAGAGGCAGCTCCTCAGCAGAACACTGCTAACATGGAACACAGTGGACCTGAAGCCTGGGCAGCCCAAAGGGCTACTCTCCATGTTTTTTCTGTCGTATAAATCATACAATCATATTGTGGATCGATATTTAAATGGCCACTCCCAAAGATAAAGAATCACACAGGCCGGGTGCAGTGGCTCAAGCCTGTAATCCCAGCACTTTGGGAGGCCGAGGCGGGTGGATCACGAGGTCAACAGATCGAGACCATCCTGGTCAACATGGTGAAACCCCGTCTCTACTAAAGATACAAAAATTTAGCTGGGCATGGTAGCGCGTGCCTGTAATCCCAGCTACTCAGGAGGCTGAGGCAGGAGAATTGCCTGAACCCAGGAGACGGAGGTTGCGGTGAGCCGAGATAGCGCCATTGCACTCCAGCCTGGGTAACAAGAGCGAAACTCCGTCTCAAAAAAAAAAAAAAGAATCACACAGCTGTGAGATTTGTGATAAATCCTGTTACTTCCTTGTGCTCTAGCTTCTTGTTTATGAAATGAACAAAAAATAGTAGCCACCATAGAGAGCTAGCATAGGATCCTTTAAAAATGAATGCATAGAGCAGGACTTACACATTGTAGGAACTCAATTAGTGTTCGTTTTTCTCATTAACCATAGGACCCTGAGAAAGATACATAATCTTAGTGAGCCTCAGCTTTTCTCCCCTCATCTCTTTCAAATGTAGTCAATGCTGTCGGCTCTGCAACATTTTAAGTAGAACATTAGATGTGCGAGGAAAAAACAACAGTTGGGAACAAAGTAGGTATTGAGTAAATTATAGAAACATACACTATCGTCATCCTAATTATTTCCACATTATCACTGGAGAAAAAAGATCCAAATAACTGTGCTCATGGAAGAAGGGCTTTTTCTTTTTAACTCAATATATAGCCACAAAAAAAAGTGGGTTATAAGGCAACCCAGACATTGATAGGGTCCCCATTTGTTCATTGCACAAATTCTTAATGTTTTCTTTAAACTTCTTTTTACCATAATAAATGGGGAAGCTGGCCATGACAGTGGAGAGTTCAGCAGCCTTCCAGGACATAGGACAATGAGATGTGTTTTCACATGCCATTGTCAAATCTTGGCAAGGATTGAATTTCTAGATTTTTATAATCTTGTAATGAAGGGCACAGTGAAGGAGTCATAGCTTCCCCACAGGTAACTGATGCTCTTGAAATTCCACCACGGGGAATCAGTAAAATTTGAGGGCCTAGGGGAATTTGCAGCAGGTGTGGAAATTCAGACAGCTATAAATTATCACTAAATTTGGCACCAAACAGAGCAGTGTTTCTGAATAATTCTTTTATGCTTGTCATAAGAATTTGGCATGCAATTCTGCACTGCAATGCATGTCGTAAATACAGTAATTTATGGGTTGTTTCTACCCAGTAATGTGCAGTGTCGTACTAAATTTGGAAACAGGCACAATTAGAACTATAATCAGTTGTGACATTTTTTGAAATGTTTCTATTTAATTATTTTTTTTTTTTTTGCTACGGGCTGACATTAATAGCTTTTTTTTTGAGATGAGAAATCATAATAATTACTCCAGAGAAAATGACAAAGCTAAATGATTATTCATGTAAGAAGGCAAAATTGATCAAGTAATTGATTGGCGGTTGGCTGTAGGCAAAGAAAGATAAAAGTTCTGCTCTTTTAGTTTCATCCATTATTAGCATCATCTAAAGAACAGACAAGAAGTGGTCAAATTAGTCTCCAAGTTCCTCTCCTCTCTTTGGCACCCAACATCTCTTGGGTGCAGGTGTCTTTCCATTGAACAGTGGAAAGAGTGTAGACCTTGGAGTCAGTCATATCTGAGGACGAATCCTTGGGTCACCAACTTCTACCTGACAATGTGACTTGGAGTACAAGTTTACAACCTTGTCTGTGAGGGCCAGGTATGGTGGCTTACTCCTGTAGTTCTAGCACTTTGAGAGGCTGAGGTAGGGGGATCACTTGAGACCCAGGTATTCCAGACAAGCCTGCCCAACATGGCAAAACCCCGTCTCTACTAAAAATACAAAAAAATATAAAATGTCTGCTTTTTTTTTTCAGAGTTGTTTTGAAAATTTGTTGACATAATATAAGTAGACAGTAGAGAATCAGGAATTTTTTAGTGGGTTCTAGAATCAAAATGCCTGGATTTGAATTAATTTTTCCTGCTTGCCAGTGGTGCCAACTTAGACTAATTAAAAATAATATCTGAAATAGAAACAAATTGTGTAGCACCTGCTCTGTGCCAGGCCCTATTAACCCATATAAGTCAATTACTTAGGCTTACTCATTTGAATGGCAAATAAGAATACTAGGACCCACCTTTTATGCTGTTTCTGTGTGTAGATAAATCTTGTAAAGTGTTTACCATACCGTTTTTCTGGTAGGTAGCAAGAATTTCGGGGGAGTTAGACATCATCAGCATAGATGAATATTAAACAGTATCCCTTAATCTCTCCTCACATACATAGCCTAAAAACACCTATGGTACAATGACCACCTCCCCTCGTCTCCTAAATAATGTGAATATTTCATCAGCTCTACCCACCACTCGCTCTAAGACTGATCCTGTGAGTAGATTTTTGAAGAATTCTAATATCTAGGCTAAGTCACTACCTATAAAAGTATTATAATTACCTATAAATTATAATATTTTTAAAAAATCAAGCATTATTAGTAAAGTTATAAGTGCTTTAGGAGGGCATGCATGGGAAATACATTAGTCAAAACCATTTGGTTTCAGGAAACAGGGATCGTTTTGAGTGTTTTTAAATCCCAAAAAAAAAGTTTTTACAAGTGTAGCTGGGTAATTACACAAGCAGGGTCTTGGTCTCCCCCTTGGTGAGGACCTGTGTCAGAGAAGCTGCCAGGTCTCTAGGATGTGTGGGTCCAGCTGGAATTGTCTTTCTCACTTGCTCACTTTCTCCTGTCATTTTTATGCCTCTTCCTAAGTTAGCACAAAGGCAAGGAAGGGAAGCTTTGGGAAAGGGACTAAGGAGAGCAGGACACTTCTTGTTCAAATGGTGCCATCATATGCTGGTTTTCCTTCTCCAGGCCTGGCAGCTATTTAACACTGATTCCTTCTCTCATTATGTGCCATTGTGGGCTCTATGGAATTATTCTCACTAAACCCATAGCTGATGGTCTCTCAATTTGATCTGGGACAAATATATTCCATTTTGATAGTGATTGAGTACCTCCTCTTCAACCTCTAAAAACCTTGGGCTTAAACTCCGGCTCCTCCTCTGCTGAGCTTTCTTCTTAACCTTATTGGGTAGGGGCATCTAAGAAACCCCCATGTTGCTTCTCTTGCTTTGGTGGCCTGCAGTGTCTTTGCCTGAGCAAATTCCTAGAGTGAAACTGAATCCCAGTACAGCAGCTGCTGTCCTGTGCACCTTCATCGGTATAGCCAGCCAGCCTGCTCTTTTCCTTAATAGTTTCCAGGCAAGGGTCACAGAGTAGTTCACCCCATCCCAACAACTAGAGGGCACATATTTTAGGCTTTTCAATGGTGTATTGAAACCTCTCTCTGTTGGCTTGAGATGAGAAGGAGGACCAAACACGCTGGCTCTTGAGGAGGAGAGGGAAAGAAAATGGCCTGCAAAGTAATACTCCTTAGAGATTTTCTTCCCATCCTTAATGTCTCAACTTATTATCTGTAATTCCACGAACTAGTGTGGGGCTAAATCACACTTTGTTCATTCTCAAGGGTAGATGGCTCACCATGTCACTTGGTATCTAATATGTGGTGCCTTCGTGCCTTGATGTCAATATGAGAGAAGAAACCTTTCACTTTGGCATCCAGTTAGCTAAAGACAAGGGTTTCCCCTTCAGGAGAGGTTTCTTCTCTAGGAACTGGACAGCCATCTGCCCTCTGTTGTCTTCATCTCTGCTTTATTTATGTCTCTCTGAAGAACAGCCGATCTCTAATCCTCACTCTTTGTGGCAAACGACAGCCACCTCATTCTTCTAGTGTCTCTATATTTTCATTCCATTTCCACTCCAAGACTGATTTGACCTTCTCTGGTCACCACAAATCAACTCTTCAGAAAAAAACCCCAAAGGATACTGCTGTTAACGTATCCAAACCTGGTTCTTTATCTATGATGGCTAAAACTCATTCTATAAATTGGGGCAATCCCCAGATTTACAGAAGAGAAACATGTTCCTGGTCTGTGGGCTAAGTGTATATCCCCAAAGTTTCCTAATAGAGGGATGTTAAAAGAAGTCTTCAGTGGTGTTAGCTGAGGAATAATCAAGTTTACAGATTTGAAAAGGAGAGTTTTATTTGTCATAAAGGGTTGCAGCCTGCAGGGTGACCATCTGATAGGCTGGGAAGCATAACTGCTAGCTAGAAGCCAGAAATGAACACTTTGAAATGGGAAAAAGGAACAGGAATTTATGCTGAGCAGGGTGGCCCAATACACATATGTAATAAGCTTATAGGAGGAGTCATGAATATTTACAAAAGGAGAAAATTATGCATGGGCAGTTGAGCTCCACGTCACTCCATGGAATTTGTGTTAAAAAATCGTAGCATTAGCATGATCTCAGAGTGCAGTTGGGGGTCCTGTGATGTCAAAAGATGAAGCAGAGGACCAAAAAAACCTTACTCCACATCCTCCACAGACTGGCCACAACTACTGCATGGTTGATGGCATCTTATCAGGAAGAAACACTTGCTAGTTGCTTGGTTAAAACTGCAGAAGTGGAGACAGTCAGATGAAGGGTTGATATCAGCAATGGAGTCTCTTAAAAGGGCTGATTTCTGTTTAGCCCTTAGGAAAGAAAGCCTAATGGCAGTTTAACAGGGTGTATCTGACCTCCCATTCAGTCAAGGCAAAGAACCAAGTTTTCAAGGTTACACTGCAGTCCCTTTGGACAAGAGGGCGTCTATTCAGTTGACTGGGGGGCTGAGGATTTCATTTTTATTTCTCAGGAGTCACTGGAATTTAAATTTGAAATATGAGAGATATATTTATGAGAGATACAGGGTATGGTATAAGTCTTTCTAGAGAGGTCTTTCTAGAGAGGAAAGGCTGAAACACAGAATTTAATAGAAAATGACAGCAAAATTAGTTAGACATTTTCTGTGCCTTAAAAAAAAGTATATATGAGAGATTTTAGGTGCAGAACAACCCATTAAGTAGTAAAATGTTAGTTCATTTGCTATTGTTAGAAGAGTTGCTCTTTTCAAGAAACCAACATCACTTATTTAATAAATAGCTCTGAGCACATACTAGGTCCCAGGTACTCTTTCAAGTACTGGGGAAACACTGATGTGTGCAAATGTTTTGCTTTATGAAGTGGGGGAGAAGGAGGATGAATGAAGAATGTGTTGCCACTTAGGGAGATGCAATGTGATGAGTGGTAGGAGAAAGACTTTTGAAAAGCCCTAACCTTTGAGCAGCAAAGCAATTCTGTTAAAAAAAAAAAAGGAGGCAAAGGAGACTGCAAATGTAAAGCTAAATTTGTAAGAACAAGGAACTAGTTTGAATGCAAATCTAAATAGATTCATGCAGAGGAAATAACCCATGAAAGACAACCCAGAAAGGACAAAGCATAGAGGCTTACGCAGGAAGGAGAGAATTTCAGGGAAGGGGCTGTGTGTGTCATGATTCTTACCATACTCAACACTGCCAGTGAGAACTGGGACTTCAACAGCCAAATGGCCCAGACCTTTGGAATGGAGTGACGAGGGCTACAGAAAGAACAAACAATTAACACCAAAGTAGCCTCAGCCTCCAAATGAGGTAAAGCCTGTTTCTAGGCATTTAATCTCCATTAATGATTCCATAGAGCCCTTATTGATTTTTCTGTTCAGAGAAACAAGGGAAAAAACGAACTTAATTAGGCTCACTCTCCTCATCTCCACTCCTAAGTGCTGGCTTTTGTTTTTCCAATGCATCTGCCCTCAACTGGAATTTGAGCTCTGGGATCTGGGAATGCCTCTGTCTGAGAAGTGAGGCTTTGGGAAATGAAAGAAATTTTGAAAAGAAAAAAGAGGGAAAAAGCAGCAGAGAGCAGGCTGATGGAAATGCTAGACAGAAGGACAAGGCCAGTAATGCTCACTTCTATACAAATAGACACGTGCCTGTCTGTCGGGCGTGACATCCTGCTCAGAGACAAATGAGACCTGCTGGATCTGAAGAGTCAGTGTGGTCCTGACCTGAAACGGGTCACAGTCAGGGTGCTTCTCCCTCTCAGGAAGGAATGCTTGGCTGTGATAAATCTGTAGTGACTGAGGGGCACTGGCAACCCATCCATGGGCTTGAAACAACCACAGAGGGTAACAGAAAGCTCTTGTTCTTCCACCACTAAAAAACAAGTGGTATAAACTGATATACCTTGAGGATAGCAGAGAAACTAAAATAAAGACAGGGCTGATGTTCAACATGGTCCCTGACCGGTTTTTCAACATGGTCCCTGACCGGTTGTTCATCATGGTCCCTGACAGGTTGTTCATCATGGTCCCTGACCAGTTGTTCAACATGGTCCCTGACTGGTTGTTCAACATGTCTATGACTGGTTGTTAAACATGATCCCTGACCGGTTGTTCAACATGGTCCATGACCGGTTGTTCAGCATGGCCCCTGACTGGTTTTCAACAATGGTCCCTGACCAGTTGTGTACGAGCCCCAGCCACACAGAGACTCTGGTTTTAGAAAAGGAGGAGACGCGCAGCAGATCCCAACTTATTACTTGTAGACAGATCATGGGAAGGAACAAGGATTCTTGGAGGAGTCAGAACAGTTGAGGGGCTGGAGGCAGTTAAGAAATATTTCCATATTTTAACAACAGGTGACCCAACAGTGAGCACTCTCTGGATACTGCCCTCTATATCAAGCCCAAGTCTAAATAGCTGTTTCCTTTAAAAAAGAAATAAATAAATTAAAACAACCACAAAGCCCAGAGGCTGAGAAGTGTGGAGGCATTAAAAAGAATTTGATTAATGGAAACAAATATGCAGTCTGATAGGAGAAATAAAACCTAGTATTAGCTAGATAAGTAGGTTGACTATATTTACAATAATCGATTGTATTTCAAAATAGAAAAGAGGAATTTGTATGGTTCTACCATTAAAAAGATGAATATTTAAGGCCATAGATATCCCAAATACACTGATTTGATCTTTCCAAATTATAAGAATGTATTTAATCATCACAGGTGTCCTGAAACCATGTACATCTATTATGCATCAATAACAACTAAGAGTGTTCTAATGAGTGTTTCTCATCACTGGCTTCAGGAGAGCTATGGTATTTAGCATAGAGATTGATTAGTTTGTGCTTCCATTCCAAGAATAGCAAGCTTTCATTTGGCATACTCTAGGAATAGAAAGTGGTAACATGGATTTAAATCCAAAAAATGTCCACTCACTGCTTTCTCTTTATCCCCCCATGAGATAAAACAGATCAATGAGACAGCTCTGCTGTCAGTGATCTCACCTGGAGTGTGTGGGAGAGACCACAAATGTCAAAACTCACGGGGCAGCCAGCTTCGAGCTAAGAACCAAGAGTATGGGGAAGTGATAACCACATCTGTGAGGTTAGCCAGAAAGAACATTCCAGAACCATGATATAACATCATGCTAAGCCTAAAAGTAGGTTAAAAACACACAGAGTGTGGGAGAACCTTCTAGGCCTATGGAAGAGAGAGCTGAGTAAGCAAGCATTCAGGGAGAGTATTGTGTGGGAACATGTCACAGATTCAAGAATCATCTACTTTCAGTAATGATAGTTATGATCACAACTATCTGTATTAAGTTCCTAGGGCTGCCAAAAAAAAGTACCAGAACAGCGTTAAGGTGACATAGAACAGCGTTAAGTGTCTTATTTCACAAGTCTGGAGGCCAGCCATCCAAAATCGGGGTGTTGGCAGTGCCAGGCTTCCTCTGAAGGTGCTAGAGATGCGTCTGTTCCAGGCCTTTCTCTCGCTCCCAGGCGCTCCAGGAACTCCTTGGCTTGTAACTGCATCACTTCCATCCCAATTGCATCATCACGTGGTCTTCTCCTTGTCTCTGTACAGGGTCTTCCCTCTGCAGTGTTGGTCTCTGTGTTCCATTTCCCCCTTTTTATGAGAACAACAGGCAGTGAACTAGGTAGGCCCTAATGACCTTATTTTAACTTAACACCTCTGTAAATGCCTTATCTTCAAATAAGGTCACATTCTGAGGTAGTGGAGATTAGGACCAAAATAGATTTTTTCAGGGACACAAGTCAACCCATAAAACCTTCCCTGACATGGGAATTGAACTATCCAGCTAACAAAGCTCTCAAAATGGATAGCTTTCTATGCCATCTTTGCAACATTCCTGTGGCATATGGATGTGTTTCCCCATTTTAGAGGTAGTTTGGTTGAGGTGTCACAATTAGTAAAGACAAAAATTAAAACTAAAATGATAGTCTTTTTTTTTTGTTTTTGAGGGCTTATTCCACAGGCCATGCGCTTTACATGTAATATTTCATTTGTCTCCATTTGAAACATGAAGAAATTAAGGCATTGAAGAACTCGAGTAGTATCTGAAATCACGGGTAGTGGTGGATTTAAACCATAGCATGTTAATTATAGAGCACATAACCATAATCAATGGGCCTCATTTAACTCTTTTTTGCACACAGTGAATTAATCACATGATGATTATAAACAGCTTCATCAACATTTAATATTAATTGGGATTTCACATACTTTTTAAACATTCTGACAAAAATGCAAAGCATTATTAGTCCCTGGTATCTGAAAGTGTAGATGGAGATTTTGAAACAAAGTAATTTGCACATGGCTGCAAAGCTGGGAAGCAAGAAAATGTCTGCATTTCACTTTGAAATCCAGAGAAACGCCAGGTTGGAGAGGTCTGGTAGAGGTAAGAGTTCTCAACAGGAAGCAAAGAAAACGGAAGGCAGTTTTAGACTCAAGATGACAGACAGAATTCATAATCCTCTTCCCTGCATTTCAATGCAACATTCTGTCACTTATTTTTCTCTTCAGTTAAAGACATGTAGTACTTCTCAAAGAGAAGAAGAAAATGCGTGCAGGTTAACAGCAGAGACGAGTCTCCTAGGATTGACTGTTGATGGACCATGAAGCCCCACAGCTCTCAGAAAGGAGAGCCCGGACACTCACCATGGCGACAGACCCCGGGAGTCTGTGAAGAAGAAGAAGCCAAACGGGATATTCTCATCAGTGAACTTGACTTGAAGTCATTTCACCCAACAACTTGAATGCCACTTTTATGTGTCTTAGTGACTAATAAAAAGCAACCCTATAAACAGTAACTTCGTTTAAATTGTGCCTGGACAGTATATTGAGAATAGCAACCCCCAAGATACACCAAAGACAAACCCTCTGATGTAAAAGGTAGAATTGTGCAATGCAGCAGGTTAAGCTGTGGAACTGCCACACCATGAGAAAGGGAGAGAGCATAGTAAAAGAATAGAACCCCCATTCCGGCTCCAAAACGTACAGACACACAGAGACACACAGACATGAATGTGCAACTGGAATGTGTGTGTGTGTGTGTGTGTATAAGTGTACTTTAAAATAAGTACACTTAGAATTTTGAAAGGAGAAGGAAATAGCAATTTTGCAATGAAAACAGCGGTAAATAAATTTTAAAAAGAATGTCAAATTAATAAATAAAAGCCAAATATAAAAGTTAAAATTGAAAACTAAAGCCACTAAAATAAATAATTCTAATACTATCCATAGGAAACATAATTAACATTAAATTTTATTAAAGAGAGAATTAATAAATTGTAATTTTAAATTAAAAATATCCCCAAAACAACACACACATATGTACATATGTATAGTATGTTTTCTATATATGACATATTAGAGAGTATATAATACTCTTTATATATACGATATAGTATACAATATATATACAAAATATATATACTATATAGTATCATATAATAATCATAGTATATATAGTACAGGTATATATTAGTATATCAGCATATTAATATGTATTAATATATTATTTTTCATATAGTATATACGTAGTATGTATATATATATATATATTAGAAATTTATATAGATATACCATAGACTATATACAGACAGATAAATAGATATGATTGGCAATGTGAAAGAGAAGTAAAAACACATGGCGAGCAGTTTGAACTTTAATATATATCTAACACACATGACATGCTAGACGGAGAGAATAGTAAAAATGTGGGAAAATTTTTATACAGAGTGGCTGGTAATTTGTTAAGAATTGAAGCATTCAGGCCAGACGCAGTGGCTCACGTCTGTAATCTCAACACTTCGGGAGGCCAAGGCAGGTGGATCACCTGAGGTCAGGGGTTCGAGACCAGACTGGTAAATGGTAAAACCACCCCTCTACTAAAAATACAAAAATTAGCCAGGTGTGGTGGTGTGTGCCTGTAATCCCAGCTACTCTAGAGGGCTGAGGCAGGAGAGTTACTTGAACCCAGGAGGCAGAGGTTGCAGTGAGTCCAGATCATGTCCCTGTACTCTGGCCTGGGCAACAGAGTGAGACTCCATCACACACACACACTCCGTTTCTGTGCTGCCCACTTGGAGGAGAGCAGAGTCAGCTGAATCTGATTCATATGCACTGTATAAGCTTGATGGTGCATCTAGATCACAAGCAAGTGCAAGCTGGATAGAACATGATTTTCTAGACCTCTGCTATGCCCAAAGCTCGAGACTTCCTTGGGAACACACCCTGTCTGCTAGTTTGAGAAATGAGTCACCAGCTTAATGGAGGCTGTTTTTTTCTTCCTCTTTCCTCTGTTAATCCTTCGCCTGAAACAGTTGTTACTTTACAGCTTTCTGACTCTGCTGAGCTTTTTGTGTAGCACATAGAATTTGCCCAGTTTTTCTGCCCTGGGTTCTTATTAAGCAGATTCAACTTTCAGCACTGTCAGATGACACTCGTCCTCTCACGCTCTATAAGCCTGTCTTCCAATTTGGAGTCACACGTTACAAATTGAAGCAGGGGTTCTTACAGTTTGGAAATTCCAGAGAAGGAACTTTCCAGTGATCATGCTGCAGTGTTCAGAAAGGCTTAATGACAAGTTTATCTGAAATGACTTCTTCAGCACGCAGTATTTTCAAACTGAGACAGCTTCACCCTAAGAAAATACTTCTTAGGCTTTTTTTTTTCCTTTTTAAAAAAATCTTTATTTTTCTCCCTAAGAAACTTTTTTTTAAGCAGCTATTCTATTGACTTTCCAGTGCTGAAAATAGGTCACATCCTGGCTTGGGTTCTGGCTACTGGGGGCCATCAACACTTTTCTGGTTTGTCATTTTGTTTTTTACTCTATTTTTACTTGGAAAATAAACGTATTCAGATGCCTAATGTGTATTTAATACTATATCCAATTAATCATCTATGACATTTTACTAAATTTTTTTTATGTTAAATTTCTAATTCGAAAAATTTACCCCCAAAAAGGTCTAACCTGTAAATGAAATAAAGCAAGGAAGTCATGAACAGGCTTTCAATAAAATTTTTATTGCTGCAAAAAAAAAATACCTTTAAGTAACCTTGTTTTATGAATGCAGAACACAGTAAGAACTGAAAAGATGTAAAAGCGGTCACAGTGGATTCCAGCATTTCCCTGTCCAGTCAGCCTGTAATAGAAAAGTCGGCCACTACAGTGTCCAGAGCATGGGATGGAAGGATAAATAGCTGAAGACACAAGAAAGTCACAATGTGACAGAAATGAACCTTCTTTTTCTCTCCCCAAGGAAAACGAAGGAAGGAAGGGAGGGAAGGAGGGAGGGAAGAAGGGGAAGAGGGAGGGAGGGAGGGAAGAAGAAAAGTTGGAAAGGAGAGAAGAGGAAGGGGGAGAGAGAGGAAGAAGGAGAGGTAGAGAGAGAAGGTGCTGAAGGCTGAGGGCTAAAACCAAACTCCCTCCACGTGGAATCTAAGCTTCTAGCAATTCTAATCACGGTCTACCTTTCATTGCTTCCATCTATCTATTTACTCTTCTCTCCACTTCCCAAAAGGTGCCCTCTGTTTGGGGCTCCTCTTTACACTCAACAGTCTGGCAGTCCCCACAGGCTGTCCCCACTCACTGGGACACACTACCCTGTGCCACCTCACCAACTCTATACTGAATTCTTATAACATGATCAAACCTTATTTTTGCCATTTACAGAATGTGTGACTTTGAGAGAGACTCTTAACTTCCTTGTACCTCAGTTTCTCCATCAGTTAAATTAAAATGAATTATAATACCTACTTCCTAAGATTATTCTGAGAAATAGTTGAGATAATACATGTAAATCTTATAATTATATCTGGCAATGAATAAGTACTCCATATACATTAACTTTTTTTTTTTTTTTTGAGACGGAGTCTTGCTCTGTCTCCAGCTTAGAGTGCAGGGGCACAATCTTGGCTCACTGCAACCTCCGCCTCCCGGTTTCAAGCGATTCTTCTGCCTCAGTCTCCTGAGTAGCTGGGACTACAGGTGCCTGCCACCACGTCCAGTTAATTTTTTGTATTCTGAGTAGAGACGGGATTTCACCATGTTGGCCAGGATAGTCTCGATTATCTGACCTCATTATTCACCTGCCTCAGACTCTCAAAGTGCTGGGATTACAGGCGTGAGCCAGCGCACCCGGACAGCTATTTTTAATTTCTTTCTCATCAATGCAATTTCAGTATCACCTCCTCGGGAAAATTTGACTGATTCCTGTAGCCCATGTAATAATGGTCAGTTATTCTCCAATCTACCCTCCTGTGGTACCTCATAAATAAGTATGGGATTAATCTCATTGCTAATAATCTGCTTACCTGTTTCTCTCTCACTCTAGAGACAGAGGCACAGAGCTATAATCACTGAAATAAACACCGTTATTGAATAAAAGGAGAACTGAGAACACATGATCACATTTACTAATTACAAACCTCCTACAATAAAAGTGTCAGCCCAGAAGTAATAGATGAAGAAGCTCAATCCCAAAGAAGATCAGCTAACTAATATTCTAACCTTCCTAATCCATGGGTATCAACTTCATATAAATGATCATTAAAATCTGTAAAAACTTGAAGAATTTTCACAAAGCTTTTATTGTGTTTCTTCAAGTATACTATGCCAAATTGGATAGCCATAAAGGGCACAGGATTATCTAAATACAACAAAGAAATTCAGACCAACTAAAATGCTGCACTCTGTCTAGCACTAGAATATTGTAAAAGTTTCTCCTTTCTACTGCTCTGTGATTCCGAGGTTAAATAACATTCTCTATAAAGAAGAAACAGTTTTCACTCACACCATGTGACTAAGACCTAATAAAGTTTATGGCAGATGAAACCCCAGGATCAGGATGCTTTCATTCAAAAAATTTCCTAAATGTCGTCTTCTCCTTCTCCTCCTTCTCCTCCTTCTCCTCCTTCTCCTCCTTCCTCCTTCCCCTCCTTCCCCTCCTTCCCCTCCTTCCCCTCCTTCCCCTCCTTCCCCTCCTTCCCCTCCTTCTCCTTCTCCTTCTTCTTTCTTCTTCTTCTTCTTTGACAGAGTCTCCCTCTGTTGCCCAGGCTGGCATGCAGCAGAGTGATTTCCACTCACTGCAACCTCCGCCTCCCAGGTTCAAGAGATTCTCCCACCTCAGCCTCCCAAGAGTGGGGAGGAGGCACCAGGCTCTTTGTAACAACCAGATCTCATGGGAACTAATGGAGTGAGAACTCATTCACTGTATCCTGAAGGGAGGGTACTAATCTATTGATGAGGGACCCATCACCATGGCGCTCTGGGGGTTGAGGCTGGCCTCTCACCTGGGAGACAGGGATTAACCTGACTCTCAGCCTTGCCTTTTAGTGGTCATGTTGTTATTATACCTTTAAAACATAGCATACATCTGAAGTCACCTCAAAATCAGAAATGCATTTAGTATTCAGAAAAGTTTTTTATTGTTGTTGTTACTTATTGCTCTTTTTTTTTTTTTTTTTACTGCGCCTGGCCTCGGGTCTGTCTTTATCAGCAGCATAAAGACAGATTAATAATACACAGGGGTTCAAGATCTCTTAAAGGAGGATTTCAGGGTCTGGTGTCGTGGCTCCAGCCCAGGCAGCCTCTTCTTCTTTTTCTCTCATGGTGGGTGCCCTGCATCCCCGCAGCTGCCTACACAGCAAGTGACCTGTATTGAGCCTGGGGTTCATTTCTTTTTTTTTTTTTTTTTTATGCCAAACTGCAGGGTTTATTGCCGGCGACCACGGACGACTCACGTCTCTCCAACCCGTGGCAGAGAAAGAAGGGTGACGAGACCTTTTTATACCCGTAAAACCACCTTGGAAGTGGGGGTGGGGGCGGGGATGAGGGTGAGGGGCTTCAGACATTCCGAGGGCTAGTGGATTCTGCAAATCACCTTCTGGGCAGAGATGAGGGTGAGGGCTGGGGATGGGGTGAGGGGTTTCAGACATTCCGAGGGCCAGGGGACTATTTGACATTCCGATTGTTACTTAAGTGGTTCACCAAAGCTAAGATTAGCATTCGTCTACACATTGTCTGGGTAGGGTGGGGATCACAGTCCTTAATTACTTATTTACATTTGGGTTAGAGAGAGCAGTTTCCTTATTTTTATTTTTATTTTTTATTTTTTATTTTTTTTAAAGAAGGGGAAAAAAAGAAAAAGAGGGAAAAAGGAATATTACTTCATTCCTAAAATGGGTTTCAATAATGGCCGATCAGTATTTTGAGTGTTTAAAGTGGTTAATGCATATTTTATGTGTTTAAAATGGAGACCTCTATTGTGTTTATTTGTTCTGGCTCTGAGTTCAAGTCCTGGATATCGTTATCAATTTGTTGTCTCGTTGAATCTAAATCTCATTATGTATCTTATGTATCTGGGTGTTAAGATCTCTTATTGTTACATCAATCCTTTTACCCTTGCATCCTTGTAGCTTTGAAATCTATTTTATTAAGTGTGAGAATTGCAACTCCTGCTTTTTATTTATTTATTTTTGCTCTCCATTTGGTTGGTGAGTTTTCTTCCATCCCCTTGTTTTGAGTCTTTGTATATCTTCAGATATATCGTTAGATTTTGTGGATAATGTATATTTTGTGTGTTTAAAATGGAGAGCTCTATTGAGTTTATTTGTTCTGGATCTTAGTTCCAGTCCCGGATATCGTTATCAATTTGTTGTCTCGTTGAATCTAAATCTCATTATGGGTTTTATGTATCTGGGTGTTAAGATCTCTTATTATTACATTAATCCTTTTACTCTTGTATCCTTGTAGCTTTGAAATCTATTTTGTCAAATGTGAAAATTGCAACTCCTGCTTATTTATTTATTTTTGCTCTCCATTTGGTTGGTACGTTTTTGTTTTTTTTTTTTTTCCAACCCATTATTTTGAGTCTATGTATATCTTTGGATATACCGTTAGATTTTGTCTGTATCTTTTGATTGGGAGATTTGGTCGATTTAAATTTAGGGTTGCTGCCATTTGATATTAACTGGCTATTTTGTCCTTTCGTTGATAAAAATTCTTCTTTATGTTAATGCTCTTTACTTTTTGGTGTATTTTTAGAAAGGGTCATACTGGTTGTTCCATTCTGTGTATAATGCTTCTTTTAGAAGTTCTTGTAAAGCAGGCCTGGTGGTAATAAAATCTCTGAGTACTTGCTTGTTCCTAAAAGATTTTATTTTTCCTTCAAATGTAAAGCTTAAATTGGCAGGATATGAAATTCTGGGCTGAAAGTTCTGTTGATTAAGTATATTGAATATTGGCCCCCACTCTCTTCTAGCTTGTAGGGTTTCCGTTGAGAGATCTGCTGTAAGCCTAATAGGCTTACCTTTATGGGTGACTTGATCTTTCTCTCTGGCTGCCCTTAATATTTTCTCCTTCGTTTCGATCTTGGTGAATCTAATGATTATGTGCCTTGGGGTTGGTCTTCTTGAGGAATATCTTTGTGGTGTTCTCTGTATTGCCTGGGGTTGAATAGTGTCCTGCTTTGCTAAATTAGGAAAATTTTCCTGGATAATGTCCTGGAGAGTATTTTCCAGCTTGACTTCATTCTCTCCGTCACATTCAGGTACACCAATCAAGCGTATATTAGGTCTTTTCACATAGTCCCATATTGCTTGGAGACTTTGCTCATTCCTTTTTATCCTTTTTTCTCTATTCTTGTCTTGTCGTTTTGTTTCATTAAGTTGGTCTTCTACCATTGATACCCTTTCTTCTGCTTGATCCATTTGGCTGTTTCAGCTTGTACATGTTTCACTAAGTTCTCGTGTTGTATTTTTCAACTCCATAAGTTCATTTGTATTCCTCTCTATATTGTCTATTCTTTTCAACATTTCATCTAACCTTTTTTCCAAGTTCTTAGTTTCTTTACATTGGGTTAGAACAAGTTCCTTTAACTCCCAGAAGTTTCTTATCATCCACCTTTTAAAGCCTACTTCAGATAATGGAACACAGTCCTTTTCCATCAGGGCTTGTTCCGTTACTGATGAGTCCTCTTCCATCAGGGCTTGTTCGGTTGCTGATGACTCCTTTTCCATCAGGGCTTGTTCCGTTGCTGATGGGTTCTGATTTTGAGTATACTTGGCCTTCTTAGGCTGTCTTTTTCCCTTCATTGTAGATGAACTGCCTTTCTAATTAGTTTTCTGAGTCGACGTCCGACTTATTGATTCCCAGTGCTGGGATCCGAGCAACCCACTGTGGCAGCCTAAATAGCAGTGATAAGACTGATGGTGCTCTTCTGCCCAGGAATCTCTGGTCTGGCTTCCCTCTTGAGTCCGCAACAAGCGGCTCTGACTTCCCAGAGCTCCAAACTCTGGTCAGTAGGGGAAGCAGTCCCGTTGGCTCTGCATGAAGAGCTGCTGCGCCGAGACGCCGGCAAAACCGCTGCGGCAGCCACAAGAGTCGCGCTGGCGACCCGTGGGGCTCCTCCACTGGGAATCGGCTAATCGGTGAGTGACAAAATTTCATCTAATGATGTGGCGTCGTCTCCCTCTCTGAGCTTTCACTGGGAGCTACAATCCTGAGCTGTTAGTGGTCGGCCATCTTGGATCGATCTCGCCTGGGGTTCCACTTATTGCTCTTTATTAAAATTCTGGAGATGTTAGACCTTTAAAGAAATAGATTGATAAACTGATAAATACACATACTCTCATACAGATGTCTTTTCATAACCATTATTTCATTAAGTCTCACCTGACTCTCCAAGATATTATTTGTATGAATTTGTCTTTCTTAGCTCAAAAATAAGTTTTCTTGATTGAAAATTTTTTTAATCAAAATATTTTACAGAAAAAAAAATCTGGATTTGTTGACTTCCATTGAAAATATTGTAGAAAATGGGACACATTGTAGGAAACATGAGGCATTATTTCCATTCAAACACGTTGGGTAGTTGTTTATTCATCACGACCTTCTTAAGATAAGCTATGCACCCCTCACTCATCACAGCACATCCCATTCATCATGGTACCCCTACTGCTGTTACTTCATGCCAAGTGAACTTACCATTGAATTACACAGTTATGTCTTCAATCACTAAAAAAGTAAATCCATCTCACTTCAGTCATGTATATGACCTACTCATTCCCTTTAGGACACACATTGGAAATCCTGCATATCGTCAACTGATGAATCATCACTTTTTATATCATGAGTATTATTTAGTCCTCTTAACAATTGATGTAGATGAAAGTGACAATCTCAACTTCTGTTTTTTCTTCAAAGTAATTTTTTTTAACACAAACAGGTATTCTATGCCAGCAACAATCTATATAATAGTGTATAAAACTTAAGAAATTGCAGGCTTCTTTTTAAAGTAGAAAATATTGTGACTTTTTATATTTTAATTATTTTCAAACAAAACATTTATTTACTTTTTCTTTTTTTATTGCATTTTAGGTTTAGGGGTATATGTGAAGAACATGCAAGATTGTTGCATAGGTACACACATGGCAGTGTGATTTGCTGCCTTCCTCCCCATCACCTATATCTGGCATTTCTCCCCATGCTATCTCTGCCCAACTCCCCATCCCCCACTGTCCCTCCCCTATTTCCTCCCAACAGACCCCAGTGTGTGATGCTCCCCTCCCTGTGTCCACATGTTCTCACTGTTCAACACCCACCTATGAGTGAGAACATTCGGTGTTTGATTTTCTGTTCTTGCATTAGTTTGCTGAGAATTATGGTTCCCAGGTTCATCCATGTCCCTATAAAGAACACAAACTCATCATTTTTTTATGGCTACATAGTATTCCATGGTGTATATGTGCCACATTTTCCCTGTCCAGTGTATCATCAATGGGCATTTGGGTTGGTTCCAGGTCCTTGCTATTGTACAATGCTACTATGAACATTCGTGTTCATGTGTCCTTATAGTAGAATAATTTATATTCCTTTGGATATATACTCAGTAATGGGATGCTAGGTCAAATGGAATTTCTATTTCTAGGTCCTTGAGGAATCACCACACTGTCTTCCACAATGGTTGAACTAATTTACACTCCCACCAACAGTGTAGAAGTATTCCTATTTCTCCACATCCTCTTCAGCATCTGTTGTCTCCAGGTTTTTTAATGATCGCCATTCTAACTGGTGTGAGATGGTATCTCAATGTAGTTTGGATTTGCATTTCTCTAATGATCAGTGATGATGAGCATTTTTTCATGTGCTTGTTGGCCTCATATATGTCTTCTTTTGTAAAGCGTCTGTTCATATTCTTCGCCCACTTATAAATGGGCTTATTTTCAAACGAAATATTTAAATCCATTTTTATGCTTCTAGTTATTTTGCATCCCTACAGCCAAAACATTTATCAATTAGATATAAACAAAAGTATAAACAATAGAACACTAAGAAATAGCACAAAGCAATGGGATAGATGATGTTGTTCTGTTGGAGAAAAATTCTTCCTTGTCATGTGAATATATATTTGAGAAACAAGCTCTTGTGAGTCTGCCCTGCCTGTACTCTGCCGGGTGAATGAGTTTCCCACCACTAAAAACTTGTATTTATATAATGTGTCATAGTCTCATTAAGTCACATATATACATATATATAATAACATTAGACAATGGCAATTAAGATGATCAAAAGTGGTTATCTCAATGGTACAAAAGTCCTTTATATCAAGCTTATCAATAAAAATAGAAAAAAGTTATAAATATTTATATAGGACTTAGGAATTCATGAGGATACCTTTGTAAGCCTCAAGAGCTTGATAACCTACGGTTGAGAAACATTGCTTTAAGTTTCATCTGTGGCAAGATATCAGCAGTTGTTCCATGGATTTGCTGTCCTCATCGCTATGAAAACATCCAAAGAATCTGGTCTTTCTTGACAAGCCTAAGGCCAGGAAAGAGAATCACCAACAAGCTCAATATTGATGAGTTGTGTTTAGATTCTACTTCTCCAAACTGAAGCTTCCAGAAAAACATTTTCAGCCTGATTATGAGCCTTGATGAACTTGACCAGCCATTGAAAACGACCACTATTTCTTAAAAAAATTAAAGAGTTATCATATGACTGAGAAATTCTATTCCTGTTTTCCCAGAAGAAGTAAAAATATATTTCTACGTAAAAATGTATACATGAATGTTCATAGCGACATTATTCATAAAAGCTGGAAACTAGAAACAATCCAATGTGATCCTGTCTTATATGAAATAGCAGTAAGACTCTCTGTAAAAAAAAAAAAGAAAGAAAAAGAAAAATGCAGTATATCTAAGCAATAGAATATTATTTACCCATAAATATGAATAAAATACTGACAATATAGATGAACCTTGAAAACATTATGCTAAGTAAAAGAAGCTAAACACACAAGGATATATTTGTTTTATTCCATTTCCATAAAATGTTCAGAATAGAAAAATTCATAGAGACAGAAGGAAGACTGGTAATTTCCATGTACTGGCAGAGGGAGGAATTGAAAATGACTGCTAAGGAGAAAAGGTGTGTGTATGTGTGTGTGTGTGTGTGTGTGTGTGTGTGTGTATGAACATAAAAATGTTCTGAAGTTAGATAGTGGTGATGATTGCACAAGTTTGAGAATATTCTAAAATCCACTTGATTATATACCTTAAAGTAATAAATCTATGGTATGTGATTCGTATCTTCTTAAACAAAAAATATATATGTTAAAAATAATCTCTAATGAGATTTTCACAAAGTATTTCAAGAACATGAGCTGAAATTTTCCAGACCAAATATTTGTAGACGATCCAGACACAGTTAAAAGGATTAGAATGTCTTTATTGCAGGTTTTATGTGAAGAAGAGGTATATACACAGCAAAAGCAAAATCCAACTGGCAGCAGATTACTAATCTCTCTTTCACCATGCCAAGGAGCTGGGTCCATGTATGAGTCCATTTTCATGATCCTGATAAAAACATACCTGAGACTGGGCAATTTACAAAAGAAACAGGTTTAATGGATTTATAGTTCCATCTGGCTGTGGAGGCCTCACAATCATGGCAGAAGGCATAAAAGAACAAGTCACGTCTTATATCGAAGGCAGCAGACAAAGAGAGAGAACTTGTGCAGGAAAATCCCCTTTTTAAAATCATTAGATCTCATGAGACTTATTACCCATCAGAAAACAACATGATAAAGAACTGCCCTATTATCTATCAGTCGAAGAGATCTAATAAATCTATCTGTCCTCTATCAATCAATCAATCAATCAATCAATCAATCATCTATCCATCCATCCATCAAATCTATCTATCCATTCATCCATCCATCTATCAAATCTCTCATCTATCTATCGTCTATCTCTCTCTATATCTATCTTGTTAGTCTTCCCTGCATAGATAGAGATATCTATCTATCTATCTATCTATCTATCCATCCATCTACATGATAAGGGATAGAAAGAAAAACAGATTATGTGGACTGTATGATGTGATTACATGGAGGCTTAGGAAGTAGCACAATCTACTGTCTGTAAACTAAAAAGCCAGGAAAGTTGGCAGAATAATTTAGTCCAAGTCTTTTCAATAGGCCCAGAGACCAGGGAAACTGAAGATATAAATCCAAGTATGATAACAGCAGAAGATGACTTGACATGTCTCAGCTCAAGCAGCCAGGTAGGAAGCAAAAATAGGTTGCAATTTCCCTTCCATTGCCTTTCATTCCATTCAGGCCCTCAATGAATTAGATGCCCACTACACTGAAAAAGTCAATCTACTTTATTGATTTCACTGATTTGAATGTTCATCTCAACTTGAAACACCCTCACCAGCACACCCAGAAGTAATGTTTAATCTGGACCCCATGGCCAGCCAAGTTGACACATAACATTAACCATCAAATTGACAGCTAAGCTATTTGCTTATGTTCACCAAAAGGATGGCCTATTTAGTGATTGTGTTCTCTCGGAGTTGCCTGTAAGAATTGTATTGCACAATTATTACTTGTGGTCACCATTTCTGAAGGGATGAAGCTGAGAGACTTGCATTGTCATCCTGAACAGACCAGAAATGGTATGTGACATAGACAAGATAGCTGGCCTTGATAGGTCTCAGTTAACAAAATAGAAATAAGATCAGTTCTTCTCTTTTTCCAGCCCCATGTTTATCTCTTGCCACTGGCAATTAACCCTTTTGGATAAAGGGGTTTTTGTTGTTGTTTCCCCAGCATTTACTGAGGACAGTAAGTGACTCTCTCGTCACATGGATGGTAGGCTTTGACTGTCCATGATCGGAAAGCTTAGTAGGTCCATGGTAGAGAAAATAGAATGTCTCCAAGTCAATTTGACACAGTCTGCTTTCTTCTAGCTTCTTTAAGAAACTCTATGTCAGGATTAACACTTGGAAAAATATTCAAAGATATAAGTTCGCTGAAAGAAATAAACGTTGAACTACCATGAATGAAAATCTGTAACCACGTCAACTTCCTTACTGTGTCAGAATTACTCATCTTTCCTACTAGAAATACTGTTCATTGCTATTACAGAAATGGATGATTAAAAAGATGGTTTACTCTTTCTACAGCCCTAGTAGTGCACACAGTACCTGGCACAGAGTATGTCCCAGTAAATGTGGTTGTTGAACAACTGTTGACATTGTAAACTTTTAGCAATAGAGCTTGTGAAATGAACTATATGTACAGAGATGTCTAAAGTAAAGAGAAGGTGGGAAGGGTCAAAATTCCAACCTGAGTCAGGAAGGAGGTTGATTTCTACCTGGGGTGAAGGGATGCTGGTGATCTCTACTCTGCAGCTTACCTGAGAACCACAAGAAGAACAATGAGAACATCTCATTGTTGGAATCGTCCCTGTTGGAAATCTAGTAGGTGTGAGAAATAACTGGGACTATTATTTATTGTGGCCATGCGAAATGCCACTTTTAGACTGCTGCATAGAAACACACAAAAGACAGTATGTGCAGGTGGCTGTTGGAATAAGCTGATCTATGGCAGTCAAGTCATAGGTGAAGAGAAGCTGTGACCTCTCTAATCTGCTCCTCTCCTGTAGCTGTGACTCCACCCCGGTGAAACAGATGTCCTTGTAAAAGTGGCACATTTCATCTTCACCTGTCTGTGTAAATCTTTACTATCCTAACTATCAATATGGTCTCTCATGTTTGTGGTTTGGTAATCCATTAGGTTTCTGATCCAGTTCTTGCTCATTTTTAGAGTATTCTATTTAGGACATTTTATACACATAGCCCACATCAGTAGGCCAACCGTCACAGAGCACAGCACAGTTGAGCACGGCTGCCAAATTAGTGCTGACCCAGAGGTCCCAAGACATGCCCATGTTCTGCAGAAATAAAGATTTACTCCCCAGCCCGTCTCTTCTCCCTCCACTTTCCTGCACACACACACACATAAAAACTGTAGCCATAATTAATTACCTCAAGAATGTGTGATTTTACTGGGATTCCCAAATCCCAAAAAAGCCCCAGACTTTAGAAGCATCATTTAATTTTGGCCTCTGATCATCAGCCCTACTTGCTTCTCCCCAGGAAAAGATATCCCCACGCTCGCTATTTAAATCACTGTACCTCAATTCCAGAAGTAATACGGCAATCTCTGCAGTCTCTGGTGTTGTTCACTGTCTTTGTTTTACTCTGTTTCCTAGACACTTACTATAACAACAATAGTTAACCAATATTAGCTGGTGCTTTGAAGTTTGTTGTCTGTGAAGATCAGTGCTTCCATTGAAATAATTATGTTATCCTTAAAATAATTTCATTTCACAACTGGGAAATCATAGATGCAGAGAGGTGAGGCAATTTGTGCAAAATCATATGGTCAGTCGTAACAAAATCCACCCTCGGACAAAAGTCATCTGCCTCCAGAATTACATTTTTATTATCACAGAGCATCCTGTCTGCTGGCAAGAACTTCAACAGAAATCAACTGACCAGGCTCAAATCATGTAAATTGTAATTTCAGTGTTTATTTCTGTACTTAGTAATAAAAGGCTGTGAAGCAAGAGTGGGTACCTCTGTGCAGACCATGTAGAGTAAAAGGCAACATTACACTCACCAAAGAATCCAGATCAGACCTTGATTGAACACTTTGTTTAATGACTATCACCAGTTTCTTACTCAGGTGGGATGCACAGATGTGATACATTGCAATGTGTACCCTTCAAAATGTTTACAAAGAAGTTTGTGGACTAGACAGTGTATAGTTTTTGACCTTTCCCTTTATTGCTGGCTTGCAAACTTACAGTTCCACTAAGATGAAACACCCTTTTCTCTATGCCCCTTTGCCTCTTCACCAACCCTTCCCATGTGAAGATACAGTTAACAGAGCCCTTCTTTTTGTTTCTGTTCTCCTTTCCATAGATTTGTCTGTAATTAGTGTTTGCCATGTGATACTGAAGGCAGTTACTTAATTGCTAACTTCTCTTGAAACCATAGTTCTTGAAGGTAGGACCATTCTGACTTAGCCTTGTATTTTTTGACATAAAATATCAGTAAATTTGCAGATGTTTGGTATTGATAATTAGGAGGTTAAATTATTCAGACAAGCAAAACTTTACAATCTGTTCATCATCCACTATGTCAGCAGAAGTTTTCCTAAATAAAAAAGTCATCATGTTTATTTATTTGCAGAATTGCCTTCCCTTTTGTTTTACTCTGCCTTGCGCAAATGTTTTAAATAAACACAAATACTCCAGCATCTCCCTAGAAGTCAGTCCCTCTGATAAACGAGTATTTAAATAAATTTCTATGACAGGCTGAATAAGGGTCCCCAATGATGTCCATGTCCAAATTTCTGGAACCTGAGAATGTGTTAGCATATATGGTAAAAAAAAATGACTTTGTAGATGTGACTAAGTTAAAGATCTTGAGATCAGATATGATCAGGATTGTCCTGGTAACCACAGTATAATCATAAGTGTCCTTCAAATACAGAGGCAGGAGGGTCAGGGTAAGAGTAAGAGGCATGGGAATGGAGGTAGTTTGGAGTGACTCAAGGATGGATCTACAATATGGGGAGTCTCTAGAAGGTGAAAGAGCCAAGGAAACAGATTCTTCTCTAGAGCCTCTAGAACAAACCAGCCCTGTAAACACCTTGCCTTTAGCCCACTGATAGGGTTTGGTTTTGTGTCCCCACCCAAATCTCAACTCAAATTATAATTCCCTTGTGTTGAGGGAGGGATCTCGTGGGAGGTGACTGGATCCTGGGGGCAGTTTCTTCTTGCTGTTCTCCTGATAATGAGTTCTCTCGAGATCTGACAGTTTAAAAGTGGCACTTTCCCCTTCTCCCTCTCTCTCTCCTGCTGTCATGTAAGACATTCCTTGTTTCTTGATATGGTTTGGCTGTGGCCCCATCCAAATCTCATCTTGAATTGTAGTTCTCATGATCCCCATGTGTCATGGAGGGGATCTGGTTGCAGGTAATTGAATCATGGGGCAGGCAGTTTCCCACATACAAACAATTCTCAGGTGAGTAAGTTCTTACAAGACATGATGGTTATATAACGGGCTTCCTCCCTTGCTGGCACTCATTCTCCTGCCACTCTGTGAAGAGGTGCCTTCTGCCATAATTATAAGTTTCCTGAGGCCTCCCAAGCCATGCAGAACTGTGAGTCAATTAAACTTCTTTTCTTGACAAATTATGCAGTCTCAGAGAGGGAGGGAGAAAAAAATACACAGTCTGGTGTATTTCTTCACAGCAGCATGAAAATGGACTAAAATGCTTCCCCTTGTCTTCTGCCATGATGATAAATTTTCTGAGGCCTCCCCAACCATTCGGCACTGTGAGTCAATTAAACCTCTTTTCTTTATAAATTACCCAGTCTCAGGTATTCTTTATAGCCCTGTGAAAACAGATTAATACACCCACTCAGACTGATTTTGGATGGCTGATACCCACATTTTCAAGGTTATACATTTTTGCCATGTTCAGCCACTACGTTTGTAGCAATTTGTTCTGCTTTGATAGTAATAGGAAATTAATGCACTCTCTTTTCAAAGCACAGTATTGTCCCTAATAACAGAGTTGAAAATCATGGGATACTGAAAAAAAAATGAAACGGCTCCCTAGCTAACACACTAATAGATCCCAGCTCCCTAGCTAACACACTAATAGATCCCAGCTCCCTAGCTAACACACTAATAGATCCCAGCTCCCCTTCCTTATGTGGACACCCTCATCGTATAAAGGAATGGGGTGGAATTGGGAGGCACCTATGTTATTTTATCTTTTAAATATCATTAAATTCTTTCTAATTCAGGTTTGGATGAAGGCAATACCTATTTTCTATGATGAAGGGCATAATGAATCAAAAGAATTTTCACATGTACACTGACTAGTGTTCTATCTGATTTTTAAACATATGGCTCTTTTTGGTCATCCACAGTACTGATTTTTAAAAGGTTGTGGAGGGTGAGGGCAGGTGCAGTGGCTGATGTCTGTAATCCCAGCACTTTGGGAGGCCGAGGTGGGCTGATCACCTGAGGTCAGGAGTTTCAGACCAGCCTGGCCAACATAGCAAAACCCTGTCTCTACTAAAAAATACAAAAATTAGCTTGGTATAGTTGTGGGTGCCTGCAATTCCAGCTACTCAAGAGGCTGAGGCAGGGAGAATAATTGCTTGAACACTGGAGGCAGAGGTTGCTGTGAGCTGATGGCACCACTGTACTCCAGCCTGGGCCATAGAACACAACTCTGTCTCAACAACAACAAAAAGATGGGGGGGCACCACGTCCTGGTAACCTTAACAATACCCATACCAGCTTTGCCAGTACTATCCTTTTCTTTTATTCCACTTCCTTTCCCTTTCCTCAGATTGGATCTCCAGGAGGGGAAGTTGTCAGAGTTCTGTTCACACACACCACTTCTTCCAGCCGAAAGAACAAAAGGGCATTGACAGATTCCACGTACTATTGGGAAAATGGACTTTCCTTCCTTCACTCCCGCCCTCGCCCTCTCGATGGTGGTGAGAACCATTCCCTGCCAAGCAATTAACATTTCAGACTCATTTTCTCAACTTTATAAAACCTTTCATTCCTGATCTTTTATTTGGGCCATGTTTTACTTTTCATAATACATTTTTCATAATTTATCATTCATTTACATTTCAATTAAGGATGCTGGCTGTTTGTAAAAGCTACCCTGATGGAAGAGTGTGAACTAAATTATTGAAGTTGCTATAATCTGCACTTCCATTACCACCTCATTTACCCTAATGACACTAAAAAGATTGTCGCCTTCAATATAGCTCATCCCAGTAATAGAAATTCCCTCTGGAGTTCAGTACACTCAGATATTTGCATGTGCTGTTGGATATGTTAATGAGGCAGCTGCTGACTGGACTTCACCATAGGAAACTTCATCCATGAGAGTCTCAAACGAATGTAAAACTGTTTGCAGGGCCTCCCCAGAAGACACCCACAGGCTTGAATAATGAACATTTAACAAGAAAGCCACTGGATTACCACTGCCATAGTATTAATTCCCTGGTCTTCTTTGACACCCATTTTACACATATTATTTTGCTTTAAGCCGGGGAGAGAGGATGGGCAGAAAGGCAGTAAAGTATTCTCAGCACCTACTGTGCATTTCATCACCCAAGAGTTCCAAAGCTATCAGGGAAAACTGTCATGTAGGGAAATAAGTATTATGTAAATTAGAAAAGCGAAGAATGGAAGAAAAAAACATTTATCGACTTTCTAATATGTTTGATGCAATGTACAAATGTATTTCCTTTCTAATATTTTCTGCCTTACCTTATCCCTTGCCTTTATTAACAACAGATAAAAATAATAGCTAATCATTATTGCAGATGTGTTACGCATTCAGAGAGCAGATGCTGCTGGTGGCCTGCTCATGCCCTCTCAGCATGACCTTTCCAGTGTGCAGTGACCCTGCTTCCAAGGAACAGCATCTGCATTTCTTTGCCTAAGGGATTTCTTTGGTTGTCAGCGCCCACTTTGCCAACCTTAGCGACAAACCAAAAGTGCCAGAGAATTAATACACAGATTTCTCATCCAAAGACTAATGGGACATAGTATATAAACACCCCATTTTCCTCACCTCTCAGCAGGACTAACTCTGCATGTCTTGTACACATGGGGGTTAGCTCCCATCACGCACAGTTTTAGTAGTCTGATAAGTCACCTTGTATCAACTTCCTTCTTATACTTGCCTTACCAGTCACCTGTAGGTGTTTTGTAATATCATCTCTTCAATAAACTATTTGCACTTAAGTCCTAGTTCCTGGCCTTGTACTGTGGCCCAGACATGCTTATCTGAAATCCTTCCTAAGACATTCAATCCTGTCCCTAACCTCTAACTGGGAATCTGGATTCATGGTCCCTGGATACATTCAGACAGATTACCCAAGTATTGCCTGACTGTATTTCTGCTTATTTTACTTTCAAACCTTGTTTATTTTTTTCACTTTCAGAATGTTGTAGTGAGTTGAATTGTGGCCCCTAAAAAGTATATCTATGCAGAACCTCAGGATACGACCTTATTTGAAATAAGCATTCCTGCAGACATAATTTAGAATCTCAATATGAGATTACCTTGTATTAGGGCAATAAGATCTAAATTTAATGATGAATATCCATATAAGATGCAGAAAATGGGAGGACACAGACACTCAGAAAGGAAGATCATGTGAAAACGAAGAAGGAGATTAGAGTTATGCTGCCACATACCAAGGAATGCGAGTGGCCAGCAGCCAGCAGAATCTAGAGAGGAATGAAACAGATTCTTTTTAAAGTCTGCAAAAAGCACCAACTCTGTTGACACCTTGATGTCAGAATTCTGGCATTCAGAATTGTGAAAGAGTAAATTGCTGCTGTTTTTAGCCAGCCAGTTTATGGTGAAGTATTGTAGAAGTCCTACAAAATGAATACAGAAGTCACCTGTATTTTTCAGGGCTCTACAGAGAAACAGAATCAATAGTATACATATCCATGTATACTACTGAACACACACACACACATATATTCAAATTATTTATTTTCTTATTATAGGAATTGGCTTAGTGGTCTCATGATCTGCCATGTGCAAACCGGAGAAACAGTACAGCCCGTGGTGTAATTCAGTCCGAGGATGAAGGTCAAAGAAGCAGTAATGATGATGTTATCCATTTATGTATTCATATAGTCTTCACTTCTTCACCAGTAATTACCTACCCTTTTCTTCATTCAACAGGTGCCTTCATACTGTGTAAGCACCTTAGTAAACATCAGGACTTACAGGATATCTTGGTTATTCCCCTTTCCATTGGATGAGGCAGGTGGACAATGGAAAGGTGGACATCATTCTGGATAATACACAACTTACAGACAATGAAGAGGAAGTTTCACTAAGATGGGAAGAAGGAGGTCTCTAAGCCTTGTGGCCCCTGTCAATGGGAAGGCTAGAACTAGCATTTGGTCTTAAATGGACAATGAATATGAGGACGGGAGTTATGAATAGGGATAAAAGGCCTGAAAGGCATAGTTGCTGAGTTGAGTGGGCTGTGGTTAGGGGAATATCAAGCCAGTCTGGGGCTGGGAGGTCACCAAAAAAGTGTTTCTTAGGCCACGGGCTGCTGCAGAGTGCTACCAGGTGTTCTCATACTGACACCACTGACCATCTGTGCCACCAGCAAGAGAGGCGCCTCTCTCCCTCAATGTCTGTCAAACACTCTCCACTGCAAAAATTTAGCATCAAGCTGGCAGTACAAGGGAAATTTTTAAAGAAACATGCCCATTGTCTCAGAGAACATATTAGAGGGTGAATTTGAAACTAAGAGACAATAAATTGAAAACAGGCAAAGAAAGTAGATGTGGCTTGCCCACAATCATGCAGTACCTTAGCGGCATAGCCAGGATGAGAATGAGGACTCTTGGGCTGTACCCCAGAGCTTTTTGTCACTGATTAGCTTCCCTTTAGCTCAGTCAAGTATACCCATAAAGTGGAAAAGCAGATGAAAGGGCAGAGGTATTTGTCAAATGCCTGCTTCATCCCATTGGCTTCAAGTTAATTATGTCATTTAATTTTTGCAACGGCACTAAGCAAATAGGGATTTTCTGACCATTTTAGAGGTAGACTTGGATTAGAATCTGCAAGACTGACAGCTGATCCCAAAGATACTTTATACAGTCCTGGGCAGAAATGCCCAGAGGAACCAGATTAGGAAATAAAAAATGGAACTGGGATTCTTAAAGAAATCTTTCTCCTGTATGTTTCCTGATTGGCCTGAGACTTTGGCCTTGGAATGACCCACCGCCATCCAGGAAAACCTTTGCAGCCTCGTTCCTGCCTTTGATCATTCTGGAATATTATTAAATCAATGGCATAGGACACTCTGAATACCAGGTGAAGCCAAATGTTTCTTGTACCGTAACTAAAATTTTTAAATTAACACAGCAATGTTATTAATACCATCAACATCATCTAGTATTCTTTTGATTTGGAGACAGATTGAAGGACAGAAGTTTGAATAGAGGCAATGAAACTTAGTGGAAAAATTGTCTGTAACAGAGACAAAAGGCCTGGATTTAGACCAAGCTCTAAAACTTGCCAGTCTTGGGGCCTCAAAGAAATTATGTCATTTCATATAGTGTCCATATCTTTCTTAGTTCTGCTGGTTTCCAATATTACGAAAACATACTGAAAATGTAGTAAATTATAGTATTATTTGAATTAATAATTGCCCTTCTCTGTGGATTACCACACAGCCCCAGATATCAGATTTAACCATGTGACTTTGTTATGGCCAGAGAAATGTAAGGAGGCATCACATGACATTTTTGTGTAGAAACATCAAGAGCCATTCTGTGATTCCATCAGTTTCTCTTTTCTCTCTGCTGTGCAACTGGCAGATGGAAGTTGCCCCTTCAGCCGCAGGAACCAGGATAAGTATGATAGGGAACAGAACCACAGCCAAATGATGAGAGACGAAGAGCAAGGGTGAGAAAAGGATCTTTGTTGTTGAAATGTCCTGAGCTGTGGGAAGTATTTTTAACTGCAGCATAGCTGAGTCTAGGCTGACTTCTACAGGTGAAATTAACCTACACATATAGCGCTCCTTACAGCATATTCTTATTTTTTGCTAAAATGTATATTTATTGGGCACTGTTGATACAGTAAGGAATAAGACAGACATATTGCTCGATTCCTTGGACCTCACATTATATAAGGAGAGGAAAGGCAACAAAGAAATAAACAAAAACAAGAACAAAAACAAACAACATGGTCATTTGAAATTTTCCCAGATAAATTAGTCTCGCTAAATGTCTGACACTTTCAGAACTCAGAATTTGCATGAGAGGTTGTATTTTGCCAACAGGTTTTACTCTACCCTTTTTACCAATTCAGCCTCAACATCGATCTCTGCAACGAAAACTTCCTGACTCCACTGTACAATTAACTTCCCCATTCTTTAAGCCCTACCATGCCAAGAGTTAGTCAATGTTTTAACCCCAGATCTAGCAAAAGACCTTAAAAATTCTTAAGTCATTTGAAAATACTTACATTGAATAAAAACATTGTCTAAATCACAGGCCTATTGTATGGATGCAATGAAATCATTTATCTGTAAATTATGTTTTAAGAATTTAAAAATAATAATGTAAAGAATATTCAATATAAAAAATCTGCTCACTAAAAGATCAGAGAACAGACTACAAAATTATATGTATAGTGTAATATAATCTAAAACATAGATTTAGATATAGGTATGGCTGTAGACATACAGAGAGTTGTAGATTCTTACATCTATTTGGTGATATTTGAGGTGACATTTGTTACCTTCTTTTTTTCTATAATTCCCAAATGCATTCTCAGTAGATAGCAATTTAGTTATTATAAAAATAAGAACTGTGCTTGAGAAGTCAATTCTTGGGATTTCTGGGATCCAAGAGCAAAATATGCTTCAGGGTAAGAATAGTATGTGCTTTACATTTGTTAGCAAAGCTTAGTAGTTACGTATTTAACAAAAGCAGAAAGTGACCTACGACCTGTTCACCATTTGAAGGATTATATAAAGATTGTCTCATTTACCTTCATTGTGTCTCTGTAAAATAAGTAGTATAATCTTCTCAATTTTACAGATAAGGTGTTAGAAGCACTGATTTGTTGAAAAACTTCCCAGAGTCACACAGCTGTAACTTGCACAGCTGTTCTTCAGACTTGGAAAGTTGACTTCTAGAGTCCAGAAGTTTAAGTCCTATACTAACGGTTTTCAAGGTACGTTTCCAAGACCAGCAGCAGGGTGTCACCTGGAAACTTATTACAAAGACAAGTTATTGAGCCAACTTCAGACCTACTCATTGGAGCTCAAGGTGGAATTGTGATGGGATCAGATACCTGAGTGATAACAAGCTTTCCAGATGAGTCTATGCAGGCTCAGACTTGAGGATCAATATCTATACTGTGATGCCTTCCCAAATAATGAGAACACTCAAAAGCCTGTGGTTTGGTATTGCACATGCCACTGAGTTATGCTGTGATCTCACTTGCCTGTTTGGCAAATGAATTTAATAAACTTTCCTATTGAACTCAAATCGAGTGTCGAGGCAGATACCAGAGGGAAGGCACAACCATAAAAATGAAACAAATCAGTAGAAAGGTTCTATTTCAAAGGCATAAGACATTGAGGTTTTGTCAAACATAGTGTGACCTGCACAGACACCTGGCCATTTATCAGGGAAGGTACTATTTAAGTTTCATTCTCAAAATAAGGTAGGAGAGATTCAATGAGACAAAGTGTGAGAAGGCCCCTGCAGATAGACTGCACAAAGCTGAGGTGTGTAAGACTAGGGAGTCTGGGTGTGATGGCTGGGGCACAGTGCACATGGGCAGAGCCTTGCCATGAGTTGAGACATAAACAGGGCCACTGTGTCCCATGGAGAACTTGGGAGGCTTTTGAAGGATCTAACACTATTACATGCCAAATTGAGAAACTGAAATATTTTCAGTTTAATTTATACATATCAACCAGAAAAATCTACCTGCAATTTTCTACAGTGCTCAATAGTTATCTTAAAAATAAAATTCTTCCTTCGTGCCAATGCGAATATTTACCTGTTACTACTAAAATCACATAGAATTGCAAAATCTCTTTAATATTCAAGTGGCAATTTTGATTACCCCAAAGACAAAAACTACTTTAGAAATTCTCAACTTTGTGTGCTTTTATTGCCTCTGCTAAGAAACTGAGCCATGCTCATAATAATTAAATGACAAAGGGTCCTACCTCTTCAGCTTATTGCAGCTCTTTGAAACTGCTCTTTAGAAATCCTCTCCCTGTCTTCAGAGCTGATACTTATCCTGGGCGCCATAGAGAGCAGTCACAGCGGCACAAACCATTTAAGGCTTTGGTCTATCTTTCTTAGTTCTGCTGGTTTCCAATATTCTGACAGATTTACCTATTTACACCCTTTCTCCATCCTTTATATGTATTGTACTGTACATAAGTCTTTTCCTAACTAAACTGTGAATTCTGGGTACCACTCATCCTTCCTCACCAAACGCCGGTACTCCCCCAAACCCGCTCTGAGGTCATGTCCCTAACATAACCCTTCATTCTGTTTTCTGTCTGAGCTTTACTTCTCAGTTATAATGCCTTCCTGCATGCAGGCATTGGTTTTACAAACATTTTACCCTGTGCCCATTCATTATTTCATTCAACAATTAATTTGGATCACAATTTACAGATGCTTTCACATTTCGAACAATCCTTAATGACTATTCCATCTCTAATTCTCTACAGTTACATGGATCTAGTAGGCAGGAATTCTGTTCTATTTCTCACTCTGACGATTACTAGTTGTAGGATTGAGCGATGCATTGCTCCTCTGTAGGTCTCAGCCTTTATACACATAACGTTGGCTCTTCTATAATGAAAGTTCAACTCTGTGAATTGACTGCATTCATGAAGCATCGCTGCAAGGCAAAAAATCCCACTTCTGTACATCAGAGCCACAGGCTGATCAGATATCTACAATTCACATTAGAGAAAAACATTCTGCACTTTGCCTGTGATTTGCACTTTTGACATTTCCAGTGGTGTTCACTCACCCGCCATCCAAACAGCAGCATTGCCTCATTCACATTAAATAAATCAGAGGTAAAAGCAGAAATCAAGGGAATTGTTCGGCAGATGGCTCAGATTCCTCGGCTGTATCATTGCTGATCTAGGAGACTAAAATTTTTGTACCACAAGATAAGTATCAAATTATATGCAAATGGGACTTCAGAGCACATAACCTACAGTAGGTTCTAAGACATCAAGTGAATTGTTTTCATTTTTGATTCTTTCTGGTGTATGGAGTTGACAGTAAACATTTGACACTCTTGACAAATAATAATCTGTTTAATCAGTGCAAGCACCAAAATCCAGATAGCTCATTCGGATATAAATTTCAGGCAAAAAGTCAAGGGCTGTTGTCTGAGTTGCCAGAGAAAAGGAAAAATATCTGATCGGAGAGCTAGAAATTAGGTTTTGGTCTGCAGTGCAATTATTAATTCATACAAGAAGTTTTACCAAGTACCACGGTATCTCTTCCATGGTTAATGCATCTGAGAAATGGAGCTGGCAAGCCTTTCCTACACACAGGGGTGCCAGGGAGAATAAAATGAATTGATTAATGTGAATATGCAAGAATTCTTCTTTTCCATAAAGTTTCAAAGTGAATCCAGAGAAAATGGCCCAATGCAGCTCATAGAAAAACCCAAGGGTAGCATATTGCTCCACCTCAGAATGTCTCAACTTTGGTACTGTTGACATTTTAGACCAGAAGATTCTCTGTTGAGTGTAGGGGTGAGAGGCTGCCTTGTGCATTGCATGGTGTTTAGCAGCCTCCCTGGGCTCTGCTCCCTAGATTTTGGTAACAACTCCCTACACACAGACATTGCCAAATGTTGCTGAGAGACCTCTCTTTTTTTTTTTTATACTTTAAGTTCTGGGGTCCATGTGCAGAACGTGCAGGTTTGTTACACAGGTATACATGTGCCATGGTGGTTTTTTGCATATCCATCACCCCGGCATCTATATTAGGTATTTCTCCTAACGCTATCCCTCCCCTATCCCCCCACCCATTGCTATCCCTCCCCTAGCCCCCCACCCCCTGATAGGCCATGGTGTGTGATGTTCCCCTCCCAGTGTCCATGTGTTCTCATTGTTCAGCACTCACTTGCCAGTGAGAACATGTGGTGTTTGGTTTTCCATTCTTGTGTCAGTTTGCTGAGAATGATGGTTACCAGCTTTATCCATGTCTTTGCAAAAGATACGAACTCGTCCTTTTATATAGCTGCATAGTATTCCATGGTGTATATGTGCCACATTTTCTTTATCCAGTCTTTCTTTTCTTTCAAGATGACTGCTGCTAGATCCTACTGATTCCATGTTTCACCTTTGTCTCTTTGGGGATTGAATCTCAAATCTGAGAAACATGCACAGGTGATCATTCTCCAGGGGATTGGCTCACAGTGACTGAGCTTATATGGGACAGATAAATAAATCTATTACCAATTCAAAAGTTTCAACTAAAAATAAAAAATGGTAGCTGCCTCCACTGGAGTGCCCTGACAGGCTGATCCATGCATTCTCTCTGTCCAGTAATGTACACAAGAAACCCAGTTCCTTTTTTTTTTTTTTTGAGAGAAGGAAGGAAAAAAAAGGAGTGAAGGAGAGGAAGAAAGAGGAAGAAAAAGAAGGAGCAAGCATGGAAATGTTGCTTTATTCTAAAGAATGGGTATTAATAATGGCCAATCAATATTTCATTTAAACCTAAGAGTAGATGTGATGTGGTATTGACAAGAATGTATATTTTGTGTATTTAAAGTGGAGAGCTCTATAAATATTTATTAAGTTTACTTGCTCCAGATCTGAGTTCGAGTCCTGGATATCCTTATTAATTTTCTGTCTCATGGAGTCTAAGTCTCTATGTATCTGGGTGTTAGGATCATTAACTCTTATTGTTGCATTAATCCTTTTACCACTATATCTTTGTTGCTTTAAAATCTATTTTATCAGATGTGAGAATTGCAACTCCTCTGCTTTTTATTTATTTATTTATTTATTTATTTTTGCTCTCCATTTGGTTGGTAAATCTTTCTCCATCCCTTTGTTTTGAGTCTTTGTGTATCATTGCATGTGAAATGGGTCTGGATGTAGCATACCATTGGGTTTTGGCTGTATCTTTTGATTGGGGGATTTAGTTAATTTAAATTTAGGATTACTGCCATTTGATGTTAACTGGCTTTTATCCATTCATTTATGTAAATTCTTCTTTATGTTGATGCTGTTTACTTTTTGGTATATTTTTAGAAAGGCTAATACTGGTTGTTTCTTTCTATGTGTAATGCTTCTTTCAGAAACTCTTGTAAAGCAGGCCTGGTGGTAATAAAATCTCTGAGTACTTGCTTGTTCATAAAAGATTTTATTTTTCCTTCGATTGTGAAGCTTAGTTTGGCTGGATATGAAATTCTGGGCTGAAAGTTCTGTTCTTTAAGGATGTTGAATATTGGCCCCCACTCTCTTCTGGCTTGTAGAGTTTCTGCTGAGAGATCTGCTGTAAGTCTAATAGGCTTCCCTTTGTGGGTAACCTGACCTTTCTCTCTGGCTGCCCTTAGTATTTTCTCCTTCGTTTCAACCCTGGTGAATCTAATGATTATGTGCCTTAGGGTTGCTCTTCTTGAGGAATATCTTTGTGGTGTTCTCTGTATTACCTGGGGTTGAATATTGTCCTGCTTTGCTAGGTTAGGAAAATTTTCCTGAATAATATCCTGAAGAATATTTTCCAGCTTAGATTCATTCTCTCTGTCACATTCAGTTACACCTATCAAACGTAAATTAGGTCTTTTCACATAGTCCCACATTTCTTGGAGACTTTGCTCTTTTCTTTTTATCCTTTTTTCTCTAATCTTGTCTTCTCGTTTTATTTCATTAAGTTGGTCTTCGACCTCTGATATCCTTTCTTCTGCTTGATCAATTTGAGTGTTTAAACCTGTGCATACTTCTCGGCATTCCCATATTGTATTCTTCAGTTCCATTAATTCACTTATATTCCTCTCTAAATTGTATATTCTCATTAGGATTTCATCAAATCTTTTTTCAAAGTTCTTAGTTTCTTTACATTGGGCTACAACATGTTCTTTTAACTCACAGAAGTTTCTTATTATCCATCTTCTGAAGCCTGATTCTGTTAATGGGATGCACTTGTTCTCCATCAAGCCTTATTCCCTTGTTGATGAGGAACTGTGATCCTCTTTAGAGGGAGAGGCATTCTGATTTTGAGTATTCTCAGCCTTTTTACGCAGGTTTCTTCCCATCATTGTAAATTTATCCACCTGTCGTCTTTGTAATTACCAACTTTCAAATTAGGTCTCTGAGTGGATGTCCGAGTTGTTAATTCCCAGGGCCAAAATATGAGCAACCCACTGTGCTGGCCAAAACAGTTCCTAACGCCAAGAAACCCAGTTCCTAACATAAGATTGCTTGATAAGAAGCCTCGGTTCAGAGCAAGGTGAGTGAGTTGCTTCATCCCCAGAGTTTTCTCCATGGATCCAGGGAAGTCTGGGCCAGTTCTCAGATGCCTCTACCATGAAGAAGAAGAGATGGCATGGTACTCACTTTTCATCTGGAGACTGCCTAGGTTAGCCGGTTAGAATAAGAAGCCCCTGTGAGGTTCTGAAGCCATGATGACAAATTAATTTTCTTTGGTGTTTTGCAATTTTTGTGTCTGTGAGCTCCCTGCTTCCCTTCCCTTACACATATGTTTATGCGGGGAAGAGGGGGTTGAGTAAAACCTCATTGATGAAACAGCAGCTTTCTTCATTGCAATTATACTTATAATGTACGTTTTCTACAGTTTATTTAATTGTGAAAAAAACATTCATTCCATGTTGTAAGAATTTTTGCTATGCAAAAGCTAAATGGTGGACAGTTTTGTTTACCTGTCCTGACGTACTTGTGTTTTTATTTCTGACGATTCTGAAAAGGGAGCAGCTGGATCAAGGGAAGTGTGTGTTTTTAATTAAAGGTGCCAAAAACAATAAGAATGCTGATGGTCATGCTAATCATGATGATGATAAGTAAGAAACACACCAGCATTGTTTAGAATGAGTTCATAGAAACCATCAACTTGCTGTGCTCCAGTTAACAAAGGCTCTCACACTTGCATGAACAGGGATCAAGTGGGATTGCAGGAGCCCCTTGCACTTAGTGAAGCTCCCACCCTCCCTCTCCTCCACCCAAACCCCTGAGTTCACCACCACTGTCTGCCTTGAGGTCATCCAGGCTAACTTCAAGTGCCCTTTACTATTCTTACTTTGGTCCCTGCAGGAGTTCTGGAAGTCTCAGTTCATCTTTGATTCCCTGAATTCTAATCTCCACGTGGCTCCTTGGGCAGTGAGACAGGACCACCCTGACCGGAGCATTCTCCCTCACCTTATTATCTTGCTTTATTTTTCTTCTTAGCAACTATCAAGACCTGCATACTATACTTGTGCTTATTTATCAGATGACCTTCCCCTATTGTAATATTGAGTATTTTCTCTAAGGTCTAAGAGGGCAAATAGTTTCTGTGTTATTCACGGCTTCATCCTAGCACCTAGAACAATGTCTAGCATACAAAAGATGTTTAATAAATAGAGAAGAACAAACGAGTGTATAAGCTGATGGATACATGGAGATGTGTAAGACAGAAACTAACTGCTTTTGAAATGTGGAGAACAAAGAGGTAAGAGGAATGTGCGTTGGGGAACATCAGGGGAGGATTCATGAGGAAGGTAGAAATGAGACAGAGCGGTGCCAGCCCCATCACTGACCTCTTCATCCAACAACTGTACACTCCCCACTCCACAGATTATACAGACAAGTTACTTCACCTCTCTATGCCTCAGATTTCCCATCTGTAAATTGGAGGTAATAAAAGTACCCACTTCATAGGGTCATGGAAAGACTATTAGTTAATATGTGTGCCGTACATATAGGAAGTGCTGTGTACGTGTTACTTACCGTTGTTATCTCCAGCATAACAACTAGTGTATCTTCTTCGTGTGGATTTGCGCCTAACATATGGTAGGTGTGTCATAATATGTTTTGAAGGTCTGTCTGGGCTTAGTAGTGAGAAGGTGCACAACAAAAATGAAGCTGCACAGACAATCATATTCATGACACATTGGAAAGAAGGAGGAAAATTTAAAGTGTTTAATATTGAAGATTCATCCTCCTAACTCCTATAAAGAATTAAAAGAGAGGGGAACATCACACACTGGGGTCTGTTGGGGGTGGGGGGCTAGGGGAGGGATAACAGAGGTGGGGAGATTGGGGAGGGATAACATTAGGAAAAATACCTAATGTAGGTGATGGAGGTTGGAGGCAGCAAACCACCATGGCGTGTGTATACCTATGTAACAATCCTGCAAGATCTGCACATGTACCCCAGAACTTAAAGTAAAATTAAATAAAATTAAAATTAAAAAAAAAGAATTAAATGTTCTACCTTATGATCTTTTGGGAAAGAGAACTAAAAACTTAGGTATTTAAGAATAATATACTTTAAAATCAGGAAACAAAAATAGGACTTGGTTAATTATGCTTATTACTCTTAATTACAATCAAATAAAAGACTCAAATGTATGAAGTTTATGTTGCTGTTCATTGTGAAAGATCATACGCTTTAGAGAGACGGGGCACGGGGCAGGCGTGGATAATATGAGGTTGCTACTAGATACAGGTCCTTGGCAATGAGCTCATGACCAGCGAATGCGCAGTGTCTCCCAGCCCACCTTTCTTCATGTGTTAACTTTGGAAATGATTTTTATACTACCAATTCCACCAGGCTCTTCAAAGAATGAGATGAGTTAATAAATGCAACGCCACTGTGCAAAATAAAAAAGATTATGCAAATTTGAGGAGTTTATTATCAGAGGAAAATTGGAGTAAGTTCAAGGGAATTTTTTCTCTACTATGATTGTCCCTGGTGGAAAAAGTATGTGTCAGGGTTTTTAAATGATGAGGAAGTGATCCGTGGACATAAGAACTTTCCCTATTTCTGACATTTTCTGTTTTTTTTTTTTTTCTGTTTTCTCTGAACTTAAATAAGACCCTGTGTTCTGCTGACAAGAAAAAAAAATACTAAACCCCTTTATTTCTCTGAATACACAGATAGATGGTAAGAACCTGAGAATGACTCAGCCCCTGGCAAGATCATTTCATACTGTTCAGAATCCACTCTACCTCCTGCAGGGCAGAGTTAAAAAAAAAATAGCTCTTTCTGTTTTTCCCTCAAGGTGAGAAATCATAAAATGAAAATAGAGACAGAATAACACAACTAGAAAAATATAGCCAAGAGCTCAAGGATTCTCAGGCTGCCAATTTGGCTGCAGAAATGAAGCATGGGACGGCTGCTGAGTGTCTGGGCTGGCCAGAGAAGATGAGGAAGTGAATGAGTGGCCCTTAACTGAGTGGGTGAAAAGGAAGACCACATCTGGGCCAGAGCCCCCCACTCTGCCTCAACAGACCTGTGTTGCCATAGCCACGTCCCTATAAAGGAGCACAGGAACTTTGACCATGGGATTAATCATGGTAGGAGAAGCCTGGCAGAAAATATGAACACATTTAGAGAGATGGTACAGTGAAAAGCATGATGACCTTGAAGACAGGGGGCCTGGGTGTGTGATCTATGTTATGCATTCAAAAAATTTTACTGAATGCTTACTATGTGTCAGGCATGTGATAGTGCTAGGAATATAAAACATTGGTAAGATTAGGTCCATGATAGGAAAAAAAAATGTTAGCCTCTTAGAAAGAAACTCTAACAACCACCATGGCACGTGTATACCTATGTAACGAACCTGAATGATCAGCACATGTGCCCGAGAACTTACAGTATAATAAAGAAATTTTTTTAAAAAAGAAAGAAACTCCAGACTACTGAAATACATCATGGGAGGTATGACAGTTTAGGTGGGTCAGAGGGAGTAGAATGGATGCTCTATGATTTAGCCTGGGAGCTATGGGGAATGCAAGGGATCGGAGGAGCCCTTCTGGAAAGTTGAATCTAGAGGAGTCAGTGCTGTTTACTAGGAGCAGACACGCCCTGGGGACCCCAACCTTTTCCCAGAATACATTCTTCTTTTGTGTTCCCGGCTCAGAGAATTACATCACCATTCACCTAGCTTCCTGAGCTATCACAAACTTGAATGTCAACCTGGATGCTTTTCTTCCCTTCACCTGACACATCGGGTCTTATAGGTGAACCCATCTGTGGGCCAGCATGGAGGTGGGAGTGACTGGGCTGAGTGCAGGGGCTGACTCAGAATCAGGAGGATGAAGCTGGATTAGAAATGTGGAAAAACACTACTCAAAGGCGTGAATTTTCTCTTATGTGTACTCATTGATGGCTTTTTCCCTTCAGCCAGCCTAACTAGAAATAAATAATTTTCAAAAACTCCATAAACTAACTTCAAAGCACTCAATGATCTGTAGCAAACAAACAACAGCAAAACAACAGCATTTCACAAAGCAAATGTGAAGGAAACTGAAGAAAATGAGAAGAGGACCCGCATTGTTATGCAAGGGATTTTAAATGTTTCAGTGCAGACCTCTCAGCAGCTCTGGGAGACAGGTGGTACTGACATCTCCAGGTCATGAATCCGTGTGCCTGGGGATTAGAGATCCATGGTCATCAAGTGAACAAACAACCACAAAGTCAGACCTACCTGCCTCCCATCATATCTTGCAGAATGTAATGTAGCATTAGCACTATTAACTATGAGGCGGGGGTACCCCCCATCCTTTGCCATTTATCGAAAGCACTTGCTTGGAAAAGTTGATTTTTGCCATACGCAGAACACGGCTTAGAAATTATAAGATGTATTGACTTAAGTAAAGACAATTGCTCTCCATTTTTAGCTTCAGTTTCCTTGTATTAAATAATTATTGCAAAACTAGGAAGTGTGGTCAGGAAATAAGCAGGTAAACGTGCACGTGTGGAGGGTACAGTCACACTGGTGGCAACTGCAAAGATCTGGTTGGAAGGATTCAGGGAAAGTCCAAACCCTGGCATCTGTGATTGCACCATGAAGATTTGAGGAAGAAATGACTCTCATTTCCACATTACTGTCCTTTTCCAGCTGCAAAACTTTGCTTCACAGTCTATTCTAACTTGAGAAAAACAGGTGTTTGGATTTTCCTTTTCCCTCCAGTCCTTCATTTCTCAGAATCGACCCCCACATTCATTCATTTGTAGCGTTCATTTATCACCTCAACATTTGAAAAATATTAGGGAATATCTATTTCTTGTTTTACATATGAGGTTGTTTATGGCAACCAGCCTTGCTATTTCTTGGAACTTGGTTATGATTCACTGTATTGAAACTTAACCAGAAGTACTGTGAAATACCGTGAATACAAAGAAGTCAGGGCTCAGGGCTTTTTGGAAACATGGGCTCATTATGACACCGTTTCATTTCACCCTAATGAGGATGGTCAGCCAGACTCAGGGTTATATGGGGTGGGGAGACTTTTGTCTTATTAATCCCGTTGTTTTTTTCTGTCTAGTTCAGGATCGGACTGCTATGTGCTTAACAAATAATAATCGAGTGAAATGTTTACCGATATTATTTACCAGATATTCAGAATAATCCTTCTGATGGATGAGAAGCCTGAGTAAGCAGAGATTACATGATCATCTAAGTGGTGGGTCTGAAGCATTAGAACTGAGAGTAAGCAAGGGAATCTGAGTCTGGGTGAGTCATGTTTGGTTTATTGTGGACAGGAGGAGGGTTTTCCTGAAGTTTCAGGACCCAGGAAGATCTGGAAGCAAAGGCTAAAATTGTGCAGTCAGTGGAATGGAAAGGAGAATAGAGAGCAAGTGTGGAAGAGGAAGAAGAGGTTTCCACTGTCATTGCAGGGCACAAACTTAACTAAACCCCTACTATGTGCCTGGCTGTGTTGTAAGACACTGGGAATTCTTGAACGAGGCAAAAAAAGACTCCGGCCCTAAGGGAGCTTACATTGTAGGGAGCGGGAGTGCCTGGGCAAATGTAGAGATAGGGCTACAGTACTCATGTGTTGTTTCTTGGGATGTCTCATTTCTTGGATGGGTTTATCAGACTAAAATAAGTAGAAATTATGTTTAAAAGCAACTCATGTTTTCTACTCAATAGGTTGGATTTCTTCTGTTTCCCAAAATGAGGCCTACAATAGTTATAGAAAACTAGCTGGTTAAGAGGAAACAAGAAGATGATCTGGTTGTAAACTTGATTTCTTATTTATCATGAATCAAATCACCATGATCATTTAGTAGCAGCAGCATTTCTCCAGGCGGAGGCAGTAGAAACATTTTAACACAACCTGAGGAATCATAGTTGGCCATTTTGAATATACATCACATGGCCTGAGCCCCTCTGATGCTGATTAGCCCCAGCTCTTCTCCCAGAATTTGTGTTTCACTCATATCAGTGTCTAGAGTCACAGCCTGCCTCCTTAGGGTAAGAGAGTTAGAAGATTAAAAGTACAACATGTAGAATCCAATAAACGTGGAATCAATGATTCCAAAATGTCCTGAATGAGTTTGCAGGTAAAGGGTTTCAATAACACCAATAACATACAGCTATTTTTTTCCCCATGAAGAATCTAAAAACTTCAGAAGACTTTTAAAAGCAGAGCTTGTCAAAAGCATTTTGCATTCAAAAAGCGTTACTTAAAATGATATTAATGTACTGGGCTCTCTATGGCCTAATCTTCTGTGACTGATGCTGTCAGCGTAAAGCCACCTATTGTGGATTTCAGAAGTACACTCATTTCTTTAGGAGTCATTGAAAGTGAGCACATTTAAGGATTAGCTGTTTACCTCAGCATTTTGTCATCATCCATGGTCCTTCTCAAGATGAGAACTTCTCTTCGGTGGTTAAAGCGTGCTCTGCAGCAGAAACGTGTGCCTTACAAACCTTCAGAAAGGCAGAAGCCAAGTCCCAAGCAAAGGGAAGAGGGTTTGCTTCCCCCCTATTGAGTTCCCACTACTCATTCTCACGTCCTCTTTGTTTCGATGGGCCCATCATGAAAGTGCATGTGCATAATTTCTGCAGAAGAAAAGAAATATTCTAATTGCCTATTGAAGATGCATTATTTTGTGTGACCAGGGTACTTGAGAGCCACTGAAAGCTCTGGAAGGGCAGGAGAATGAGAATCTGTTTTTTTTTTTTTTTTTTTGAGTCGGAATTTCGCTTTTGTTACCCAGGCTGGAGTGCAATGGCGCTATCTTGGCTCACCGCCACCTCCGCCTCCTGGGTTCAGGCAATTCTCCTGCCTCAGCCTCCTGAGTAGCTGGGATTACAGGCACGCACCACCGTGCCCAGCTAATTTTTTGTATTTTTAGTAGAGACTGGGTTTCACTATGTTGATCAGGATGGTCTCAATCTCTTGACCTCGTGATCCACCCACCTCGGCCTCCCAAAGTGCTGGGATTACAGGCATGAGCCACCGCGCCCTACCGAATCTGTTCTTAGAGACAGTCATTCTGAGGGGTCCAAAGTGGCTCCCGCCGGAGGTCATGGCACTCGCGAAGGCGAGGTCATCAGTTCAAGGCTAACCTGAGCAACCTCGTAAACTCAAACTGATTGGCAAAAAAAAAAAAAAAAAAAAAAAAAAGAGACAGTCATTCTGAGTAACTCAACTGGCTGCATCCTATCCATTTATAAATAACACCAGTTCCCTTCCTTGGAATAGCGAGGTGCCTGCAGTGTTTATTAACCGGGATCACAGAATACGACAAAAAGTGCAGACTTTTTACTCGACAGAAAAATGTGCCCACAACCAAATTTTGAACATAATGTATTAAGGTTTATGCATCCTGTGAAGCCCATCTATGTCCAAAGACTGGTGTTAAAGTCTGTAAAGTATAATATATAATGAAGGAAGAGTAAGAAAAAAAATAGATTTAGAAAATTAGATCCTGTGTGAGTCACAAGGCATGTATAAGTGACAAAATGTGTGGGAAAGTCAAGAAATGCTTGCAAAACAGTTTGGAATTTGAATCTGAACTCTGCTGCCTATTCAGTGTATTGGCTTAAGTAAGACATCTTAATACTCTGAACACATTTGGTACATAAAGAATGGTAATGTCATTTGCAGCACAAAGGGAATATCTATAGAAGGCCCAGCGGAAGGTCTGCCAGATAGCACTCAGTGCATTTGTTTAATGGAAATTAAATTCAGCAACTATTTTCTGAATATATTTTATTTGCCTAGCTATATGATAGTCACAAAAAGAGGCTTGCACCAAATACCAGATGTGGTAAGCATTGAATATGTCATCGAACTGATCTCAGCCAAGCTGATACATCATCGTTCTTGCTTAAAAAATACTGAGAAGACAGAATAAAAGCATGGCAGTGCTTGAAGAGACAGTAATACTTTATACTGGAGTTTCAGAGCTGGAGCTGGGTTGAGAACAGGAGTATCCAGGGCCTCTGTATTCTTTCCATTCTAGTATTTTATGAAGAAGCTAAAAATTTGATGTTTTTCCACTGGATGAGATAAAAATAAAAGCCTCAGGGAACACAACTAGGATCCTGGACTAGGAAAGATTCTGCAACATACTGCTGTAAGTGAAGCCTGGAGGCAAGAGCTGACATCTCCAACCAAGCCATAACCCTCTCCTCAAAGGTAAGGAGAAAGTAGCAATGGAACTTACGAGTAGTCCTCTGTGGAGTCCAGGTGCTTGCTTGTTTTTAAGTCAATGTTCCCAGCTTTGTCATGAAACATTACCTATGTTAACCTTTGCAGCTTTTCGAAAGTATGTATTTTATTATTGGTTAAAGAAACAATGAGAACTCTTTTACCAACTCACAAGGCCATGGTGGGGTATAAATGAGACTCCCAGATAAAATATATTTTATGGAGTGACTGGCATATAATAGGGTCTCAAAAATACATCAGTGTCATCCCTCTCCCAGGCGTGGCTGTCTGTCTCCAGCTCCTGCTGTGGCATCCTCTGATGGAACACATGCTAGGTACTCTCAGTCCCTCATAACTGGAAAGGAAACCATTGTCAATCAAGTGAGTGCTCCCCTGTCCTACAGGACTCTTCATCAACATGTAAACCCCCTTTCTCCAGAAACACACTAGCAGTATGAATTATTGCCAAGTGCCACAGCTGGTTACCTGATAACACTGGGTCTGGGAACAGGGCAGATTATTTATGGGAAAGAAACAGATGTGAAAAGAGAGGGAGTTCATGTCTTCCTTGGGAACTAGAGGCATAAAAGTTGTCTTATGTACTCTAAGGAAATGAATAGGTTCTACCTGTCTTTGAGCTAAAGATATTACTTCTGCGAGAATAAATGTGAAATTAGACTATGTTGTCTACAATTTAAGATACACAAACATTAAATTTATAAGATGCATAACAAACTTTAGGTCTTTGACAGTCTTCACTTACACTAATTTTTAATATGCATTAGTAAGTCTCATTGCTTTAAATGATATGATTTTGTCATTTGTTATGTTAAAAACCTGGAGTAACCCTAATTAATGAGATACACAATTTGTACCGTTCTGATAACATTTTTAAAATGCAGTAATCGTGGTATATGATTTTTCAAGCTGCTTTCATTGACTTCTTTGAATTGTTTCCAGAGGGTAAAAGTGTTGGGTATATTATCAAACCTAGCATCAAAGAGAGAACGTGCTTGGGAAATAAGATCATGAGATTAGGAGGTAGAGCAGCTATATTTTCTTCAAGTTCAGTCTTCGCCTTTACTAATTCTTTGAAGAACCCTGTCTTATTGTTCTTTGTACATCTGGCATTCAATTAATATTTTATGACTATGTGAATTAATGAAAAATAAATCAATGATTTACTTTGTTTCTGAGTGTCATTAGTCTGCTAAAAAGGAACATGCTTTACCTACTTCACTTAGTGGATTCAAGAGATAAATAATAGCTTGTGCAGGTATAGGAGAGAGTCACGAGAAAAAGAAAGGAAAAATAGCATTTATTGAGTGTCTATCTTGTGTTTGACCCTAAGCTTGGCATTGAAATATACTATATAATGCAATATTCACAATAAAATTATTGTGAATGCTAGTTCCACTATCGTTTTATAGAAAAAGAAAGTTAACATATTCACTTCCCGAGAAGCTAAATTATTTGCCCAAAGTTACATAGAGTGAATGAGACCACAATTTGCATCTAAGGTTCTTTCCACCACCCAAATTTAAAAGAGGTCAGATTGTTGGTGTTGAGATATGTAAATATTAAATTAATTTATTCACATAAGGGAGAGCAAGGCCGCTGTAGACACTTACTTAGAAGTTCTGCCCTGCTCTCTTACTCTGTGAGCAGCATTCCCCTTCGCAGTGAAGAAGCGCTGCTTCTTATTTCAACCAGGCCATCTAGTTAGGGCTGCCTGAATCTCCCCACCCATGGCTCAAGCAATGGTCCAGGAAGCCAGCAGAGAAGTAAGGAGATAGGGGTGCAGAGGAGGATGTACATATAACCAAAGCAGGCCACTCTGAATCTTTCCCAGAACTGTTTTTGAATGGAGCTAAGGCAATACATTCAGTCTCTCCCTGGAGGTAGAATTGCAAGCTGGGATTTGCAAAGGAAACCAAGGGTCATCTTTCTAGCTCCATGGAAGAAGCTGCACGTGAGAGGCCACTGGCCAGCAGGAGATGAGAGAGGCCAACAGAAGGGGTGGTGGCACTTGTGTTCTGATTCCAGCTGCTCTGGCCCCCTGATGAACCCCTGTCTCTCTAAGCATTTTGGTGAGGCTTCCTTTAAATTCCTATTTCAAACAAATGAGTAGAGTTGAGCTTCTGGCATCTAACATGGCCTGTTTTATTTACAAGTGTCCTAAGTCTATGTCGGATAGAGGAAGGCAAAGTCAGAACGAAAACCCAATGCCACAGCAGGGCAGGCACTTGGCTACAAAGGGTAATGCAGACAAAACAGGAGGTGCCACACCCACTGGGACACAGAGACAGTCATGGGCCAGACTCCCTCTCTGTCATTTGGGCTTGTTCACCATTCAGGTTATGTAGACAGCATTACTGTAAGTGGAAGGAAGTATGCTGGCCAGGCTCCAGGCTCCAGGCTCCAGGGACTTTGGGCTTCGAGCCCTTTGGCAAAGTCTATTGATTCCACCAACCCCCTACCAATCCATTGCCTTTTTATCATCCTCCATGCCTTCTAATATATTGACTACTACCAATATGACATTCTGAGCGGCTTCAAAAGATTATGAAGACAGAAGGTGGTTCCCTTGAAGAATTTTCAGTCTGTTAGAAATGATATTTAGGTACAATAAACTATAGCAGCATGTAACCAAGTTAAGAAGCCTATACCTCTTGATTCAGAGATTTGGTCTAGAAATCCATTCTAGAGAACCCCTTGAAAGTCTCCCCAGGGTTGAGCATTCAGTACACACCTCTGTACCAGTGCAACAAAAACTCTTATTTGTCATCAATTAATTAAAATAAAGAGATAAATCATAGATTTTTATTTTATCTTAAATTAGGAACATACAATTGCATATAATTGGAAATTTATTTTTTACAAAGCATTAAGGCCATGTCTTTGAGAAAGGATCTATCACTTGGCATTCAGAGTTGTCTTCCTACATAAGCTGACTGTGTAATGAACCCTCTATAACTACCATATCTACTTTCATTAAAGGGAAGTAATTCTGGGCAGTTTCATAATCTATCACAAATGAAGATGATATATCTCTCGAGCAATAAGCAACATTTATATGAGAACACCAGTAAGGTAGGAAGGCCACTCTGACCGCTGGCTCTAAATTTTATTATTTATCAAATTCTCCATAACCTTGGCTGTAGGGTTTGAGATGGCAATAAGCTTCTCAGTCTTTAATCAGTAGAGAGTCCCTGAACATCAGTTTTGAGCTAAGCAGTATGTTGAGCTCTGTGAGCGGGTGAGCAGAACAGGAACCACCCTTACTTTTCTTCAAGGAAAGCATTGCTGTGGGAGAGAATCACTCTGAAAACTGCTACAAAGGTTGCAGTGGAAGAGTTAGGGGTTCTATGTGAAAGAACATGTCGGCGGCAACTGCTTCTTGAGAACATAACTGCATTGAGGCCAGGGTGTCCACTCTGCAACCTTACCCTTGGTCTGCCAGTCCATGAACTCTTGCTGCGTGAATTGTATCCAAGAAGTCTCCTAAAACTCAAGCAAAGGGGAATTTTTAAATTTGTTAAAAATGATTTTCTGGACAAAACAAAATAAAACATTTGAGACATTTACAGGTGAAGGACATATTTATAGGCCAATGACATTTCTTTCTGTTTTTTTGTTTTACAGATGAAGTCTCACTCTGTCACCCGGGCTGGAGTGCAGTGGTGTGATCTAGGCTCACTGCAAACTCTGTCTCCCAGGTTCATGTGATTCTGCTGCCTGAGCCTCTGAGGTAGCTGGGATTACAGGTGTGCACCACCACACCCTGCTAATTTTTGTATTTTTGTATTTTTTTTTTTAGTAGAAACAGGGTTTCACTATATTGGCCAGGCTGGTCTCAAACTCCTGGCCTTGTGGTCTGCCAACCTCAGTCTCCTAAAATGCTGGCATTACAGGCATGAGCCACAGCACCCAGCTGACATTTCTTAAGTTTCAATTATTAGTAAGTAGCAGATCTAAGATCTGAACCCAGGTATATCTGAACCCAAGGCCAGGGTCTGCCCAGATGCTGTCCAGGATGACCCCCCACTCTCTTTGAACTGCCAGGAACTCTTGGATAAGTTATGTCCTTTCTTTGCAAGGGTGGTTTGTATACGGCAGCTAAATCATAGGAAAGGCTGCATAATGGACACACGCCACATGCGCATTTTCAATGTGATGCTCAGCTTTACAGGCTCTAATTCCATCACAGGCCTGTTTGAAATATCTACACCAAAGATGTTCATCTGCTACGAAAGCCCTCCCAGTGTTTCGTAGCTATGGTAAATAACATTTATAGTGTCTCCATCTGACTATATTTGAATAAGCAGGCAGCATTATGACATGAAAAGAAGAATGAGACATGAAATCTCACCAAACTCTGCCATTCATGAGACATGAGATGTGTCATTTCACCTCACTGGACTTCAATGTTTAAAGAAGGAGCATCCATCATTACTTCACTCAGTCATTCGACAAGTGTTCACTGGTACCTATGTGTGTCAGCCTGTGTTCTGAGATTGTGTGCACTTATTTATTTTACCTTTTCAATACTCCCAAGTGAATAACATCATAGGCATTCAGCAAAAGTTTGCTGCATAGTTAAATAAAATAAAGTAAAAATGAATATTATTGAAAAGTTAATGATTTTGCACAAGTAAGATATTTTATAAAATGCTTAATTATTTTTTATTATAAAAAGTAACTGCATCGGCTGAGTGCGGTGGCTCACGACTGTAATCCCAGCACTTTGGGAGGCCGAGGCGGGTGGATCACAAGCTCAGGAGTTCAAGATCAGCCTGGCCAAGATGGTGAAACTCCGTCTCTACTAAAAATATAAAAATTAGCCAGGTGTGGTGGTGGTTGCTTGTCATCCCAGGTACTCGGGAGGCTGAAGCAGAGAATTGCTTGAACCTGGGAGGCAGAGGTTGCAGTGAGCCAAGATCGTGCCACTGCACTACAGCCTGGGCAACAGAGCAAGACTCTGTCAAAAAAAAAAAAAAAAGGAACTGTATCACCAAAAAGGTGAAAAAAAAAACCAAACACTATACTATGATCTTAATATAACCACAATTTTTGTTTTTTTAGACGGAGCTCTGTCGCCCAGGCTGGGGTGCATTGGTGCAATCGAGGCTCACTGCAACCTCCACCTCCTGGGTTCAAGCAATTCTCCTGCCTCAGCCTCCCGAGTAGCTGGGATTACAGGTATGCACCACCACACCAGGCTAACGTCTGTATTTTAAATAGAAATGGGGTTTCACCATGTTTGTCAGGCTGGTGTCAAACTCCTGGCTTCATGATCTGCACACCTTGGCCTCCAGCAATGTGTAATATTTATTTTGTTTGCTTTTTCATTCATATACAAGCAATATAACATCTGCTTTTTATTTGTTAAATGCAAACAAAGGAAAGAAATGTGGTGTATATATATATATGTACATTGTGTATATATATATACAATGTTCTTGAACATGGCACATCATTTTCTTAAGGCATTTGGACAAAAAATAACCTTTGAGCTGGAATTTGCAGAATGATTTGCAAATGAACAGGGACAGGACTTAGAGGTCAAAAGAATAGAATGGTGCAGCATGAAGATGCAAAAGTGCTAAGTGTTTCACAGAGGAAGAGGAGCCCAGCCCAGGGGCAGAGAAGAGGAGGAACTGTATCTGACTGGGGGTGATGACGACAGCTGAAAGACCCTGAGTGTCAGCAGCCATTCCACACATGGGCAGTGACTTGCTAATTTTATTACACAACCCTCATTCTCAGTTTCTGTGCACAAAGAAACTGAGGGGCAAAAAAGGTTCAGAAACTTGACTAAGGTGCAAAGGTAGGAAGTGAGAAGGTCAGGATCTGGAGTGACCGGATGTCTGAGAAGCTTGACCTCCAATCAGAAAGTGTTTCAGAGTAATGTAACCATAGTAAAAGGTACCCTCCATCTACCTTTCCCCTGTGGATGTGCAGGGTCTGAGAGAGGGCTCACACATAGAAAAACATGTGCCTGGAAAACTGCTAACTCAATTTTCCTTCTGACAAGCATATTCTCTTTCAGCTGGACTTTACTCAAAATCTCACAGGGAGCCACCAGAACTGGCAGCAGGTAGGTGTTTTAGGCACTGACACCTCATTAACAGGACCCATGTCTCTTCTTGGAATCTTTGTCCTTTCTTCTCTCCCAGCACCTCCTATGCTGGCATGCCCTGGCTATAATGAGCCGCTTCCATCTGAAGAATCTGGCATCTTGGCACGCAGGGCAGGCAGAGAAGGGTAGCTCAGTGCCAGCACGTCACTGGCTAACAACACTCTAGTTTGAAATAAGCACAGGAAGCTACAACACAAAAATGTATTGACTAATGTCATCTCCCACCCCTGCAGGAATCTTACATCTGTTTTCATGGAAATTGAAGACTTTTTTTAAAAAACACTGGAAAACTATGTCATTCTAGAGCATTTTAACACGTATGTATATATTATATATATAATCAATTTATCCATCATCATTTTCTACCAGCTCACTGTTCTATCCTTCTCTTCTTAACATCTTGCTACATTTGAAGTGTGGCATTAAAAAACACAGTGAGAACAACTACCTGCTCTATTATGACATGGAAGGTGTAGGATAAAAGGATGACCAGGGTAATGAGAAAAAGTTCTATATTGAATAACTGGCTCAACCATCATATTCTATGGAAGAAAATAAAAATGAGTCTCCTCCCGTCCATTCCTGAGCTGTCCAGGAATGTTCCTGGGTTGTGCCAGCTGTAAAACACTCACGGGGCTTGCCTTGCATTTCACTTTCTGAAAGTCTCCTTAATTACCTTCTCTTCTACCAGGTTATGAGTGCTTCTACATTATAAACAGTCTTGTTTTCCTATACACAGCCAGAAGTCAACAGAACTAGGCACATAATAAAAATGAAAGCTACATTTATGCAGTACCACATGTCTTGTTCTACGCCAGGGGCTTTAACTGGGTTCTCTAATTTATCCTTCATATTTCCCTCCACAGTGGCTGATATTTTATCCCCACTGTACAGATGAGGGAGCGAGTATAGCTCAGAAGCATCAAAGCCAGTGCTGGAGACCAGGGTGTCTGGCTCTAGAGCCCATTATCTTAATCACTAATTTCTACTGAGCTCAAGAAACATACACTTGGGGAATAAAGGTAGATAAAGAAGGTTAGCTTAAAAATAACATAATTTTCAGGCACTGTCTGGCTAGAGGGAGCTAAATCTGAAGAAGGATGATTGTGTGGAGAAGTGAAAAATTCTTGCTCTAGTAAACTAAATAAAATAAAGTAAAATAAAGCAGAGGCAATTTGTTCTTGAGACGCAGATTTTAGCTTAAAATAAGGAAGAACTTTCTAAAAGTCAGAACTGTCAAAGCAAGGGATCAACGGAGGAGTGTCAGATTCCATAGTGCTGAGGATTTCACACATGGTAGAAGGAAGCTTTGTCAGAGATCCTGTGTAACACATTTGCCTACTGGCCAGAAATTAAATGGAGGACCTCTAAGGTTTCATGCAATCATTCCAACATGCATGGAATGCATGTGCCTAACAATAATTAGGTGATACCTAGTAAACAATTGTTAAATCAATGGAGGACCTATGTTTGCTCTGACAAGAAAGGAGGATGCAGGATGCACCCCATGGAATTATAAATCCTGGAGTCAATCCATATAAGGTGTCCAGTACTTCCCAAACTCTGCTACTTGGTAGTTTCTATAAAATCATTTATCAATATGCTTCTCAAAACTCAGTGAACAGAAATATCTAACAACAGCCCTTGCTAACACAAATTAAGCATTCACTAGTGGTAGGTCCTGGATATTTGCATGTATCATCTCACTTTATTGTTGAATGACAGAATGAGTTAGATATCGTTTACTGGTCCCATTTTACAGACAAAGGAACTGAGGTTAGTTGACCTGCCCGAAACCACAGAGCTAGTAAATGGCGAAGTCAGAACCTGCATTAGAGCCCCAGAGCCTGTATTGCTATCCACTGCATTAGAGTAATCACTATTCTGATTCTTAGGCAGCTACTCTATACAGGAAGTGCATGAGGCACTTTATGCACTGCAACATCTAATCACCACACCAAATATACGAGATGAATATCACACCGCTGATTTTAAAGGTCAGAGAGTCCAAATGATTAACCTAAGTTACACAGCCATTAAAGGGCACGGTCAGGACACAGCTCAGTTTTGCCTATGCTACAATCCTAATGGAATTGAGGATGTTGGACTGTAGTGCTGGAGACTGAGAGCATTTTTCTCGCTCTACGTTTTATCAGTGCTTTAGCTTACTTGGTCCTGCCTACCCTTTAAAACCCAGTTAATACATCACTACTAATGAGCACTGTCCCCAACCTGCTTTCTTCTGCCCTAGAAATGCACAGTTAACTTCTCCTGGTTTGCTGGAATATATACAGTATCCAGAAATAGTTTATATTATGGTTGCATGCTTCTAGAAGATATACATATACATCTTTTTACTGTATGGATGCCTATATACACTTGGGCTTCTATAACAATGCATCACAGACCGAGCGACTCATAAACAACAGAAATGTATTTTTCATAGTTCTGGGGGCAGGAAGTCCAAAATAAAGTTGGAGGTGGATTCACTGTCTGCTGAAGGTCCAGATTCATACAGTCATTTTCTCACTATGGCCTCAAATAGCAGAAAGAGCAAGGGAGCTCTCTAGTGTCCCTTTTGTAAGGACGCTAATCTCCTTCAGGAGGGCTCTGCCTTCATGATTTAAAAGCCCCACTTCCTAACACCAATATAGTGGAGGTTAGGATTTAACACATAAATTTTTGGAGAAGTCACAAACGTTCAGTTTGTAGCAAATAAGATCATATCACACTTAGCGACTTATAATTTTTTTTATCACTTAACATAAGATCAACATTTTCTGACGCATTTATTTATTTATTTATTTATTTATGTAAGACAGAATCTCACTCTGTCACCAGGCGCCTCCCAAGTTCAATTCTCTTACCTCATCTTTCCAAGTAGGTGGGATTACAGGCATGCCATCACCAAGCCCGGATAATCTTTTTTCTTTGTATTTTATTTTTTTTTAGTAGAGATGGGGTGTCACCATGTTGGTCAGCCTGGTCTGGAACTCCTGACCTCAAGCAGTCCACCTGCTTCAGCCTCCCCAAATGCTGGGATTACAGGCATGAGCCATCTTGCCTGCCACCATTATTTATTCTATTACATCATTTTAAAAGCAACATAATGTATCACCTTAATTTGTACTATAATTAAGTAATAAATGCCTATTATTGGGTACATGTTTTTTATTTTTTAAAATAAAAATTGTTGGAATAAAGTTCTTTCTAGACAAATAGTTACATACATCTCTCTTTGTGTGTGTGTGTATGTGCACATATGGTATAGATGGTATAGACTCTTAGGAGAGGAATTTTTAGGTTCAAAGTAAACAAACATTTGAATCTCATGATTTGTGTTACCAATTGCTCTCTGAATTCTGCCCATTTCCAATCCCAGCAGCAGGGTATGAGATTAATCATAGCACAGATTCTCAGCAACTGAGTTTTAAAACTAGTAACCGTTTTATTTTGGTCTAATTTTTAGATGACTTCTTTCCTACTTCTGGCCTAGTGTGTATTTACACTCCTCTAAGGCATTTTTTCCAGTGCTTTAGAGCTATTAGATTCTTTTGCCTCTACTGCTAGCCTACAAGTTCCTTAAGGGCAGGAATCACATAACTCACTCATTTGGTAATTTCAACACCCAGCACACAACCTGCTTCATAGTTGATGTGCAGCAATGTCTATTGAATAAAACCAAACATTGCCAGTAGTTACAGGGAGTAATCAGCAAATCATCTTTGGGAATTGAACCATTTTCACTAAGGTGGGATATGTGTGTTTGCAATGATGCAATTCTGGGGCTAACTTGGTCTCACTGTTCCAAGCTCCAGATTTTCAGCCAAGCTTTTCCTGGAGAACAGTGCTCTAACTGAGCTGTCACCTTATGTCAGCTCACTGAACACCTGCAGCCTGCCTCTTCATATCAGGTAAACGAATCACCTCTTTTCGAGAGAGAATCCCAGAAATTTACAAAATGCACCAACAAGTTGCCTTCAGTGTTTCAACTTCAAATACTTCTATTCTCTAACACTACAATCTCAGAAAAGATGCTTAACTTCTTTTGAGATAATTTTGTCACTAGAGTGAAGATAATACTGGTACTATCACTAGGGGTTATTCATATTCCTCATTTGAAATGAAGCCACTCTCCAGGTGCAAGTTTGGGGGCTAATGTATATTTCCAGTATCAATCACTGAGATCCCTTTGACAATGACTGCTAAGATACCATGCATCCCTACTAGGCAATTTACCCTAAGGGGGATTTAGATGTATTTCATTTCACTCACCTCAATTACTCAAATTTGTCTCAAAATATTCTACAACATGGATATTTTGCTACATGTTTCTATCCCTTGCCAGCATTATTAATTCATCAATTCAGTCATTTGTTATAATAATAGCTAACATTTATGGAATATTTACCATCTGCCATGCATTGTGCTAAATGTCTTACATATGGTAAATTATTTAATCCCCACAAGAGTGCTATTAGGTAGCTACTATTATTATCTTCATGCTGGTGACAAAATAGTCACAAAAGAAGTTAAAGATCTTTCCTGAGGCTGTAGTGTTCATGGATAAAGGAACTAGCTAGAATCAGGTACATGGAATTCCAGTGCCCGTGCTCTTAAACATTCTACTAGACAGCAAATATGTAAAGAAGTCTGCAATGTGCAAATCTCTCTGCTAAATGTCATCATCGTTTACACGGCTATTCCTACGTGAACTCTCTTGTGTGAGATACATTTCAGTGACCTTATATGAGGACTGACTGCTTTCTGCTCACAGTTGCAATATTCATGTGACATTTATTTCAGAATGTGTTTTGCATCTTGTTTGAAAAAAAAACTAAGAAATGTTTTAAATTTTTCTACGTGTTAGATATTGGTCTCTTGCACCCAAACACTCTGTTTTAGGTCATCGTTCTTGTTCATCTCATTATTTGAAGCCTCTTAATCAATCCTCAGTTTCTATATTCTTAATTATATTCTTCATTATCTAAGTGCTTTTATTCTAAAATGTAAGCCTGACTATATGACTTTCCATCCTAAAATCTTTCCGTGACTCCTAAAAGCCTCCAGTGGCTTCTCCTTTCCTTTAGGACAAGTTTCCCTTAGAAAAATACATTTGGGGTGGGGTCAACACCGTCATGCAGAATGACCTTCAGCTTAAAAATCACTTCATTTCATACCTCTGTCCTTGCTCTCGTCTCCTGTATGGCACCGGATGCTGTGTTTGGCTTAATTAACTCCTACTCATATTTTAAAGTGTAATAAATGGCTCTCCTAAACTCAAAGACATCTACCTCCTTCCTTGGGCTGAGTAAAACACCCTCCTTCTGGGCCCCCCTTCCATAGTTCTCTAATGCCGTTCTTTCTAGTACAGCTTTTAGCATAATATACACAACGCTCTATCAACGCCACAGCTTTTTAAACTTGTCTCTCATAAAGTCTGTGAGCTCTTTGGAGAAGGGGAGAAAAAACTCTCGTATCTCTGTAACGACTTGGACTTATAGTCATGCCTGGCATTCCATAGGCACCCAGTAAGCCATCCTGTCCATGTCCCTTTGCCATTTAATGCGGGCAAACAGGGATACTCCATCACTTATGGACCTCTTCCACTGCTGTGACAGCCAGTCCACAGCTCTTCAAAGATATTTTCCTTCTTTGTTTATTTATTTATTTGTAACTTCTTCTTGGGTTATTTTACTCTGTTCTTTTTTCTCCCATATACTTCTTCTTTTATTCTGACTATTCTTTTATCATTTTGTCCATCATTCCTCTCATCCTCTCTAAACACATGCCTGAATATCTCAAATATTATTTAGCACCTACAGTGTGTCAAACTCTATACCAAATGCTGGAGATGGCTGAAGGTACAATAGAAGAGTTTTCTGTCTCCTTAGATATTCTCATGAAATGAAGGGGAAAGTCAAGTGAGTAGGTATTTGTGATGCATTTCATAGTCAAAAAGATGGTAAGAAGGCCGCCCTCAATGGCATAGGTGGGTTACTGATATGCGCTAGAGAGCAGAGGTCAGAAAGGGCTTCTTTGAGAAGGATTTACTTTGCTAAGCCATGAATAAAAGGTAGTAGTTAGCAAAGCAACTGTAAGAGGCATCCCAGGTAAAGGAGGGAGCATGAGAGAATGAGGAGAAATGAGTAATAGCCAAATTGGGTGCAAACATTGCCAAGAAATAAAGCTGGAAAGGGGAACACAGCCATGTCATGAAGGACCTGTATAGAGACAGTGAAAACATTTCCATGTAATGATACATAATTCATACTACCATTCTTGAAATAGTAAGTGTCAGGTACCTTCTAAGTGATCTGTGTCACTTACCTCATTTAATCTTCCCCTCAACACTTTGAGATAAGAACTATTATTTACTCCAGTTCGAGAATGGAGGAGGGCTGTTAAGACTGCAAGGTGCCACTACACTCCTATTAGATTTGCCCAAATCCAAACAGTAACAATACCCAATCTTGGAAAGGATGTGGAGCAACAGAACTCTCATATCATGCAAAATGATACAGCTACTTTAAAAGACACTTGACGGTTTCTTACAAAACTAAACATACTCTTACCATATAATCCAATAATTGTACTTGTATTAGTTCATTCTCACACAATGAATAAACATGCACCCAAGACTGGGTAACTTATAAAGGAAAGGCATTTAATTGACTCACAGTTCCACAGGGCTAGGGAGGCCTCAGGAGACTTACAATCACAGTGAAAAGGGAAGCAAACATGTCTTTCTTCACATGGCAGCATCAAGGAGAAGTGCAGAGTGAAGGAGAGAAAGCCCCTTATAAAAAAGCATTAGATCTCATGAGAACTTGCTATGACGAGAACAGCATGGAGGTGACTGCCCCCATGACTCAATTACTTCCCACTGGGTCCCTCCCATGACATGTGGGGATTAGGGAAACTACAGTTCCAGAGGAGAGTTGGGTGGGGACACAGCCAAACCATGTCAATACTCCTTGGTATTTACCCAGTAGAGTTGAGAATGTATGTCTAAATAAAAACCTGCATGCAAATGTTTATAACACCTTGATTTTTAATTGTCAAAATGTGGAGGTAACTAGCATGTCTTCAATGGGTGATTAGCTAGATTAACTACAGTACACATGTCACTGGATTTAGGGCATACTCTAATCTAATATGGCCTCATGTTAACTAACTATATCTGCCAAGAACCTGTTTCCAAATAAGGTCACATTCTGAGGCTCTGTAACAATAATTTTTCAAGGACACTAATCAACCTACTGTAGTTCACCATCAAAATTTATGTCTATCTCATATGCAAAATACATTTACTTCAATCCAGCATCACCCAAACTCAACACACGCATTCCAGCATTAACAGTAAATCCAAAATCTCATCCAAATAGCAACTAAAATGGTTTTAAATCTTACCATCTAAACCGTCTGAAGGAGGTATGGGTGAGACTTTAGGTATAATATATCCATTGACAAAATTCCTTCTCATCTATATACCTGTAGAATAATTAGAAAGTAAGTTATTGTCTTTCAAAATACAATGGTGGCACTGGTGCAGGATAGAATTCCAATTTTGAAAGGCAAGAAATAGAAGAAATAAATGGGTCACTGATTTTTAAAAATTTCAAACCTTATAAGGTGAGAACAACTTGATATCATTCATAGGAAACCCATTAAGCTGTTAAAATGGTTCAATAGTAAAAACACTGGCAGCTTAGATGAAGGGAATGAAAACAGTTCAAACTGAATAGAGCCTTCTGGATTGCCAGTTCTTTACAAGCAGCTATGAAATGAGATTTTATTATGGAAAAGAAAGAAGAAATATCAAAGGGAAGAGTCAATTTCCCAGAAGGTAGAACTCAAGAGTCCAGAGAGTGGAGCCAAGAGCAGAGAATAACAATGTATCCCAAAACCACTTGGGGAGCACATCTGGACTGCAGATTTGCTGTGGACCTGTGATAGTGTGTCTCCTGTTCCTTCCTATTTTAATCAGAGTGCCTGTATTTTATTGCTTCTAACTATTATATTTACATGGTGGGCAAAGTATTTGTATTTACTTAATAGGCATCTGGATCACAAAAAGGATCAGATCATGAGATTCTAGGTTTCAAGCCATCTAATCTAAGGGGGATGAGAGTTTGGAAGGTCCCGTGATTTAGATAAACTTGACTTAAATGAGGAAGATGTGAATAATTTGCAATCGTAAGAAAGACTCTGATAGATTACAATAAATTACTACAAATTCCTCAGTATGTCTTTCTCTTTGCAATGTGACATTGTGGCTCCTCCAATCATCCAGTGGGGTTTATTCTTTCGTTTGAGCAGGATCTGGCCTTGTGATTTGATTTAATAGAATGCTAGCAGAAGTGACATGGTGGGTATTCTGAGCGTAGGCCTCAAGAGACCTGATAAGTTCTGTGCTAGCTCGTCAACTGCCCTGAGACTTTCTAGTGAACAAGTCTGATCTAACCTGCTGGAGAGGCCATGTAGAAAATGGCCCAGCCAACAGCCTGCAGCAACCACAGGACACTGAAGTGAGGCCATCCTGGACAGTACTGTCCCAGTGCAGTCATCAGGTGGTCACAGGCAAATGAGTGCTCACAGCTAGACTCATAAGCAATCTGACCAGCTGCACCCAGCCCAAATTGCTGAAGTGATTTTGAGCAAATTAAATGTTCGTTATTTTAAGATGGTAAGTTTTGAAGTGGCTCATTTTATAGCATTGGGCATTAAAACACATTTTCTAATGCAAAAGAAGTAAGTAGAGAAAACATTAAGGGAGTTTGACATTTATAGGAATTTGTGTTATTCCTTATATGAATTTTATACGGACAAATTTTATATAGAAAGTTAGTATCAGTTCCCAGTACTTTTGTGATTTATTTCACATATGGTCAAAGGATAAAAGCAATATGTACTTCCATATCCGGACTTCTACGGGATTTTTTACACAATGGTTTGTTCTCATTCTCTTTCTTTCAAGAGCACAATTATAGGGAGAAGTTTGCATTCTGGGTACATTATATGTGTGTTGTTTCCATGCCTGTTTTCATATACCTTGCATATGAACAAGGTATCAGCATGATTTTGCATAGCACTAAAAAAGACCAAAAGAAATAGCTACATATAGAACAGCTGTATTCAATCAAATGTAATAAATGAAGCTTCCAACAGTCCAAATGATCCCTAATCAATAGTGACAGAGTGAACTTTCTATATCTCAAGAGAATTTAACAGAGGCTGCCTGCCTGCCTGCCTGCTGGGAAGTATATCACACAGAAAAAGATTATACCACAAATGAGAAAATTTAAAAGAGAAAATAAGAGAGATGTTGGTTTCTTTCTCTTCTAAAAATGGCCTGGAAGTAGGCAGTCCAAGACAGGTATAGCAGTTCCACTAGATTACCAAGGACCCAGATTTCTCCCAGCTCACTGCTCTGTCAACCAAGAGGATAGCTGCAGGTCAGGCAGTCATATCTATTTGCCTGGTAAGGGATAGGAGAATGGGAAAAAGAAAAGCAATTACCTAGCCCTTACAGATATACTTCCAGTAAGTCGTATGCTATTCTACAGTCCTATCTCATTGGCCATAACTTAATTTCACGTCCTTACTTGGCTAAATGGGGGACCTTTAGCTTGGTGCCATAATGTTCAGATAAAACTGTGGTCTTATAATAAAGAAGGAAGTGTATGCCATGGGTAGGTAACAAGAAAATTTGACCAGAAACCTGGATTTGAAAGAGCAAGTATAACTCAGTGAGCATGTGAATACATGCACTAAGTGATTTTCCATCTTTATGTAAATATATTGAATGACAACTGATATCGTTTGGATATTTGTCCCCTCCAAATCTCATGTTGAAATGTAATCCTCAGTGTTGAAGACAGATCCTGGTGGGAGGTGTTTGAGTCATGAGGCTGGATCTCTCATACATAGCTTAATGCTGTTCTCACAGTAATGAGTGAGTTCCTGGGAGATCTGGTTGTTTAAAAGTGTGTAGCACCTCCCTCATCTCTCTCTTGCTCCCTCTCTTACCATGTGACACACCTGTTCCTGCTTTGCCTTCTGCCATGATTGTGCACTTCCTGAGACCTGATGAGAGGCAGATGCAGGAGTCGTGCTTGTACAGTCTGCAGAATCATGAGCCAATTAAGCCTTTTTTCTTCATATATTACCTAGCCTCAGGTCTTTCTTTTTCTTTCTTTCTTTCTTTCTTTCTTTCTTTCTTTCTTTCTTTCTTTCTTTCTTTCTTTCTTTCTTTCTTTCTTTCTTCTTTCTTTCTTTCTTCTTTCTTTCTCTCTCTCTTTCTTTCTCTCTCTTTCTTTCTCTCTCTCTCTCTCTCTCTCTCTCTCTCTCTCTCTCTCTCTCTCTTTCTTTCTTTTTTTGTACATTGGGCTCTGGGGTACATGTGCACATCCTGTATCCTGCAGGATTGTTTCATAGGTATATACCTGCCATGTGGTTTGCTGTCTCATCCCCTCTTCTCCCCCACCTCACCCCCGTCGCCTACATCAGGCATTTCTCCCAATGTTATCCCTCCCCATGCCCTCTGCTGTCCTTCCCACCCCTTCCATCTACCCCTCCACCTAGCCTAGTGAGTGTTGTTCCCTTGTGTGTGCCCAAATGTTCTCATTTGTTCATCACCCACCTTTGAGTGAAAATATGTGGTGTTTGGTTTTCTGTTCTTGTGTCAGTTTGCTGAGAATGATGGTTTCTAGGTTCGTCCATGTCTCTACAGAGGACATGAACTCATCGTTTTTTATGGCTGCATAGTATTCCATGGTGTATATGTGCTACATTTTTTTTGTCCAATCTATCACCGATGGGCATTTGGGTTGGTTCTAGGTCTTTGCTATCGTAAACAGTACTGCAGTGAACATATATGTCCATGTGTCTTTATAATAGAGTAATTTATAATCCTTTGGGTATATACTCAGCAATGGGATTGCTGAGTCAAATGGAATTTCTATTTCTAGGTCCTTGAGGAATCGCCACACTGTATTCTACAATGGTTTCCCTAATTTACACTGCCACCAACAGTGTAAAAATGTTCCTATTTCTCCACATCCTCTCCAGCATCTGCTGTCTCCAGATTTTTTTAATGATCGCCATTCTAACTGGCATGAGATGGTATCTCAATGTGGTTTTGATTTGCATTTCTCTAATGACCAGTGATGATGAGCACTTTTACATATGTTTTTTGGCCACATAATCTCTTCTTTTGAAAAGTGTCTGTTCATATCCTTTGCCCACTTTTAAACTGGTTTGTTTGTGTGTGTATGTAAATCTGCTTTAGTTTTTTTGTAGATTCTGGATATTAGCCCTTTGTCAGATGGGTAGATTGCAAAAGTTTTTCCCATTCTGTTGGTTGCTGGTTCACTCTAATGATGGTTTCATTGGCTATGCAGAAGTTCTTAAGTTTAATTAGGTCCCATTTGTCTATTTTGGCTTTTGTTGCCATTGCTTTTGGTGTTTTAGTCATGAAGTCCTTGCCTATGCCTATGTCCTGAATGGTGTTGCCTAGGTTTTCTTCTAGGGTGTTTATGATGTTAGTTTTTATGTTTAAATCTTTAATCCATCTGATATTAATTTTTGCATAAGGTATAAGGAAGAGGTCCAGTTTCAGTTTCCTGCATATGGCTAGCCAATTTTCCCAACACCATTTATTAAACAGGGAATCCTTCCCCCATTGCTTGTTTTTGTCCAGTTTGTCAAAGATCAGGTGGTTGTAGAAGTGTGGCGTTCCTTCCGAGGCCTCTGTTCTGTTCCATTGGTCTATATCTCTGTTTTGGTACCAGTATCATGCTGTTTTGATTACTGTAGCCTTGTAATATAGTTTGAAGTTAGATAGTGTGATGCCTACAGCTTTGTTCTTTTTGCTTAGGATTTTCTTTGCTATGTGAGCTCTCATTTGGTTCCATATTAAGTTTAATGTATATTTTTTCCAGTTCTGTGAAGAAGATTAATAGTAGCTTGATGGGGATAGCATTGAATCTATAAATTACTTTGGGCAGTATGGCCATTTTCACAATATTGATTCTTCCTAACCAGGAGCATGGAATACTTTTCCCTCTGTTTGTGTCCTCTCTTATTTCCTTGATCAGTGGTTTGTAGTTCTCCTTGAAGAGATCTTTTACACCCTTTGTTAGTTGTATTCCTAAGTATTTTATTCTCTTTGTGGCATTTGGAATGGGAATGTAAATGGGAATTTGTTTATTATTTGGCTATTTGTCTGTTTTTTGGTGCATAGGAATGCTTGTGATTTCTGCACATTGATTTTGTATCCTGACACTTTGCTGAAGGAATGTATCTCAGAATAATAAAAGCTATTTACAACAAGCCCACAGTCAATATCATATTGAATGGGCAAAAACTGAAAGTATTCCCTTTAAAAACTGACACTAGACAAGGATGTCCTCTCTCACCACTCCTATTCAATATAGCATTGGAAGTTCTAGCCAGAACAATTAGGCAAGAAAAAGAAATAAAGGGCATTCAGTTAGGAAAAGAAGAAGTCAAATTGTCCCTATTTGCAGATGACATGATTGTATACTTAGAAGACCCCATTGTCTCAGCCCAAAACCTCCTTAAACTGTTATTTCTTAAAGGTGAAACATAAATAGACTAATACAACACCTTTCTCCTTAAAGTGAATATTTGCTCCTCACCTCCAAGAGTGAACTTTGTGGAAAAGGTTTGTCAATTTTTTAAAATAGTAAGCAAAATCTAGAAATATGTGTTACTCCCCTTAATAAAATCAACAATGATAACAGCTGTCATTTTTATGAACTATTAATTTTATGCAGTCTCAAAACTAAGGGTGTTTAATGAATTACTTTCCTTAAATACTTTTCTCAACCCTAAAAGATAGGCATATTATCCCCATTTTAAAATAAAGACATAAAAGTTCATAGAGAATAAGTAACTTACTTATGGTCCTACAGCTAGTCACTAGTCACTGGGCTTTGAACCATACCTGTCTGTCTTCTAAACACATGGTAAATGTCATATAGCTGAGCAAAATAAAAATGTAATAAAAATATTAACAGCTTTAGACATACATACCTTGAATTCCATCTGAAATTACTCAATAACCATGCAGTCATGAGCAAGTCAGGGTGAATTTTCAAAGTTGCTTTTCAATAAGAGGATGCTCTATTTTTTATAAAGACTTGTTTGAGGAAGAAATATGCTTTCCACTCTGTAACCCATACCCTTGGATTCAAAATACAGATTGGCAACCATGTGCATAAGTTTTTATTTGGACAAAAACAAAAAGTTTGCATTGATATCATGAAAGCTTAGCAATTATTCTCAGATAATGGAGCCCTTGTTTCACTTTGCTGCTGCTGCCGCCTATGAAACCACACCCAAAATTAAATCAGTGAGAAATTATCACCTCTTCCAATTCTGTAGGTTGACTGGACTCAGGATAATAGTTCCTCCTCCTTCTCCTCTTCATCCTTCTTCTCTTCTTCCTCTTCCTTCTCTTCCTTCTCCTCCTCCTTCTCCTTCTCCTTCTATTTCTCCTTCTCCATCTACTTCTCCTTCTTTTTCTTCTTCTTCTTCCTTTTGTTCCTCCTCTTCTTCTTTGCAGCTCTGTCTTACACTCTTTAATGCAGTTGTAGTCACATGGTAGGACCTGAAATTATGTGGAGGCTATCCTGACTAGACATCCAAGATGTTTTCTTCCCTCACTAATATCTAACATCTTAGGGACTCTTGGCCTCATTATCTCGGTACACATGGTGTCTTATCCTGCATGAACTATCGACAAGATGAGCTTCTCATGGCATATTTGTCTCAGGGTCACTTCTTACATAGTAACTGGTTTCCATGATTCAAGGAGTGAAACTTACCAGGCCAGTCAACAACTACACCTAGAACTTAAACAACATCACTCCCAACAACACTTCCACAAATTAAATGCTTTTGTGTGTTTGTTTCATTTAAGTTGTCATTAAAAACTAGATTATATCTAATAATCACTCTTGTAGGTAGAGTAGGGGAACTTGTGAAATGAGACCCCCACTCTTTCTTTGCAATTAAAATGTTCATAATATCATTGGCAAATTTTTGTTCAAAAAGAATAAAGAATTCCAGTTAACTGTGCATCATCAGTGCCTAGCAGATTTCTGGCATGCGGTAGAGGCACAACAGATATTTGTTGTAATATATTTGACAAAAAGAAAACAATACAAACTGGCTATGTGAGCAGAGGCAAGACATCGAACTTCTCTGGGTTTCTATTTAGTAATCTGTAAGATGAAAAAGTTCCAAGAACCACAGTTAATAATAAAAATAAAACTGGCAATGGGTAATATTGCTAATATTTATAGATTACAAGACTATTCATACTTGTGTAGACATGAATTGTTTGTCTCTCTGGAATGAGTTCTAACTTCCCCATTTCTCAAAGGCCACTAATTTCCATTTTGGAATTTATATAGTTTTGGGGAAATTGACATCTCAGGGTCCTGGGATGTAGCCTGTGACAGAGGCTGGCCAATCAGTGCTTCTAGTCACATTGGACACCTCAATTTATGGCTACCAAGTTTATCTAACAAGAGTTAACGTTGGGTCTGTATGCAGCCATACAAGTACATGAAGGAACCTAGTCCTAAGGTGGTAACTCTCAGGAAGACCTTCCTCAGTCTTTTCCAACAGGAAATATAAAGCATTTCTGACACAGAAAACATACAACATATGCCTCACTTTGATTGTTTCAACTTATTGTCATAACTCACTCAAAGTTTTAATAATTTCCTGGCCTGCCTTAAGCCAGCTGGCGTCATTTGAAATCAAAAGAACCCACCGTGCTGCAAAGTAATACTCTATCCATGAGAACCTCTTCATCTTGTCAGGTAGTTCCTCACTCACAAGAAGAATCCTAAAAAAATTACCAGTCAAGTTTTCTCATACTGAAGATGACTTAAGGGCCTTAAGGTAAAGGCGATCTAAGGTCCTTTTCAGGGTCACCACTACTAAGCAGCAGAAAGTTTTTTAATTTCAACAAGAAAGATTATAAGCCAAATGCAAGTTGGGAAAAGTCCAAGCTTTACCACTGATGTGTGCTTTTTCTAGACTCAATTGACAATGAGTCTGCCTTAGGTATTGCTATATTGCTGGCTTCAGAAGTATTGCAAGCCTTCAGTAAATAAAGTAGTATTGGATGAAACATTATTTTAGGTACACCGTTATTATTTTTCCTTCTGAATTTAGTATCCTCAACTTTAGTGTAGAGATAATGACTGCTAACTATCAGATATATGATAATAACTAATGTAGATTATACACAGTACTCTGCCTAGTACCTAAATAAAAAAACAATGATTATGTAACAGAAGTTAGTTCACTGTATGTTCGCCAAGATTCCATATCATTCTGCTTCTATGCAGCTTTCTATCTACATAGAAATTTCATTGAGAACTTTTTGTTTGACTTTGAACTGGAACCAGTTGGATTTTCTGTCACCAATTTTTCTACTTTGGTCCTATTCATTATTAATAGCAATGTCCCCTGGCATGTCAGAGACTGAACATTAATGACAACGGGTTTTAGTTATATAAAAGCCAAGGTTACCGTTGGTACAGCTCGAGGTAATTTTCATTCCTAAGTTCATTAAAGTCTTAAAAGTGGAAAGGTCAATAGTGATTTATTCCGTGGCCAACCTTCTCAATGGCAATTCTTTACAAACAATTTTTCTGTCTTGACGTATGGCGAGACTAATAGCCAATGAAGGTAATTTCATAAGGCAGTGAGCTACTTGGATTCATTTTTTAAAATAAAATTTGATGTTATATAAAAACAAGATATTCCCAAGGCCCTCCATCTGATGAGAATGAGGACAAAAAGTGAGAACAAGTTGGGATCCTGCTGCCTTGGTTGTCCTGTTGTTATGGCTAATATTACGTGTCTACTTAACTGGGCTAAGGGATGCCCAGACAGCTGTTAGTTCTGAGTGTCTGTCAGGCAGTTTCAGGCATAAATAAGCATTTGAATTGGTAAACTAAGTAAAGAAGATCAGCCTTCACCAAAGTGTGTGGGCCTTATCCAATCCGTTGAGGGCCCAAGTAGAACAAAATGGCTGAGGAGGGGTGAACTTGCCCTCTCTGTCTGAGCTGAAACATCCATCTTCTCCTGTTCTTAGACACTGGAGCTCCTAGTTCTTAGGATTTTGGACTCGGGCTCAGAGTTATACCACCAGCTCCCCTGGTTCACAGGCTTTTGAATTTGGACTGAACTATCCCAGAAGCTTTCGTGATTTGCCAGCTTGCAGAGAGCAGACTGTGAGCCTTCTGAACATTCATAATTGTGTGAGCCAATTCTCATCTCTCTCTTTTTCTCTCTCTTCCCTCTGCCCCTCCTGTAATGCACTAGGCCAACCTGTATCTCAGCATCGAGAACACTGTAGGGATTATGTGCTACCTGCATGAACATGTAAAGCTCAGACTTCAGTCACAGCTTTGCCTCATGTTGACAAAAATAAGAATAAGAAACAGCATGTGGATAATACATGGGAAGGTATGCAGATGGGAGAAAATGCACAAGATATTTTGCAAGTACAACCTTAGGAAGGAGAAGGGTCCCAAGACAAAGCACATACAGACTTGGCATTGACCTCATTGGCCAGTGATGTGAGAATGATGGGTGCCATAAGAAAGCATACACACCTGGAGCCAGGCTCAACTTCTCTCACGTTGTTGTGTGTTGCAGATCAGAGGGGTCATGGGCAGAGGGAGAAGGCAGTGAGTTCAACCCAGATTCAAACAGAGATACTCCCACACTGTTAAGTGAGCTAAGTAGGCAAATAGGTTATCTGAAGACTCCCCGTCTCAAACATATAACTCATTCTACCTGAACCACAAATGGAGTAAAAATCGTTAATCTTTTAACTGGTCTGGAAGTAAGTCATTCAATTTTTCCCTTCTTCAAGCATCCTCATCTACAATATGGAGATTTTCTTCCCTCTTTCCTCCTTCAGCTCCCTCTTCCTTCTTTTATTCCTCTTTCTCCCCCTGCTCTTTCTCCTTCTCCTCCCTCTATTTCTGCTTTTTTTTCTTATTTTCTCTATCTCTTTCACTTCTCATACTCTCTTACACATTCAGTAAATGTACATAAAATTCTACTTGTGCTAGACACAAAAAATATACAAGTGAATGAAAAACATTTTTTTCTTGTTACTACAGACTTTTACATTCTAGTAGGGTAAGAAATTAAACCAGGTAAGCAAATACATGATATAGAAGGATTATAATAGGAAAACTCAAAAGGAGTTTCAGATAGAGAAATCAGAGTGAAAGTCACTTCAAATTGAGAAGTCTAAGATCTGTCTGAAATTAATGTGTGAGCTGAGACTTAAAAAAAGATGGCAAGGATTATTTTCCTAAAGTAAGAAAGATAAAATGCAAAGTTAAATTAAAAAACAGTACAAAGCAACATAGGCAGAAGAGGTAATGGAATAAATGATGATTAAGGAATAGATTGGGAGCAATCATGTAGAAATGTATAGTTTCATAGGCCAGAGAGAAAAAAAACACTTTAAACAATAGCATAATAGGAAGACATAAAGGTGCTGAAGGAGTGGCCGTGAACAGCTTGCAATTTGGAGCCTTGGTTACTGGAGCCCAGTGTCATGGATCCTACATTGGCAAAAGTAGAAACAGAGATTAAGAGAATATTATGTATTACAGCAGGAGAAGAAGGTGGCTTAGAAAAAGTGGCCGTTGTAGAGAAAGATAAATGGAAGGATTCAGGAACTCACTGATTGATTGGATGTGGAGGCAACAGAGAAAGGCATACCAAGAATGGTTCACTTTATTCACTGTGACCAGGCCATCTCTGCTCATTTCCAGAGAAGTTTCCCAAAGAATTGTTAAGAATCTTTATTAAGAAAAATAGACACCTATACAAACATATGTTACTGAAGACCCAGCTAAGATTTAAGATATGCCTTTGCTCAATATCCAGAATTTCATCATTTTGTTCAGCAGCCGTTAATGTGTAAACACAATACATGTGTTTTGCTACTGACCTGTGTTTGGAATTTTGTGGGGCAGCAAAGACAGGAAAAGATTGATGCTAGAAAAATGAAGAGAATGAATGAGAAAGGACACAGTTCAGATAAACTGGCCTAGGCTTTGCATTAGGGAGGAAAGAAAATGAGTAGGAAGCATTACGCAGAGGGAGAAAAACATGAGAAATAATGGGACTGATATCTCATTACCCACGGTGCATATAAAGGAGGGAGACGACTGGAAAGGCAGATGATGCTCAGGGAGGGAGATATTTGCTTGACATTTTAGTCATCAGTAGTTCAAGATATTTTAAGATGTGGCTGGAAAAATGTAATGAAAATACAAAAGGAAGTGCAGCTGTTTGGGGCTGAGGAAGTGGAGGAAGCAAAAGGCCAGGATGAGAGTTCCAGGATGCACTTGGGCGCTGCTGTATTCTATGATGAGGACTTGCAGGAGCATCTTCAGTCAGTGGATGAGGTTTCTGGAAGGCCAGGGAAAGCAACGCAGTCACAGGGCCTGGCAGTATACCAGTACGGTATACTATACACAATGGGAGCTCTTCCCCTAGCACTTTACAAACAGGTGCTTAGTGACTACTTACTGATTAAATGAATGTATAAAGTTGTCATCTTCCAGACACCTACTTTTCCTTCTATGTATAAATTATGAGTTACTAACTAGGACTTTGGCAGTAACCCTGATTATTCTTTCTTCTCCTCTCTTTTAACATGATTGGATTCTGTTAATAAACCATATTTAGCTGCTCCCTTTGCCCCGTATGTTAGTTTATAAAGGCTGCTGATATGGTTTGGCTGTGTCCCAACCCAAATCTCATCTTGAATTCTATAGTTCCCATAATCCCCAGGTGTCATGGGACGAACCCAGTGGGAGGTAATTGAATCATGGGAGTGGTTTCTCCTATGCTGTTCTCATGATAGTAAGTTCTCATGAAATCTAATGTTTATAGGGGTTCCCCCTTCACTCAGTTCTCATTCTTCTCTCTTCTGCTGACATGTGAAGAAGGGCATGTTTGCTTTCCTTTCTGCCATGATTGTACATTTCCTGAGGCCTCCGCAGCCATGCTGAACTGTGAGTCAGTTAAGCCTCTTTCCTTTATAAATTACGCAGTCTCCTGTATTTCTTTACAGCCGCGTAAGAATGGACTAATGCAGCTGCTATAATGAAGGAGCGCACATTGGGTGGCTCCAACGAGAGACATTTATTTTCTTCAAATACAATCACATGAGAGGTTAGGGCTTCAACCATTGAATTTCAAAGGGACACAATTCAGTCCGTAATGCCCAAGCCATTGATCTCATCAGAAATTCTTTGCCTTGCTTGTTATCATTTAATCCAATAAGAAAGAAATGATTAATTAAGCACCTAATTTGTACAAAACCCTGGGCATGGAGCATCTCCCAGGCACACACTAAAAGGTGAGTAAAACGTAATCTCACTTTTCATGTAGAGAATGGTAATATAATGGGTATTGTAATAGCTATGCCAGATAGACTTTCCAGACAGATTAGAAATACACATGACCTAGAAGGGGCAGCCCTCCATGCCACGAGGCTATAATCCAGCCATGGTAACAGGACCAAAGGTGGACCCAACACCCACCCAAAACTGGATCAATCAAAGTTTTATTGGGAATGATTCCATGTGGGGTCCAAAAGTTGTCACAGATAATTGGAGTTGGCCACATGACAGACACGACATGGTATGAAGGGAAAAGCTATCCTAAAATTTTTATTTTATTTTACCTACTTTATACTGAGGAAAATGAACCTCAGGAAAATTGAATAGGTTATTCAAGATCACTACAGTTTATATAAATACATATATTTAAATGATTTTTATAATATGCAATAGTATGTATTATAATAATATAACATATAATTATATATGTTATTAATATATTATAATTATTATATACACACACACATATATATGCACATATATACACATATGTATATTTTAATTTTTCAATGCCTCGGGGCTCAAAAAATTACTTAAATTTAGAAAACTCTAAGATGTGTGTGTGTGTGTGTGTGTGTATATACATACATATATATATATATATATATATATATATATATATATATGTTTTTCTCTTAGTATTTTGCTTTTAATAGGCTACTATAGCCAGAGTATTTTAAGGGCATTTTAAAAGATTTTGAAAATACCTCATAGAATCTAATGGAATATAAATATTATCCATTGCTTATCAACCTGAACTGCAGTAATATGTTCAAGTATTATTTTCTCACCTCATTACCACTTAATTGAATTAAAGCTAAATTTGTGTTTATGATGTATAATTAGGAATTATAGGTAAGGGACAGGAACATTCTTATTAGTGGCCATCTGTTTGTAAAGAAGCAGCAATAGCAGAATTACCAGGAATTCCATAGTCAATGTACACACAAAGAATATCAGTACTGAAAAGACAGTACACTGTTTGGATGAAGAGATGGTGGCATAAAAGTTAAGAAGTCATAGAACTACTTAGCAGTATGCCTGGGCTAGAACCCCATTTTATCAGCCACCTGACTTGAAATTGATTTTTCTTTCTAGAACGCTTTCCTCCCAAGTACCAAAAAGACCTATGTCCACTGGGCCCATTCAATAAATGGTTGAAAGCTGAGTGAGCTGTCAGCTTCACAAGCAAGTCAACTAAGGATTAAAGAGAGCAGCCTCATCATGAAGACCTTCCAGACAGCAGCTTTACCGTAATTGATGAACAGTACCTCTGCTCTGCTATGAGAAGAAATAACACTCCCTTTCAATGAACATTAATAACTGATTTCTGTCTCTCTCTCTTATTTTCCTGTCTTAATATTTTTCTAGCAGTTTTTATGTCACTGGCATAACATCATCATTGGCATGAATCATCTCATAGGTAAGCTAAGGGCTGATACCCCTATCTTAATAATTAGCAAAATGGAGACCTAAATTTGGAGACTTTGCCAAATTAATAAAGAGTTGAAGCCCAACCCAGAGATACAGCCACTGGATTACTCACCTGTCAAAAAGAGCAAATAGGACACTGATAAAAACATTAAATGGGGCCAGGAGCGGTGGCTCACGCCTGTAATCCAAGCACTTTGGGAGGCCAAGGTGGGTGGATCACGAAGTCAAGAGATCGAGACCATCCTGGTCAACATGGTGAAACCCCGTCTCTACTAAAAACAATACAAAAAAATTAGCTGGGCATGGTGGCGCGTGCCTGTAATCCCAGCTACTCAGGAGGCTGAGGCAGGAGAATTGCCTGAACCCAGGAGGCGGAGGTTGCAGTGAGTGAGCCGAGATAATGCCATTGCACTCCAGCCTGGATAACAAGAGCGAAACTCCGTCTCAAAAACAACAACAACAACAACAACAACAACAAAACACATTAAATGACAAGATGATTAATGGTGAACTACACCACCCCAGAAACTAATAAAGCTTTCACACACATACTCATATATGCTTACATCAACTATCAATTATTTCATAACAGTTTCATCAACACCCACCATGTGCTAGGTTTGAAAGGGTCTATGGTGCAATGCTATGTTGTATCTTAGCCTCAAATCCTTGCTGTGCTCTTCACTGGCTGTGTGACCTTGGGTTAAAAACCTTAGTATCTGCAGATTTTCTTATCTGGAAAAAAATAACAATAGCCCTTACCTCTTAGAATCACGATGATAAGCACAGCATCCAAAATGATCTGTAAATTCACAGATATGGCAAATATTTGAATGTAGACTCAAAAGCAGTCACCATCACAGGCAAATGGATAAAGGATGTCTGATATAATTATTGGAGCTACCCAGAATAAAAGACAAGATTCTTGTTCTCAAGAAATTTCATCTTAAGGAGTTAAGTAGTAATAATCACCCATATAAGGAGTGGTTGACAAGAGCCTGAGATGAAACAGCATAGGAACGTGGAGAGATTTTGTTTGGTTTGTGCCATTCCAGAGGGCTTCAAAAAGGTTGTAGTCTCAAACAAGATCTTGAAGGGTAAGTAGAATTTGACAGATGTGGGGAAGATGGGCACAGTGAGTAAAAGGAATAAAATAAATGATGGCATAAGAATGCAAAAAAAAAAGGTAGCTTGCAAGTATTCATCAATTGGTCAGGCTTATTGGAACAGAATATGTATCTAGTAGAGGCTGTTGTTAAGACCAAATAGGAAAGTCGGGGACAACAGAGAGGCAGATTAGGGAAAAGTCCTGTCCACTAGGCCTTCTGCAAAGGAAACGGCACCATTCTCATGCTTCATCTCTACCTTCACTTATTCCTCCCGTGATGGCAGCTGGCTAGAGGTAAATTGTGTTCTGAGCCCTGTGTCTCGTTTTTATGATTTATTATTTCAGTCTTTCAGCAGGGTGAGAATATAGAGTGTGCTGGATGGCACATACTCGGGGAATTTATGTTGCATAGCTAAACATCATGTCTGTCTATCTCTTCCCAGTAATCTCCGATAATACCCAAATGGGCTTTTTATTTTAAACATCTGGACAGCCTTATGGTGGTTGAGAATTAAGGTGCTGAGTGAAGAAAACAGCGCAGTCATAAAGTCTGTCGGATAAACAAAGCTTTCTCTGGAACATTAACTCCTTTCCTGAGAAATCTTCTCTGTTCCTCACAACGCACTTAGTAACTTTACATCTTCATCTCCAGGTACCGCTTTTCCTTTGCAAATACTCTCACGGCATTTAATGGGGTTATTACGGTAGAAAACTACGGGATATTAGCATAAAAAGAACATTGGCGGAAAAAAAATGCAAAATGCTTTATCTCACACACACTCTCACCACCCCCATGCCTTTGGAGTTTGCTTTTGTTTTATAACAGCAGATATTCCCATTGTGGATGGTAATTTTTGCTAGATAATAACTCCGTTGATACCGTCACACACTGGCAAAAGGTGTGTAACTCAGGAAGGGGAGAGAGACTGGAATGGAATATAATCAGATAGTTTTATTTGTTTTTAATACACAGCCATTCAATAAATAAAGGTGTTGGGTTTTATCTTCCTTCTTAGAGATCTCTATGGCTTCTTCTCAGTCAAGAATGGAGAAGTATGAGCAGTCTTTGACACCTCTGAGCCTTCTCAATTGCGTGCCATCTGCTGGGTGCCCTCCTTGTCCTCAGTTTCCAGTAAACATTCCCTCATTCTCCAAGATTCAGTTCACATGTCTTCTTTAGCAGGAGCCTGTCTAGACCCCGCGAGGGAGAGTTGGAAGCTCCCTGCTTCAAGTTACCATAAAACCACACCAACCCTTCTCACAGTCTTGTCATTGTACTTATGGACATATGGCCCCAACCAGGCTATGAGCAACAACTAGGGCTGAGGGTGGGGAGTGTGCATTATTTTATTCTTTGTCACTATTTCTTCTTCCTTACACAGTGCCTACCACAGAGTTAGGTATTCAACATGCATTTGTGTATTAGTTTTGTATTGATGCATAACAAGGTACCATAAACTTTGCATCTGAAAATAACACATATTATCTTAGAGTTTCATAGGTCAAAGGTCCAGGCAGGGCTCGTTGAGTGTCCCAGTTTAGCTCTCACAATACAGTGCTGAGATTGGCATATAATAACCAAGAAAAGGAGACCAAGACACAAAAGAAACGAAAATCAGCTGAGAACAATTGCGATATGACATGTTGAAATTAACATCATGGACTTTAAAGCAGCTGTGTAACTATGTTTGTTGAAGTAAAAAGTATATTCTCTTTAATAAATGAAAAGATAGAAACTGCATCACGTAAGGACTTCATGAGGCAGCTCCCAGCTCTCTCACTGCTCATCACTTGCTGCTTTGCAATGCACCCTCCAGCAGCCCTGCTCCGATTGCCAATCACTCCACTTGAGACCCTCGCTTGCCTGAATGCCTTTGTCCATGCTTTTCCCTTCTTCTGGGAATCCCCTGCCTCTTTACCTGGATAACTCAAGCTCTTTCTTTGCATCTAAATTTCTACGCAAACCTTACCTAATTTTCCCAGGCTGCATGAGGTTTTTTATGCGTCCTTCATGCCTTGTGCATTTTTGTACCTGTGCTACTGTAAAATTATAATACAGTAAACTGCATGTGTGCAGAGATCATCCTTTAACTTGTGAGCTCTTCTGGGGCAAGAGCTTTGCTTAATTATGTTTAATTCATCTTATATCGCCCCAACCTTCTAACAAAATGTTTGTTGAATAAATGTAGGAATAATAGGAATAATAAATGTAATAATGCACGATATCCACTGGCATGTTGTCTTTGCTTTACATTTATTGCTATTATTTAATTTTTTATTAAATAATATTTTTATTAATATCCCTATGAGGTGAATATATTTATTAAACTCTGTTTTAAAATTTTATGAACTTAACTTTTTTGTAGTTAAAAGGATTGCTGAATCTTTTCTAAAGTACCAGAACAATGTGTTGTGGAACATCAAAATGAGTGCATCTAGGCTGGGTGCAGTGGCTCACGCCTGTAATCCCAGCACTTTGGGAGGCTGAGGCTGGTGGATCACGAGGTCAGGAGGGCAAGACCATCCTGGCTAACATGGCAAAACCCTGTCTTTACTAAAAATACAAAAGAACTACCCGGCTGTGGTGGCAGCACCTGTAGTCCCAGCTACTTGGGAGGTTGAGGCAGGAGAATCATTTGAACCCAGGAGGCAAGGTTGCAGTGAGCTGAGATCACTCCACCGCACTCCAGCCTGGAGTGAGACTCTGTTAAAAAAGAAAGAAGGAAAGAAAGAAAGAAAGAAAGAAAGAAAGAAAGAAAGAAAGAAAGAAAGAAAGAAAGAAAGAAAGGGAAGGAAGAAAGGAAGGAAGGAAGGAAGGAAGGAAGGAAGGAAGGAAGGAAGGAAGGAAGGAAGGAAGGAAGGAAAGAGTGCATCTAAATATACTCGGCTATCCTAATATTTTCTGAAATACTATGTGACTTAAGGAAGCATTTTACCTTTGAGTATCATGGATTCTTCCTCCAAAATTAAGGAAATGTAATGCATAACTGATTTTCAAACTGGAATCTTCGAAGTTGGATCAAAGGTTATTATTGCCTACCAAAGGGAAATGCCAACATTCTCTGTAATAAACCTTCATAGGCAAATTAGAATATCCCGTCATTGTCTTTAATTTGACATTTTGCATACCTGACATGGTAAGACTGGCAATCTTTTGCTGATAAGAAACTTAGATTGGCTGCTTCAGACCCTTCATCTATAGAATATGAAGAAGGAAGAGGAGGAGGAGAGTTTCTTTCAAATTAAGTAGAATTTATAGAAAGAAAAGTAAAAATGCTTTCAGAAAATGATTTCCAATGAGAAAGGAAGATATGGATCAATATGAGTGGAAAAATAAAACACCATGGAACATAGTGTCCTTAGTCTCTTGTAGCATAAAATACAGTGCCAAAAACCTTCCCTTCGGCCCTGTACGGTGTCACCACAGAAAGCTCTGAGAAGGAAGAAAGAGGAAGAAAGTAGAGAAGACTTTCATTTATACAATGCGACCTTGTGTGTATAAGATTCTGCGTTAAGGATGGCTCAGCATGTTCTGAACTGCCCTGAAGAAAGCAACTGTAAACTGATGAATACAAACACATACCATGTTCTCAGGACACTTCCGAGTAAACCACTTCAGGCAGTTTTTAAACAAGGGCTGAAACTCTGAAGAAGGGAATGGCACGCATGAGTTACCCATTTTTGTGTCTTTCAGCCTAAGGACAAGCCAAACTCAGGGCCAAGCAGGCTGCGATAGTTGCTGCATTTCTTTTTTCAGCTGAGTAAGTGGAGAACAAATTTTACGGTAACTAAAGCTACTGGGAAGTAAAGGGGAATTATCGTAAAAGGAATAGTCAGAGAGAAGATGCCCCCAATTTTGTACATAAACTCTGTCCAAATTGCTGGCTGTTCTCTGAATTGTGCACATCTGGGTGAGGCTGCCAGTAACTCAGCTAAAACAAAAGATCAGAACTGGGATTTGAGGTGGCCCAAGAGCAACGATGTGCAGTTTGACACCAACAAAATTACATTTTTACAAAAACAAAAACAACAACCCAGTTTTCAGAAATACAACTGAATTCAGAGACTTCACAGCATAAGACACTCAGTGATGAGGCTGCAATCCCAAAGTGCATGGCATATAAATAACGAGGAAAACATAATCAAAATGCAAAAGAAGTTGTGACCAACCAAGAACAATCTCAGCACAACATGTGGAAATTCATATCATACATGGACTTTAAAGCAGCTGTATAACTATGTTCAATGACTAAAAATTATCTGAATTAATGAAAAGATAGAAAATCTCGGCAGTGACATGAAAACTATAATAAAAGAATTAAGTGGAAATTCTAATAATTCAAAAACACAGTATCAGAAAAAAGAGAAAGAGAGGGAGGAGGGAGGGAGGGAGGGAGGGAGGGAGGGAAGAAGGAAGGAAGGAAGGAAGGAAGGAAGGAAGGAAGGAAGGAAGGAAGGAAGGAAGGAAGGAAGGAAGGGAGGAAGGAAAGTTAGTTGGTTACAAGGTAGTATAGCAATGCTAGAGTAATAGTCAGTGACCTCAAAGTTTTATCATTAGAAATTCCCCAAATGAAAAGGAGAATAAATTAAAAAGTAGATGGAAGAAGAGAAAGGAAGACATAGAATTCTATACAATAATAATAAAAATGCTAAGATATACATGCTTACGGTCTCATCATAGAGAAATGAGGCAGATACAGTATATGTTTGAAGATATAATGACTGAAAACTCCCCAAATTTGTTGAAAGACTAAAGTCTGTAGAATCCTGAAGCTCAATGGACCTCAAGCAAAATAGATACAGAAAAAAAAAAAAAAAAAAGACTTAGGCACATTAGAGAAAACTGCTGAAACCAAAGATAAAGAGAAAATCTTGGAAGTCATCAGAGAAAAATAACACATTTTTTTAGAGGACACTAATGGTTTCAGTTAGCATTAACATCTCTATGAGAAACTATAGATGTCAGGAGACAATATAATATCTTTAAAGTGATAAAAGTCTTTTTTATTTTGCTTTTGGTGGGTTTTTCTTTTTGAGACAGAGTCTCGGTCTGTCGTGCAGTGGTGCAATCTCGGCTCACTGTAACCTCCGCCTCCTGGGTTCAAGCAATTCTCCTGCCTCAGCCTCCCCATTAGCTGGGATTGCAGGCATGCTCTACCACACCCAGCTAATCTGTGTATTTTTAGTAGAGACGGGGTTTCACCATGTTTGCTAGGATAGTCACCCTCTCTTGACCTCATGATCCACCCACCTTGGCCTCCCAAAGTGCTGGGATTACAGGCATAAGCCTGAAGTGTTGAATTTTTAAAAAAAACCCTGTCAAACCAGAATAGTTTATTTAGAAAAAAATAACATTCAGGAAGAGTGATGAAATTAAGGCATTTTCAGATGCAAGGAAGCTGAGAACATTCATCTGTAGCATACTTACAGCAGAGGGAATGCTAAAGAAGGTGTTTCTGTCTGAAGAAAAATTGATACCAGATGAAAACTCAGAGCTTCAGGATGAAACAGCTTCAGAAAGGCGAAATATCCAGGGAAAAAAATAGAAACAATTATTTTTTCCTCTTAATTTCTTTGTAATGCATGGAGCTACTGAAAGCAAAATTATAGTAATGTCCTGGTGATACACAATAATCTGGAAGTAAGATAAATGAGAATAGTATAAAGAATGAAGGGGGATAGGCAGAGCACAGGGGATTTTGAGGGCAGTGAGACTGTATATGCTATAATGATGGGTACATTTATCAATCATTCATCCAAACCCATTTAATGTATACCAAGACTGACCCCCTAGTGTAAGTGATGGATGCTGGGTGATAACGATGTGGCAGTGCAGGTTTATCAGTTGTTACAAATGCACTACTCTGGTGGAGGAAGTTGATTATGGGCAAAGCATGCATGATGGGTGGAGAGGGTATATGGAACATCTCTGTAACTTCTGCTTTATATTGCTGTAAACCTAAAATTGCACTAAAAATACGTTTATTTTAAAAATGGAGAAAAAGGCAAATGGATATAGGTACTTTCAAGGCTTCTACATGTTATGTGAAGTGGTATGTTAATTCTAAGAAGAAATAAAGATTTTCTAAAGACACATGTTGTAAATCCTAAAGCAACCACTTAAAAATGATGCAAAATGACATATTAAAGAGTCAATAAAGAAATGAAAATAAAATTCTAAAAAACATGGTAAAATTACCTAAAATCAGAAGGAAGATGGAACAGAGGAATAAAAATGGGGTGAGGGACAAAAATGAAATAAATAATAAAATGATAGACTTAAATCTGACCATATCCATAATTATGTTGAATATAAAAAACTAAACACTTCAACTAAAGCCAGATACTACCAGAACAAATCAAAAGTCGAAGCACAATTATACAATGTCACCATTGAATTACATTACATATAAATAAACAGGTTCTACGTCAATGGAAGGAAAATATAAACCACTGAAATGGAAAGCATGAGAAGTCTGAAGTAACATGTTGCTATCAAATAAAACATTCTAAAATCAGGAGAGTTAAGAGAAATTAAAAAATAAAAGCCCTGTGAGACAGGCAGGAGATGCTGTTATTACCATATCAACGTAACAGATGAGAAAAATACGACTTTAAAAGGTTAGCCTTGTTTAAGAACGTTTGGTTTAAAACACTTCAGACCAGAGTACAAGTCATCTTTTTCTTCTTCTTCTTCTTCTTCTTCTTCTTCTTCTTCTTCTTCTTCTTCTTCTTCTTCTTCCTTCTTCTTCTTCTTCTTCTTATTCTCCTCCTCCTCCTTCTTCTTCTTCTTCTCCTCCTTCTTCTTCCTCTTCTTTTTTTTTCTTGAGACGGAGTTTCACTCTTATTACCCAGTCTGGAGTGCAATGGCGCGATCTTGGCTCACTACAACCTCCGCCTCCTGGGTTCAGGCAATTCTCCTGTCTCAGCTTCCTGAGTAGCTGGGATTACAGGCACGCGCCACCAGGCCCAGCTAATTTTTTAAAATATTTTTAGTAGAGACGGGATTTCACCATGTTGACCAGGATGATCTCGATCTCTTGACCTCCTGATCCACCCGCCTCAGCCTACCAAAGTCAAAGTACAAGTCTTCTTGTCCCCAGTAGCCAACAATGATCAGCATGAGGAAGTTAGTCCACCAATGGCTGCTGAAAGAACAATCTGCTACCAGTCATCAGGGCACCGTAACCCAATGACACACTATCCACACTGGCATTCACAGCATACTATGCACAGCGTTCAGATATACTGTTGTCACTGTGGTGGACAGTCACTGTCTTATCGTTTCAGGAACTTAGAATTACCCCTGCACCATCAGCCACATGTTTACTGTAGAGACTTCTAGATTACTGCAGTGTGACCCAACCCTGGCCACTCTTGATTTCCAAGAATCTGTCATGAGATAACAGATCCTCTGTTTTTATGTTCTTCATAATTTTGAAACTAAAATTGAGTAGGTTTCATTAATTGGGCACCTGAAGTTGTAATGTATTTAACATAGGTAGTTTGTGGCCATGTCTATCTGAAACAGATTTGAAACTTGGAGGAAGCTGTTCAGAAGCAAGACAACAAAGAATATGAAAAGGGGGAAAAGAGGTCGGACATGATGGCTCACACCTGTAATCCCAGCACTTTGTGAGGTTGAGGCGGTTGGATCATTAGGTCAGGAGATCAAGACCATCCTGGCCAATATGGTGAAACCTGTCTCTACTAAAAATACAAAAATTAGCTGTGTGCTGTGGCATGTGCTTGTAATCCTAGCTACCCAGGAGGCTGAGGCAGGAGAATCATTTGAACCAGGGAGTTGGAGGTCACAGTGAACCAAGATTGAGCCACTGCACTTCAGCCTAGTGGCAGAGAGAGACTTTGTTACAAAGAGAGAGAGAGAGAGATCAGGGGAAGTAAAAGAAAGCGTTGGAAAAAGTTCAAATCTTATATTTCAGCTTATTCATGAAACCCATCTTCATTCCCATACATGGGTCCTTTGAACATTATGGATATTTTCAAATAATTCTCCTTTTGGCTTATGTTTATTCTTGTATCTTTCTCATGCTAAAAAAGAAATGGAAAAAACAGAGTTGACAAATATATTCATTTACTCCTTAGAGTTACTTAGAATTAGGAGTATCTCTCCCATTCATAATGTTTTTATTTTTAAATGTAAAATAGAAAGATTATTTAAACACACACACACACACATACACACACACACTTCAAGCAGCAGCAGTAAGCTGATGATAGAGATCTTTTGGGAGCAGGGAAAAGACTTTTCAGTATCCCTAAATTTTCATTAAATTGCCAGCTGCCTATTCTCCTTCCACAGCAGGCAGGTTCAGCATGGTGCATTGCTGGGCCTGCAGCAATAATCCACAGCAGCAAGTACAGTGCATCATCCAATTATATGGTCTATTGTTTCATTACTCACCCTACATCGGCTGCACCTGTCACAAACCCCATCTCCTTCATTTTCTACTTGCAAGCTTACCCTTCCCCACACATACAGCAACCATATCCTGCTCTGAGTGACTTCAGTATTCCATTAGTCTCAGTAAGCAACATGCTTCACTTCAGTGATAAATTTAGAAATAGTATTCCTTCTCCTACCACCCATTTAGGCCCATATTTCGCCATGAACCTAGAGTAATGAGAGAAAATCACGAAAATAGAAATTTGGTAACACAAAATTAAAGTAGCTTCTATCCCCTGCTCTTTGATGCACAACTCAATGCAAGTAAAGTCACACACATAACAGACACACCTGCACACACACATACCACATACATACAACACTTACATGCACACATACACACACAGGCACAGCCACACACACCAGGAGAGCCTGGCACTTGGTCGGGTAGTTAATTAACGTGACACATTTTTTGAGCCAGGCTACATTTTCCTTTTGTTAAATAACACTTAGGCAACACTATAGGATATAAAAGGGAAATGTAAATTTTGCATCTGCCTTAAAGGAAATTACATTGCAGCAGGTGAAAAAACATATACATGGAGACGATTTCTCGACAATTAGTAAGAAAGTCTAGAAATGAGATTCAGGACATCTGGACCTCATCTCCAGCTTAAACAATCAGCAGCTAGGCAAACAAACAAGAAAACAAAGCAACAATTTTTATAGAAATTATTTTATGTAAGGAATTTATAAGGTAATTATTAAAGGCCTGGGTAAGCAAAGATGAATACTGAAATAACAGTGCCAATTACTATAAAAATTAGCTCTCCTCTCAAGGACTGGGAAAAATTGGAAATCATGCAGGTTACTGCTGTAAGTTTTTAAAACTAAGCACTAGGCATGACCCCTTTGTGTCTCTGGCTTGAGGTAGGGTAACCTTCTCAGCCTCTGACCCCATGCCTTTCAGTCTAATAGCAACCTTCTAGCGCTAACTATTCCAATGACAGAAAGAGTCATACAATGAGGAGGGTGAGGAAAGGACAGTAAAAATAATATTGCCCCATGTGTACAGCAAAACCCACGTAACTACACAAAAGGAAGTCTTCATGCAATGTACACACCTTCTACTGCAGCTGTTTGCGTTTATGAGGGTAGAGGAGGAACAGATCTGAGAGAAAATCTAAGGAGACTGGTTGGATATGTCTGCTATTTCTATTAAATACCTACATGTTGAACTAGGCAGCTGAATATGCAAGTCTGGAATTCAGGTGTGAGGTTCTTCCTGGAGATAGTAATTTTGAATTTATGAGAATCGAGTTAGTATTTAAAGTCACAATATCCTTTGAAATCATCAAGGGAGTGAGTATGGATAGAAGAGAAAATAAACTGAGATAGAAATGAACTGAGATGTGAGTCCGGAGCCATACTGAGGGTTAGTGGTTGGTAGGAAAGAAATATTCAGCAGAAAAAAGAGAAAAGAATAAGACAAAATGGATAACAGAGCAGACCCGCGGTGCCCAGCATAGCCAGCTTGGAAAGACTTCCAGACAGAGGAACTGATCATCTTGGCTGATGCTTATATCATTCAGATCAAATGATAAGATAGAAAGCTTACCAGATACTTAAACAGAGAAAATTTGATACATATCATTATTATCTACCTGTTTAAGAACTGAAAAAAAAAATAAATAAAATATCAGAGGTCAGAGGAAACTACTATCACGAAGGGCCTGGGGAAGCAAAATAAAGTGATTGGAATTTATAAATCGAGAAGTTTGGGGGAAAGGAACTGAAACAGGCATTCCAGGAGGGAATGCACTGAGTTGGTGTGTACATCTAAGCTCAGAAAAGAAGCCCTAGACAACCAAAAAAGTGAGAGTCCAGCTGGTGCTGGTGTCTCTGAGAAGACATGATAGAGCTGGCAGCTGGATCAGCATGTGCTGAAAAAAAATTGCCATTTTTCATGGATAAAATTGTATATATTTATTGTAGACAACATATTTTGATATATTTATACATTGTGGAATGACTGTCAATCTAATGAATATATTTATTACTTCATATAGTTATTTTTTTGTGTTTGGTGAGAATAATTAACATCAAATTTCTTTGCCAAATTCAAGTATACAATACATTTTTACTAGCTATAATTACCATAGTGTTCAATAGAACTCCTGGACTTATTCCTCCTCTCTTGCTGAAATTTTGTATCCTTTGACCAACACCTCCATAACCCCAACAGCAGCCCTTGGTAATCACCAGTTGATTCTCTGCTTCTATGAGTTTAACATTTGCAATCAAACACTGCTATGGGAAGGAACTGCTGCTTCCTTGGTGAACAAACATGGCTGGGATACTGTTGCCAGGAATGGAAAGTATAAGCTGGAACAGGGTGAGTAGGATGGACAGTGTCCCTTTATTTTTTTCCTGAGCACTTCCAGTGTATTGAGCTCAATGACATGACTGCTTGACTGGATGAGGTAGAGCACTAGGTCTTTGTAAGAGACCAATAAGTGGCTGAGAGAACAGGTAACAAGAGGGGCCTGTTATGAAACCGGGAAATGAAACACACTGAGAATTACGGTAGAGATCATGAGCCAGGCACTAATCTGTAAGAAATAAGGAAGAGCCATGTTGGGAGATGAGAGGAGGGAAGAATAATCTATGGCAACAAGAAAGAATGTTTCCACCAAAATCTACTGAGTGCCAAACCTTTGTGAACAATATGGTCTGGGTATCTTGAAAGGCAGAATCATAATAGGCCTTTCGACCTTTCAGCCAAGTGATTGGCCTTCCAACCAAGGAGTGGCATTCTTTTTCTCTGTAAAGCATCAGCTAATCCATGTTTTAGGGAGCAGAGACACACGGTCTCAGTCACAACTACTCAACTCCACTTTTGCTGCCTGAAAGCACCTCTAGACAGTATGCAAATGAAGAAATGTGGCTGAGTTTTAATACAACTCTATATATTGACAATGAAATTTGAATTTGATATAATGTTTAAATGTCATAAAATATCACTCCTCTTTTGATTTTTTTAAACCATTTAAAAATGTAAATACCATTCTTAGCTCATGGGCCAGAAAAACACATTTGCCGTTGTAGGGTGTAGCTTGCCCATCCTGTGTTTCCACTAAGGCTCTCCCTTCAAAGGGCATGAAAACTCACAGATAAGACATAGGCACAGAAATATATGATTAAAGGTAGAAAATATAAATATAATTTTGGAGGTATATATTAACATTCCCATGCAAGTTCAGAAACCTAGGAAAAATGTGGAAGAAGTAGAATATGAGAAATTGCAATGACTTACAAACTGCTGACCTAGACATGGATGAATCACCAGCTCTCAATTCGCAGAGCAGGCAGAGCAGATGTGCTTGTCTGGGTAAAACCTCACATTATTCTTTGCAGCCCATACAGAGCCCAGTATTAGTCCTTCCCTCTCTGTTTGGCTACTTTCCATAAATCAGCAAAAGCAGCAGGTTGGAAAATATTATTTTCCTAGAGTTAACATTTTCTAATCTGATCTGTCTTAATGGATCAGAGTAACATTGGACACTACAGAAATCTGAGATGACAGAAAGGAAATGCCCAGACTATCACAAACTAAATATAATTTACCTTTGCATGAATGATTTTCCAGGAAGCACCAGCAGGACTTAGAGAGAAGATAGAAAAGAAAAGTGAACTGTCTGGACGAAATTAGCTTCTGCCAAATTGCACCTCTCCTGCTTCCCGAATGACTTGCTTTGAAATTTATGCTTATAAAAATCACATTCTCCTTCACTGCAATTTTAAAGAAGCTACTATAATATCACTCTTCATCTCCCCCTTTTCTCTCTACCCACACCGCTATTCCCAAATCAGGTAAAGTAGAGGAAACTGGACACCAGAAAGAAAAAAGGACAAATCATTAAAGGCATGTGAGCACTCGAGCCAAAATCTGAGGGTTCCAATCCTGTTTCTGTCACTTTCGATTGTTAAACTTTGAACAAGGTAGATGATTTAATTACTTTGTGCATAAGTTTCTTTATAAAGAAATAGAGGAAATAGAGATAATAATGGCATCTATCCCATAGAATCATTATGAGAATTCATTAGGTTAATTTACACAGATTGCTTAAAACAGTCCCTGGTGCAGAATGAGTATTAAAGATTATTATTGACTCTAAAGTCTTATATAAAAGCTACTGCTGGCTTCTTGTGACTTAGAGTAGGGGTCCCTAAACCCTAGGCCACAGACTGGTACTGGTCCATGGCCTGTTAAGAACCGGGCCACACAGCAGGAGGCGAGCAGTGAGTGATTGAGCAAAGCTTCATCTGCATTTACTCCGTTTGTTACTCCTGTCAGCTCCGCCTCCTGTCAGATCAGAGGTGACATTAGATTGTCATAGGAGCACGAACTCTATTGTGAACTGCAGATGCGAGGGGTGTAGGTTGCACATTCTTTATGAGAGTCTGATACCTGATGGTCTGTGACCATCTCTTGTCACCCCCAGATGGGACCATCTAGTTGCAGGAAGACAAGCTCAGGGTTCCCACTGATTCTATGTTATAGAGAGTTGTATAATTATTTCATTATCTATTACAATGTAACCATAATAGAAATAAAGCGCACAATAAAGGTAATGCGCTTGAATCATCCCGAAACCACTCCCGCACCCTCTGTCCGTGGCAAAAATTTCTTCCACAAAACAAGTCCCAGAGGCCAAAAAGGTTGGTTGGGGGCTCCTGACTTAGAGGATTCGCTACAAGCTCTCGATGTTCTACGATACCCTGAGCCCATTCCGGTCTTACACTCTTGTACTCACCGTTTTCTATAGCTGGAAACATATTTCTATTCGTATTTCTAAAAATCCTACTCATACATTAAGATTCAGTACTAAAATTGCCTTGATTTTGTGTATTTTCTCTGCCTCCACCAAGCATTTAATTCCTTTTGTCATGAGCTTTCGTCAGTACAGCTTTTCTTAGCTTGCATGGTGTCTAAGTTAAAATGGCTGAGCAGGAACTCCAGCTCTCTGGTATGTCCAGTATAAAAGATATGAAAGGGCAGGCCTCCCAGCACGTTGGGAGGCCGAGGCAGGTGGATCACCTGAGGTCAGTAGTTCAAGACCAGCCTGACCAACATGGTGAAACCCTGTCTCTACTAAAACATGCAAAAACTAGCTGGACGTGGTGGCAAGTGCCCGCCATCTCAGCTACTGGGAGATGGAGGTTGCAGTGAGCCGAGATGACACCATTGCACTCCAGACTGGGTGACAGAGCAAGATTTCATCTCAACAAAAAAAGATATGAAAGACCTTTTACTACTCTGGGGCAGAGGATAGACTTTCCTACCTCTGTTCAATAATATTTATTAGCCTCTGCTTCATACACAAAATAGAGTTGTAGGGTTTTATTATTCTTTGACAGAGAATGTTCTCAGTGCTTTGGCTCTTAAGAAATTTTCTTCCTTTGGTTCTTCTTGGTATAGCTAAAAGAAACTTTAAAAGAGTAATAAATATCATATGAAAACCTAAAGGGAAATAAGCAAAAGTACACACAGGCAGAAATCATAGAAAGCTCCAGTTCTTGTTATGGAGTAGAGGTTTCAGGTCCTGCCTGAAAACCGAGCTCACAGGCAGGAGAATGCAGAAGAATGAGGTTGTGAATTGAGCTTAGAAATACGTTATTCAAATCTTGGCTTCAAGCCCTGTTAGTATTGTGAACTTGGATAGATCTATTTGTCCATGAGAATGGATTTTTTCATAAATACATAGAGTCATAAATGGCTAACACTGCGAAATGCTACTACAATTATTAATTGAGTACTCATTAATGACAACTTTTGACATTAACGGGTATGCTTTGGCTGTCTGGGGGCGGTGGGTATGTTATTTGTGTGTTCCATATCCTTAGGAAATAACATTCTGATTCTAGAGGGATACTACAACCGGCTTCCCAGCCTGCTTCCTGCTCTCTATAACCCAAGTGGTAATTCGACTGACAGACTTCAAAAATCTGAAAGCCTTGACAGATTTTAAAGCACAGTCCAAGGGTACACATGGATCCTGGGGCCCGCCCACTTCTGGTGTCAGATTTAACTACCAGCGGCCCCATAATAGGCTGGCCTTCGTATTAACAATATCAATATGTTATATTCCAAAACTTCCCAATCAAAAATACAAATAGATGTCTGCCTTAATCCGAGAGCAACCACCATGTCCAATACACTAGGACCTGCAATGGTATGTTAAGAGACTTGCCAAAGCTTCGGGCCTGATTTCCTTCAAGACTAGGGCCAGGACCAGTCAGGATTGTTCTCAGCTTGGAGAAAAGGAAGAAAAAAATCTATAAAGAACAAAGAGGGAAGAGAAAGTGGGGATGGGGAATTATCTAAGATTTTTTATTTTTTTTCTAGAATTGGGAAGGTTTTAGAAGCATGGGTTAAAGAATAGCCCATAGTTAAAATCAGAAGGAAAGATAACAGATTCATATCACCTGGAAACAATAATTGACTGGAAAGATTACATAAAGGAACTTCTTGAGGTGATGGGGGTGTTCAGAAATTTGATAGTGGAGGTGACTGCATTTAATAAAACTCATCTAATGGTAATATTAATTATCTAAGGGTATGCTTAAAATGGGTGAATTTTATTATATGCAAACTCTACACCACAATTAAGTTGTGACCAATCCCAGACAGGATGATCTGGGCTGCAGCCAATGAGGTGCTGCCAGGTGGGTGAGCTTGTGCCAGCCTCCTGAGATGTGTGGAGCACCTGAGCCAATTGCTTTGTTTTGTTTTTCCTGGCTGGAGAGTTAACACCGCACATGCTCCTTGGAGGCCAGGAGCAGCTGTAAAAGCCCTCTCTGGGCAACTCCTTCAGACTTGAAAGAAGATGGCAACACCTCTGATTTTGGGAACTGGACTCCAGGAAGACTTTTTAGAGGTGCACAGGAAGCTGAGTGGCGCAGTATCTCAGCAGCTGTCCCTGAGTGAGCGGACAGCTGGGGATGGAAGTCTTTACAAAGAGCCCTCACCCAGGTGAGTGTAGGACCTATGTCAGACTCCACTGTGGAGTGGAAGAGTTTGGCAGTGACTCCCCATAGGAAGGTCCCAGTTTTTCAGACTTAAAAATGTGGTATGGCACATAAAGCAATATAGAAACTATGTCCAAACATTGGTTCTCATATTTCAGTTCCTGGGGAGCTTCAGTGGTCTCATTTTTGCTATCTTTATGACAGGAGCTGACTTAAAGGGATGCGTGTGGAGTAAAGGAGAGAAACCCAGGTGCCAGCACGACCAGCTGTCCCAGATTCCTCAGAACTTTGAGGGTTGTCTGGACTGGGACTTGCAAGTGCTTTAAACGAGGAACTCCAGGCAAACACAGATCCCTTCCTCACCCCTTCCTTAAAGCTTTAGGTGCTCTAATTTGTATCTTCTTAATGATAATCATGGCACCTGTGTGGGATAAGGTTTACGGAGGAGTAGGGGAAAGGATAACATGAGTATGTGGTTTCTGGAAGACAGTGGTAATATTCTGAACTAGAGTAGCAACATTTGCAAAATTAAATGAAAAGAAAATGCGGTGGATTTAACCCTGGAAGTGTGGGTAGGAGTAGGAGTGGGAATCTAAATTATGTGCAGACATGTAAACATCTATTAAAGCTTTCAACCCTATTCTAGGGGGCAATAGAATCAATTATTCATAAACAGATTTTGGGAACAGAGGATAATTTTTCATTTTGACTGAATTGTCTTGAACCATCTGGTTTGGGCTCACTTGTTTTTAACCAATCTGATTTCATCAGATCACCTATAGCTATGATGTTTACTCTGTTAATAGTTTCTTTTGCTGTGCAGGAGCTCTTTCATTTAATTAGCTCACACGTGTCAATTTTTGTTTTTGTTTCAATTGCCTATGCTTTTACTTTTCCAAAGTTTATTACCAGAATGATGTTTTCTAGATTTTCTTTTACAACTTTTAGACTTTGAGGTCTTATATTTAAATGTGTACTCTATCTGGAGTTAATTTTTGTATATAGTGACATATAGAGGTCAAGTTTTATTCTTCTGTAGCTACCTAGCTAGCTGTTGCAGCATCATTTATTGAATAGAGAGTCCTTTCTGCATTAATTATCGTTGTTGACATTGTTGAAGATCAGATGGCTATGTATGTGCAGCTTAATTTCTGGATTCTCTATTCTGTACCATTAATCTCTGTGTCTGTTTAACCAGTGCCATGCTGTTTGGGTTATTGTAGGCTTCTAGTGAAATTTGAAGTTGAGGAATGTGATGCCCCCAGCTTTGTTCTTTTTGCTTAAGATTACTTTAGCTATTGGGGCTCTTATTTGCTTCCATATGAATTTTAGAATATTTTTTCCTAGGTCAGTGAAAAATGTCATTGATAGTTTGATAAGAATAACATTTAATTTGTACATTGCTTAGGGCAGTATAGCCATTTTAACAATATTGATTATTCCTATTTATGAGCACGAAATGTTTTTCCATATGTTTGTGTCATCTCTGATTTTATTCTGAAGTGTTTTTTAATACTCATTTTAGGAATCTTTCACTCCTTGGTCAGCTGTACTTCTAAGATGTGTGTGTGTGTGTGTGTGTGTGTGTGTGTGTGTGTTTGTGTGTGTGTATTGTGAATGGGATTGTGTTCTTGATTTGGCTCTCAGGTTGGGCATTGTTGTGTATAGAAAAGCTACTGATGTTTGTATATTGATTTTGTATTCTTAAATGTTGCTGAAGTTGTTTATCAGATCTAGGGGATTTGGGGCAGAGATTATGGGGTTTTCTAGGTATACAATCATATTGTCTGCAAAGGGAGATAGTTTGACTTCCTGTCTTTCTACTTGGATGCCTTTTATTTCTTTCTCTCATGTGATTATTCTGGCTCAGACATCCAGTATCATATTGAATAGGAGTGGTGAGAAAGTACATCCTTGTCTTAGTCTGCTTCTCACGGGGAAGCACTTTTTGCTCATTCAGTATGATATTGGCTTTGGGTTTGTCATACTCTTATTATTTTGAGGTACATTCCTTCACCTAATTTTTTTAGGGGTTTTAACATGAAGGGATATTGAATTTTATGCAACACCTTTTCTTCATCTATTGAGATGATCATGTGGTTTTCGTTTTTAGTTTTGTCACATTTATTGATTTGCATATGTGGAACTAAGCTTACATCCCAGGGTTAAAGCCTACTTGGTCATGGTGGATTAGTTTTTTGATGTGCTGCTGTGTATGGTTTGGCTATGTCCCCACCCAATTCTCACCTTGAATTGTAATAACACCCATATGTCAAGGGTGGGGCCAGGTGAAGATAATTGAATTATGGGGGTGGTTCCCCCCATACTGTTCTCATTGTAGTGAATAAGTCTCATGAAATCTGGTGTTTCTATAAATGGGAGTTCCCCTGAACAAGCTCTCTTGCCTGCTGCCATGTAAAATGTCCCTTTGCTTCTCCTTTGCCTTCTGCCCTGATTGTGAGGCCTCCCCAGCCATGTGGAACTCTGACTCCATTAAGCCTCTTTCCTTTGTAAATTACTCATTCTCAGATATGTCCTTATTAGTTGTATAAGAACAGACTAATACATGCTGTATTCAGTTTGCTTGTATTTTTTTTTTTTGAGGATTTTTACATCTATGTTCATCAGGAAAATTAGCCTTAAGTTTCATTTGTAGTTATGCCTCTGCCAAGTTTTGGTATCAGAATGTTGCTGGCCTCATAGGATGAATTAGGGAGAAGTACCTCTTGCTCAATTGTTTGGAATAATTTCGGTAGTAATGGTATCAGCTCTTTATATGTCCTGCAGAATTTGGCTGTGACTCTGGTCTTCCTGGTTGGTAGGCTTTTGTTACTGATTCAATTTCAGAACGTATTATCGATCTGTTAAGGGTTTAAATTTCTTCCTGATTCAATCTTGGGAGGTTATAGGTTTCCAGAAATATGTCCATTTCTTATAGATTTTCTAGTATGTGCATAGAGTTGTTTATAATAGTCTCTGAGGGATATTTGTATTTTTTGTGAGGTTGGTAGTAATGTCTCCTTTGTCATTTCTTATGGTGTTTATTTGGATCTTCTCTCTTATTTACTTTATCAGTCCTATTTCCTCTTTCAAAGAACTAACCTCTGATTTCATTGATCTTTTATATGGTTTTTGGTTTATCAGTTTCATTCAGTTCATCTCTGATTTTGGCAATTTCTTGTCTTCTTCTGGTTAGGGGGTTTGTTTTCTCTTGTTTTCCTAGTTCCTCTAGATGCAATAACAAATTGTTCATTTGAGTCTAACTTGTTAATGTGGACATTTAATGGTATGAACTTCCCTATTAACATTGCTTTCATTGTGTCCCAGAGATTCTGAAATGGTGTATTTTTGTTTTTATTAGTTTCAAATAATTGCTTGATTTCTGCCTTAATTTTATGATTTACCCAAAAGTCATTTAGGAGCAGGTTGTTTAATTTCCATGTAATTGTGTGTTTTTTAGTGATTTTCTTTGTATTTATTTCTATTTTTTATTGTTCTGTGGTCCCAGAGTGTGGTTGGTATGATTTTATTATTTTTTTATTTTTTGGCTGAGAATTGTCTTATGGACTATTGTGTGGTTGATTTTAGGATATGTGACATGGACACAGAAAAGAATGTATATATTGTTGTTTTGGGGTAAAGAGTTCTTCAGCTATCTGTAAAGTAAATTTGGTCAAGTGTCAAGTTCAGGTCCCAAATATTTTTGTGACTTTTCTGCCTTGATGATCTAATATTCTCAGTGGGGTTTTTAAGTCTCCATATTATTGTATGGTTATTTAAGTTTCTTCATAAGCTTCTAATAATTTTTTATGAATCTAGTTGCTCCTGTGTTGAATGCTTATGTATTTAAGATAGTTAAGTCTTCTTGTTGTATTGAACCATTTTCCATTATGTAATGTACTTCTTTGTCTGTTTCAATAATTTTTGGTTTAAAGTCTCTTTTGGCTGAAATTAGATTAGCAACCCCTGCTTTTTTGGTTTTCTGTTTGCTTGATAATTTTTTCTCCATCCTTTTACTTCAAACCTATGGATGTCATTGCAAGCAAAGTGAATCTCTTGAAGATAGTATACTGCAGGGTCCTGTTTCTTTACTCAGATTGTCACTTTGTGCCTTTAAGTGGGTCAGTTAGCCATTTACATTCAATGTTAATGTAATATGTGTGGAGTTTGTCCTGTCATCATGATGCTAGCTGGTTATCATGCAGAACTGATTTTATAGTTGCTTTATAGCAGGGGTCAACATCCCCTGGGCCCATACCAGTCCTGGTTCATGACCTATTAGGAATCGGGCCACACAACTGGAGGTGAGCAGTAGGGGAGTGAGCAAAGCTGAGGTCTGCTATGCTGAAGTGTGGCATTAGGTACTCATATTTAATGAGAATGAACTCTATTGTGAAATGCACATGCAAAGGATCTAGGCTCCACACTCTTTATGAGAACCTAATGCCTGATGATCTGTCACTGTCTCCCATCACCCCCAGGTTGGACTCTCCAGTTGCAGGAAAACAAGCTCAGGGGTGCCACTATTCTGTATTATGATGAGTGTGTAATAATAATAGAGAAAAAGTTCACAATAAATATAATGAGCCTGAGTTATCCTGAAAACCACTCCTAACCCCAATCCATAGAAAAATTATCTTCCATGAAACTGGCCCCTGGTGCCAAAAACACTGAGTATCACAGCTCTATAATGTCAATGGTCTAGGTACTTAAGTGTGCTTTTATAATGCCCAGTTATGGTTTCATTTCCATATTTTGTACTCTCTTAAGAACCTCTTACAAGGCAGTTCTTGTGGTAGCAAATTCCCTTTGCATTTGCTTGTCTGAAAAGGTTCACCTAGAATTAAATTCTTGTTAAAATTAACTTTTAGTCAAAAGCATAAAAATAATACACACAAAAAATTGAAAAACTCCAAACCATCAGACATTTCCTATTAGAAGTCTTTCACGTGAAAGCAAAATCATAGCAGATAAAAATTTGGCATTTCACAAAGTGAGGAAAAGCATTGAAAATAGTGACTATTTAGCTAAATATGAAAAATGTGTTTCTATTATGCAAAGACCTTTAAGAGACACTCTACTGCTTCAGCAAATAATAATATAGTATGGGTTTTATTGCATATGTAAAGTTGAAATGGGTAACAAAAATAGCAACAATAGCCAAATGCTTGGTAGAAAAGAAATAAAAATATAGTATTTAAAGACTATTTTACTTTGCACAAAGTGGTACAACACCTAAATACAGACTATGATAAGTTAAAAACATGTATTGTAAAGCAAACACTTCAATATAATTAAAAGAAAAGAATGATAGCTAATAGTCTAACAGTGAGATAAATTGAAATCATTTAAAAAGTTCAATTGTTCTCCAAAAGGTATGAAAAAGCAAATAAATAAAAATATCAGTTCAGACAAATGGAAAACAAGTAGCAGAATTATAGATTTAAACTGAACGAAGTTAATAACAAATTTAAAAGTCTAAATTCCTCATTAAAATACAGAGATTGTCAGACTAAATTTTAAAAAGAAGGCATAAGTATATGCTTTTTTAAAATATACAGACACAAGTAAGATACAAGTAAAATAATTGAAAAGACATTCACTGATAACACTAATATAGAGAGAACCACAATATCTGTGTTAGTTAAAAACATCATGCTTTACTTACAAAGAAAATGAATACAAAGAATACCATTTTATAATAACAGATGAATAAATTTATCAAGAAAGCATAAAAGTCTTAAACATTTGTGTAACTAATGAGAGTTTCAAAATACATGAAGTAAAACCAGATGATACTACAAAGAGAAATAGAAAAATTCAGAATTATAGAAAGAGATTTTAGTATGATTCTCTCAGAAACTGGCAGAGCAAATACATAGAAAGTGTAGGAAATTATCCAAAATAAAAGATTTTATATATTTGACATTTTCGGAAAAACTACTCTAAAACAGCAAAAAAAAAAAAAAAGTAAGAAAGAAAAGAATAAAACAGAAAATTCCTTTCAAGTAAACATGGAACATTATTCAAAATAGAGCATATTTGGGGACATAAAATAATCTTCAATGAACTTAAAAGAAAACAAATAATACAAATTATATTTGTTGAATCAAATATAGTAAAATTATAAATCAATAACAGATTTTTGGAAAAAAAAGATCTGTTAACATATGATACATATCTAAATAGTAACTCAAAGATAAACTCAAAATGAAATTTAGGAAGTATTTTTTACTAAATGAAATTAAAATAATATTTAGCAAAATGTGTGATGTGCTGCTGAAGCACCAGTTTTACAAGGGGAGAATTTATGATACTAAACACCTATATTAGAAAAAAATGAATTATGTCAAATCAGTAAGCACAGAATCTCTCTAAAAAATGAAGGTTAGGAGAAAGAAAGTTTCCCAAATTTTAGTGGAAGAAAAGAAATATTAAAGATAAGAGTAAAGATTAAGGAAATAGAAACAAAAAATATATATATTTTAAATTATTGAAACCAAATGCTGGGTTTTTTTTTTAAATATCAATATAATCAATAAGCCTCAAGTCATTTTGATTGATAAAAAAAATTAGGAAAAGACACTGATATCAGGAATAAAAGGAGACATACCTGAAGATTCTACAAATATTAGAAGAATAATAATGGCATATTGTTGAAAACTTAAATCAATAAATTTAACAATTTATATAAAATGAGCACACCATTGAACCACAAAAACAATCAACCCTTGTGCAAAAGAAACAAAAACCAAAAATAAAACAATTCTGTATCTATTAATGAAATTAAATTTGTAGTTACAATCCTTCTCACAAAGGACTTTCTAGACCCCATTAGCTTTATTTGGTTTCACATCTACCAAGCAATTACAAAAGAAATAATACCCAGCTTTTGTTCATATTCTTGTGAGCCTCAAGTATAGTGTCTTTTGAGAAGGATCTATTCATGTCCTTTGCCCACTTTTTAGTGGAGTTGTTTTCTTCTCATAGATTTGTTTAAATTTCATACAGATGCTAAATATTAGACCTTTGCCAGATGCATAGTTTGCAAAAATTTTCTCCCATTCTCTAGGTTATCTGTTTACTCTACTGATAGTTTCCTTTGCTGTGTAGAAGCCCTTTAGTTTAATTAGATCCCATTTGTCAATGTTTCCTTTTTTCAATTGCTTTCAGCATCTTTGTCATAAAATATTTGCCCATGACTATGTCCTGAATGGTGTTGCCTCTGTTGTCTTCCAGGGTTTTGATAGTTTGGGATTTTTATATTTAAGTCTTTAATTTATCTTGAGTTAACTTTTGTATATTAACTTGAGATAGATTAAAAACTTAAATATAAAAGTCTTTAATCTATCTCGAGTTAATATACTGTGTAAGGAAGGGGTCCAGTTTCAATGTTCTGCATGTGACTAGCCAGTTACCCCAGCAATATGTATTGATTAGGGAATCCTTTCCTCATTGCTTGTTGACAGCTTTGTTGAAAATCAGATGGTCATAGGTGTGCAGCCTTATTTTTGGGTTCTCTATTCTGTTCCATTGGTCTATGTGTCTGCTCTTGTACCAGTAACATGCTGTTTTTGTTACTGTAGCCCTGTAGTATAGTTTGAAGTTGGATAGCTTGTTGTTTCCAGCTTTGTCCTGTTTAGGATTACCTTGGATATGCAGGGTTTTGTTTGTTTGTTTGTTTGTTTGTTTGTTTGTTTGTTTTTGGTTCCATATAAATTTTAAAATAGTATTTTCCTAGTTCTGTGAAAAAATGTCAATGGTATTTTAATGAGAATAGCACTGAATCTGTAAATTGCTTTGGGCAGTATGGCCGTTTTAACAATATTGATTCTTCCCATCCATGAGCATGCAATTTTTTTTTGTTGTTGTTGTTGTTGTTGAGATGGAGTTTCGCTCTTGTTACCCAGGCTTCAGTGCAATGGCACAATCTCGGCTCACCGCAACCTCTGCCTCCTGGGTTCAGACAATTCTCCTGCCTCAGCCTACTGAGTAGCTGGGATTACAGGCACGTACCACCATGCCCACCTATTTTTTTTTTTTTTGTATTTTTAGTAGAGACAGGGTTTCACCATGTTAACCAGGATGGTCTCGATGCCTTGACCTCATGATCCACCCACCTCAGCCTCCCAAAGTGCTGGGATTACAGGTGTGAACCACCATGCCCGGACCCATGCGATGTTTTCTAATTTGTTCACGCCATCTCTAATTTCTTTGAGCAATGGTTTGTCATTCTCCTTGTAGGTATCTTTCACTTCCCTTGCTAGCTGTATTTCTAGGTATTTTATACTTTTTTTGGCAATTATAAAATGGAGTTTATATATGATTTGACTCTTGTTTTGACCATTGTTGGTGTATAAGAATGCTAGCAGATCATTAGAGAAATTCAAATAAAAACCACAATGAGATACCATCTCACACAAGTCAGAATGGCTATTATTAAAAAGTCAAAACAATAACAGGTGTGGGTGAAGTTGTGGAAACAAAGGAATGCTTATACACTCTTGGTGGGAGTGTAAATTAGTTCAACTATTGTGGAATACAGTGTCGTGATTCCTCAAAGACCTAAAGACAGAAATACCATTCCACCCAACAATCCCATATCCCCAAAGGAATATAAATAAATCTGTTATAAAGACACATGCACACATATGTTCATTGCCACACTATTCACAATAGCAAACACATGCAATTAACCCAAATGCCAATCAATAATAGACTGGATAAATAAAACATGGTACATATACACCATGGACTATTATTTAGCCATAAAAAAGATTATTTTCTTTGTGGGGACATTGATGGAGCTGGAGGCCATTATCCTTAGCAAACTAATACAGGAACAGAAAACCAATTACTGCATGTTCACACTTATAAGTGGGAGCTAAATGAAAAGAGCACATGGACACATAGAGGGAAACAACACACACTGGGGCCTACCAGAGGGTAGAAGTTTGGAGGAAGGAGAGGACCAGAAAAAAAAACTAATGGATACTAGGCTTAAGAAGTAGGTGATGAAATAATCTATACAAAAAACCCCTATGACACATGTTTACTATGTAACAGACCTACAGATTCTGTGCCTGTACCCTGAATTTAAAATAAAAGTTAGACAAAAAGAAAGACGTAATACCAATTCTATATAAACTCTTCCAGAAATAAAAAGAAAAGGGAACATTTCTCAATTACTTCTGTGGAACTATTATTACTCTTATTCTAAATAAGACAGACATTAAAAGAAATTTGTAGACCAATACGTCTCATCAACAAAGATATAAAAAGTCTAACCACAATGTCAGCAAATGATGTACAACATTTGTAAGACCGATGAATGCCATGAGCAAATGGAGTTTATCCAAGAAATACAAGATTGCTTTAACATTTGAAAAATAATGTAATTAACAAACTAAGAGGAAAAATAAATCATCATGTCAAAAGATAAAGAAAACATATTTGACAAAATTCACCACCCTTTTATAAGAACACTTAGTAGAAGATAATTTCTTTACATAAAGATTGCTAATAAAAACCTACAGCTGACATCATACTTAATGGTGAAAAATGGAATGTTTTCCTTCTAAAATTGAAACTACAACAAGTACGTTCATTCCACCACTTCTATTCAACATTTTATTAGATGTTCTAGTAGTATAATAAGGAAATAAAAAGAAATAAAAGGTATCCAGATAGAAAAGGAAATATAAACCTCCTTTATCTTTTAGAGGACATAATCATGCATATAAAATTCGGTGGATGTACAATAAAGCTATTTGACCTAATAAATATATCTATCATGTTTGCAAAATATAATAAGGAAATAATTATATAGGGAATACATAATAATTACATAGGGAAATTAATTGTACTACTATATGCTACCATTTAACAATTGGAAATTGATGCTACAACATTTACAATTACATCAAAAATATGAAATGTTTAGGGATAAAACTGAGAAAGATGTGAAAAACTTCTACACTGATAGGAATAAAGTATTGCTGAGGAAAAAATCAAAGAAGACCCAAGTAAATGAAAAGTTATACTGTGTACATAAATTTGAATGTTCAATGTTATTAAGATATCTATTATTTCCAAATTGATCTACAGATATGGTGTAATCTCTATCAAAAATATATTTTTAAATTTATTTAAAAGATAAAAGATATAGAATATCAAAAGCAACTTTGAAAAGAAGAACAATAGTTAAGAGCTAGCATATCAAGACTTAAAAGCTTCATTAATCAGGAGAGTGTAATAGTAGAATAAAGATTGACATATAGAGAACAATGAAGCAGAAAAAAATAATAATTCAGTAAGAAACCCAGGTATCAATGCATGAATAATTTTCAAGAAAAATTCCAGGCAGTTTAGTGGACAAAGGACAGTCTCTTCAACATACAGTGCTAGAAAAATTCTATATTAATATTCAAGAAAGTAAATATGTATCTTAATTCATACACAAAAACTAACTTAAAATGGATCATAAACAAAATTGCAAAGCAACACTATAAAACTTCTGCAGTAACATAGGAGACAATCTTTTTGACCTTGAATTAGTCAAATATTTCTGGGGTATGATACCAAAAACGAAGTCTGTTTAAAAACTTGGACTTTATAATTTTAAATAAAATATGAAATTTACTTTTAAGAGAATAAAAAGAAAAGCCACAGACTGGGAGAACATATATGCAAATCATAAATCTAAGAAAATACTTTTATTTGGAATCTATAAAGGACTCAATAATAAGAACTTTCTCCCCACACACACAAGGCGTGAAAGATTTAAGTAGTGACCTCAGAAAAATGCAAACTTAAGCTAAAATGAGATGTAACTTCCCACCTGATATGGTCTGGCTCTGTGTCCCCACCCAAATCTCATGGGACCCAGTGGAAGGTGATTGGATTATGGGTGCAGATTTCCCTGTTGATGTTCTCATGATAGTGAGTGAGTTCTCAGGAGATCTGGGCATTTAAAAGTATGTATTTCCCCTTTCACTCTCTCTGCTGGTCCACCATGTGAAAATTGTACCTCCACTCCCTTCACCTTCTCCTATGATTGTAAGTTTCCTGAGGCCTCCCCAGCCATGCCCCCTGTATAGCCTGTGGAACTGTGAGTCAACTAGACCTCTTTTCTCCATAAATTATCCAGTCTCAGGTATTTCTTTATAGCACTGTGAGAGTGGAGAAATATATTTACCTCTCAGAATAGCTAAATTAAAAAGATTCAAGTGTTAGAGAGGAGAAACTGGAGCTTTCATACACTTCTAATAGGTATTTAATATGATACAGTCACTTTGAAAAAGAATTAATTTTGTTTGTTTTAAAGTTAAACATGTACCTACTAGATAATCCAACCATTCAACTCCGAGGTTACCCAAAGGAAATTAAAGTATATTTCCATGTAAAGACTTACATATGAATGTTCATAGTAACTTTATTTGTGTTAGTCAAAGTGGGAAACAACTCAAATTTCTTTCACCAGCTGAATGGCTAAACAAACTATAGCATATTCATACAATGGAACGCTATTCATCAAGAGAAATAAATTAATTATTGGCCCATGCTGCAAAAAGTATGAAATTCAAAATAATTCTGCTTAGTTAAAGAAGCTGTGTTAGTTTCATATTAATATTGCTGATAAAGACATACTTGAGACGGGGCAATTTAAAAAGAAAGAGATTTAATGACTTACAGTTCCACATGGCTGGGGAAGCCTCACAATCATGGTGGAAGGCAAGGAGGAGCAAGTCACATCTTACATAATGGCAACAGGCAAAAAAGGAGAGATTGACAGGAAATTTCCCCTTATAATAGCATTACATCTCATGAGATTTATTTGCTTTCACGAGAACAGCATGAGAAAGACCTCCCCATGATTCAACTACCTTCCATCGGGTCCCTCCCACAACACATGGAAATTCAAGATGTGACTTGGGTGGGGACACAGCCAACCCAAATCAGAGGCCATACTTCTTCACCCCAAAAAGAGCTGATTCTATATGATTTCATTTATATAAAATTTTGGGAAAATCAAACATATATAGTGATATAAGCAGATCAGTCATTGTATGCTGAAAGAAGCTGAGAGGAGAAATTGGATATATAAATTAGAGAGGAGCACATGTAAACTTTTGGGAGAAAATGGATATATTAACTTTCTTAATTATAGTTATGGTTTCACAGTTGTATACATATACCAAAAATGTATCAAATTCTACACTTTAGATATGTGCAGCTTATAATATTCCACTCATACCTCAATAAAGCTGTTCAAAGACAAATATCTGTAGAGCAGAAGTAAGGAAGAGGAGCCTAGATTTAGTGGTATACTTAATTTTTTTTTTCCCTCGAAGATTGGAAACAAGATTATTTTCTTAAAGTGTAGAGAAAAGGTAGGTGGATTTCAGAGGTTCAAAGTAAGCTAAGAAGATTTAAAACAGTTGTTCTGAAGAGCAGAAAGACTAATTGACCAGAAAAACAAAACAGAACCAAAAAATTGCTGATTAATGAAATCTTAATTATTCTGAGACACAAGAAATAAATAAAATAGAATTATAAACTCTCAGAAACATCATAACTCGTTGTATACAGGCAGCACTTACTTCTGTTTAGAAGACTGAACAATTCTATAATGCCTTGTATGGTGTTCACTTATTTTCAAAGCAATGAATTTCAAAATGCCTTATTAACAATCAGATATAAATTGTACACTTTTTTCACACTGTGTACGAACATTTTGCCATATTGTAAAATATTCTTTTAATCCAGTTAATTATTTGCGAAGAATCCTTACCTAATGCCCACATATGGCCACTGGAATCTCATTTGGACAGGAGGAAAGCATTTCTTCATTGTTGGTGTAATTCAATGATTGAGAGAGATTTTCTTAGTGATCAGGGAGCACCTGGTCCATTTGCAGCTTAACAATGTATCAATCCCAGGAGCAGAGACAGAGCTGCCCTGCTCTTCATCTGGATGCATCCCATTTGTTCCCCTCAACACGGTCACATCACATTAACCCTGCCATCCACCATAGCTCTGTACTGCTGGGCATACAAAGCCCACTGCCAGCACCACCTGGGATGCTGCAGGATAGATGGATTTGGCAAGTAACCTTGAAAGAAAAAGTTTCCAGATGACTAATATGTGCAGAAATTATGTGCAGATAAACTAATAAGAAATTTTATTCTCCATATTGGAAGAAGGTTCACAGTCCTATGTTCATAACACTGTAGTCATCCCTTATTTAATTTTAAGTAACCCCCCAAAGTGCTGATGAAAGATGACTTAAATATTTCCAATGTCTTCAGGAGACCTGAAGTAATAGTTTTGACATGGTTTGGTTGTGTCTCCACCCAAATCTCATCTTGAACTGTAGTTCCCATAATCCCCATGTGTCATAGGAGGAACCCAGTGAGAGATAATTGAATCATGGGGGCAATTACCCTCATGCTGTTTTCCTGATAGTGAGTTCTCACGAGATCTGATGGTTATATAAGGGGCTCTTCCCCCTTTGCTCCGCACTTCTTACTCCCACCATGTGAAGAAGGACATGTTTACTTCTTCTGCCATGATTGTAAGTTTCTTTAGGGTTACCCAGCCCTGTGGAACTATGAGTCAGCTGAACCTTTTTCCTTTATGAATTACCCAGTTTCAGGTAATTCTTTAGAGAAGCAGGAAAATGGACTAATACAGTAAATTGGAACTGCAGAGAGTGGGGAAATGTGAAAGAAACCTTGGAACTGGATAACAGACAGACCTGGGAACAGTTTGGAAGACTCAGAATAAGAGAGAAAAATGAGGGAAAGTTTGAAACTTCCCAGAGACTTGTTGAATGGCTTTGACCAAAATGCTGATAGTGATATGGACAATGAAGTCCAGGCTGATGTGGTCTCAGAGGGAGATGAGGAACTTTTGGGGAACTGGAGCATAGGTCTCTCTTGTTACGCTTTAGCAAAGAGACTGGCAGCATTTTACCTTTGCCTGGGGCAAAGATCTGTAGAACTTTGAACTTGAGAGACATGATTTAGGGTTTCTGGCAGAGGAATTTCCTAAGCCACAAAATGTTCAAGAGAAAGCAGAGGATAGAAGTTTTGGAAAATTTACAGCCTGATGATGCTATAGAAAAGAAAGTCCTATTTTCTGGAGAAAAATTCAATCTCAATGCAGAAATTTGCACAGGTAATAAGGGGCCCTATGTTGAGCACAAATACAATGGGAAATGTTTCCAGGGCATGTCAGAGACCTTTGTGGCAGCCCCTTCCATCACAAACCTGAATCCTAGGAGGAAAAAATGATTTCACAGGCCAGGCCCAGGGCCTCGATGCTTTGTGCATTCTCAGGACTTGATGCCCTGCATCCCAGCTGTGACTAAAATGTGCCAATATACAGCTCAAGTCATTGCCTCAGAGGGTGCAAGCCCCAATCTTTGGTGGCTTAAATGTGGTACTGGGACTACAGGTATACAAAAGTCAAGAATTGACGTTTAGGAACCTCTGCCTAGATTTCAGAAGATGCATAGAAATGCCTGGATGCCCAAGCAGAAGTTTACTGCAGGGGCAGAATCCTCACGAAGAACCTCTGCTAGGGCAGTGAGGATGTGAAGTGTGGAGTTCAATCCCCCACACAGAGGCTCCACTGGAGCACTAACTAGTGAAGCTCTGAGAAGATTGCCACCACCGTCCAGACCCCAGAATAGAAGATCCACCAACAGCTTGCATCGTGCACCTGAAAAAGCCACAGATACTCAACACCAGCCCATTAAAGCAGCTGGGAATAGGGCTGTACCCTGAAAAGCCACAGGAACATGGATGACAAAGGCCATGGGAGCCCACTTCTTGCATTAGTGTGGCTTGGATGTGAGACATGGAGTCAAAAGAGATCATTTTGGAACTTTAAGGTTTGATAACTGCCCTCATGGACTTTGGACTTGTATGAGGCCTGTAACCCCTTTGTTTTGGCCATTTTTTCCCATTTGGAATGGGTGTGTTTACCCAGTGCCTGCAGTCCCATCATATCTAGAAAGTAACAAACTGGCTTTTGTTTTTGCAGGCTCATAGGTGGAAGGAAATTGCTTGGTCTCAGATGAGACTTTGGACTTGAGCTTTTGAGTTAATGCTGAAATGACTTAAGACTTTGTGGGACTGTTGTGCTTTAAAATGTGAGGACATGAGATTGGTAGGGGGCAGAGGTGAAATGATATGGTGTAGCTGTGTCCTCACCCAAATCTCATCTTGAATTGTAGTTCCCATAATCCCCATGAATTTGGGAGGGACCCAGGTGGGAGATAATTGAGTCATGGAGGCAGTTACCCCCATGCTATTGTGATAGTGAGTGAGTTCTCATGAGATCTGATGGTTTTATACAGGGCATTTCCTCACTTTGCTCAGTACTTCCCCTTCCTGCCACCATATGAAGAAGGACATGTTTGCTTCTCCTTCTGCCATAATTGTAAGTTTCCTGAGGCCTCCCCAGCCCTATGGAATTATGAGTCAATTAAACTCCTTTCCTTTATAAATTACAGTCTTGGGCAGTTTTGTACAGAAGCATGAGAACTGACTAATACATGTATCATTGAGGGAACTCATATTGTATCAGCATTTTTTCTTAGGAATCTACCTCCCTGAAAAGAGTAGGGGTACTACAATTGGTATCTGTTCAGCATTGGTTCAGTGCCTTTTTTCTCTGCAGTCCACTCTTCCTGCCCAGGCCCTGAGTGTTTTTAATCTACTGCAGGTCCCCAGCATAACACCATAAATTCTATTCTCCATTTCCTACATCATCTGCATTTTTTGAAATAGTTTGATATAGCAAAAGAGAAGCTATCTCCTCTCCTTCAGATAGCAAAATAGGAGCAGTGGGTCATGCCTGTAATCCAAGCACTTTGGGAGGCCAAGGCAGGTGGATCATCTGAGGTCAGCAGTTCCAGACTAGCCTGGCCAACATGGTGAAACCCAAACTCTACTCAAAATATAACAAGTAGCCAGGCATAGTGGTGGGCATCTGTATTTTCAGCTACTCAGGAGGTTGAGGCATAAGAATTGATTGAACCCAGGAGGCAGAGGTTGCAGTGAGTCAAGATCATGCCAACTCCAGCCTGGGAGATAGAGTGAGACTGTCTCAAAAAACAGGCCATCAGGTCTCTGCTTAAAATCTTCAATTAATTTCCCCTTTAAATACAGCTCAAGGTCCTGAGCATGACACTTAAGGACTCCCTCTGCCTAACTGCAACCAACCTCATCAACTTACTCTGCTAACAATCCACACAAAAACAGTTGCAACTAGTTCCCAAAGGCTCTACAAAGCTTTTTTATTCTTTTTTCTTTTTTGAATCAGGTATTCTGTATGTGAATCGTTTATAATATCATACCTAATTTTAGTGCCTACAAACCAGTCATCCAATCACCTAATGTTAATTAAAGTTTCCTTTACAATAAATCTTGTTCATTATGTAGTAATAACTTTGAGCCCTGGCGCCCCACATTCCAGTACTAGGTAGGGAAACTCTTGCTTTTTGTTATTAATGAGATTTTTACTTCTTTCTTTTTAATGTTCTACATTTTGATCACATAATCTATTTTAAGAAAAACAATTATAAATATATGCCTTAGAGAAGGAGTAGTTTATATTTCACATGTATCGTCTCATTTCAATCTTTAAATAAACTTTGCAGCTCTTACCATACCCATTTTATGGATTAAAACAAAATCTCCAAAAGACATTATTAATTGTGAACTGTATATTAGATACTATATAAGACACAGGAATGTCAAGATGAGTCAATAAATTTATGTAAGTAAAGTTACTTGATAGCAGATTCAGGAATAAATTCTGAATGCCCTGATGGTAATTATTATTTAACATACAATATACTAGTAGTGTATACATACTTATATATGTCTACTCATGTATTAATAGGTAAGCATCATAAACCATTATGCAAGGTTTTATACATAGGAGATGCTCTATGTGTATCATTCTTTTTCTAAAATAGAGTGAAATTATCCTTAATAGAGCTACATCTATTCAGCATTGGATTTAAATTGGGGAAATTACAAAAAATGTGAGAAGTTCACTTAAGAATTTAGTACTACCTTCTGAATTCTTATGCGCTTCAGAACACTCATTTTTAGAGAACAAGATCAGGAAAGAGAATGCTAGAAATAAAGACCAGTGTGTCACCATTGGACACCCATAGCTGAGCAACAGATTTAAGAGCTGTCATGGCAGAAAGTCATCAGACCATTTTGGAAATTAATCTCCCTTTTCTCATTACTGTGGACCTACAAGAGAAACATTGACTGGGCTCCCAGCTCCCCTGAGAAGGTATATGCAGGAAGCTGTGGTTGTGTAACAATATCAGGACTTGGACTCAGAAGCTGCCAGCTCATAACTGAGGCTTTCCAAACCTCTCTTACCAAACTTGCAAAAGGAAGACAAAGTTTAGTTAATTTTCAAGGCAGCGCCAAAAATGAAATGACAAAATAAAAATATAATGCTCCCTAGTGTTATTCAGTAAATCATTTTTTCTTCTTGCTTTGACACAAAATTTTAAAAAGACTGCTAAAATTATATTTCTGTAGCTTGAATAATACATTAATTTAATCAATAGTAATCAAGTATTCTCTGGTATCTGAAGGTTTACTTCATGGAACTTTTGAGCAATCCTTGGTTTTTGATGTCTGGGCAGAAAATAGGGTTCTATGTATCTATGAAACTGTTAGTGCTGCCATAACAAAGCAAAAAAGACCGTGTGGCTTAAACAACAGACATTTATTCCTCATTGTCCTAGAAGATAGAAGTCCAAGATCAAGGTGTCACCAAACTGGGTTCCCAGTAAGGGCTTGTCTTCCTCTCTTAGAGAGAACCATGTATTTGCTGTGTTCTTACAAAGCCTTTCTTCTATGTGTATGCAGTTAAAGCTGCAGTGTTTCTTCCTCTTCTTGTAAGGGCACCTGTCCTATTAATTGGGATCTCACCCTTATTACTTCAATCAATTTTAATTATCTCTAAAAAACCCCTATCTCTACATGTAGTCACATTGGTGGTTAGGGCTTTAGCATATGAAATTTGGGGAGATATAATTCAGTCCATAGCAATATGTATCAATAGGAAAGAGTGAAAACATCTCTTAGAAGAAACTCCAAGTCTTGGGATTTGCACAGACCAAAATGTCAATTCCTCTGTTCTTATTTACTCTCAGTGAGACTTGGAAAATCAGTTAGTGCCCCTGAACCTCAGTTTCCACAATTGCAAAACTGGCATTGTGAGAAATATTTTAGAATTTTGTTGTCAAAATTAATATGTCACACACAAATTAATTTCCAAGTAATATGTGCTCAATTACTATAAATTGTCTTCCAGAACACAATATTATAGAGCATAGTCACCTCTTAAAGTGTCAATTTCTATGTCATATGCATTATATTTCATACTTCATTACTCGATTTTATTATCAAACTAGAATAAAGAGGAGTTGAGTTTCTTAATTACAATTTAAAAATCTGAGCACATGTGTGGAGGCATAAACTTGATTTAAAAGATAAGTTATCTTTGGGAGGCCGAGGTGGGTGGATCACGAGGTGAAGAGATCAAGATCATCCTGGTCAACATGGTGAAACCCCATCTCTACTAAAAATACAAAAACTTAGCTGGGCATGGTGGTGCGTGCCTGTAATCCCAGCTAGTAGGGAGGCTGAGGCAGGAGAATTGCCTGATCCCAGGAGGCGGAGGTTGTGGTGAGCCGAGATTGCGCCATTGCACTCCAGCCTGGGTAGCAAGAGCGAAACTCCATCTCAAAAAAAAAAAAAAGATAAGTTATATAAACAAAGAACAGAAAATTTTACTCTTTGGATATGTACATGAAAAAAAAATATGTTCATTACAACCTAAGATATTAGTCATGTTCCTCATGGCACATCACTGGTATTTTAGCCAAGTAGCAGGGAGCAGAGATGAGTTCCATTAATTTGGTTGGAGTATAGACTTCTCTCCTGTGTTTCTGACACCTAGTTTTTTGTTCACTCCCATGTACATGAAATTGATTGAACTTATCATGGTCAGGATTCAGTTGTAATTTTAAAGAACAAAGAGTAGTTGAAATGACTACTCTTCCAAATCCAAAGCTAACATATAGCCTTAAAGTTAATCTTTCATTAATGATTTGAAAGAAAGTCTATAAATAGTAGGAGGAAAGGTATTCAGGTTAGGTAGTGGTAGTAAAAGGGGGTCCCCATGGCTTAGGTCAAGTTAAAAGCGAAAGGAAAAGATGTGGGACATAAAAGAGGCATGATAGAAGTCTTAAATTGTAACCCTCTATTTTAGATCATTGACAGCATTTGTGGTTTTATCTACAGGCACACTACTGCCCTCCCTCATTTTAAGATCATTAGATAGTTGTTCTGAGTCTATTCTGACAGGTTTATTGTTGTGTTTATTCTGCTCAATAAAAATCGTAAAATTGACAGCTGGGCTATTACCCCGTCAGTCCACCAGTCAGTGTGCAGACCACAGTGAATGAGGTCAGGCAGGAACAGTTCCTCCCATGGGGAGGAAGATTGGTCCACCCTCCCCCATTAGCCACATTCTAGACCAACACTGCTGTGATTATGGGGTCAGTCCAGGAGTGTATATTAACTCTTCTTACTTTTATTTTTGTGTGGTCTCCCCCATTCTTTTTTCTACAAAGTACAGAATATTCTTTTTAAAACATATTGTATTCAATTTTCCAGCAAACATGTTATTTCATGTTGCAACAACTCTAAAATGCACCTTACAGTCAACATCAAATATATTAAACTTTTTGGCTTAAATTCCTATTTATTTAGAATAAAGCCCAGACTTTGGGACTGGAAAGCACCCAATGGTTGTCCTCTTAGCCTCATCACTCACTACTCTCCCTTTTGCTGTTCTGGCCTTAGCCACACTGGGCATCTCCCTTTCCTCCCTAATGACTCTGCACTGACAATTCCATGTTTAGAAGGGTCTTTTCCCAAATCTGCAAATGATTTGATTCTTCTAATCATTCCCATCTCAGCTGAAATGCTACCCTTTCAGACAGGCCTTCCTTAACCTCAATCATTAGAAAATATATATACCTCCTGTGCTAGCTACCAAACAAATGACCACTTTGTGAACAAACACATATAGCATGTGCATTTTTTTCTAATAATTGAGGTACAATTTACATAACTTAACAATAACATGTTATGGTACAAATTCAGCAGTATTTAGTAAATTTACAGTGTTACACAATCACCACCTCTATCGAGTCCCAAAACATTTTCATTGCTCCCAAAGAAAAGCCCATTACCAATTAAGCAGTCACTCCTCATTCTCTGCTATGCCAGCCCCTGGCAACTGAACCCTTTTTTCTGTCTCCATAAATTGATCTAATCTCAATATTTCATAAAAATTTAATTATACAATATATAAAGTTTTGTGTCTGTCTGATTTCACTGAGCCTGCTTCAAGATTCATTCATGCTGTAGCATGCGTCAATTTCCCATTCTTCTTGTGTCCAGATATTTAATTGTATGGCTATAACACATTTTATTTAACCATCCCATGGGCTTTTTTGGTATTTCTATTGTTTTGGATATTGTTAGCAGTGCTGCCATGAATATTCTTGTATAAGTATTTATTTGAGTACCTGCTTTTAATTCTTCATGAACGTATTGGAAGAGTGAAATTGTTGGAAATAGTATCCTCTTTTATTATAACTTTTTTTTTTCTTATTAGAATGTAAGCTCCTAGGCATTGGGGACCTAGGCTTTTACTTTCACTATGTGTCACACATTATTGTAGTAATTCTGAGTACATAATAGAAATAGACTCAATTAATGTTTGTAGAATGAATAAATTAACTTAAAAATGGTTGGTTGGGTGTAGTTGCTTATGCCTTTAATCCCAGCCCTTTGGGAGGTCGAGGCAGAAGGATGGCTTGAGCCCAGGAGTTCAAGACCAGCCTAGGAAAAATGGCAAAACTGCATCTTTACAAAAAACAGAAAAATGTAACAAAGCACAGTGGCACATGCCTATAAGCCCAGGTACTCAGGAGGTTGAGGTGGGAGGATTGCTTTAGCCTGAGAGTTCGAAGTTGCAGTAAAGTATGATTGCATTACTACACTGCCATCTGGGTGACGGAGTAAGACCTTATCGCAAAAAAGAAAAAAAATTCTCTAAAAGTCGTAGAGCAATTTTCTTGATAAGAATGACTATTCATACTTCCCCTTTAAATCCAGCTAACCCTTTTGATTAAGAAAATCAGCTAAGCCGACCAAAGAGCAAGGCCCGCTTTAGGAGGGAACAGGATTGAGCTGTTCTGGAATCGTGGAACTAAAGTACTGTTGAAGATCCTTGCAGCCTTTAACAGAGGGGCATATTCACGAGGTATTTTAATTAAAATGTCACTTTCCTTAGTCTACATTTAGACTGTAGTTTGGTTTCACACTCTTTTTTTTTTCTTGTCTAAGTAGTTGTTTACAAGTGATTGACAGTGAGAACCCTGCAGACAGCAGGAGAGAAATGCGGAGCTGCTCTTTACTCAACGTGGAAAAGCAGCTGTAGAAAACAAAATGAGGCTGGCTATATTATTAAAAAAAAAGATAAGAAAAAAGAAAGAAAAGAAATAGATTGTTTCTGAATTAAATGTGATCTAATTCTAAATACAATAACCTAAACTCTAATCTTACCAGTGGAAAGATACCTGCAGTGGGATACAGCTTTCTTATTCAAGATCTAGGGTCACTTCCCAGACTTCTAAGGACTGAAAATGGAATTCCCTGAAGAGAGCTGCATTTTTCTCTCAATTATTCAGGGGAAAAATGCAGTTCTGGAAGAAAATGGGGTGCAGTTGGCCTTTAGATACAGCAGTAAGTGAGTGGGGACCTGATTAATCTTTCCAGACTTTAGGAATATTTGGATCGACTTCTGGATGACAGAAGCATAAACAGCATTCCCACCTCAAGGATATGAGCTGTTTCCTCTGCTTTGGACCAGGCGCTAGATCTGGAGACTGATTTTGGCGATCAGGGGAAAGACGTCCATGGAGGAGCACAGGCTTGCTGACTTGAGAATAGCTATGTTAAGTTCAGTATCTACTTTGGGTTAACATCCATGTCTGTTATATCCAAGTGAGTACTCAGATTGTGAGTTTGTGTAGTGTTCTTAAATAGAACTGGAAAAAGAAGTCAAGTATCTGCGCCCATGCTGATTTGTGCAGCAGAGAACAGGCACAACCTGAGCAGAGTTACGGAGGAAGCTCTGTAAGGAGCGAATTGTCCCATCTGGACCCAAGATCTGTGACCTTATGTCAAACTACTGATCAAGGCAGTAAGGAGCAGTCAGGATGGATATTTGGAATATGCAATCACTATGAGGGCTCAGGAAAACTTGGAAATATCGATAAAAGAACTGCACTACTGCATTCAAGCAATTGTAACTCAAACAGAAAAGGAAATAATCTTATTTTGTAGTCCTTGGTAATTCAGGTAATTCAAGAATGGACAGACTAGTGGAACTAACCACATCCCCACATTCAGAAGCCAATGGACCTTCTAATATACCTAAGTGGAAGGAATGGGTGTGAAATTGAATATCAATATCAAGAATGGTTTCAAATTGTGGCTAAGTCTTTCATTAGCTAGAGGCTGGTGGATAGAATTTCCTCAACCACTAAAAGAAATAATAAAATCTACCTGAAGCAATTGAGAAAATAAAATAATATAATATATGTGGGGTATATTACATTACAGGCACATTACATCTCCAATCACTTTCACTACTCTTGTTCTCTATACCTCATTTGTCTGTAAAATCCAACCCCTTCATTATCCCAGCTGGAGAGGATGCAGAAATGAGGCCAGCATAGATGTAAATGAGGAAAAGCAGCAAAAAGGGCATAACATCTTGCAAATAATCATCTTTTTACCCAAATGTTTTATCTCCAGTGACTTCTTGCCATTTGTTGTTTTTGAAAGCAATTATTTTATACTAAAATCTGTAAGATTCAGTGTTCCTTGTGCCCATATGCATACAAAACTGCTCTAGACCATTAGAAGATAATAATCTGTTAAAATAAATTGGCTGTGTTTTTCTCCTATATAAATTGTATGAAATAAACAAAAACTTTCTAATGTGTTTTTTAATGTTTTCCTATGTGCTTGAAAAAATAAGGTACCCAGTTTTCTTATTACATTATTGTTTGAATAGAAAATATGTATAGAGCTTTTTGTAATAAAATTAAAACAAACCAGAGTCTCCTATGTGATAAAAGCCAGTCATACAGGTAAACTAATGGACAAGAAAGCAATCTGACTATGCAACTATCAAAACCCAACTGATAGCCTTAAGCCATTTGCATTAATATATGCGTCTGCACAGTTGACTGCATTCAGACACCAACTTAGACATCTTGAACAAATATTCACCCTTCTCCATTCTTTGATGTTTTAGCATTGAATTACAAAAGAAAATCCCTTTTTGTGACAAAGCTGAAATATGGTTTGGCTGTGTCCCCACCCAAATCTCATCTTGAATTGTAGTTCCTGTAATCACCATGTCTTAGGAGGGACTTGTTGGAAGGTAATTGAATCATGTGAGTGGTTACACCCATGCTGCTTTTGTTGTGATAGCTGAGTGTGTTCTCATGAGATCTGATGATTTTATTCAGGGCTTTTACCTCTTTGCTTGGCACTTCTCCTTCCTGCTGCCTTGTAATGAAGGACATGTTTACTTCTCCTTCCACCATGATTGTTAAGTTTCTCAAGGCCTTCCCAGCCATGTGGAATTATGAATCAATTAAACCTCTTTTCTTTAGAAGTTACTCAGTCTCAAGTATGTTCTTATAGCAGCATGAGAATGTACTAATACAGTAAATTGGTACCAAGGGAGTGGGGTGCTGCTGTAAGGATATTCAAAAATGAAGAAATTACTCTGGAACTTGGTAACAGGCAGAGGCTGGAGCAGTTTGGAGGGCTCAGAAGAAGAGAGGAAAATGTAGAAAAGTTCAGAAATTCCTAAAAACTTATTGAATGGTTTTGAAAAAAGTGCTGAGAGTGATATGGATAATAAAGTCCAGGCTGAGGTGGTCTCAGATGGAGATGAGCAACTTCTTGGGAACAGAAGCAAAGGTCACTCTTGCTATGCAAAGAGTCTAGTGGCATTTTGCTCCTGCCCTAGATATCTGTGGATCTTTGAACTTGAGAGAGATGATTTAGGGTATCTGACAGAAGAAATTCTCAGTGTCAAAGTGTTCAAAAAGAAGCAGAGCATAAAAGTTTGAAAAGTTTGTAGCCTGGCAATGTGATGGAAAAGATAAACCTCTTTTTTGGGGAGAAATTGAAGCCTACTGCAGAAATTTGCATAAGTAACAAAGAACCTAATGTTAATTACCAAGACAATGGGGAAAATATCTCCAGGGCATGTCAGAGACCTTCTGAGCAGCCCCTCCCACCACAGGCCCAGAGGCCTAGGAGGGAAAAATGGTTTCCTGGGCCAGGCCCAGGATCTCCCTGCTGTGTGCAGCCTAGGAACTTGGTGCTCTGCATCCCAGCTGCTCTAGCCATGGCTAAAAGGGGCCAACATACAGCTCAGGCTGTGGCTTCAGGGTTCAAGCCCCATGTCTTGGCAGCTTTCATGTGATGTTGAGCCTGTGGTTGCACAGAAGTCATGAATTGAGGTTTGAAAATCTCTACCTAGATTTCAGAGGATGTACGGAAATGCCTGGATGTTCAGGCAGAAGTTTGCTGCAGGGACAAAGCCTTTATGGAGAACCTCTGTTAGGGCTATACAGAAGGGAAATGTGGGATGAGAGCTCCCCACACAGAGTCTTCACTAAAGCACTGCCTAGTGTACCTGTGAAAAGAGGGACACTGTCCTTCAGACCCCAGAATGGGAGATCCACTGATAGCTTTCACTGTTCACCTAAAGAAGCCAAAGGCACTCAATGTCTGCCCATGAAAACAGCTAGGAGGGGAGCTGTACCCTGCAAAGCCACAGGGGCAGAGTTGCCCAATGCCTTGGGAGCCCACCTCTTACATCAGCATGACCTGGATATGAGACATGGAGTCAAAGGAGATCAGTTTGGAAATTTAAAATTTAATGACTGCCCTATTGGATTTTGGACTTGCGTGAGCCCTGTATCCCCTTTGTTTTGGCCAATTTCTCCCATTGGAATGGGTGCGTTTACCCAATACCTGTACCCGCATAGTATCTAGGAAGTAACCAACTTTCTTTTGATTTTACAGGTGGAAGGTACTTGCCTTGTCTCAGATGAGACCTTGGACTTGGACTTCTGGATTAATGCTCAAATGAGTTAAGAATTTGGGGGACTATTGGAAAGGCATTATTGTGTTTTGAAATGTGAGTACATGAGATTTGGGAGGGGCAAGGGATGAAATGATATGGTTTGGCTGCATCCCCACCCAAAGCTCATCTTTTGATGTTGTTTTTTTGTAGTTCCCATAATCCCCACTCATCCTGACAGGAACAGGGTGGGAAGTAATTTAATCATGTGGGTGGTTACCCCATGCTCCTGTTTTCATGATAGTGTGTGACTTACGATAAGATCTGATGGTTTTATAAGGGGCTTTTTCCTCTGGGCTTGGTACTTCTCTCTCCTGCTGCCATGTGAAAAAAGAAGTGTTTGCTTCCAGTTCTGCCACAGTTGTAAGTTTCATGAGGCCTTCCAAGCCATGGAGAACTATGAGTCAATTTAATCTCTTTTCTTTATAAGTTATCAGGTCTCAGGTTTGTCCTCACAGTAGCATAAGAAGAGACTAATACATGCTGTTAAATAAGAAATAAGAAAATAATAATGAAACCAGAAGTCTTAGTAAATCACTTCTGTGACAAAACATGGCGTAACAGCTTTTCCCCTTCTTTCAACTGAGATAAGATTAACTTGGAGAAAATTTGCATCTTTAGGATATTGAGTCTTCTTTATTATTTTCATTAATGGATGCGGGATTTTTCTCATTTATTTAGATCACTGTTTCTCAATAGAATCAAGCCATTGTAATTTGTGTGGGGTTGTATATTTTTGTTAGAGATCCTTCTGAAAATTGTAGGAGTTTTGTCATCTCTATTCCTGGCATTAAATTAGTAGCAGTTAATATGACAACTTAACTGCTTTCTCTATCCCAGAACTTAATGCCCTTCAAATAACTTTGGAACATTTTTTTCACAGATTAGAAAATATATTTTGATAGGTTGATTTCTGTGTACATTATAATTAAGAGGAAATTTGCTGTCCTTTCTTTCATTCTTTTTCTTTTTTTAAATTTTTTTCTTTTAAATTTTCATTCTTTACATTTTCTATTTGAGTTTTACTGGCCTATTGAATATCTGAGATATACATTTTATGTCTAGAAATCTTATTGAATGTTGTTATTAATTGTAATTGTTTCTAAATTATTTTGTTTTCTCCAGAGACAATTATGTCATCCTTAAGTAAAAGAGTTTTTAATCTATTTCTTTTCCATTTTTGATAAGTTTATTTTTCTTAATTCATTGGCTTGGACATCTCAGTGTTATTGATCAGAAATGGTAATAGTGAGCCTTGGGTTTTTCTGACTGCAAATAAAATTCTTCTAATGTCAACATCTATAATTGAAATCATAGATGGGAATTTTATTTTCTCAAATTATTTTTCTGCATCTGCTAAATGAATATATATTTTAAAATGTAATATAGTGAATTATGTCAGTACATTTTTATAATATTAAACTATTACTGCATTGCTGGAATATACCTTATTTGGTCATAATGTGTACAGTTTATGTGTCTGTATACTAAATGCATAACTGGATTTGTTTTTCTGATCATTTATCAATTTATGTGGCCACCATTTCTTAGGTACAACTCCTCTTCTATGTTAAATTATGGAAATGTTTTAGCCACGATCTCTTCAACTCTTGTTTCTCTTCTATTCTCTGCTGACAGCATTTCATGCCAATTTCGGCCTCTGAAACTATCTTTCCATATTATTTAGTGGTATTTTAAATTTCTAGCTGATTGTCTCTCAGTCAGGTTTTGAATGATTTCATCAGTGACATCTATGAATTCACTACTTTTCTCTCCAACTGTGTTTTGGAAGTCAACTGCTTTCCTCTCTATTGTATATTTTATTTCATTGGCTTTATCCCCCGAATTCTGTTTTTCTGTCTTTGCTTTTTTTTTTTTTTTTTTTTTTTGCCAATCAGTTTGAGCTTATGAGGTTGCTCAGGTTAGCCTTGAATTCATGACCTCACCTTCGCAAGGGCCACGACATCTGGCGGGAGCCACTTTGGACCCCCTGTCTTTGCTTTTGTATTTATTTTTTGCCTGATTTTGTCTTGTTTCTTTTAAATGAAAGTTATGACCTATATTTTTCAACACCTCAAACATATTTTATCCAACTAAAATACATTTGTAATCCAATTACCAACTATGTAAGCCTGCTTTAACATTGGATTTTGTGTGTTTTGTGATCTTATTTTGCAATCTAGTTTTGAATGGGAATTGGGGTTTGTGGAGGTTTTTGTTTTGGTTTTTTTCTCTCCCTTTCTTCATCATCTCTCGATGTTCATCCTCCCCTGTAATTTTGTTTTGTAATTGTTTCTATCCATTGTTTAAGGCAGCTGACCCAGTATGAATTTGTGTACTGGTGTGTGGATGAATTTCTGAAGTAATGCTCCAAATATCTTAGCCCTGGTGCCAGAGCCTATTGGTTGTCTGGCTCAACAATTGGTCCCAAATTTTCCTAGGTAATTGGACCTCAGGAGCTATAATCTCAGGTAATTTTTATGAAAGATTTTTTTTCCCAGCATTTCTGAAGGAATAGTGAATAAGTTGTGACCACCACAAGCTTAGTTAGTAGTCTAGGCAACAACTATATATACAATTTTCATTATAATTATTTACCAGAAAGAGAGAAAAGAAAACCTCAAACCAAATGGTGTTACCAATTGTTCAAATAGATTGTTTAATTTATTGACTATAATATCCTTCTGAGCTAAGTGCTATTCATATTTCCTAGCAATAATAGGTTGGAAGGAAGTAGGAGAAGGAAAAAGTTAAGTATCTTTTCCAAGTGGTCATGACCAAGAGGGAAAAAGGGTTTGGAGCTGGATTTTCTGATTCCCAGGAGAGAACTGAAATAGGTAAATAATTGTAGTGAAGCTCTTTTTTTGCACTGTTGTCGCACTGGCTGAAGTGTCTTTTTTCAGCTACAGATATGGGAGGTTGTATGATATGTTTTGACTGTGTCCCCATTCAAATCTCAACCTGAATTGTATCTCCCAGTATTCCCATGTGCTGTGGGAGGCTTCCAGGGGGAGTTAATTAAATCATGGGGGCTGGTCTTTCCCATGCAATTCTCGTGATAGGGAATAAGTATCACAAGATCTGATGGGTTTATCAGGGGTTTCCAGTTTTGCTTCCTCCTCATTTTCTCTTGCTGTTGCCATGTAAGAAGTACCTTTTACCTCCCATCATGATTCTGAGGCCTTCCCAACCATGTGGAACTGTATGGGAAGCTGTGTGGCTGGGGAAGCCTCACAATTATGGCAGAAGGCAGGGAGGAGCAAGTCACATCTTACATAGATGGCAGCAGGCAAAGAGAGAATGAGGAAGATGCAAAAGCAGAAACTCATGATAAAACCATCAGATCTTGTGAGACTTATTCACTACCATGAAAATGGTATGGTGAAACTGCTACCATGATTCAGTTATCTCTTACAGGGTTTCTCTCACAACACATGGGAATACGGGAGTACAATACAAGATAAGATTTGGGTGGGGACACAGAGCCAAACCGTGTGAAAGGTCTAAGTAATTCAGGATAATTTTGGGTGTACAGCTGGTCTTCCGTATTTGTGGGTTTCTTTTTGTGAATTCAAACAGCCATAGATCAAAAATATTTGAAAAAAATGGATGGTTACATCTGTACTGAACATGTACAAATTTTTTATTGTCACTGTTCCCTAAGCAATACAGTATAAGTACTACTTACATATCATTTACATTTTTCACGTATTAAAAACAATCTAGAGATGCTTTAAAGTGTAGCAGAAGAGGTGTGTGAGTTACATGCAAATATTATTCCATTTTATAGCCCTGACTTTAGCAATCATGGATCTTGGTATCTGTGGAGGTCCTGGATTCAATCCCCCATAGATACTGAGAAATGACTGCAATTAATTTGTTTAGAGAAAATTATTAGAGGCTGGACATGGTGGCTCATGATTATAATTCTAGCATTTTGGGAGGCTGAGGCTGGTGGATCATTTGAGGCCAGGAGCTGAAGACCAGCCTGTCCAACATGGCAAAACCCCATCTCTACTAAAAATACAAAAAAATATTTAGGCATGGCAGTGCACTCTTATACTCCCAGCTACCTGGGAGGCTGAGGAGGGAGGATCATTTGAACTCAGGAGGCAGAGGTTTTGGTGAGCTGAGATTGTACCATTGCATCCCAGCCTGGGCAACAAAGCAAGATTCTACCTCAAAAAATAAAGTGTTCTTAAACAATGATGCTTTCCACATCTGGTGCCATGGAATGGGCTCAGGGCTTTGAGGCACTGATATTTAGATTTTGAACCTGTCTATCCCCTCAGCATATATACCACTTTTTAGATATTCATAGCATCAAGTTTGACACAACTCAAACATAGCCTTCTTCTTGCCTAGAAAGAATGAAGGACACTTAGAACTAAGGCCACAGGCAAAGAGGTCACTGTCAAGTGAGGTGATAAGGGCCTTTTCTCTCCTTCTTTTTTTCCCTTCTTTTCATTGGATCACATTACTGTTGAGAAATACTGGTGAGGTGATACAGGTGAAATCCTGGATTAACTGAGTTACAGGGCTAGGAGACAAACCCTGAGAGACACTGCACTCAGTAACTCTACTATGTGTGGTGCTGTGTGGATAAACCTCCAAGGCTCTCAGAGGATCCACGGTCATCCAGAATTATTTTCTCTGATGACTTCCTCAACATGTATCAGTGCAGACTGCAGAGGTTGGCCCCTGGTTAATTTTCAGAAAACCAGTATATTCAAGGAAAGAAAACCAACTCACTGTTGCCAGACTGTGTGTCCTTCTCCTTCTCTCCTCTTCTGTTTCAAAGCCCTTTTGCTCTATTACATGACAGCATTCTTTCTCTCTTGTCTAGTGGAGTAATCTTCCACACTATGAGTGATGCTGAGCCACTCATGCTGTTTATGGCTTCGCTAGTTTATGTCCCTACCCTCCTGCAGGCCACCTCCTACTAAGAGACACCATCTCCTATCACTGACCTGCTTAGTTTTCCTGAAGAGACCCAGAGTGCACTGTGGCACAGAATGTCAAAATTAGTCTTTTCAGGTCTTATAATACAACTCTAAGGTTTATGGAATGCAGAATATCCGATCCCCCACCTCCTCAGCTGTAGAGTTGGGAACCTAATACCAATTCCTCTGCCAAGGGCTGTTTCCACTCAGCATCCAGGTCAGCCCCTGAGACACAGACTCAGGTTTCCCATTTCTGCTGCTTTTACAAAGTCCCCTTGACAGTCATGAATGAAAGTCTAGCTCAACATATTCCTCTACTTTAAGATATTTTAAGATAATTCTTGCAGACCTCAGGAAACTATCCATGATGAGGGTATTGCAATCATTTATGCAGGAAATTGGTGGAAATATTTTGAGATAGAGGGATTGCAGCAATATGGTATTTACATTAATTTACATATTGTTAATACCCTCCTCCTGTAGGTCCACATATGAATAGGCCATGTATAAACAAGGACACCCATGAAATGAAGTGTGGGTCACCCTGCTTAGTCCATCACATGGAGCCATGAACAGCACACAGGAAGTCAGCCAACTATAACCAAGCACTGTCTGTGGATCTCAAAAGTTACTTGATCCCCACTTTAACTGATTCAATTATCAGGAAAACTATGAAATACATATTAGATCCACTGTACAGATGAGGAGATGTGCAAAGTTTTATAGGATCTTACTGAAAATCTTAGAGTTTCGATGTTGACAGTGAAATGTGAACCCAGATTTTTGAAGGCAGATTCTATACCTGATGTTCTTTTCACTACAGTGCATGTCTTAAAAGAAGGAACTTTAAAGTTCCTTAGAAGCAATGTGCCTTACACTGATGAAACTGACATTTAGAGGTATGTAATGATTTTGTTTTCACCCTGAGGTCACGTATACAAAGAGCGGCAAGGCCAGGATCAGAGTCCTAATCTCTTCTCATGTCACCTCCAGTGCCACTGCCGCTGCCACTAGGTTCCCCTCACTGTGGAGGATGAGACTGTCCTTTAGAGCCACCATTGCCACTTTCAACTTGTACTCCCCACAGGCTCCTTCCAGCTCTCAGGATACCAATTCCTCTCTGATCTCTGGGACCCAAGAACCACAAAAGCAGCTAATCTAAGTAATGTCTCTGCCTTCTTTTGAAAGGACCAATTTAAGAGGATCAACTTGAAGAAAAAAGGTCAGAAGACAGACTACAAGGAACATATTTTATTGACACATCAAACAGGCATGCAGAGCCAGGCAGCCTTCTCAGCAAAGATAAGGGGAGAATATTTTTACTAGGAATAGGGATGAGGCAGAGGGGCCAGCTATACCTGGAGGGCTCTCACCATAAATACTACTACCTGAAAATGCTGTAGTATAGCCTACAAGTGAGGAGAGCATAGCAGCTGGAGACTCTCCATCTAATCCACTAGAGGTGTGTACCAGTGTGGGCCTTCTGACAGTGACTGTCACCATTATCTCAGGTAGTTTATTCACTTAGATGTAGCTCTGCCTTTTCAGGTCTTGATTTCCATTGACTCCGCTCTGCTTATGCCAGCTGCTTCCATGATCATACTCTAAATTCGCCTCTGAACTCACTAATTAGGACGAAAATTTCTTATTCTCAAACTTTTTAATCATTTTATTTCACCCCACTCAATATCCATGCACATACTCTTAACTATGGCATATTATATCACCTTTAGTTTCATGAGATCAATAGTACGTCTCATATGGTACTACCTTCAATTTGTGCCAAGAACCAAACAATTCAAATTGTTGAGCTTGAATTTCTGCTGTTCACACTGACATGAATTTAACCTGTTTGCTTAGCTTCTCCTCTTGAGATGAAAGATGTTTTTCTACTGCCATTCATGGGCAGTTCCTCCCCATGCCCAAGTCCTGGTTCCCATCCCTGAATCTCTCCTACAGTGTTATCATCCCACTAAATGGAACCACCAGATATTCAAGTAGCTAAAAGCAGAATCTTACAGATGCTCTTGACCACCCCCTTCCCTGCACCCTCCAAATGCAATCTATTATCAAATAAAGCATCAGTTCTGAAAAGCAATAGAGAGGCTTGGACTCCCCTGTTAGACCTAGATCCTGTAAGTCTATAGACTTAATAATAAATGTCTTCCTGCCGGTGGAATATTAAGGTGATATAAAATGTGAATGAGCCCTCGGAAGGGAGCCTCTGTGTCCCAGAGTCTCATGTGCTGAATTGAAAATTTGAACACAGGCCAAATTACCCTCAATAGATTAAATTTTCTAGGACCTTGGAATATGCTGTATTTATTTCCCCCTTCTCTACATGTGAGTCATTTCTTAAAAGATTGTTTATTCACCGTTACCTGATCTCTGGTTGGCTTTGAGGCACATTAGGCATAAACACCATGTCTGTGCTTAATAATTGTAGTACATGTGTTGAGCATTTATCATCCAAGGCAGCATGCTAAGTGTTTTCCATGTATTAATTCATCCAATCCTCTCACTAAATCTATGATTGTTAGTACCCCCATTTTACACATGAAGCAACTGAGACTCACAGAAGTTAAATAATGTGCTCCAAGTCAGCGCTATTAAGTGACACTCCACAGATGAGAACAATGAGCGCAACAAGGTTAAGTCTGAATGCACATTGTAAACAGGTGGCCAAATTGACATACGACCTATATCTGTCTGGAACAAATGCCTATGGTCTTCAGAAGGTTAATAAAATTCAGCATGTCCTGGGTATATTGTGTTTATCTGAGTCCAAATCAATTTTGTCCAGTTCCTCAACAAGAAAAGCAATGTTCAAGCAGGGGAGACAGAATGCATGTTAAGAGAAATTCTCTCAAAGCAGGAGCAGGGTCTTGACCAGGACAAAAAGCCAAAAATTAGAAACCAAAAAGGCGCTGAAGAGGAGAAGTTGGAATAGGGAGCTCTAGCTCACAAACATATTGGGGTGCTGACTGTCTCAGTAGATTAAAGGCTAACATCTATCGGGCTAGCTCAGCAGCAGAACTGTAGAATAGAACATTGTCACCAACGATAATTTAGACATTCTAAGGCACATCAGGCCAATGGCTTTATCCCAACATTATAATAGCAAAGTCCATTTTATAAGAAGTCTAATTCCTGAATTTTACACTTCTTTCCTGAAAGCTGGCACTGTCTTGTTGGACATGACAAAAAACAATAGAAATCCTTTGTCTCTTACCCAGACATCAAGAGCTTTATTCTATTTCTGCAGACCTTTGCAGAACACCAAGGATGTAGTTCACTGTGGGACAGTGGATGGGATGAACAAAAGATAATTGAGTGGTTTTATTAAGAGGTGAGAAACCAAGGCAGAAGAGGCACAATGCTAGTACAGTGGGTGTTGTGTAACTAAGCACAGATGCTGAAGGGTTGGGCAGATCATCATAACTGATTTGGAGCTTACTTTGTGAGGTGAGAAAGAAGTATATATTTTTTCCTTAGAAATAAGAAGGAATGTGAAAAGAAAACCCATTCTTCCTTCTGTAAGAGATGCGGAAGGAGAGAACAGCAGGGTAAATGTGTCCATGAATAAGAGGGATTCTCAGGCTTGGGTGAGAAAAAGCAAATAAAGCCCATGCTTTGATAGTAAAAATAATTGTATCAAGGTCTTATGGTGTGGCTTGCAGCATTTGAAGAAGGAGGAGGAAAGACATGCGTCTTTATTATGGCTTAAAAACTGCCAAAAATTAACCTTCCAGAACTCCTGACCTTCTTGATGATGCCTCCCATATTGCAGTTATCAAAACTACAATTCCTATCAGCTGTTCTTAATCTAGGATGAATGAATTCCATGAGGAGTCTATGGATTGTCATTAAGACATCAGAAATTTTTAAATTGTATTCAAAATTATATGTTTGTGTGAATGCGAGTGCATACATTTTGAAAGGGTAGAGAAGTTTGCAGAGATTTCATAAATTTTTTGAAGGAGACTAAGTTCCCAAACGTTGAAAAAACACTGTCAGTCTAATAATAGTCGTACAGTATTGATTTTCCATACTTTCCCCTAAGTCCCTGACTTGGGTTTTCATCACATAGCTCAGGTATCTTTGAAACTGACAGTTCTATTGCAGCAATACACAAGTTACCTTGTAGCTCAAAACTCTTTGGGCCAGCAACATTGATATAACCTGGGGGTTTGCAGAATAGACGTCCCACCCATGACACATGGGATGTATTCGGGGTGTCTCTCTGATTCCTGATGCTTTCCTGAACTCTCTTTCTCTAGCTTCACCAAATCCTTTGCTTTTAAATAAAAGCCTCAAGTGAATGTGCTCTGTGGATTCTGGTCAATTCTTTTAATTATCTAAACTTGGGGAACCTTTGCAGGGTAAAATTCCTGATCCATGAGCTAGAGCAAGTAACTAGCTTTGCCCAATAGGATATTGGTGGATCTGATGATAGCCAAGTCAAAGGTGCTTGAACTACAGGGATTTACCATTTTAGAATCACTCTCATTGCATGAAGACATGCTGGGAGTAGCCTGATGAAGGATGACAAATATGAGAAGCAGGATTGAGTCAGGCCAGTCGCCTCAGCAAAGGGCAGCCTTAGTCTGTGGACCCTGAAGATAGAAGTAAGCCCAGTCCAAATCAACAGAGCCTCCTGACCAAACTCAGCTGACCCCAGAAATCTGAGAAAACAATGTCCATTGTTGTATGCCCTGTGGTTCTAAAGTCGCTTGTTATACAGCATTACTATGGCAATAGACTGGAGATATAGACCATCTTCCTACACCAGTCAACTAGGGTGTAGGAGGATGTATCAGAGTGTGGCTGCCAATCAAATAACTACATCAGTATTGCTACAGTGCTCTGCAAAATGCCAAATAATTTGAAAGCAGCATTGAGGCTCCTTGGAGACCTCATACGTGGGAAACCCAGGAATCACTTTTAAGGAAGGTTATTGACATATTTGCACTTTATTAGCCACTTTAATATACGGTAGCCACTCTTCATCACAATAATATATCAATTTAGTGTGTGTGTGTGTGTGTGTGTGTGTGTGTGTGTGTGTGTGTGTGTAGAGAGAGAGAGAGAGTGATGCATCATTTAACAACAGGGAGATACATTCTGAGAGATGTGTTCTTAGGTGATTTTGTCACTGATATGGTTTGGATATTTGTCCCATCCAAATCTCCTGTTGAGATAATAATCCTCAATGTCGGAGATGGGGCCTGGTGAGAGGTGTGTGGGTCGTGTTGGCAAATCCCTCATGGCTTGGTGCTGCCCTTGCCATAGTAAGTGAGTTCTTATGAGATCTGATTATTTGAAAGTGTGTGGCACCTCCCTGTTTCTCTCATTCTTGCTCACACCATGGTGTACCTGCTTCTCCTTCTTCATCCGCCATGATTGTAAGGTTCTTGAGCCCCTCACCAGAAGCCAAATACATGTTGGCACTATGCTAGTATAGCCTGCAGAATCATGAGCCAATTAAACCTCTTCTCTTTATAAATTACCCACTCTTAGGTATTTATTTGTAGCAATGCAAGAACGATCACAGTCATTGTGTGGACATCATAGAGTATGCTCCCACAAACATAGATGGTGTAGATGACTGCAAACGTGGAATGGAGGGTATGGACTATTGCTCCTAGACTTCCAACCTGTACAGAACGTTATTGTGCTGAATCCTGTAGGCAATAGTATCACAGTGGCAAGTTTTGTGTACCTAAACATTTCTAAACATAGAAAAGGTACAGTAGAAACCTGGTATTATACTCTTAGGGGACCGCCATCTTATATGTGGTCTGTCATTAATTGAAACATTGTTATGGGACAAATGACTGGCTCTTTGCAGACCTCATACATGAGAAACCCAGAGGCCACTTTTAAGGGAGGTCACTGACATATTTATACTTTAGAGGCCACTTTCATGAACGGTAGCCAGTTTTCATCACAATAACATATCAATTTAGTGTGTGTGTGTGTGTATAGTGTATGCATACACATACATACATACACATAATAGATAACAGATAATAGTACATAGACAAGAAAACTGAATTCAATAGTAAAAGTAACATGTGAATTTTCTTCCCACCTAGTATATAGGTTTATTCCTTTTGAGGCAGTTCAATATTGACAGTGTTTTATACGTTGTTCTATTGATGGGCTAGCAATGAAATTAGCAAGTCCCCATGGCTAAAACAGGCTCTTGGGGGAAGCAAATCCATTTATGTATTTTCTTCTTTATCTTTTGTAACAGGTATAATGCCATGTCACATTTAAAAAATAAAAATACCACACTACTGTGAATTAAAAGTACTCTCTAGTGCCTAGAAGAAAATCCCAGTGGGCAGTACATGTAAACTCTTTGAAGGAGCTTCTCTCATTGCTGGGGAAAATGCATCCTTGCTCCTGGCAAGTGAATAATGAGGTATCCACCTTGCTGAAAGCCATGCTTGCTTTACATGTATCATTATGTTTCAGTGGTCACATATGCATTATTCCCACTCATATAAATACGTTTTAAACTATTTGATTTATGTCAAAAAAGACCAGATTAATTTGTTAGGATTGCAATGGTGTGCTATTGTATAAAGGACACAGGCTTTAGACTCAGGTGTCAAAAGGTTGCTACTCTGGCTCTCTCAATTACCAGCTTTATGAATTTGATAAGATGCTCAATTTTTCTGAGTCTCAGTTTCCTCATCAATAAAGTGCAAAGCATAGTACCTATTTATCAAATATTTATTGAGAAGTTATAGTGCTTGTCACTGAGAATATAACGTCTGTAAATATAAACACCAACCCTTCCCTCCAGGAATCAGCAAGGAATACTATAGGGTTAGTTACGACGACTTCTTCCTCAACGCTATCTTGAGAATTTATAATACAGATACCAAATGTATTACTCTGTTTTCAGACTGCTATAAAGAACTGCCCAAGACTGGGTAATTTATAAAGGAAAAGGGTTTAATTGACTCACAGTTCAGCATGGCTATGGAGGCCTCAGGAAACTTAAAATTGTGACAGAAGGGGAAGGAAAAGCAAGGCATCTTGTTTACAAGGTAGCAGGAAGGGAATTACTGAATAAAGAGGGAAGACTCCCTTATAAAACCATCAGATCTTGTGATAACTTACTGTCATGAGAACAGAAGCTGGGAAACTGCCCCCATGATTTAGTTTCCTCCACCTGGTCTCTTCCTTGACACGTGGGGATTATGGGGATTACAGTTCAAGATGAGATTTGGGTGGGGACACAAAGCCTAACCATATCCAAAGAAAGAGAAGTCAGTCCCAGCAATCAAGGATCTTACTTATAAAATCCCTTAAGAAACGAAGACTTCTCTATTTAGTCTCTGGTCTGTAGTGGCTGGACACTGTGCCTGAACCCATGTGATTCATGTAACCCGTTGCAGGGACCTATCCGACTCATCTTGCTCCCCTTCTAGCTGCCCTCCAAAACCCACCAATTCACAGAGCTTAACGTTCTGCACTGGAAAAATGCACATCGAGAACTGTATGCTCAAACTGTATGACAGCCAGCTGCATGTAGTGGACTATTTCACATTCCCCGGCAACATGCTGATTTCCTTTATAAGTCCACCACCAACAACACATTGTTGTTTTCTGTTTCTACCTGCCTCCTGGCTATACAAATCAATTTCAATTTTATGTTTAAAATGGGAATGAGAACTGAGGACTTTGTAAAAATAGCTTTTTAATATATAGGTGTCCTCAGAGGTTCCTGAGCACATTTCAAAGTAGAAACTGATAAACGATGATAACCACTGACAGAGGCTTTCAGTGCATTCAGGGGAGGAATTGAGAGTCTCCTTTGATTTTGCACTGGCTCCCATCCAGCGTGAAACAAATGAGGACAGTCACTGTCTTAGAAAAGAGTCTACTGAAACTTGTAGATAATATTTCCGTCTCTGTTGAGAGGCAGACTGTTTAAGTCATTATGTGAGAATATTTGTTTAAAAACAATCCCCTCTTTTGTGAGCACCCTTAGAAGATTCCCAAATGCAACCAGGTGGAACTAATTTATGATTTTTTTTTTTAATTTTTTACCAGACTAGATGAGACGTAATGCCTAGACCCATTGTGTCTATGTAAGGTAGGCATAGCCTTTGCATCCCTTTTGTAAAAGTAGAGTGCACATTATTTCTATTAATAAATGCCCTGATAAAACTATCCATCACCTCCCTTTTAAAAACAGTTCACATTTTTTGTCTTCAATAATTAAATTCTGTATGTTTACCTTCTTTGAGATATATGTCCCATGGATAGGTTAGAGGTACGTTAGAGACAGGTCACAAACAGGGTGCAGAGGAGATCTAAGTGGATATCAGCACGGACCACAGTTATAACGCAAGAAAGCAAAGAAAAAGAATCAGAACCACCCTGATTCTGAATTTTGAAATATTGCATATTGAAATATTGCATATTGAAATAGACACCAGCTGGGACTGGTGGGGAGTTTGACATCACATTTCAGCAATAACGTTCCCTCATCCAGTCAGCAGTCTCTGAGGAAGGAGTGTCTCTGAAACTCAGGGATATTTGGATGACTGGAGAATCTAAGTTTTGGCAGGAAGTTGACAGCTAGGGTGGGTGTTGGCAAGGTAGGAGAGGAAAGGACACCTACCCACTGAACCACTGAAGGGCACTGCATTTTCCAGATGAAAAACTGACCTGTTTCTGTCTCTGGAAGTTCTGAAATTTTATCTGACTCTAATTAAAAAAAAAACAATGGTCTAGCCTCCAGGAAAGATGACGGTCTTAATTTGGGGAGAGTTTAAGGTCACTCTTATTTTTTTCTGGGATAGGTAGAGATGAATTTGCCTTTTGCTTAAGTTCCAAAGGAAGAAAGATATTTCATAACTCCAGCTCATTGTGATTTACCCCTCTGCTGTGTGGTCTAAAAAGGAGACTCCATTTGTTACTTCCCTTTCTTGGCATACCCACGCAAACAGAGTGTTACTGTGAGCATCATGCACCTTTCAATAACGAAATAAAATATGACCTCAAACATGAAATACACAAGCAGTGAAAACTTAGGATAGAAAGTTTCTGCTAGTGAGAAAATCTGGACCTCATCATCTCTGGAGCAGGCTGTGTTTTTAAAAGTCTGATTTGGAAGCTGAAGTCTGTCATTTATGCTAAAATGCAAAGTGTTGAGGGAAGGTGGGGGGCTCTGAATTTATCGTATGTGGGAAGACCACCCTGCTTGCACATTTCCCTGCCGTATGGGAAGGCTATTATTACAGGCTCTTCTGTTAGGCATTTGAAACCAACCTCTTCAATAATCTTTCTGAATGTTTCAAAGTTTGTCGCAATTAAAATGTCAGATGGGGAGGCGTACCTGGCAGATGTTTTCTAGGGGATGAGCCTTCAGCCACCCAGCTTTGGGACTCTTCATGTACTGTGGCCTTGGGAAGTAGAGACAAGCCAAGGTGAGAGAGGATGCTGTCTTGCCCTTGGGTTTTATAGTCTGGAGAAGCGCATTATCAGCTAATGCTGCATTCTTCATCCCATCTTAGAAGACAGACAATGAGTACCAATAGAGTTCTTATCGAGTTCCTTATGGAGGCTGTTGCAGTAAGGCAAGGGTTCAAGTCTTTCTTGGTTTGGCCACCAAATCCATATGTGACCACCCAGCATGTAAACTGAAAAAAGAATAGTCTCTTTCTCAGAGGGCTGTTGTGAGGATGTAATGAGGTAATTCTCATCGAAACCTTGCCGCTTCCCTACACCACTGCAAGCTTCACGGCATTGGAAAGACTGGGAAGCCCTGGCTTATGCTCCCTGATGCTTAGTCTGCTGGTGGCCAAGTTGTGAAGCAGGTGACAGTCTGTTCTGTAGTGACTGAGTGTCTGACTATAGATGGATCCAAGTCTCTCCACAGATGTGTTCCAAAGTCTGGGCTCACTAAGGGCCATAGGAGGTCTTGTTACAAACTTGAATACAAACTTATTATTTGTAAATATGTTGCTTTCTTTCTATTTTGATCTAACTCCCCGAGTCCACAACTGTTAAGATTCATGAGATGGAAGGATGGAGATGAAACCATTGACCACCACCAAACCTCCAATATATGTATATAAGAAATAGGGTTTAGGTAAGGCATCTATCCAGCCCAAAGAGATTGCCTTTGCTTCACTATTCCATAATTTAGTGAATCATTTCTTCTTTACTCCTCCATAAAAGGCTCCCATTTTCAGTCTTTTTACAGAAAAAAATATAGTTTTTTTCATCAGATCTTTATTTTGCTGCAACTATGAAGCTACCACAATAGATGTAAAAGATAAATATGATATGTTCTCTGTCATCAGAAAACATCCTGTAAGTGAAGGAGACAAAGATGTAAGCAATACAGTATATCCTAATAACTGCAATTATAATGTGAAATGTCCTGGGAACAACTCTTACCAGCACTGTAGCCTCAGACAAGTTAATTAACCTCTTTGGAATTTCATTTTATCACCTGATAAATTGATATAACGTATCTCTAGTATGGTAAGGTTAGAAATAGTAGATATTGTTAAATAGCAACAATAATAATGGTGCTGTCTTGTGGAATTTCAGAGCTTTCTAAGCAGGTACCTGAGTTGCCAGTCCCCATGTCATTTAATCAGCATGTACATAGAACCAGGCACAAGATCATACATAGGTTTAGGTTTTCTGATTTTTTAAGAGACAAGGTATCTGATTCTTAAAATTACTTAATAAAAATTCCTAACATAAAAGTGCTGTAAGAATGGAATTTTGGTAAGGAATACATACAAAGAAATAGGCTTTGAATATTTTGAAGAAGTAGCTGTCATTTATCATGGAAGAAAAAATGTCAGGATTAGAGAAGGCATAGCTGTTGAAATCTCTACTGTTGGGGTATAAGACCTAAAATCAAGACTCAAAATGACATGTTGCCTTGACATCTCATGAGATAACCTTACCACAAACTTTTCTCCTCCCTTTGTTTCCTTGAATAAGATTCCTTGACCAAATAACCTTCTCATTCAAAGGGACTAGGCACACTTTCTGCTTATAACTGAGGAGTTGGTTTCTGTTCCCTGCCAGACTACAGAATGATTCAAACAAGCCAATTACATCCTCGCACAGAAAACAGGGCCACCCCACCCACTTGATTCTGTAAGACATGTCTCTCACAAGCCCTGCTTTTTCACTGCATTCTCAGTTGTAACCTCCACAAGGTCCTCCTCTCTGGGGCCATGAGTAGATGTGACTAATAACTGCTGTGAGCTTCTCTGTCCAGTACTGGGTGTCATGTTTTTGCCCATCTCCATGACTCTCGGGTGGAAATCCTTCTTCACAAACAGGGTGCATAGGAAACAGTTAACACAATTGTCCTCTGATGGCTTTATTTGTATGCATTTCATATCATTAACTGCCTTCAAAAAATTGTTTTTAATTCAATATGTGCTTGATTAAAAAGAATACCTTAACAGCATTTGGAATAAGTCAGACAAATTGAGAAGTAGAAACTGAGACTTCAAAAATGGACACATGCATGTCCTTTATTGAAATTAAACCCATTTGACTAAGTGAATCCAAATAAATGCATTTTCAAATATCAAATATTTTAATGTGTTGCCAATAAACACACCTTTTTTCATTTAAATGTTTGAAGATGTTTTCAAATGCCTGGATCAATTACAGCTAAAGAAAAATAACATATTTTCTAAATTATAAATTATTTCACATAGAATCATGCAAAATTCAATTTACAGTTACTAACTGATCACTCTAAGGAAACAACAATCTACACTCCTAGACCTGAAGCTTGAGGGTTTTCTTTCTCAAACATAAAGTGGAACGCTTCTTAGTTAGCATTCTACTGAGCACCAACATCTGATCTAAATGAGTGGTTCATCTGACATGTTCAAGTATAAGGTGACTCTGATTGTGCTAAGACAATATCTGTAAGACAAAGAGGGGTTCATCTAACAGGTGCTGTTCCTAAACACCTTGTAATTCCTACAGGTAATGCAGATAGAGTACAGGATGTGTTAAACCAATCAATTTAACAAAAACAAAGCTAAGAATGAAAATGAAATCTGAAAGTAAGGGGATTAACACAGCTCTGACTCCACCCTGACAGTGGCTGTCCATATTGGTAAAAAAGGCACCTGGCTACCTGCAATCATCATATTATGATGACTCTAGGAGCAGCTACCTCCTTTTTGTGCTTAGAATCATTAGAGAAATGCAAATCAAAACCACAACGAGATAGCATTTCACACCAGTCAGAATGGTGATTATTAAAAAGTCAGGAAACAACAGATGCTGGTGAGGTTATGGAGAAATAGGAACACTTTTACACCGTTGTTGGGAATGTAAATTGATTCAACCATTGTGAAAGATGATGTGGCGATTCCTCAAAGACCTAGAACCAGAGATACCATTTGACCCAGCAATCCCATTACTGGATGTATACCCAAAGAAATATACATAAATCATTCAATTACAAAGATACATGCACTCCTATGTTCGTTACAGCACTATTCACAATAGCAAAGACATGGAATCAGCTCAAATGCCCATCAGAATAGACTGAATAAAGAAAATGTGGCACATCTACACCATGAAATACTACAGAGCCATATAAAGGAATAAGATCGTGTCCTTTACAAGGACATGGATGGAGCTGGAAGCCATTATCCTCAGCAAACTAATGCAGGAACAGAAAACCAAACACCACATGTTCTCACTTATAAGCGGGAGCTGAACAATGAGAGCATGTGGTTACAGAGAGAGGAGCAACACACACTGGAGCCTATCAGAGGGTGGGGTGAGTGGGGGACAGAACATTAGGAAAAATAGCTAATGCATGCTGGGCTTAATACCTAGGTGATGGGTTGATAGGTGCAGCAAACCACCACAGCACACATTAACCTATGCAACAGACGTGCACACACTGCCTTTGTACCCCGGAACTTAAAAATACAAATTTAAAAATTTTAGAAACATAAGAGTCAGTGGTGGCTGTTACACCTTTAACCATGGTTTGATTCAAGCAAAATTGTAGGTGTAAATAGTTTGGGCATCTCGATCAGCTTCTGGTGCAAAACCACATAATATTTCTTTTCTTTCTTTGTTTTAAAAGATCCAAGTCTCAATCCCACCGATGGTCAGAGACAGTTTTTCTCTTTAGTTCTCCTCCTCAGGTATGTCCAAGGCAATGAAGGGTGTTTTTTCAATTCAAAGAAGGAATCTATACTTAAACATTGTCATCACCCCTCTCTCTGATGTTCTGGACAATTCATAGACCTACCCCAAGGGAATATGTTCTCTAATTGTCATGGGTCATTATCAGAAACATGTCATTTTGACCTTAGATGCTGAGACATTCTAACCTCTGCTGGGAAGCTGTGCTTGCTACCCTGACATTTCCCTTTTCTTTTTCTAGAAGTGGGTGGAGAAAATTCCTCCCACCTCAGTACTATGCTTTATCAGGGAATGACTCAAAACAGAAATAATAAAATTGCGCCCATGATCCACTTGTTGTGGAAGATGAGACATGGGACTTTTCTTGCAAATGTCCCTGAAATCTCAGGTTGTTCACTCCTAATTCAAACACTGGTAACCCCTTATCTGGAGAATGCACTGGTAACCCTTATCTCATTGGGGCACTGCATTAATACCTGGACTTTGGGTGTTCTAGATAAGAATGTACATATGGCAGGTATTTTAATAACATTGTTTTGTTCAACGTCACTTCATTATGATGTTGATGAGAAAAAATAGATTTCCTATCTCAGCGAGGCTTGCACATTCTTTTCATGTCTACATGGGTTTCTCTCCAGGTACTTCATTTCCTCCCACATCCCAAAGCTGTGCACCTTGGGTTAATTGCTGTGCTACACTGTCCCAGTCTGAGTGAGTGTGGCTGAATGTGTGTGTACCTGCAATGAGACAGCCTCCTGCCCAGGGCTGGCTCATGCCTTTCATCCTGAGCTGCTTGGACAGACTCCAGCCACCTGTGACCCTGAAATGAGTAATTGGGCAAATAATTATCTTACGTACGTTTATTTTTTTTAAAATGTATATTAGCTTACATTTATTTCAGTGTTTTGAGTCTTTATTTAGAAGTTCGGTGATCAATGTTTTTGTGGTCAGAAATATACTGTAGAAACTTAACTCTTATTTATATTAATTGGCATATGGTAAAATTGATTTTGCTACATGTTGATTCAATTAATATCACAGTTTCCAAGAACCTATTGATGATGTTAAGTGAGGACTTATTTTGCCTCAGAAGGAATTGTCAGAGTTTTTTCCCCTTCTCCGTGAAAACATGAACCAATAAATAAATTCTCATAGGACCTTAGGCATGAAAATCAGTTGGCTTCAACTTGAAAGCCTTGACTGTCTAAAACAAGAAGAACTTAATTCAACTTCATGTCTGTGGGGGAGGGACATTCATTCTGTAGTGCTCTGCTTATGCCCTCATGTTCAGCTCTCAGTGACGACGTCCCAAGTTTATACATCCTGCATTGGAGCATCCAAGAAATCCATCAGCATCTGGGAGAGTCCTCAGAGGAGGGATGGGATGAACCGCTAGAGAAGGTGATTGTCCATAGAAGGAATCAGCATCAGTGTCTCTTAATTCCCATCTTCCTAAGAATAATTGACTCAATTCAGGAAGAACTATTCTCCTCTAATGCTACCTGTCTGTCATTTTATAATAAAAACTCATAATTAAATCTTATTCACCTTGTAGAAATTTGCTAGAACTTTTTCAACATATCAACTAAAAGCGTGACACTCCTTTAAATATGTTTTATATACAGACAATGCATTCCAACAAAAGGTATCTTCTTTGCACTCTCTCTATTTTTTGACTCTAATTAGAGTATAAACTATTGAAGTCCAGAAAGCCCAACCTTTTATTTTCAGTCTTCTTCTCTGTGGAACCTACTGTATTAACTGCATTAACCTGACTGACCTTTGGTAAATATTGATTGAATCAAATTAAATTGAAGGGCAGACTCTCCGTGTGTGATTTCAGAATTAAAAACACAGTGTTTACATGGTGAACTCGAGGGCATATTTCCAGGAACTCACGCATCAGTTTGAGAACAGTGAATTTTATTCCCAGTGAGATAAACAACTGAATAGCTTTACTCATTCAGTGCAAGTGAAGGGATGTGAAGCACAGGAGAGCAATCATCCAGTACTGTGCTCTGGGCCAACCAGGTTCCAAGTGTGTGGTCACTGCAAACTTTATTTCATTAAGGCTTGAAGATTCCTGGGGACCAGGATATCTCTTTACATGCAGACCATGGCCACATCTCCCTCAGCATGTACCAGACTTAACCTATCATCTACGCCCCCAAATCCACACTCCCTCTCCTTCACCCTACATTGGTTCACTCTTGGCTGATATTTACTCTAGACTGTCCTCACGGTTCACTGACTCCACTTCCTCCCTCCATGCTCAAATCTCAATATGTAACAATGGTTCAGGGTCTTCCCGTTGTCAGTAGGATTCAGTGTCATGACTCACAGATCCCCCCATAACCAGGGATCATCTACCTTCTCAGTCTCATCTCCATTTTTTTGCCTACATAAAAGTTACATGCAGCTACACGCCATTCCTGTAATGCAGTAGGTCCCTTACACTGCTCTACATTTCTCTGTGCTGATTCATTGGATAGGATGCCTGCACCTGATTATCTGCCAGTCACTTGCTCATCTTTACAACCACACAGAAATCGCCTTCAAGAGGTTCCCTCTCCTGCACCTCCCAGGCAGAAGAGGCACTCAGCTCTCAGAGTCCCCTACAGACTCCTCTGCCATCATTCTTATGGCACGGCCTTACACCTTCACTAGATGTTGTGTTCATTGCTTCTCTTTCCCCTTTAGGGCATGGCAAGTTTTTCTAAGGCATCTTAGATGCCTTTATTTATCTTCCAATTTTTCTCTTCAGCTTTAATTTAATCAGTGGCTGCTTGATGTTTAGATTATATATGCCTCACCAGTCAATCTTTTCCTAATATTAATCTCTGTCATCTATTGATTAGGGAGGATAAGTAATGGAACTTCTTTGAATTTGGGTTTTTCACCTCTAAAATGAACTTACTATTATCAATTAAAACATTAGAGTGAAAATGGAAAATAACTTCAGTAAACTGTCTACCACAATGCTTTGTAATTGTAAATGCTCAATATACCATTAGATTATTTAGCAAATATTCAGTTTGTACTCTAGGCCAAGCAATGCAAAATATTAAGAAAAGTCAAACCCAACCCATGACCTCATTGGGTGTACAACTAACTGGAAGAGATAGACAATAGTTATATTATTACAGCTGCACACACACTCACACACACAGACACACACACACACACAATTGTAAGAGAAATACCATCTTTAGAAGAGGAACTTTGTGTCATAGAAATTATAATAGGGGTCATCTAAACCTAGTGAAGGGTCAGGAGAGTCTTCCTCAAGGGACCTGATGGCTGAAGAATAAATAAAACACAGTTGGGGCCAGGTACAGTGGCTCACCCCTGTAATCCCAGCACTTTGGCAGGCCAAGGCAGGTGGGTCACGAGGTCAGGTGTTCGAGACCAGTCTGGCCAACATAGTGAAACCTCATCTCTACTAAAAAGAAAAAAAATACAAAAAGTTTGCTGGGTGTGTTGGTGGGCACCTGTAACCCCAGCTACTCAGGAGGCTGAGGCTGGAGAGTTGCTTGAACCTGGAAGGTGGAGGCTGCAGTGAGCCATGATCACGCCACTGCACTCCAGCTCAGGGGACAGTGTGAGACTCCATCTCAAGAAAACAAACAAACAAACAAACCAAAAACAGAGACACAGACACAGCTGGAATGAATAGAGCATTCTCCTTTTTTCTCTTCTGTTCCGATATCCACTTCTTATGAAGCCAAAGAGGCACACACATGCATGCACACATGCACACACTCTCTCTTTCTCTCTCTCTCTCGCTTGCTCTCTCTCTCTCTCTCGCTTGCTCTCTCTCTCTCTCTCTCTCTCTCTCTCTCTCTCTCTCTTTCTCTCTCTCTCTCTTTCTCCCCCTCTCCTTATGCCCAGTCCTTGCTCTCATATCTACTATCCTTCTATTCTGTTTCTCCACATCTACACTTGGAGAATGATGGTCTGGTCAACAATTACCAATAATGACCATCCCTATATTATGTTACTTGACCATTAGGCAGCATTTGAAAGACTGACCATTTCTTTCTATTTGAAACAGCTCTTGCTTTTTTCCTTTATTTCATTGGCTGAAGGTTCTCAGTCTCCACTGTCAGTGTAGACTCTCCTTTCAGCTTCTACAAGGCGATGGACACGGAGTTCAGTCCAGTCCCTCAGCCCTGTTTTCCTGCTAACTCTCTTGAGATTACTTCATTCACTCCCTTGGTTTTAAGGTTATCTGTTTCTGAGAGACAGTGTGGTAGAAACTGTTCATTGTCTACTCAGCAGCCAATCCCCCTTTTATTTATATCAGATTCATGGTTTTATTCAGGATGGCAATATATCCAGATTTTAAATTCTGTTTCAGAACTTCCCTTGCAGGTAGACACAACCTATACTACATAAAAGAAAAAAAAAGTAGAAGTTGTTGGATTGAGTTTCCAGGGAAGCCTTTCATCCTCTCCTACACTTCTTCCTGAGCATAACTCCTACTGGAAACACAGGTAAGAGGGCTAGAGTTTAAGAAGCCATCTTTGACCATGAAGCCAGCTTCAATGGCTAAACCACTTAATATGATTTATAGAGAAGAAAGATAAAATGAGCTTTAGTCCTTGATAACACCAAACCAACAAGTCAGCTCAAGACTACCTATCTTTGGGTATTAATGTAAGATAAGAGTAAAATTCCCTTTCATTTAAATGATTGTTATTTTCATCTCTGTTACTATCAGCCCATGACAATTTCTAACTGATACACACACCCAGTTTTATTTTAGATCTATGTTTCTAAACTCCATCTAGAATTACTGACTTTTACATAAAAGTCCTAATAAATGTCCAATATACCTCTCACAAAATATATAGATAAAATGAAACTCATGTTTTCTTCTGGAAGGCATGCTCCATCTGCAGTCTTCCCCATGTGTGTAAAGTATAACATCTACCCTGCCTCTCTGGATAACCGCTCCAGGGTTTTCTTAATTTTTGGTTTTTGTTCATCTTCTTCAGATCATTTCTACCCACAAGTCATCACACGTCATTCCTAAGCTCATCCCATATCTATTGATTTCTCTTTGTTGTCACTTGCACAGTCTAGTCCAAGTCATCGTTCTCTTGCCCTGATTGCCATGACAGCCTCTTCATTGATGTCCTTGTTTCCACCTCCTTGTTGACAATCCAATCTCTGTGCAGCAGCTAGAGTGATTTTAACAAATACATGCTTTTATACAATACCTTTGCTGAAAACCCTTCAGGAACCTTCTACTGTAGTCAGAACCACACAACCCCAACTGAGATGCCTCCCCCTAGTATATACATTAGACCTCATCCCAAATCACTCGCCCTCTGCTATGCCTCCACTACACTGCCTTTATTGTGAAGGCTGAGGTGCTAAAATTCTTTCTGAGCATGTGTCCGTGTATGCCCAGCTCCTACTTCGTAACCAGAACTAAGCAGGAAAGTTATATTCTCCCTGACCGCTTATGCAAGACTGCCACCACTCACTTCCTATCTCATCATCTTGTAATTCTCTGTACACCATTCATTATTTTATATATTTTTTCTTTTATTTATTTTAGCTTATTTAATGTCTTTCTTTCCCACATTAAATGTGAGCTCCCTCACAGCAGGGACCTTGTCTCTCCCATCTGCTTGCGTATCCCTAGATCCTAGAACGGGGATAGCAAATGAATGGTACCACACAAAATATCTTCTGAGCAAAGGAATGAGAAAGTGTATCTCTGGTTACTTCAGCCCTTCTGCCTTCAAAATCCCTCAGTCTCCTTTCTCTATCAGTAGTTAAATTGGCTCATCTCTCAAGTTCTATCTCTCCAGCTAGATTTCAAGCCTTTTGAGGAGAATGTCTTGCACTTATTTGCACCCCCAAGTGTCTCACGCAGTATCAAAAGTCAGCACCCAAGTCATCAATCCAGGGGAACAGACCTCACCATTGTCACTGTTGTCCAGAACCCAACATCCCTCACTCCCTCCTGTTTCTCTGATTTTCATGTGCTGGTCTGTGTGCTCAGACTGACCTTTCTTACTCCATATAAACTCCTCCTGCTTATCAAAACTCATTTTAAATATCAGCAAAATTTCTCACCACTTCAGCAAAACAGTCACTGACTTCTTTGATTCAAATGGTATTTTCACATTCCCTTATTATTGCACATATCACAGTGTTTGCAGGACTGTGTTTTGTTTGTTTGGTTTTTGTTTTTGTTTTTTTGTTTTTGAGACAGAGTCTTACTGTGTCTCCAAGCTGGAGTGCAGTGGCATGATCTTAGCTCACTGCATCCTCTGCCACCCAAGTTCCAGTGATTCCCTTGCCTCAGCCTCCCGAATAGCTGGGACTACAGGCACACACCACCACACCCAGCTTAGTTTTGTTTTTAGTAGAGACAGGTTTCACGACGTTGGCCAGGATGATCTCGGTCTCCTGACCTTGTGATCTGCCTGCCTCTGCCTCCCCAAAGTGCTGGGATTACAGGCGTGAGCCACTGCACCTGGCTGCCTGCGTTTTTAATATGTCTGCTACCTTCTCTAATTAGATTATAAGCTGTTTGGTGGCAGACCATGCCTCACCCATTTCTAGCACCCCATTCTTTTGGAACAATTTCTGTTACATATTCTCCATACCTTTTTTGTTGAATGTTTTTGAATACTTATGTTCTGGTTTATGTTCTTTTTATAGGTTTTCACTGAAATATTCGTATTTTTTTCTAGACTTAATATAGTTTCAGTGATTCTCTTAAGACTACCTCATTTCTCCAAGGCTATTTTTCTGATATCCATTTTCCTGAAAACTTATTTTTGGACCGTTGCATAAGAAGCTCCATTTGCAGGTTAAGGGTGGTGAGTAAGAAGAAGGAAACATGGGTACTCTTTGTTTTTGTTTTTTTTTTCTTTAGTCATAAAACACAAAATGAATTATGGTATAATTCCATGAGGTACGGAATGGAAAACGAATCCTGCTTTCCACGGCACTGACTCCATCACTTCCAGCAGGTAGACGGTGAGCTGGGGCTTGCTATCTCTGGCTGAAAGAATGCCTGTACCACTAGGGAGAGATACACTCGCCAAGCCACCCTGCCCCATCTCAGAGCCTAAGAACCCTCACACTTGGGACTAGAAGGAGACACCAAAGTCACCATTCTAACCATCTCACAAACAGCTCTAGAAGGGAGAGAGGATGACACTAAAGTCAGTTCAAACTAAAGTGTGTGTGGTTTTTTTTTTTTTTTTTTTTTTGAGATGGAGTGTTGTTCCATTACCCAGACTGGAGCGCAGTGTTGCAATCTCGGCTCAATGCAACCTCCGCCTCCCCAGGTTCAAGAGATTCTATCTCAGGCTCCAGAGAAGCTGGGATTACAGGCATGCACCACCATCCCCAGCTAATTTTTGTATTTTTAGTAGAGACAGGGTTTCACCAGGTTGGCCAGGCTGGTCTCCAACTCCTAACCTCAGGTGATGTGCCCACCTCAGCCTCCCGAAGTGCTGGGATTACAGAAGCCAGCACTCCTGGCTCAGACTAAAGTTATTGAGTATGATTAACCTGCGGAGTTGATGAGTAGGGCAATATGAAGCAGAACTCACCCCACCATGTCCTCAGTGCCCTTTCTGCTGCACCATGCTGCCTACTCAGGAAAAAAAGAAAGTTTGTCACCTTCCACCCTGGGATAATCATGATTCTCTGTACTCTCCTTATTGGAAACATAATTGAGTTTCTCTTTTACAGCTTATTATTACTTCTTCAGTTCTCTTTCTTTTATGCTAGATTGCAGGTTCTTAAGAATAGAAACAATGGGTGTTATTTTCTCTGTTTCTAGCTCCTAACACATTGTCTACTTCATGCAGATACTCAATAACTATTTGTTGAATTAAGGCGGGAAGGATGTATAAGCTTTTTGTTCTCTCTCACTCTTAATCTTTCTCACTCTTGATCTCTTTAATAGAGAATGCAAACATCTATGTAAACATTTACCTAGAAAAATGTGTGACAGCCTGTGCATCCGAAGGACAATCCAGATCTCACCAGTTAGAACCTTATATTCAACTAGGACCTTCGCTATCATTACCTATTTACAGTTTGCCTGAGGACCTAGGAACAAAGAGATACTGTTTGAAAATCCGAACCTACCTGAAAACATATATAACCTTCTTGGGAACTTTTTTCAAATGTGTCCAAAGCCCCTGGCTTCTGCCATGTGACTTTTTTCCCTCCTTTTTATGGGAAGAAAGGACAGTATTATATCAAGAACTCTATTCTTAAGCAAAGCAGAATAAGTTCATAGTCCCCTTTCTCATAAAATACCTGCATATCTGAATTAAGGGAAAATGAATATTGTTCTAATTGTTTAATCAGTTCATTTGTTTAATACACACATTTCTATATAGTTTTAGGAGAAATGTGTCTTTTTGTTTTTTAAATAAGCAAAAAGAAATAATTGAACATGGATTTTTTATGACCCAACAGTTCCTACCCTGAGATGATATGAGAGGCAGAATTATAATCCTGAAAGCTTTCTGTGTCCTAATCCCTAGAATCTGTGGATAATATTACCTTACAAGGGAAAAGCAGTTGTGTATATGTGACTCAAGAAACTTGAGATGGAGAGAATATCCTGGATTCTTCAGGTTAGCATAATCCAGTTACACAAATCTTTAAAAGCTAAGACCCTTTCCTGGATGTGGTCAGAGGATGATGTAACTAAGCATAATGGTCAGAGAAATGTGATGTTGCTAACTTGAAGGTGGAGAAAGCGTCATGAACCAGGGAATGCAGGTGGCTCCTAGAAGCTGGAAAGCAAAGCAATGTATTTTCCCTGAAAGCTTCCAGAAAGGCGTACAGTTCTGCTGACACCAGGATTTTATCCCAGTGAGATTTATATCAGAGTGGGAGATACCTAAAAAACTATTAGGTCATGTGCTTGTTTCATTTTAAAGCATTAAGTTCATGGTAATTAGTTATAGCAGCAAATAGAAAACCAGAGAGTAATGAAAAGAGCCGGTGGAGCTCTTGTCAGTGCAGGGAGGGGAGGGTAGCCAGATTGCTTGTGTAGCTCCTTGGCTGTTAGGCCAGGGACAAGCCCTCTGATCAATCCCTGATCACCAAGCTTGGGCCAAGAACCACTGCATTGGGTAAAGATGCTCATCTACAGACAAAAGGCTGAATATGGGGTGCAGAGGGATCTGAGTGAGTATAATATCACGGAACAGGGAGTCAGCTTACCTCTCTGTCTCTGCTACCTAATTTAGTGCCAGTAGCCACAGAGAAATGCTTCAGTGAATGAGAGCTACCTGAACACTGAAGTTGACCTGTAATAAGTGGAACACAAAACTCTTGAACTGATCTTTCTGGGGTGATGTCTTCTAAAGCTTTTTTATAAAAATGAAAAAAAAGCATTAAAAAATTAAAGTCCTTCACAGTAGTCTAACTTATCTCAGAATTCAACACATGGAAACTTTGAGATTTGCCTGGGGTCATCTAGCCAACCAGGGAAAAAAATATCACACAATCCGTGTGCCCTTGACCACCACTGTCTGTATTATATCGACCTGCAGTGAAACTGGCAAATCCATTAAAGAGGCAGACCTACTTCTATAGCCCAGAAAATATTTAGAACATAAGCTAGTAATTTCCATTGCAGGGGAGGGAGATAGAATTGCCCAGGCTGGAGTGCAGTGGTGTGATCTCAGCTCACTGTAACTTCCACTTCCCGGATTCAAGCAATTCTCTGCCTCAGCCTCCTGAGTAGCTGGGATTACAGCCACATGCCACCACCCCCGGCAATTTTTTTTTTTTTTTTGGTATTTTTTAGTAGAGACAAGGTTTTACCATCTTTGCCAGGCTGATCTTGAACTCCTGACCTGGTGATCCACCCGCCTCAGCCTCCCAAAGTGCTGGGATTACAGGCGTGAGCCACTGCACCCGGTCCATATATGCTAGTAATTTTAACACAACAGCCTATGTAATAAAAACTGTATGTCCTGTTGGCTTGCAAACCCTTTAGACAAATTCATGGGTAAGCAATCCATGGCATGTCATTCTGTTGTCCACTCCCCATAAGAACAGGGTCCCTTTGTAGGTAGGGGACAACTATAACCATGCATGAGTAGCAAACCCATAGAAAGTCACACCATAGTGTCTCGGATAAGTAGAGTACTGAAATTCGGTTGATATCGTGTGGAAGTTATAAGGAGCAAAGTCTTGAAATGTGGAAGAAGCAACATTGCAATCTAGACGTGGAAACATTAAAAGAGTTATTGGTGGGCTTTGTCCAGGAAGTTGGCCTCCTGGACTCTGAATTTGCTCATTATAATACAGGGATAAGAGTACATGCTTTGCAAAGTGGTCGATTATAAGGATTTATTAATTAATTAAATCATCAGATAAAATTAGATAAATGCACGGAATTTCATTCAATCGGTGTTTAATTTTTAAAAAATATTTCTTACCTTTTCCTCAGTTCTTTATAATTTCCCCCTAACATCTGAAATGAAAACTTGACAAAAAACGCTTGTTGTATGAGAAATTATTTCCATATGATCTGTGTAAATTGCAATGATCAGTTGCCCCAACTCCCAGGAGATGGGTTGGATGGAGGCTTGCACGAGGTCTTAGCCAGCTCCAAACATTCTGTCTCACCTGCAACATTTTCCAGGGCTGGCATGCTGCCAGCTTCACTTTCTTTCCTGAAAAAAAAAAAAAAAAAAAAAAAAAAATCCTGGCCAGGCGTGGTGGGAGCATTTTGGGAGGCCAAGGCAGGCAGATCAAAAGGTCAGGAGTTCGAGACCAGCCTGACCAACATGATATAACTCTGTCTCTACTAAAAATACAAAAATTACCTGGGTGTAGTGGCAAACACCTGTAATCCCAACTACTTGAGAGGCTGAGGCAGGAGAATTGTTTGAACCTGGGAGGCAGAGATTTCAGTGAGCCAAGATCGCACACCATTGCAGTCCAGCCTGGGTGACAGTGCGAGACTCCATCTCAGACAACAAAAAAACCTGTTCCTCAGGATTGTGGACTCACAGCTCCATCTTGTGGATATCTTTGGACTTCCTTAGTATTTTTTTTTTCTTACTAGAAAGTTCAACAAATTAAATACTATCTCTCAGCACAGAGGCTACAAAACCCACAAACTTCATTTCTGACTTTAAGAAGAAAATGTCTCCTTGGAAAAATGTACATATCCAAAACTAACTGAAATAGAAGGAAAATCCTAGCATATCTGCCCAGCAAGCTTACAGCAAAGTACTTCGAATCAGTGTGGAGGGCATGGCCGGAAGGCTTCCTGGAGGAGGTGGCAGATCATGATAACAGGCGGTATGCATTGAGCACTGCTTGGGCTGCCCTTCTAGATGCTTTATGTGTATTTATTCTCATTTAATCCTTACGAAAACACTGTGAGCATATAGGGAAAGCCAACCTTCGAATCTAGGTGGTCTTGATCCCAAATTGACTCTCAGTTACAGATGCTGGTTGCTACTAGCTGAATAATAGTTTGCATTTCCTTTTTATGATTATTATTTTATTTTACTTTATTAAATCTTACTAATATTCTTTAAGGGACAAACCAGACAAGTAGGCTATAGTGAGGAAATCTTCTTTTGGAGAGTCAGGAAACCACTCTGATACTTCCAGGTATCATCTTCAGTGATGCTTCTTATCTTTATTCTGGGAGTCCAGGTAATATTCAGCTCCTACAGCTACCACAAATCCAGGAAATCTCCATCTGAATCCTTTAAAGAATACATCAAAAAAGGTAACCTTTTTTGCAAAGCCACACATGTATCTCCCAGCTTCATTGCGGCCCCATGGGTCCCTTAGCCCTTGTGCAGCCGGCCTCTTCTGAACGGTTTCTAATGGTGTCCCTTCCATTGTCTATAATCTGGAAGTTCCATTTTACTATGTCCATGTTCATGTCCATGTCCATGGGCCATGTCTGTGTCTGAAGTGAATCTAAAAGTCTGATGAAGATCAACCCCTACTTAAGGAAGCTGGCTCTAGTACAGAAAAATTGCTGGTATTCTTTCCCCGACGGCAATCCGATCTCTCAGGACATTCACCTCTGCAACCAGAGCCAACTGGGAGCCTAGTTTGCAATTCAAATGAAAGATTAAAAGTGCCAGAGATATGCTGAAATTCAAATTCCCTAACTACAAATTACCTAATTCCTACGAAGGAAACAAATGGGATTTTTAAAGCAGCAGCCTTTAAATGAGCGGGGCAGTTGATATCTGCACAGGGCGGGGGCTTTCCGGGGAAGGGAGTGATATGGGCTGAGTGTGGCTGTGGAAGTAGGGACGATTGAGAGAAAGGGAACTTTAAGGAAAAGGGTGGGTGTGCCTCCAGATTTCATGAAGAGACAAGCAAAGGGGAGTGGGTGGCATGTTTTGCAGAAGGGTTAATCTCAAAAAACAAAAACACACTAGAAAATTCTAGACACAGATGACACAGGGAGGGAAAGAATGCTGGACACTGGGGAGATCGACGTGGAATGTTGACTCTGCATTTATTGAGTTCTGTGACCTAAGACAAGTCAACTTTTTTTGAGACAGAATCTCATTCTGTTGCCCAGGCTGGAGTGGAGTGGCACGATCTCAGCTCACTGCAACCTCCATCTCCCAGGTTTAAGTGTTTCTCCTGCCTCAGCCTCCCAAGTAGCTGGGACTACAGGCACATGTCATCATGTTGGTTAATTTTTGTACTTTTTTTTAGTAGAGACAGGGTTTCACCATGTTGGCCAGGCTGGTTTCAAACTCCTGACCTAAGGTGATCCACCTGCCTCAGATGACAATTTTTTGATATAGGGACTATATATATATACAAGAGTGGAGTGGGAGTCAAAAGAGGTGGGTGCTTGTGCAGAAAGGCAAGAGCTTTAATCTGAATGTCACAGAAAGCCATGGGAGGGTTTGGAGCAAGGGAGTGACAGGGCAGGATGAATGTTTTGTAAAGGATTTCACATAGGTCAATATGCAGGAATATCACAAATACCGTGAAGTGGGGAGAAGACCAGATCTAAAGAGCACATACTGCGTTTCATTCAAACAAAGTAGAAATGTGGGCAAAACTCTTCCGTGCTGCGATCAGTGGTTGATGTTGAGACGGGGCTGTGTCTGGCAGGGAGTAGGAAGAAGTCTGAGGATGGTGGGACAGGGTCTGATTCTTTATCTGGATGCTGGTTCCTGGGGGTGCTCAAGTTGTAGAAGTTCACCAAGCCGTATGTCTGTTGTATGCACACTTCTCTGCATGCACGCCATATGCTAATAACAATTTTAAAGGGAAATATTCCAGTAGGTCCTGTGTGGGTAGGGATAGTAGAAGAATGAGACTGGTTAAGAGACAAACTCAGCCCTCCTGGTGAGAGACAATGGGGGTGGGACTAGGATAACTGGGTGAAGGTGGCAAGAAGTTGTCAAATTCATTCTCCCTATCTGTGGCATCTACTCCAAGCCACAATGATCTCTCCTCCCAGCCTGTCCTTCAGCCTCCATGCCTTCCCCCTCCATAACCCAGCCCCTTCTGCAGCCACTGACGTCTTGAGTAGAGAATGCTCTATGTTCTTCCCCATATAAGCAGGGCCAGCAGCTCCAGCAGCTCCAGGCTCTCCTTACTCTCCTTCCCTTTATTGCTGCAGCCACTCTGTATTTCGTGAGAATAAGTTTATAAAGAAGTTACCATAAACTAAGCTTGATGTATTATTTGAAGGAAGAAGTAAAACTACAAATGTAGTGTGGCCTGAGTGGACCGTGTTTATAGTCTACAGTAGTGCACGAGCATGTCCTCGGCCTTGGCATTCACTTGCTTCATCGCCCAGAGCAATTTCCAGTCCTGCCAGCTCCGGACATGCTAGATGCCTACAGGCTACATCACATAGGCCAGGTGTGTAGTAGGTTATACGATCTAGGTTTGTGTGAGTATACTGAGACTATCTTCTTCTCACAACAAAGTCACTTAAGGACACGATTTGCTGTGCCTAGTCTCATTGTTAAGCGATGCACGGCTGTATAGGTACCAATATTTAACTTTCCTACCTGGGAGTGCTTTGAGGTCTTTGATTCTCATTTTAATCCGATCCTTTTGGTGTCATGACATTCTAGTCTGTTGCATTAAGAAACAGTGTTTTCCAACTCACTAAATACATATGAGACACCGATGTCTTTCTGCTCATAATCTGAAGCTTCCTGCTGAACTCAGTGCCCATGTGCTTCATGAACCTACCCATCAGCCGGAGAGACTGAAAACAGCCTGCCAAGTGTTTTCTCGCTGCTCCACTCCCACTTTCAGAATAAATTGCTTCAGCCCTTCAGAGTTTTGACATATTTATAAGGTAGCAGAGAAAAACTGAATGTTATCCAGCCTCTATTCTATTTAAGCATGTTTTTCCTCTGACAATAACTTTTCACTAATTTTAACACAAACACAATGAGTAGAAACATTGCATAGCACTAATTCTACAGAACTATCTCTATGCATGCACCAGGACACATTCTTTTCTTTAAAAAAAAAAAATCAGCAGTAAATTTTCAAGACATATAATTATCAGGTTTCTATTCTATGATTTATCTGCCAGCATATCTCAAAATATATTCTGTGAGGTGCTATTTCTGCAAAACATATGCACACATTATACAAAATATACATTTCGGCTGGGCGCGGTAGCTCATGCCTGTAATCCCAGCACTTTGGGAGGCCGAGGTGGGTGGATCACGAGGTCAAGAGATCGAGACCATCCTGGTCAACATGGTGAAACCCTATATCTACTAAAAATACAAAAAAAATTAGCTGGGCATGGTGGCGCATGCCTGTAATCCCAGCTACTCAGGAGGCTGAGGCAGGAGAATTGCCTGAACCCAAGAGGCGGAGGTTGCGGTGAGCCAAGATGGCGCCATTGCACTCCAGTCTGGGTAATGAGCGAAACTCCGTCTCAAAAAAAAAAAAAAAAAAAAGAAATATAAGTTTCTAGGTCAAATTGCTTTGGGAGATTATGGGCTAATAATGTTTTACAAGTTTGTTTTGCTTCACAACTTCTTAGAGCTTTTAATAAACTACATATAAATTCATATGTATGATATCTTTCCTCCATTTGAATCTATATCTAACTTGACATCTCTATGGAATATTTAATACATAGCTGAAGCTTAACAAGAGCAAACATGCTTTTTGATTCTTCCTTGTCTGATTCCTGATCCTCTTGTTGACTTCTTCCTAACTGGCAACATTTTCCAGGTGTGCAGCCCAAAATCTGTGTTTTATACTCGATTCACCTATTTTTGAAATATAAACAAAAATAATCCTCATATCCTATCTTTTCATACCTTCTAAACAAATCCCCAACTGCGCTGGTCCAATTCACCATTATTTCCAGCCTGCATTATTATAACTTCTAAATAGTCCCCCCCGCTTCTAGTCTTCATCCAATTCTAGAGGTTCTCTAGATGCGACTTAGAGTGATGTGTTAAAAGTAGAAGTCAGACTGTACCCTTTCCTCTCTGATCAAAATCTTCCATTGGCTTCTTTTTGTATTTGGAATGAAATTCAAAATCCTTCCCATGGGCTTCAAGGAATAATATCACACAGCTCTTGGCTACCTCTCCCACTTTATTTTTACCTACCCTCACCCTCTCCCCCAGCCAGCTATTCTTCCTTTCTCTCACTCATGTATGCCAACTACTCTTCTAACCGAGGGACTTTAATCTATACCTGTCATGTTCTTTCCCTTGATATATACATTTTTTTTTTGAGACAGAGTCTTGCTCTGTCGCCCAGGCTGGAGTGCAGTGGCGCAATCTCAGCTCACTGCAACCTCTGCCTCCCTGGTTTAAGCAATTCCCCTGCCTCAGCCTCCTGAATAGCTGGGATTATAGGCACATGCCACCACATCCATCAGATTTTTGTATTCTTTTAGTAGAGACGGGATTTCACCAAGTTGACTAGGCTGGCCTCGAACTCCTGATCTTGTGCTTCGCCTGCCTCAGACTCCCAAAGTGCTGAGATTACAGGCATGAGCCACCGCACTAGGCTGATATATACTTTTTTTAAAAACAAATTTACTCTTCTCCATTATCCCAATGCTTGCTCATACACCAACTTCCCTACCCATCCTGTCTAAAACTACATCTGTTCCTCTTCTCTGTCCATTTTTACTGCTTTATATATTTATTTATCTATTTTTCTTGGGACTCATCACTACTTTGTATTATTAATTCTTGCCTATCTGTCCACTCTTTGTTTGTTAGGTCTTCCCAGCAAGAATATGAGCCCCATAAGAGCAAGGAGTTTATTTTTACTAACAGCCACATCCTGAGTGCCCAGAAGTATGCCTGGCACATAGTAGGCTTCCAACAATTAAGTGCTGAAAAATAAATACATACGCTAATTTACAATATTAAATATAACATTCTCTCAGCGAATGTGCAAGTTTTGTAGAATTTGTACATTTTTGTAAAGTTGGTAAATGTTGTAAACATTTATTTTGTAAATGTGATATTTCCCCCCACAGACCAGCTCTCTGCCACCAGAGGTCCTTCTCTCCAGCTCCACTGAAACAAAGTCCCCAGGCTCTACTTGAAACCAGCTACAGGATGAGTGTTTTGAAAGGGAGTCAATTAATTAGTAGATCTGATGTGACCACAAGTTTCAGTCTAGCTCTATCTGCCTCACACCGATGTATACCAAGTGTTTTAGGTTTATGCCATCACCAAATGAAGCACAGACCCTTGCTAATTAATGACAGTCTCAGCCAGTTCATTTTTGATGGAAAAATTAAGTCTGAAAGAAGATTTTCTTTTGAGACCAAGTCTCTCTCTGTCACCCAAGATGGAGTGCAGTGGTGCAATCTTGGTTCACTGCGACCTTCACCTCCTGGGTTCAAGCAATTCTCCTGCCTCAGACGCCTTAGCAGCTGGGACTAGAGGCACCCACCACCATACCCGGCTAATCTTTGTGTATTTAGTAGAGATGGGGTTTCACCATGTTGGCCAGGCTGCTTTTAATTTCCTAACCTTGTGATCTGCCCCCCACAGCTTCCAAAGTGCTGGGATTACAGGTGTGAGCCACCACACCTGGCCGCCTCCTTTCTTTTTAAGAAATACTTTAGATACCCAGGCTATTTTAACTCTGAGAGAAGTCATTTGGAAATAAGTCCATGCTGACCGTTCTGTCCTCTCTCAGACTGTGGGTGTTGTCAGAGTAAGCCTGTGACAGCGTCAGAGGCAGGAGAGAGGAAGGACTGGAGAAGCAGAAGGGAAAGGAAAGGGAGCAGAAGGAGGAAGCTAGAAGAAAAAAAGTAAAGGAGAAGAGGTTTGAATGTTTGTTGTCTCAAAAGTAGAGCTCTTTATTTTTTTAGGATAAATGATATTCCGTTAGGTGTGTGTACCTCATGTTTTTCTTTATTCATTCACCTACCACAGACACTAAGATTGCGCGTAATGCTTCAGTGGACATGAGAGCACAGAAATCTCTTTGAGACACTGACTTTATTTCCTTTGGTTATATACCCAGAAGAGAGATTGCTGGACCCTATGGTATTGCCATTTTTAAATTTGGCGGGGAGAATCTCCATAGTATTTTCTATAATGAATATACCAATTCAAATTCCCACCAACGGTATACAAGTGTTCCCTTTTCTCCACTTCCTTGCTAACACTGGTCATTTTTTGCTCTTTTAATACTAGGCACTATAAGAGGTGTGAGGTGGTATCTCATGAGAAGAACCATAGTTACCAAATGTGGGTAGGCAGGAGAAATGGCGAGATGTTGATTGAAGGTTATAAAGTTGCAGTTACATATAATGGAAAGTCTAGAGATACAGTTGTAGAGCCTGAAGACTATATAGTGGTCACGTGTTATGTAATGACAGGGATGTGTTCTGAGAAATGCATCCTTAGGCAATGCTGTCATTGTGCAAACATCATAGAGTATATTTACATTAACCTAGGTGGGGATAGCCTACTATATATTTAAGCTACAAACCTGTACAGACTGAATGAATACTGTAGGCAATTGTAACACAGTAGTATGCACTTATGTATCTAAACATATCTAAACATAGAAAACATACAGAGAAACCATGGTAGAAAAGATTATAAATGATGCACTTATACAGGGCACTAACCATGAATGGAGCTTGTGGGACTGGAAGTTGTCCTGGGTGAGTCCCTGACTGAGGGGTGCATGAAGGTGCAGGCCTAGGACATTACTGTGTACCACCACCGACTTCAGAAACACGGTACACTTACGCTATCCTCAATTTATTAACAAACAGTTTTCATTTTTGGATAATAACCTTAGCTTACTGTAATGTTTTTCTTTATAAATTTGTTTTTAATTTTTTTTACTCTTTTGTAATAACATTCAATTGAAAATTCAAACATTGTACAGCTGTAAAAAAATATTTTGTCAATTTCTTTATTCCCTATACTTTCTTCCATTTTTATTTCTTCAAGTTGTTTTTTTTCTTTTTAAACTCTTTTGTTACAAACTAAGACATAAACACACAGTAGCCAAGGCCCACCATCTCAGGATCCTCTACTGTGTTACAATTGCCTACAGTATTCATTCAGTCTGTACAGGTTTGTAGCTTAAATATAAATATAAAAAAATGGTTTCTATTTGCAAATGGGTTCAACGAGGTTGCAGGATTCAAGATCAATGCGTAAATATCAATTTCATATTGATATATGAATAATGCAAGCATAGAAACTCATGTTTCTATGTTAAATGATACAATAACATTTATAATTTCTCCAAAGAAAATGAAATACTTAGGTATACACTTAACAAAATGTGTAATATCTTTATGACAAAAGTTACAAATTGTTGATGAAAGACATTTTTTAAAAGACCTGAGTAAATAGAGAGCTATATGCCAAATGTAGAGTCAGAGTAAATAGAAACTCATGAAGTGGAAGTGTTGAACTAGTAAAGACGATTTATACATCGATGTATACATTTAATGTGATTCTCATCAAAATCTCAGCAAGATTTGATTACAGACCTAAAAAGCATCTTATAAAGCTCATACGGAAAGCAGTGAGCCCTGAAATAGCTAAAACAGTCTGACAAAGAATGTAGGAGTGATCACTTATCTGATATTAAGGTTTAATATTTATATACAGTAGTTGAGACAGTCCAATATTGGTAGAAGCATAGATTGATAGCTTAATGGAACAGAAAAGAGAACCCAGAAATAAGCCAAGATAAATAAACTCAATAGGTTTATTACGAAGGTATGAAAACAAATCAATAAGAAACATTTAACAAATGTTTAAATTCTAGGCAAGAAAGTGAACCCTGATCTAAACCTCTCACCTCACACAAGCACTAACTCAAAACCAATCCTGTTCACCAAAGTGAAACATGAAATATAGTAAATATTATGTTATATAAAATGGGATAAATATTATATTACATAAATTCTTTTTTTTTTTTTTTTTTGAGACAGAGTTTCGCTCTTGTTACCCAGGCTGGAGTGCAATGGTGCGATCTTGGCTCACCGCAACCTCCACCTCCTGGGTTCAGGCAATTCTCCTGCCTCAGCCTCCTGAGTAGCTGGGATTACAGGCATGTGCCACCATGCCCAGCTAATTTTTTGTATTTTTAGTAGAGATGGGGTTTCACCATGTTGACCAGGATGGTCTCGATCTGTTGACCTCGTGATCCACCCGCTTTGGCCTCCCAAAGTGCTGGGATTACAGGCTTGAGCCACTGCGCCCGGCCTATATTACATAAATTCTTAATAAAACAAAGAAGAAAGCCATTAGGTTCTTAGGCTAGGCAAACAGTTCTTAGATTTCATACTACAAGCTTGATCTAGAAAGGGAAAAATTTATAAATTGCACCTCATCAAAATGAGGGTTGTCCCTGCAACTACAGAGAATAATCAAAATAGATAACCCTTGCCATTTCCTACAGGTACAGCAAAGAACACTCATGGAGGCTGAAGGGAGCTAAGGTTGAGTTGGGGCTCAAATGATTTTTAAGCCTGAGAATAATTTTTTACACCCCAGACCCTGCCTTTTGAATGATTGTATGGAAGGTAGTTTTCTCTCAGGAATCACACTAAAGAACTTATTCATGTAACCAAACACCACCTGCTCCCTTAAAATCTATTAAAATAAAAAATAAATTTAAAAAAATGTAGAAATACATTATAGAGGCTATAGAAGAATTGAATATCATCCTGGACTGAATGATGCTCCTCATCAGAATCCTGGCCTTAAGGAATCTTGCTTTATTCAGTTTCTGAGAAAGAAGAGGTTGGGAAAATTTAGTTCCTGGAATAAAAAGGCGCCTTTGGAGGAAACACAAATCTCATACCAGCCATGCCAAGAATACTACTTGCTCACAAATTTCAAACATAGTTTTGGGATCACCCACAGAAAGTGTTGAAAAATTCTTATAAAGAGCATGAGACGTCTCTCACATTCTCTACTTTGTCTAAAGAGAATGATGCAAATTTCTAACATGTAACTGCAAATGTCTTTGTGAGACTGCATTAAAGAGATTAAATGTGAGTGTGAGCATGAAGACGAAAAGAGGGAGAACACACTGCATTTCTCACAACATTGAACAGTTCACACACTGTCTTCTTTTCCCCTTTCGAGCTTTTAAAATCCCACCTTCTCTGTCCTGTTTCTACCACTGCTCATGGTAGCTGGTCCATGAAGCTCCTGTTTGATGTCCTATTTTTGTGCCATAGAAATGGCATGCATTTCTCAAAACAAGAGGAATAATAACTTTGTAAGAAACATTTACTAAACAAACAGAAAAGTCTTTATAGAAGATCATTTATTTGAGTTTGACCAAATGTTAGAATATACTACCTTGAATTCCTACATATGTATTCAGAAGTCAGTTAAAAGATGTTCTTCTCATCCTGTGGCTAAAAATAAAATTGTGGAGCACAGGTAATCTGACAGATCTTCTGGTTAACTTGACAAAGCTGGGGCCTAACCTTGTGAGAACCAAGATGTAGGAACAGGTGTCGGGGAGAATCTCTTGGCCTTGATTCCATGTGGAGAAGCTGCCATAGGAGGGATGTTCCTGCCTTCTTGCCCAACTCCTTAGTTATCCACAAAGAAGGTGAAAGAATGAATTGTTCAAGTGTGTCTATTCTCTAAACACATGCTTTCCTGGGGTTGTGGAGACACCCCACCTCCAGACTCTATACATGATGGAGGAATGGGGTGGAGGGGATGCGGCGACAGATGGCGTGAATGACTCCCTTTTGGTCACAAATATAGAACCCTGTTCTCCAAATAGCGGATTACTAATAAAGCTGACCTTTGCGTCTGTTTTCCAGTCTTTTATCTCTCTCTCAATTGGTTTTATGTTTGGGAAGGGAAGAAGAGGCCTGTATCACCCCCTGGAGTCCTGGAGTCACATGCTGAGATGATCAGGTAATTCCACCTGAGAGCTTCCAATTCTCTATGGATGCGAGAGGAGATTATCAGTTGATAATGTGAGGCAAATGTAAAAGTGAACTAAGAAAGTGTGGCAGTGAGTTTGTTAGGCCAGAATAGCAAGGCTGTCTGTCTGGACTGAGTCTGACAATTCACACCTGTTAATGGGAAATGCACACTTACATGGTTTGTTTGTACCAACCAAATGAAGAGCCTCAACTGTTCTTTCCATTTTCTCACCTAGGAAATTCTTATTTCCAGTTCCCTGGATCATCTCTCTCACCTCTGATGAAGAATAAAGAGGACTGCAGAGTCCCCACTATGCAAACAACTGATTTATACAGCCCCCCCTTCCTGCAATAGCCACCCTGATGCCTGCAGGCCATGATTCTTTACCACAGAGTTCCAATACACATTTGCATCATTATTACATTTAGAAAGTTAGGAAGTGTGCATAGAAGTTCACAAATTGGTATAACTCTGTCCCATGAGGATATGTAAAATAAGCCCATTCCATAGAATATCTTTTAAGAAACTTCAAGACAGAAGCTATGCTTCTGAATTTGGAGGTTGGTTTGGATTACTAGTCTATTTTTAGGAATCATGTAATGGTTAATAATGAGTGTCAACTTGATTGGATTGAAGGATGCAAAATATTGTTCCTGGGTGTGTCTGGGAGGGTGTTGTCAAGAGAGATTTACATTTGAGTCAACGGACTGGCAAAGGCAGACCTGCCCTCAATCTGGGTGAGCTGCCAGTGAGGCCAGATTAAAGCAGGCAGAAGAACCTGGGGAGTTAGAATGGCTTAACCTCTGAGCCTACATCTTTCTCCGGTGCTGGATGCTTCCTGCCCTTGAACATCAGACTGCAAGTTGTTCCCCTTTAGGACTCGGACTCTCTCTCCTTGCTCCTCAGCTTGCAGATGGCCTGTAGTGGGACCTTGTGATCGTGTGAGTTAATACTCCTTAATAAACTCCTCTTTATATATAAATCTTCCTATTAGTTCTGTCCCTCTAGAGAACCATGACTAATACAAAATGTAATAATTTTTATACACATACCTCTCAGGCAGTTCAGCAGAGATCATATATAATCAGATGGCTTTTCCTATTTTTCAAGCAGAAAAAATGGAAGTTTTTGATGGAGAAGCATTGTAGGAAGTAAGAAAAGTGTCTTCTGTCCCATCAGCCAGAGAGCACAACTGTCTTTCTGGGGTACTGAAGCCCAGGAGGAGAGGGTTTGCTGAATGAGGAAAGCAGAAGGATGTCTGTAATGGAAAAACCTACAGACTGTCATACACAACAGACCTCCAGTCAAATGGAGGCTTTTCTATATTAATCAGTCATATGACCCAGGCCGAGTCACCAAGTCCCATATATTCTGATCTTTGTGATAGGAAAATTCCTATTTATCTGGGGAAGTTTGGGTGAGAGGGGTTTGTTTCAACTAAATGGAAAGAGCCTGACAGTCAAGGGCACAAAATTGACACAACATTTGAATTGCTATTTGTTCTATTTTGGCAATTGTTATCATATGTAGTGTTTCTGATTTGCTTCTCTTTTTGTCTGATAAAGTTTTCCTCTGTCACCCAGGTTAGAATGAGGTGAGGCAATCTCGACTTACTGCTGCAACCTCTGCCTCCTAGGTTCAAGCGGTTCTCCCGCCTCAGCCTCCCAAGTAGCTGGGACTACAGGTGCACACCACCACAACCAGCTAATTTTTAAAATTTATTTTTAGTAGAAACAGTTTTTCTCCATCTTGGCCAGGCTGGTCTCAAACTCCTGATCTCAGGTGATCCGCCTGCCTTAGCCTCCCAAAGTTCTGGAATTACAGGTGTGAGCCACCACACCCAGCTTTTGTTTGCTTTTAAATCAGGTACAGATGTATTTTATATAAAACAGAATCCATAGTGACCCATGAGTCAGTTTCACTTCCCATCTAAGAAGCAGAGGGGGAAGGCAACGCTGAAACATGGCTGGGTTTACAGACGTTAGTAATCTAATGTTGGAGCCAGTCCATTTCTCTGGGGAAGGTTGTGGGTCCATGAGCAAGGCATGCAAAATGGAAGGCTGGGCAAACTTTGCCAACAGCAAAGGGGAAGGATGGCCATAGTCAGGGTTATAGTCAGAGTTCATTAGAACTAGTCACAGGACCATACCTAGGTTTGGGAGACAGAAGATAAGGAAGAATACGCATAGTTCTGGAACATTGTGACATGGCTGCCTGTGCAACTTCTTGATCTTTCCAGAGGGGAGGAAGAAAAGGTACAGAGAAAGGTCATGTGCTGTTCACACACTGGGCACTGGGAGCTTTACGAATATCATCCCAATGTCTCCATGAAAATGAACTGAGACAAATAATATTATTTCTATTTATGAATGAGGAAATCCTGGTTTAGAGAAGTTAAAAATCTCATTTCAGGTCACCTAGGTAATAACAATAGAACCGATTCAAACCTGTTGATTCTTAGTTCCAAAACCCATATTCTTCACATGCATTCCACTGTCTGTAGGTTGACATTTGTCTCTCGTGTAGTTAATTCCCAACGGCAAATGTTGCCAAATTTTAAATTTGGTCAGGCTGAATTTAGATCCAGAAAATATGTAATAACTGCTCCTGCACATTTTCTCCTTGATTCTTCTGTTTCATAGGTGTTCTAGAACTCAGGTCATAGATTGCTACTGAACAGAATTCAGCTATATGACGAACTCAAAGGGTATCTATGAACTAACTTATGAGCCAGCTTGCTTTTATTACATTATTTCTATGAGTTTCAAATAGCAAATGCATCGCTGGAGGACAGCATATCCTTATGGCGAGCACTGCTTCCCTCAGAAGCAGCCCAGACAGATGCTGAGTGAGTGCGGGAACCTGCACCATGGCTGTAAGCGAAGGAGCCTTCATCAGCCAGCCCTTGAGCTGGGTCACTAAGAAACAAAGTCCTAGGGACCATGCCGCGATTCTGACAGCCACTCCCTAATAGGATGGGAGTGTCACAAACACACACTGTATTTGCCCCAACATCTCCCCAGGCAGGTTCAAGGAGTCCCTTTTGCTGACATGCAACTTAGCAGAAGGCTTTTCAGCCATTAGAAGAAGCACCTCCTTTTCAGGTTTCCACTTGCATAGAAAATGCACTGAGGAAGGCAACACTGACAGCCTTGTAAGGATGTTTCTAGATTTGAGAATCACCAGGGAGAAATGCTGGCAGTGATAAAGAGGAATTCTTAACTGATATTTATAGCCTTCACTTACAGAGATTTACAGAGAACTCTCAGCTACATATTCATATTTGCTGTCATAGTATCTCTGTGAGAAATAAGCTGTTACTATCTCTTGAAAATAAGGACTCCAGTGGTTCAGTAAGATAGCTTTATCCAAGGCTCTTAACTACTATCGGATAAGCCACTGAATTAAACTCAGTTCTGACTCAGAGTTCCTTCATTTATGCACTCAAATTCGATTAGCATTTGTTATTTTTTATTATTTGCTGGATGCTCTAGGACTCAGTCCTGGAAATAAAAATAGCACATATTAGCTGGTGGTTTTGATTGCTTTCCAAAAACCAGACATTCTATTAAGTGCCTTGCACACATTATCTCATTCTGGCTTGAGTTATGAGACATTATTTTACCCATTTTTATTAATGAAGCGGCCGTGGTGAGAATTTAAAACTGTGGACGAAGTAGTATTAAAAACTGGCTAAGGCTGGACGTTAATTTGCTTTGGTCCAGCTTTTAATGCACGCTTTTTCCACTGTGACATAGACAGCCTCTGCCTGAAGAAGCCCTTCAGTGGGAGAGAGAGCTGCATAGATACGGATTTAGAGAATTGTGTGCTAGGTGCTATCAGAATGATGACCAGTGTGCTTTGGAGGAAGTCTCTATGCCTGCCATGTTGATCTGCATATATATATGTGAACAAATAACTTAGAACTTGAATCCAGACTCTTTGCCTCGCTCATGAGTCTTTAGAGAAAGGAGTCTAACATTCTCTGTGTTGTGGTTTCTTACCCACAGACTACCATGTGATTATTAACATGATGCCTGCTTTTAAAAGCTGTTTTCTTTCTGAGCATTTGAGCACAGCGGATTGCTTATAAGAAAGGCTGGTTGACAGCCTCTCCCTCGAGAAGGTTTCACCATGCCACTTGGGAACCATATGGAGCCTCATCCACAGGTCCCACAGTCACATGGAGAGCCACCCATCACTCCCATGATCTTATTTATTTATTGAGACAGAGTCTCACTCTGTCACCCAGCCTGAAGTGCAGTGCACTATCTCAGCTCATTGCAACCTCCCATGTTAAAGCCATTCACCTCCCTAGCCTCCTGAGTAGCTGAAATTATAGGCATGCAACCACACTGGCTAATTTTTTTTTTGTATTTTTAGTGAAGACAGGGATTCACCATGTGGCTAGGCTGGTCTCAAACTCTTGACCTTAGGTATCTGCCCACCTCAGCCTCCCAAAGTGCTGGGATTATAGGTGTGAGCTACCATGCTCAGGCTGCCCCATGACTTTATGATACTCACCTTGCCTTTTCCCTTCCCTTCTAAAGATAAAACATAAACTATATTTCCTTGATCTCCTAGATAGTTCAGACAGCATTTTTTTCCACTTCCTTGCCTGGCTAAATTTAAAGCAGTTGAGGAGACATTTGCTCCTAGAGATGAACAGAAGCTCAGTAATCTCTTAGAGGAAGAATAGCAGAGACTGAATACACTTTTTAAAGTTTTAGGATTTCATTTATACAAATTTTAGTAGGAGTCAGCAGAGTTTTGCAACTGTGCACACCCCAAGCAAAGGAAAGATTTCGGTAGCATTGATAAGAATATGAGGTCTATACAGAAGCTGTGATGCTGATAATGTCAATCTTCTCCACTTGGAATATCACATTCTGTTTGAAATTCATGTTTTTCCTATTTTTAAGCATGTATATTGAATAATATTTCAATTAAGGTTCATTTTCAGAGAATGGAATTGTCTCCTGCTAGTTTAAGGGACTTATTAGAGTACCAATCAGAACACGGAATTGTTGAGATGGCTGAAGAAACAGTCTACTAAAGTGAGCTTCCAAAAATGAGCCCCGAAGCTTGCTGCAGTACCAGCTCACCAGGTGCTGCTGCTCCGAGGCTTTAGTATCAGAATGTTGCCTGCCAATCAGGGAAGCCACCTGCAAACCACTGATTCCACAATCACAATCAGCATCAAATAAACGATGCCTTTCATCTTATCCTAGTTCTGAATTCAAAGAAACGCCTAATTGGAATGCTCTAAATCACATCTGGAAACCTACTCACAAGTACAGTTGAGAAAACCTAGCAAATACTTAGTTTCTGACCCCTGTGAGACAAGAGCACATACAGAAAGTTTGGAGTGAACATGAATGAATTCAATCTATGGTATTCACAATAAACAACTTTCGTTTTTTCCCCAATAGCATCCAATATTTTTTTTAAGTTGGGAATCCATTATTTACTTTTTTATCTATTTACCCATTAAAATTTTACCATGCAACACCTAAAACCTATAATAATGTATAATTAATAAAGTAACAAAAGCTCATCTAACAAGGGACTTATTCAAGCTAATCTTGTAAAGGGTCAACAGCTTTCTGTGCTGCACATATATACACCCCAAGTGTGAAAAAGTAATAGCCACAGTGAGATACTGGGGAAGTTCTATGAGAGAAAATGCAAAGGCTACCCCTTCCTCCACTCTCCCCATAAGGATCTGAGTGCAGCACATTCCAGGCTTTTTCAGACACCTGCTGAGAAGGAAAAGGTAGGCTAATGTTTTGAAACAGATGTTTCCCAGCATTCAGAGCTCCCACATCAGGTTCAGCAGGCTCCAAGATGGCCATTATGCATGATTTTTAATTATAATTTAGAAAGTAGAAAATCGTAGAACTTCTTTAATATTTCCAAGGTTTTTTGTTGTTGTTTTAATTTAATTTTTTTTTTTCAAAAATGTACCAGCAGCATCTAGTCATTCAACTGGCTCTTCCCTCCTGCTGATGAGGTGGTGTGCCTCTTACCAATACGCCATGTTTCCCGATGTCTAATGTGCTAAGTGGGCTCATATAAATGTCAGGTCTGGACTTCTATGGTCATCTCCACGATATCCTCATTCAGACATTGAGACAACTCAGATACAGAAAAGTATTGAAGTTAATAATTCTAGAGGATTATCTAGAAAAGTCCACCCTAGGCTAAGGAGATAATTGTGAACTCGGTGTTGAGGCACCAGCTAGACTAGTAGATGTGTGGGTTATGAAAACAGAAAACCGACTTGTGTATGGCTTGGTTTTATCTTTCTCTATGGTCTTTCTTGTTAGTGGGGAAATGTTTGTTCCCGCCTATGATTCCATGTGAAGGGCTTACTTAGCAAAACATCCCTTCTTCCCATGCCCTACTCACCCCTCCTAGAGTCAGTGCAAAATGGTGATGCTAGTAACTAAGGTAAGGAAAACTCTACCCTTAGCCTAGGATTCAAGGTTCAAGAGAAAGACACACACTATGGTTAAGCAGGTCCTCAGGCCTCATTCAACATACAATTGATTTGGAGTTTAAGGCAATAGGAATATTTCAAGACACTCTGGCTCACCAGCCCATAGTGTTTAATGTATCCTGAGCCTTGATTCCTGACCAGAAAAACTGGCTTAGAATCCGGGTTGGTGTGCACTCTACAGGGATAGACAGGGCAGGAGAGACAAAGGGAATGTGAGCCAGACCCAGTGTTTAAACATCAGACGTTGGACTGTTGTACATCGCTTATTCTCACTCTTTTTATTTTTTAATTTTTATTTTTTAATTTATTTATTTTACTTTAGATGTATACTATATCTGGCATTTCTCCCCATGTTATCCTTCCCCACCGCCTACTCTCTCTCCCCTACACACCCAACTGTCCCCATCATGTGATGCTCCTCTCCCTGAGTCCACGTGTTCCCTTATTGGTCAACACCCATCTATGAGTAAGAACATACAGTGTTTGGCTTTCTGTTCCTGTGTCAGTTTGCTGAGAATGACGGTTTCCAGATTCATCCCAGTCCCTACAAAGGACACAAACTCATCGTTTTTTATGACTGTGTAGTACTCCATGATGTATATGTACCACATTTTCTTTGTCCAGTTTATTATTGATGGGCATTTGTGTTGGTTACAGGTCTTTGCTATTGTATACAGTGCTGCAATGAACATACGTGTGCATGTGTCTTTATAGTAGAACAATTTATAGTTCTTTGGGTAGTACCCAGTAGTGGGATTGCTGAGTCAAATGGAATTTCTATTTGTAGATCCTTGAGGAATCGCCACACTGTCTTCCACAGTGGTTGAACTAATTTACACGCCCAACAACTGTTTAAGAGTGTTCCTATTTCTCCACATCCTCTCCAGCATCTGTTTTCTCCAGATTTTTTAATGATTGCCATTCTAACTGGCATGAGATGGTATCTCAGTGTGGTTTGATTTGCATTTCTCTAATGACCAGTGATGATGAGCATTTTTTCACGTTTGTTGGTCTCATATATGTCCTCTTTTGAAAAATGTCTGTTCATATCCCACTTTCGAATGATTTTTTTTTTCTTGTATATCTGTTTTAGTTCTTTGTAGATTCTGGATATTAGCCCTTTGTCAGATCGGTAGATTGTCACACATCTACAACCATCTGATATTTTTTCCCATTCTGTTGGTTGCCAATTCACTCTAATGATGGTTTCTTTTGCTGTACAGAAGCCCTGGAGTTTAATTAGATCCCATTTGTATAATTAAAAGCAATTACTGCCATTGCTTTTGGTGTTTTAGTCATGAAGTCCTTGCCTATGCCCATGTCCTGGATGGTTTTGCCTACGTTTTCTTCTAGTGGTTTTATGGTATTAAGTTTTATGTTTAAATCTTTGATCCATCTGGAGTTAATTTTAGTGTAAGGTGACAGGTAGGGGTCCAGTTTCTGCTTTCTGCACATTGCTAGCCAGTTTTCTCAACACCATTTATTAAACACAGAGTCTTTTCCCCATTGCTTATTTTTGCTGGGTTTGTCAAAGATCAGATGGTTGTAGATGTGTGGTGTTTCTTCTGAGATCTTTGTTCTAGTCCATTGGTCTATGTCTCTGTTTTGGGACCAGTACCATGCTGTTTTGATTACTGTAGCCTTGTAGTATAGTTTGGAGTCAGGCAGTGTGATGCCTCTGGCTTTGTTCTTTTTGCTTAGGATTGTCTTGGCTATTTGGGGTCTTTTATAATTCCATATGAAGTTTAAAGTGGTTTTTTCCAGTTCTATGAAGAAGCTCATTGGTAGCTTGATGGGGATAGTGTTGAATCTGTAGATTACTTTGGGCAGTATGGTTATTTTCACAATATTGATTCTTCCTAACCATGAGCATGGAATGTTTCTCCATCTGTTTGTGTCCTCTCTTATTTCATTGAGCAGTGGTTTGTAGATCTCCTTAAAGAGGTCCTTTACATCCTTTGTTAGTTGTATTCCTAGGTATTTTATTCTCTTTGTAGCAATTGTGAATGGGAGTTTGCTCTTGATTTGGTGCTCTGTTTGTCTGTTATTGGTGTATAGGAATGCTTGTGATTTCTGTATATTGATTTTGTATCCTGAGACTTTGCTGAAGTTGCTTATCAGTTTGAGAAGATTTTGGGCTGAGACGATAGGGTCTTCTAAATATACAATCATGTCATCTGCAAATAGAGACAGTATTTCTTTTTCTTGCCTGGTTGCTCTGGCTAGAACTTCCAAAACTATGTTGAATAGGAGTGGTGAGAGAGGGCATCCTTTTCTAGTGTCTGATTTCAAAGAGAATTCTTCCAGCTTTTGCCTGTTCAGTATGATATTGGCTGTAGGTTTGTCATATATAGCTTTTATCATTTTATGATATGTTCCATCAATACCTAGTTTATTGAGGTTTTTAGCATGAAGGGTTGTTGAATTTTATCAAAGGCCTTCTCTGCATCTATTGCAATAATCATGTGGCTTTTGTTTTTGGTTTCGTTTATGTGATGGATTACTTTTATGGATTTGCGTATGTTGAACCAGCCTTGCATTTCTGGATGAAGCCTACTTGGTCATGATAGATAAGCTTCTTGATGTGCTGTTGCAATCTGTTTGCCAGTATTTTATTGAAGATTTTTGCATCAATGTTCATCATGGATATTGGCCTGAAGTTTGCTTTTTTAGTTGAGTCTCTGCCTGGTTTTGGTATCAGGATGATGTTGGTCTCATAAAATGAGTTAGGGAGGATTCCCTTTTTTTGGATTGCTTGATACAGTTTCAGAAGCAATGGAACCAGCTCCTCTTTGTACGTTTGGTAGAATTCGGCTGTGAACCCATCTAGACCTGGACTTTGTTTTTGTTGGTAGGCTATTGATTGCTGCCTCTACTTCAGCCCTTGTTATTGGTCTATTCAGGGTTTCAACTTCCTCCTGGTTTAGTCTTGGTAGAGTATAAGTGTCTGGGAATTTATCCATTGCTTCCTGGTTTACTGGTTTATGTGAGTAGAGCTGTTTGTAGTAATCTCTAATGGTAGTTTGTATTTCTGTGGGATCAGTCATGATATCCCCTTTATCATTTTTAATTGCAACTATTTGATTCTTCTCCCTTTTCTTTTTTATTAATCTGGCTAGCAGTCTATTTTGTTGATCTTTTGAAAAAACCAGCTCCTGAATTTATTGATTTTTGAAGGATTTTTTGTATCTCTATCACTGTCATCTCTGCTCTGATCTTAGTTATTTCTTGTCTTCTGCTAGCTTTTGAGGTTTTTTTTATCTTACTCCTCTAGTTCTTTCAATTTTGATGATAGAATGTCGATTTTAGATCTTTCCTCTCTTCTCTGGTGGGCATTTATTGCTATAAATTTCCATCTTGACACTGCTTTAAAGGTGTCTCAGAGATTCTGGTAAGTTGTGTCATCATTCTGGTTGGTTTTGAAGAACATCTTTATTTTTCTTTCATTTCATCATTTGTCCAGTCGACACTCAGAAGCAAGTTGTTCAGTTTCCAAGTGGTTGTGTGGGTCTGAGTGTGTTTCTTGATCCTGAGTTCTAGTCTGATTGCACTGTGGTCTGATACACTGTTTGTTATGATTTCTGTTCATTTGCATTTGCTGAGGAGTGATTTGCTTCCAATGATGTGGTCAATTTTAGAGTAAGTGCAATGTGGTGCTGAGAAAAATGTATATTCTTTGGATTTGGGGTGGAGCATTCTGTATATGTCTATTCGGTCCACTTAGTCCAGCTCTGCATTCAAGTCCTGGATATCCTTGTTAATTGTCCATCTCGTTGATCTGTCTAATATTGACAGTGGAGTGTTGAAGTCTCCCATTATTATTGTGTGGGAGTCTAAATCTCATTTTATGTCATTAAGAACTTGCTTTATGTATCTGGGTGCTCCTGTGTTGGGGGCATATATATTTAGGATAGTTAGCTCTTCCTGTTGGATTGATCCTTTTACCATTACATAGTGTCCTTCTTTGTCTTTTTTGATCTTTGTTGGTTTGAAGTCCATTTTATCAGAGACTAGGATTGCAACCCCTGCTCTTTTTTTGTTCTGAATTTGCTTGGTAAATATTCTTCCATCCCTTTTTTTTTGATTCTATGTGTGTCTTTGTATGTGAAATGGGTTCTCTGGATACAGCACACTGACGGGTTCTGACTTTTTATCCAGTTTGCCAGTCTGTGTCTTTTGATTGGGGTGTTTAGGCCATTTACATTCAATGTTAATATTGTTATGTGTGAATTTGATCCTGCCATTTTGTTACTGGCTGGTTTTCTTTCTCATTAGTTGCCTCATTTTCTTCATTGCATTTTTGGTCTTTGCCAACTGGTTTGCTTTTGCAGTGACTGGTACTTTTTCCTTTCCATGTTTAGTGTTTCTTTCAGGAGCTCTTGTAGGGTAGGTCTGGCGGTGACAAAATCTCTCAATAATTGCTTGTCTGTAAATGATTTTATTTCTCCTTCACTCATTAAGCTTACTTTGGCTGAATATGAGATTCTGGTTTGAAAGTTCTTTTCTTTAAGGATATCGAATATTGGTCCCCTCTCTCTTCTGGCTTGTAGGGTTTCTGCAGAGAGATCTGCTGTGAGTCTGATTGGCTTCCCTCTGTGGGTGACCTGACCTTTCTCACTGGCTGCCCTTAGCATTTTTCCCTTCATTTTGACCCTGGTGAATCTGACAATTATGTGCCTTGGGGTTGTACTTCTTGAGGAATATCTTTGTGGAGTTCTCTGTACTTCTTGAATTTGAAATTTGGACTGCCTTACTAGGCTTGGGAAGTTCTCCTGGATAATATCCTGGAGAGTGTTTTCCAGCTTGGATTCATTCTCCCCATCATATTCAGGTATACTGATCCAGTGTAGATTAGGTTTCTTCACATAATTCCATATTTCTTGGAGGCTTTGTTCATTTCTTTTCACTCTTTTTTCTCTTGTCTTGCCTTCTCTTTTTATTTCATTGAGTTGATCTTCAATCTCTGATATCCTTTCTTCTGCTTGATTGATTCAGCTATTAAAACTTGTGTTTGCTTCGCGTAGTTCTCGTGCTGTGTTTTTCAAACTCCATCAAGTCGTTTATGTTCTTCTCTAAGCTGGTTATTCTAGTTAGCATTTCGTCTAACCTTTTTTCAAGGTTTTTGGTTTCTTTGCATTGAGTTAGAACATGTTCCTTTAGCTCAGAAAAGTTTGTTATTATCCACCTTCTGAAGCCTGTTTCTGTCAGTTCATCGCACTTCTCAGTCAAATTGTGATCCTGTGTTGTTGAAGAGCTGTGATCCCTTGAAGGAGAAGAGGTGTTCTGGTCTTTAATGGTTTCATCTTTTTTGCACTGTTTTTTCCCCATCTTTTTGGATTTACTTGGCTGTGGTGTCAGAGAGCTGCTTGATGAGGTCACTTTTCTGCCTTTGGGGGCACTACTGGGTTTCTAGGGACTCCTTCAGGTTACTAGGGAAGCTTCCTGTGTCTTGTTTGTTTATACTGGGAGATTAGGCCCGCCTCTTCCGCTGACCTGAAGGCGCTGCTGGGTTGTCAAGAACTCAGTCCCCTTGCTGTGGAGGCTTCCTGTGTTTTTTGTTAAAACATATAGCCCAGTCCCACCCCTCTAGTGGTGGGTTGTGCCCTTCCTCCACTAGGCTGGATCATTCAGGGTTCATCTCAGACTGTGGCACTGGCTGCACAACCCACTAGAGTCAGAACTTCAGTCCTCTGGGGTTTGTGGGGGAGGGTAGGAACCTGCCCAACCAAACCGCAGTCTCCTCCTTTCAGCTTCCTCTGTCTCTGGTTATGGGGTAGAGGCCCACCCAACTGCTCCAGCTTACAGCTCCCTCTCTCTCTGGGCAGGGGGAGGGATCGATAGCTCAGTGTGCAGGTTCTTTTTCAACTACACGCTTGTAATTCCCAGTGTTGGACTGGGAAAGATCCCCTGTTCTGTGTACTGCTGAGGCTTTGGGGGAAGCCCTGTGTCTGGTCCAGAGCACCAGAGGTGGAGACTCTGACTTGCTGGTCAGATGCACTTTCTGGGTGAAGCAGCACCCCTCCCCGCCTCGGTCTGCCCTGAGTGGGCTTTGCTCACCATTGGACTAGACCTGTTGAAATGCACCTGGTACCTCAGTTGGAGCTAGGAGATCTCTGGGTTTCTGCGTCTCTCTCACTGGGTGTTGTGCACTGGAGTTGTGTCTAATCGGCAATATTCCACCTATTCTCACTCATGCCAGAGTGGCAGTGGGATTTGCATTGTCTGGGAGTAAGGAGGCTCCTTGGCTAGTTCAGAACCTGAACATTTTTTTACCTTGTGGTTTTGCACAAGTCACTACACATTCCTAAGCTTCATATTTTCCAGAAGAAATGATCTACACAAGCAGACAGTGTATATGCCAGCTCTTGTTTACAGTTGAAAGGTCCTTAGAAATAATTAAAATTCTTTATATTGGAAATAGAAAAATAAAAAGTCTGATGTTACAGAAGCAAGAAGGTGTGTTGGCTCATGGAACTGGAAAGCCCATGTGATGAATCTGGCTGCAGAGACCACCTGAGTGTTTATCTGAGCCAGCTTTTGAATCTGCTTCCTCTGATTGGCTTCATTCTCATGCTCTGTCTTATGGTCCCCAGCATGGACTCTGCATTGTCAAAATAGAAGTCTTACAGGTTGGATGACATTGTCATTGCCATCACATGCTATCTGGTGGATAAGATTGAATCAAGGCTCACGCCTGAAGCAATCACCAGTGTAATGTGTTGTGCTTACTCATATATTCCACCATTAGGATAGGAATTACTCCACAAACAAAAATCAGAGCTGTTGCCTGAAGAAGGAGAAGGATTGTCTAGAGCAGCACTCTATAAAGGAAATACAAGGTGAGCCACATATGTCATTTTTAATTATCTGATAGACATATTTTTAAAAGTAAAAATGAACAAGTAAAAATAATTTCAACAATATATTTTATTTGTTTCCTTTTCTTTTCCACAGAAACTGTGGTGGTGATGTTTAACTGAATATGTCTAAAATGTTATTTTCAACATGCAATCAATATAAACATTAGTAGGATAGTATTCTACATTTTTTACACTATGTCTCTGAAATTCAGTGTGCATTTTACACTTAGAGAATATCTCAATTTCAACATATTTTAAGGATTTCATAGACATGTATTTCTACCATATTAGGTAGTACAAGATTAGGACAAAAAATAACCACTGCTCTATTTCTTCATACCTACTACCACATTGGATGCTTACAAACCACTAGTTAGAATGAACCCGTGTTTTACAAGTTGAATGACTAGCTTAAGCAACAGAGGGATCAAAACTCTAAACTAGATATCTTGAATTCAAATATAAGTTTTAAGGCCAATGAAGAATGTTCTATATGTTCTATGAAAAGGGGTTGTAGTAGACTTTTTAGATTTTTATTGAAATAACAGAAGCTCCTTGTGTCAGGCCAGTAGCCAGCTTATAGCCCAAACTCTGTTCATTCCACCCAACTCATACCAGGAGATCTCTCATTAGATTCTGTAGGGCCCAGCCTCATGTCCCCTTGGCTACCCAGTCCTGAATTTGTACTCCAGTTTTAATAAGTGAACTCTCTATGGCAGAGACTCTTCCTTAACCCTAGTTAGGGTCTTTAGAGTCTCCTCTTGTTTTTTTTGTGCAAGTATCTGTCTGGGTAATTGGTGATCTGTCTAATAAACATCTCCTTGTAGAACTCATTCTTCATTTTCTTTTCTTTCTTATTCTTTTTTAGCCCCTAGAATCTTGCTTTTGTAACATGGGCCCTGCCACTTACAAGGAGACTCTACAGATTTTTTCTGCCTTAAGGGAACAACCTCACCCTTCATGGATCTCCCATCAAAATAATCCTGCATTCCTATTATCCATTAGTAATAGGGTATTTGTGAGGATTTCCTTGCTAAACATGACTTCTCTGGAACCTATAACTGATGCCATCACATCCAGAGATTGTGCCTACTCCCCTGGTCATAACTGGGCACCTCAACTGATACTGCCCTTCACCCACCCTGATAATGAATGGGGGTAATTTCTGTCCTATTAATCACAAATTTACATGATACCAACTGTGCTACTGTCAGCCATATTCTTTAGCCATGATATTCTGCATTTAAGGGACTCTTGGATTTTAGCGACTCTGGATTTAGGGAAAGAAGTGAGTGTAGGAGGATGACCACTTATTAACACTTACTATGTGTCAAGCATTTTGATAAATGCCCTACATTTATAATTTAATTCAATAGTCACTAATTGCAATTATTAACCATATGTTAAAGCTGAAATTTCGATTATTACTCATATTTTAAAGGTGAGGAAACTGGATATCCAGAAGTTCAATGACATTGCCAGAAGTCTCAAACTAAGAAGTGATGGATGGGAGATAAAAACTCAGGCCAGTGCAGACTGCCCCCTTCTTCCTCCCTCTGTGTGCTCTGTGTTTGCCTCTTGACCATACAGTCCCTTTAAAGGGGCCAATTAAAACAAAACAAAATAACACAGAGGACTAAGAATCCAAAGCATTTGTGATGCCCAAGTTCTGTCATTCAATATTCTTTTGTGATGGAGAATAAATAAAATCAAATAAAGAATTATGTGCCTTAAAAAAAAATCAATTGGCAAACTTTGAGTTTCATCTAAACAATTCATTTGCTGTTTATTGAGAATTATACTTCCCCTATCTATTTAATCATTCATGACCACAATGCTGTAATACTTGATGGCCCCAAGCAGGATTTCTCTCCTTGACTTTTATACTTCACATGAAATTCAAGTTCCCTTTTTATGTAGCAAAATAACAGAGAGCATCTGAACAAAAGTGCTGTAGGAACCAGAAATCCAGGATGGTTTTTGGTTGTTTTTTTTTTTTTTTTTTTGCCCTTTGAGACTCATTGTTTCCCTGCACAGCCTCACACACAATAGAATTCCAGATGCTTTTAATAAATAGAATTTCACTCCAAGCTTTTGAAGAGCAATGATGTCTGTCTTGTGATCACCCCATCCTGCTGTGACATTCAACAAAACCAAATCATCATCGTGAGGAAAGGGTTTGCTTCTAATCTCCAAGATCTTTATGATTCATGAATATGAGGGACACTATAAAGTCATCTGTGAGAGTTCCCAGCACACGGCATGTACTGGATAAATGTTAGGTTTTCTCCTTCCTATTAGCACTCTTAAGGCAACATACAGTTGTACATTTTGTAGAAAATGACCTTCAAGTTTTGCTCACACATTCTCTAATGTCTATATTAATTACAACATCTTGAAGATATTTGTTACTATTTCTAAAGTGCATTAACATTCAGCATCCCACTCTGACAAACATCCCTGAGAGGTAGGCAGCACCGAAATAACATCCATCTTGACACAAAAAGACAAAGGTGAAGAGGGGCCAAGAGATTTGTCAAAAGTAGATTTGTTCATTGGAATACAGAAGTTCAGTGAATGGGCTCACTAAATGCCCATCCCATGGTTCACCTGGTTTACAAAGGAAAGAAAACTAAAAACTACATTTCCCGGAGGTGTTTGTAATTTGGAATCCACCAATCAGAGACATTAACACCTATTTAGAAACCACCAATCAGAGAGATTAACACCAAAGGGAAGTTTTGTTTGGAATTTATGCCTGCGGAGAGTGGTAAAGTAAAAAGTCACCCATTTGACCTGCAAGGATTGTAACCAAAGCAGCATAATTCTGAATCTTACTAATGGGGTTGTGCTTTTTAATTCACAGTTTCCTGACCTTGGTAAAAGCAGAAACTCCCTGGATAGTTCATTCTGCAGTGTGGCTTTGGAAGTCATTGCAGGAAGCTCAGACTAGAGCCTGCTGTGCAGCCCTGCCAGTAATTAGAGGTATCCTTGCATTTAATACAATTTCTTTTGCTTAATCATCTAAAGGGAATTCTGTTAGTTGCAACTGAGAACACTGGCTGGTGCTTATATTAAACCAATGATCAAAATCAGATTTTATTGACTCCATGGAAAAAATTAATATTTTATGTAATGGCAAAACTTAGAGAGATAGGATGGTATAAATGGAAAGAAAAAAATAGGCCTTTGAGCTACCTATATCTGTACTCAAACCTCAGCTCCGCTACTTGTGGACATGGAGAGGGCTACCAATAGGACCAGTAAGTGCAAGTTTCCTGGAAGTTTTGGGAAAATTAATCACGAGGGTGTTGCCAGCCAAGTTTTGATGTCAAAGTTATACAGAGAAGATGTGGTTACTGACATCAGGCAACTACAGGGTCTTAGTAGAAATAAAACTGCACAAGTAACTTTCCATACATCCTAGAAAAATGCTTGCATAGAAATCAGGATAAATCAGTGGCCAGGCACCGTGGCTCATGCCTATAATCCCAGTACTTTGGGAGCCCAACACAGGAGGATCACCTGAGCTCAAGAGTTCAATACCAGCCTGACTAACATGGTGAAACCCCGTCTCTACTCAAAATACAAAAATTAGCTGGGCGTGGTGGCGGATGCCTGTAATCCCAGCTACTCTGGAGGCGGAGGCAGGAGACTGGCTTTAACCCAGGAGACGGAGGTTGCAGTGGGCCTAGATTGTGCCATTGCACTCCAGCTTGGGAAACAAGAGTGAGGCTCCATCTCCAAAAAAAAAAAAAGGAGGAAGAGCTATGATGTTATGAATAACACAGCAAAGGAAAAAATTAGGACTTCTGGGGCCTGAAAACATGACTGAGAGGCCCTGCAGGTTGTCTTCATGCAGTTTGCCAACTTGTTGGAATTTGGTCCAATTTTCAGGAGAGGGACTATTGCTCTTATAAGCAGAGGCAGTAAAATGCAGCAGGGAGCAGTTCCAGGTGCAGCTGCAGAGAAGAAATTCAAAGAGAACTCGGTAGCCTCTTGGACGTTTCTATGCTATTTATCTTCCTTCAAGCAAAGGGAAATAAAAAGCAATAGGAGAACTTAACTTTCTTTTGGCCACTATTTTCTGAGATCACATTCTCCCACACAAGGGCCCTTCAAAAAAATTGAAGATGATCTATTTTACAATTAAAAATTTACTTGTTAGGTAAGTGTTTATTATTCCTTTAATAATTTCCTAGGAGTAAGCATACTGAGAAACTCCCCCACTTTTCTACTCTTTGGTTGTTTTCACTCATAACTTTCTTTCAGAATGAATTCTGTGAATTTTCCCAGGCCAAATTGTCACCTTCTTTTTTTTTTATTGCCTTTTAGGTTTTGGGGTACATGTGCAGAACATGCAAGATTGTTGCATAGGTACACACGTGGCAGTGTGATTTGCTGTCTTCCTCTGCTTCACCCACATCTGGCATTTCTCCCCATGCTATCCCTCCCCAGCTCCCCCTGACTCTTCCTCCCCTATTCCCCCCAATAGATCCCAGTGTGTACTGCTCCCCTCCCTGTGTCCATGTGTTCTCATTGTTCATCACCCGCCTATGAGTGAGAATATGCAGTATTTCATTTTCTGTTCTTGTGTCACTTTGCTGAGAATGATGTTCTCCAGATTCATCCATGTCCCCACAAAGGACACGAACTCATTGTTTTTGATGGCTGCATAATATTCCATGGTGTATATGTGCCACATTTTTCCAGTCCAGTCTATCATCGATGGGCACTTGGGTTGGTTCCAGGTCTTTACTATTGTAAACAGTGCTGCAATGAACATTTGTGTGCATGTGTCCTTATAGTAGAACGATTTATAGTCCTTTGGATATATACCCAGTAATGGGATTGCTGGGTCAAATGGAATTTCTATTTCTAAGGCCTTGAGGAATTGCCACACTGTCTTCCACAATGGTTGAACTAATTTACACTCCCACCAGCAGTGTAAAAGTGTTCCTATTTCTCCACATCCTCTCCAGCATCTGTTGTCTCCAGATTTTATCAGAGCAGAACTGAAGGAGATAGAGACACGAAAAACCCTTCAAAAACTCAATAAATCCAAGAGCTGGTTTTTTGAAAAGATCAACAAAATAGACAGGTCACCTTCTTTTTAATTATATCAGAGAGAAAAAATTCTAGCCCTGTTTTCAAGAAGTGTACTCTCAAGCAAGGCCTGCCTGGTTCTATTCTTCGCACTCCTTTCCTGGGGCTTCCAGATTCTGAAAACTTTTCTTAGTCTTCAGTTTCAAGCACATATTCATCTCTCAATACAAGTAAACATCTGTCTCATCTGGGTTCTGAAACTCAGTCCCCATTTGCATGATAACAATTTTCATAGGGCTGTTGGAAAAGAAAGTGGAATAATACATCAGGAGTATTTAAAGCATGCCTAAGCAATATTTCTTTGAGAAAATTCTGGCTCTTCACTCAAAACCATTTCCTCTTATAGTTAGATACTACCATGACTCTGACTTCTAGCTGCTGAGGTTTTGGCAGAAGTGTCATGTACTACTTCCAAGCCTTCCTAGTCCATAAAAGTATTCTACATTCTCCTCCATGCTCTGCCACCTTCCTGGCTATATAGCCTAACCGTAGAAGTCAAGCATTGAAGATAGAAAAGATGCTATTATCCTCGATTCCTGAATGACTAATGGAGGAGGCTCATGCGTACCAAGAGGACCCTTTGTCCAGGACTGTTACATGAGGAATAATAATAATAAACAATTAAAACATTGAATTTTATTTGTTTGGCTGAACTTCTTTGCCTTGACTAATAGAAGCTGTGTTAACTTTTGATTTTCTAAAGAAAACTTTTATTGGCCAGGCACGGTGGCTCATGCCTATAATCCAAGAACTTTGGGAGGCTGAGGCAGGTGAAACACCTGAGCTCAGGAGTTCGAGACCAGCCTCGCCAACATGGCTAAACCCCATCTTTACTAAAAGTACAAAAATTACCTGGGTGTGGTGGCAGGCACCTATAATCCTAGCTACTTGGGGAGGCTGAGGCAGAAGAATCGCTTGAACCTGGCAAGCAGAGGTTGCAATAAGCTGAGATCACACCACTGTGCTCAAGCAGGTGACAGAGTGAGATTCTGTCTCAAAAAAAAAAAAAAAAAAAAAAGGAAAGGAAGGTTTTATGTATTTTCCTCAGGTTGTTTTATCTGAGAACACATAGGGGCAGTATTATTCCTTCGATCTTTCTTTATCTCCTCTTCATGCCCTAAAATCCCATTGGCCCATGATATTTCATCTCCATTGGTATGCCATTTTGTAAACCTTCCATCACGTATTCTCAGTATTGACAATATCACTCTCAAGGGAATGGAAATTGGGTACGAGTCAAAGGGGAGGAAAACATGCTCTTCTGTGTATAAAGCACAAATAATCATATTGTACAAAATGGATACATACTGATATACCTGGGGGATTAAAATTTTATGGGGGGATAGTAAGAAAAATAGTGTCTCAAAAGTCTTGTTAGAAAGATCATAATGAGCAGTAAGGTTGAGAAGCACTGCCTTCAACGTAGCATTCTATGAACTAATTGTCAATATTTCCCCAATTACAGCTATAAAGTGTTCCTGAAATGGCTTTTTCACTTCCTTTAGAACGATGCATTTGCTGAGAAAACCATATGCTCTATAGGTGTTTATTACAATAAAGATGAAATGTATTGAACAAATCTTAGCCAAGAGACTCACCAGTAACTTTCAGTCCATTCAACAGTTCCCCCTGAGAAATCCTTTTCTGTAGTCTTCATAAATGACCAACCCTAAAAAGAGTTGAGTCAAGGCAAAAAAAAAAAAAAAAAAAAAAAAATCAGGTAAAGAAAGCCTGAGTGGCCCATTAATAAAAGCTGTGAAACAAAGACTTCTGCATTTGAAAGTATAGTCTTTCTTTGAAAAGCTAAAAAAGAAAGTGATGAACTGAACTCTAGACCTAAAATAAGAGTTTATATTTGGGAATTCCATTTAATTATTTCAGTGGAAACTATCCCCTAGTAATTATCCACTGAATGCACCCCATATGTCTATATCCCTACTTACCTGATTATAAGCGCTATATATATTCATTGTAGAAGTTTTAGCACATTCACAAAAACAGTTATGCATCACTTAACAGTAGGGACACATTCTGAAAAATGTGCTATTAGGCAATATTGTAATTGCGAGAAGATTGTAGAGTGTACTTACACAAATCTGGATGGTGTAGCCCACTACACACCTAGGTTCGATGATATGTAGGCTACAAATCTGTACAATTTATCCAGCATATTACTGTACAGAATATTATTAGCAATTATAACACAATGATAAGTATTTATCTATTTAAACATAGAAAAAGGTACAGTAAAAAATACAATAGATAAAAAATGGTACACTTGTATGAGGCACTTACTGTGAATGGCTGGATTGGAAGTTGGTCTGGGTGTAGTCAGGGAGTATATGACAAGTGGACATGAAGGCCTAGGACATTACCATACACTGCTGCAGACTTTATCAACACTGTACACTTAGGCTACATTAAATTTATAAAGATATCTCTTCAATAGTAAATTAACCTTAGGTTACTGTAAATTTTTACTTTACAAACTTTATTTATTTATTTATTTTTTTCTTGAGACGGAGTTTCATTCTTGTTACCCAGGCTGGAGTGCAATGGCGCAATCTCGGCTCACCGCAACCTCCGCCTCCTGGGTTCAGGCAATTCTCCTGCCTCAGTCTCCTGAGTAGCTGGGATTACAGGCACGCGCCACCATGCCCAGCTAATTTTTTGTATTTTTAGTAGAGACGGGGTTTCACCATGTTGACCAGGATGGTCTCGATCTCTTGACCTTGTGATCATACCCGCCTCGGCCTCCCAAAGGGCTGGGATTACAGGCATGAGCCACCGCGCCCGGCTACAAACTTTATTTTTTAACTTTTTAGCGCTTGTGATGACACTTTCCCTGAAAACACAAATACATTGTACAGCTGTAAAACTATATTTTCTTTCTTTGTATGATTATTCTATAAGAATTTTATTGTCAAAATCTTTTTTTTTTTTAACTTTTTAAACGCTTTTGTTAAAAACTAAGGCACAAGCACACACTACCGTAGGCCCACCCAGGCTCAGGATCATCCACATCACTGTCTTCTGCCTCCACAGCCTGTCCTGCTGAAAGGTCTTCAGGGGCAATAACATGCATGAAGCTGTCATCTCTTAGGACAAAAGGCCTTCTTCTGGAACACTTCCTGAGAGACCTGCCTGAGGCTGTTTTACAGTTAACTTTTTAATATGTAAGAAGAAGAAGTGTACTCTGAAATATGGACAAAAATGATACAGCATAGTAAATATATAAACCGGCACCATAGTTGCTTATTATCATGATCAAGAATGATATACCATACACAACGGTATGCATGACACTTCCATAGGACTGTAACACAGGAGGCTTTTCACCAGCATCATCACAAACACGTGCATGATGTGTGTGCTACAACATGACAGTGGTGAGGAAGTCACTAGGAGATAGGAATTTTTCAGCTCCAATGTAATTTTATGGGACCAGCATCATATTTGTGGTCCATCTTTAATCAGAACATTGTTATGTAGCCCATAACTGTGCATAAATAAATCACCCATACATTCTATCTTATCAGTAACTACTTCTAAATTCTGAGGTATTTATTTCTAGTATTTTTCTAGGCATATAAATTTGAACTAATGACTCCCCTAATAAACATTATTCAAATAATTCACTGTTGATTAACCCACCACTGAAGATAAAATCAGGTCAAATTAGAGCTTCTTAAAGCACAGTGGCATATTAAACCTTTGGAGTTTTACACATACTTCTCTGTCTTCTGGGAAGTTTCTTTCACACATTTGTCTGACTGAAATACCATTATTTATCTTTTAAGATCCAGACTCAATACCTTTCCCTTTAGAATTTCTGACTCGACCACATCCTCCAGCAGAGCTGTTCATTACTCCCTTTGCAATAACTCTATCTTGGACATACCCTATCGTAAAGTGTTAGCATGCTATATCTTATTTGCCTAGATGTACATTTCTTACTAAACTGTGAGGAAATGAATTGAATACACATATACATGTAGATAAGTAGTCATCTATTATATGTTGGATATTGTATCAAGTACCATGGATTAATAAACTATGCCTAGCTTTCAGCTGTGCTAGAGAAAGTTACAGCAAAACCATGTCTCCACCATGAAAAACTATAAAAACAGATAAAATACAACAACAACAGAAACATATCTTTTGAAAGCTTTAAGGAGCTGCTAATCAACTATGACTTGAAGAGCCAAATATAGAGGAAAGGAAAATATATAAGCTCACTGAGCTGAGCCTAACATCTGCATGCTGCCTTTTAGCTGAGGAATTTAGTGATTCTTATCTTTAGGCAGAAAACTAAGAAGTTAGGTAGAGGGATAGATTGTAAAAGCCAAAGAAAAAACCCACCAGACCTTAGGTCATCTCACTGGGCTGGGAAGAAAAACACCAGGGTTTAAGGTTACAAGGTAACCAGCACTCAAAAACCAAACCCCTGCGAAGGAGAAGCAGCAAATTAAACTCAACAGCATTTGCCAATTTTTCCCTTGAAGCATTTGAAATCAAATTGAACAGCCTAAGAGACTAAGAAGCCACTCAGAAAGCAGCTGAAAAATGGAACAGAAGTTTTTATAAATGTCACTATAGAGGAAAGACAGTAATTGTAACTCAAAACCCACTAAGAAGGATCCCTAAGAAATATCCCTCACTCTAAATTAGCACCTCTGGAGGACTAAATTCTAGGAGTGGTAAAACAGAGGAAGAGCAAGCCTTATAAAGACTATGAAGCAGTTTCAAATCTGTTGAGTCCTGAGGTGGATTGAGGAGGTCTGATCTACTGCTGTATATGAAGATAAAGAAAATGCTCTCAAGAGAAAGATACTGGTATGTAGAACCTCCACAACATTCAGCAATTAGTTTAGACACACCCAACAGGACTCATGCTAAAAATGAAAATAAAACAGAACAGATGCACAGGTAACTTAGATATTGGAGATATAAAGCATGGACTTTAAAATAATTTATTAAAATCTTGATGAAAGTCTTCAAAAATTTGGAATCTGTATAAAAATAACCAAATAAAAATCTTAACAACAATAAATTCGTAATAAAATGTACAGCTTAAATGATGGGTCAAACAATTTACTGGGCATGGCTGCAAAGAACATTCATAAGCTGGAAGATGGCCCTTAGAAATATCTCAAAAATGGAGAGCAGAGAGACAGCACAGAAACATAAAAACACAAGAGATACATAAAATATAGTAGAGAGATCAGTGCATGTAAAATAAATTCCCAGAGAGAAGAATGATAAAAACAAGGGAGAATAAATATTTGAAGGGATACTAGCTAAGAATTGTCCCAAACTGACAAATGACTCAAACCAGAAATTCTAGAATTACTATGAGCCCCAAGGCAAATAAATAAAGCAAGTAAATCACAATGGGGTCATTTTGGTAATAGCATTGTAAATGTAAATCATGGAGGTAATCTTGTAAGCATTCAGTTTAAAAAATAAAAACAAAATGCAAGAACTGATTCAATACCTTTAAAGAATTTACAGTAGCCGTGATGTAGAACTTATCAACAGAAATTATGAAAGCCAAGAGACAAGAAGCATGTCTTCAAAATGCTAGAAAACAAACAAAAACTGAAGTGATACATCCAATAAAAATATTATCTAAAGGAGGAGATAAAATAAAGGCATTTCTATACAAAGTATTGATTTAATTTCCATCACTCTTACACTAAATGAATTCCTGAAGATATGATTTAATTAAAAGTAAAATGATACAAAAGGAAACACAAAAATGTAGAAAGAAGACAAAGAAAAATGGGCAAATATTTGGGAAAATAGTTGCCATTTAAAATAAATCTCTCAATTCAAAATCTGAAGTCCAGTAAAAATACCTTTCAAAAAAAAAGAAAAATTCAGACAAATCAACTAAATATCAGAAAACTTAAAACTAGCAGAGTTGCATAATATTCCATGGTGTATATGTGCCACATTTTTCCAATCCAGTCTATTATCAATGGGCATTTGGGTTGATTCCAGGTCTTTGATCATCCTCAGCAAACTGACACAAGAACAGAAAATGAAACACCGCATATCCTCACTCATAGGTGGGTGATGAAAAATGAGAACACATGGACACAGAAAGGGGAGTACTAAACAGTGGGGTCTATTGGGGGGAAAAGGGGAGGGCCAGTGGGAGGGGGAGGTGGGGAGGGATAGCCTGGGGAGAAATGCCAAATGTGGGTGAAGGGGAGAAGAAAAGCAAAGCACACTGCCATGTGTGTACCTATGCAACTGTCTTGCATGCTCTGCTCATGTACCCCAAAACCTAAAATCCAATAAAAAATTAAAAAAAAAACTAGCAGAGTTATGTTACAAGGAATGTTTTAAAAAGATATTCAAGCACAAACAATATGAGACAAGACTAAAATTAGCTCTACATAAAGAAACTAACAACTGGAAAGAAGATAAATATAAAAGCATTTCTCCTTTAAAAAGAATCTAAAGGATAATTGTCTAAAGCAAAATTAGTACAAATGTATCTTCAGAATGTATGTAAAGAGAAGTGCATAGCAAAAATAGCACAAGAGATAGAGGTGATTGAAATTATATTCTATAAATGTATAAGGTGTTAACATTTTACATGAACTTTTATATTATTTTTATTGATACATACCGGATGTATGTGTCTTCTAGGTACATGTGATATTTTCATATATTCAAATAATGTGATCAAATCAGTAATTGTGATATCCATCACCTTAAGCATTTTTCCTTTCTTTATGCTGGGAACATTCAGATTATTTGCTCCTAAGTATTTTGAAATATAAAACAGATTATTGTTAACTATGATCACTCTATGGATCTATTGAACACTGAGTCTCATTTCTCTTATCTAACTTTATTTTTACATCCATTAGTTAATTTCTCTTCATTCCCTCCTCCCCATTCCCACCCTTTTGAGCCTCTGGTAACTACCTATAATATATTCTCTTTAACTCATTCTAGCATTAACCCAAATGTCCCAGTTCAAAGTCTCATCTGAGACAAAGCAAGTTCCTTCCACCTATAAGCCTGTAAAAAAAAAAAAAACAACAAGTGAGTTACTTCTGAGATACAATGGGGGTATAGGAATTCAATAAGTGCTCCACTTCCAAATGGGAGAAATTGGCCAAACCACATATCATCTCAAACATACACACATGCAAACAAAAACAAAAAAAAACACATTAGGGCCAGGCTCGGTGGCTCATGTCTGTAATCCCAACACTTTGGGAGGCTGCGGTGGGCAGATCACGAGGTCAAGAGATCAAGATCATCCTGGCCAACATGGCGAAACCCCGTCTCTACTAAAAATACAAAAATGAGCTGGATGTGGTGGCATGCACCTGTAGTCCTAGCTACTCAAGAGGCTGAGGCAGGAGAATCGCTTAAACCTGTTGACCCAAGAGGCGGAAGTTGCAGTGAGCCATGATCACGCCACTGCACTACAGCCTGGCAACAGAGCAAGACTCCATCTCAAATAAATAAGTAAACAATAAAGAACACATTAAATGTAAAGATGTGTATAGATTATAAGTAAAGCATGGGAGAAGATATACATGGCAAACTTTAAGTAAAAGAAATCTGGTGCAGAGAAATTGGCCAACACAAAGGGTCTACGGTTTCATGCAAGGCTGAAACCCAGCATGACAGTCATTAAATCTTAAAGTTCCAAAATAATCTCGTTTAACTCCATGTTTCACATCCCGAGCACACTGATTCAAGGGGTGGGCTCCCAAGGCCTCGGGTAGTCCCACCCCTATGGCTCTGCAGGGTACAACCCCTGCAGCTGCTTTCATGACTGGCATAGAGTACCTGCGGCTTTTCCAGGTGCATGGTACAAACTGGTGGATCTACCATTCTCGGTTCTGGAGAACAGTAGCCCTCTCCTTACAGTTCCACTAGGCAATGCCCAGTAGGGACACTGTCAGGGGTCTCCAACCCACATTTGCCTTTCATACTGCCTTAGCAGAGGTTCTCCATAAGAGTTTCACTCCTGCAGCAGATTTCTGCCTGGACATCCAGATGTTTCTGTACATTCTCTGAAATCTCGGCAGAGGTTCTCAAACCTCAACTCTTGACTTCTGTGTCCCACAGGCTCAACACCATGTGGAAGCTGCCAAAGCTTGGGGCCACCAAAGCTGGGCCCAGGGCCTGGACCCCAGAACCCTATTTCCCTCCTGGACCCCTGGACCCCTGGGCCTCTGATGGGAGGTGCTGCCAGGAAGTTCTCTGACATGGCCTAGAGCCATTTTCCCCATTGTCTTGGCTATAAACATTCAACTCCTCATTACTTTAGAAAATGTCTGCAACCAGCTTGAATTTCTCCCCAGAAAATGGGTTCTTCTTTTCTATCACATGGTCTGTAAATTTTTCTAACTTTTATGCTCCACTTCCCTTTTAAACAAAAATTCCAGTTTTAAATAATCTTTTTATGAATACCTAGGACTGTGCAATTTCAGCAAAAGCCAGATCACTTCTTGAATGCTTTGCCGCTTAAAACTTTCTGCCAGATGCGCTAAGTCATCTCTCTCAAGTTCAAAGTTTCACAGATTCCCTAGATCAGGGGCACAATGCCACCAGTCTCTTTGCTAAAGCATAGCAAGGGTGACCTTTCTTCCATTTCCCAACAAGTTCCTCATTGCCAGCTGAGACCACCTCAGCTTGGACTTCAGTGTCCATATCACTATCAGCATTTTAGTCAAAACCATTTTACAAGTCTCTAGGAAGTTCCAAATTTTCTAACATCTTTCTATCTTCTGAGCACTCCAAACTGTTCCAACCTCTGCCCATCACTCAGTTCCAAAGTCATTTCCACATTTTCAGGCACCTTTACAGCAGTGCCCCATTCTCATGGTACCAATTTGCTGTAGTAGTCCGTTTTCATACTGCTATAAAGAACTACCTGAGACTGGGTAATGTATGGAAAAAAAAGAGGTTTAATTGACTCACAGTTCTTTCAGCTTAACAGAAAGCATGACTGGGAGGCCTCGGGAAACTTAGAATCATGGTAAAGGCAAAGGGGAAGAAAGCAGGTCTTGCCATGGTGGAGCAGGGGAGAGACAGGGGTGGGCAGAGAGGTGAGGTGAGGGGGAAGTGCCACACAATTTCAAACAACCAGATCTCCTGAGAACTCACTCATGATCACAACAACAGCAAGGAACAATTGACGAGTATATCCCCTAATTCAATCACTTCTCACTGGTCCCCTCCCAAGACTTGTAGGAATTAGGGATTACAATTCCAGATGGAATTGTGGTGGGGATACAGAGCCAAACCAAATCAGTACCCATGAACATTAAAAAAAAAAATTATAAGGGAAAAATTTGAAAAACAACACACTTATAAATAATTCAGGGGAGAGGACTCAAGATGGCGCTGTGAGAACAACCCAGGATTGGAGCTCTTGTTGAATCCGCAAAGAGATGAGTTGGAGTTGCATTTCCAGACTGATCTTTGTTGCCCACAGAACGGGGAAACTCCCAAGTTTAAGGGAGACACGGGACGCCAGGCGGTAAGTCTGCCTGGTGAAGCCGGCAGCCGGGGCGGCGGCGGCCGGCCCTACCCAGCAATCCCCACAGGGCGCGCTTGTCTGGGTGCCCTGTTGAACCGGCAACCTGAGACTTGAGAGGGCTGGACTTGAGACTGAACGAGACTTGGACAGTAGGCCAGCCCAGGGGATTGCAGGGACAGAGCGTTCAGGGTACCCAGTAGGACGAACAAAACCGCGATTTCAAACTATCCCGGGCAGACGGTCCGAGACGCTCTGTGGGGGAGGGGCGTCCTCCACTATGGAGGCAACCTGCCCCAACTGATATACACGCCCACTGCTGACGCAGCCAACCGTTGCCGAGGCAACCCGCCCCAACTGAGATACACGCCCACTGCTGACGCAGCCTCCCATTGCCGAGGCAACCCGTCCCTACTGAGATACACGCCCACTGCTGACGCAGCCTCCCATTGCCGAGGCAACCCGTCCCTACTGAGATACACGCCCACTGCTGACGCAGCCTACCATTTCCGAGGCAACACGCTACAATGAAGAGACTCCGCCGCGGGGCGTGGCGGAGACCACAGCAGAGCCTGCAGGAACAGGGCGAATCACACAACAGCAGGGCGGAGACTCGGCAGGCAAACAGTGGCTAGTCTGCCTCCTAGCTGGGCAGGACACCTCAACGGAAATTGAAAAATAAAGCCCAAACCCCCCAACACAGAGCATTTGAGAAAAAAAGGTTTTTTTTAAATGAGCTCTGTTGCAGCAGAATCAAACATAGCAGCCTAACAGCCCTGAATGAACAACAGAGCTCACAGCTCAGAAATTGAGCTCCTAAAAAGTAAAGACTGTCTCCTCAAGCAGCTCCCTGACCCCTCTATATCCAAAAGACTGACATTTGGCAGGCATCATCCTGGGACAAAGATAGCAAAAAAAAGAAACGGGTAGCATCCCTCACTGTGCCACAGCTGCTCGAGGTGCACCCCAGACAAGCAGGGCCTGGAGTGGACCTCAGCAGTCGTACAGTGAAGGGGCTAGGCTGGTAGAAGGAAAACCAAGTAACAGAAATACTTCATCATCAACAATCTGGGTGTCCACTCAGAGACCCAATCGAAAAGTCAGCAACTACGCAGACGACAAACGGATAAACCCACAAAGATGGGAAGAAACCAGCGAAAAAAGGAGGAAAACACCCAAAACCAGAACACCTCGCCTCCTAGAAAGGACCAAAACTCCTCACCAGCAAGGGAACAAAGCTGGACGGAGAATGACTGTGACGAAATGACTGAATTAGACTTCAGAAGGTGGATAATGAGAAACTTTTGTGAGCTAAAAGAACATGTATTAAATCAATGCAAAGAAACTAAGGAACTTAAAACAGATATGAGGAAATGATAACAAGAATGGATAACTTAGAGAGGAATGTGAATGAATTAAAGGAGCTGAAAAACACAATACGAGAACTTCGCGAAGCATGCACAAGTTTCAATAGCCGAATTGACCAAGCAGAAGAAGGAATATCTGAAGTCGAAGACTAACTCAATGAAATTAAACGAGAAACCAAGATTAGAGAAAAAAGCACAAAAAGGAATGAACAAAGTCTCCAAGAAATGTGGGACTATGTGAAAAGACCTAACCTACTTTTGATAGGTGTACCAGAAGGGTACAAAGAGAATGAATCCAAGCTGGAAAATACTCTTCAGGACATCATCCAGGAAAACTTCCCCCACCTAGCAAGACAGGCCAACACTCAAATGCAGGAAATACAGAGAACACCACAAAGATATTCTGCAAGAAGAGCAACTCCAAGGCACATAATCGTCAGATTCAACAAGGTTGAAATAAAGGAGAAAATACTAAGGGCAGCCAGAGAGAAAGGTCAAGTTACCCACAAAGGGAAACCCATCAGACTCACAGCAGATCTCTTGGCAGAAACACTACAAGCCAGAAGAGAGTGGGGGCCAATATTCAACATTCTTAAAGAAAAGAACTTTCAACCCAGAATTTCATATCCAGCCAAACTGAGCTTCAGAAGTGAAGGAAAAATAAAATCCTTTGCGAACAAGCAAGTACTCAGAGATTTTGTCACCACCAGGCCTGCTTTACAAGAGCTCCTAAAAGAGGCACTACACATAGAAGGGAACAACCAGTACCAGCCATTCCAAAATCACACTAAATGCTAAAGAGCATCAACATAATGAAGAATCTACAACAACTAACAGACAAAACAGCCACTTAGCATCAAAATGGCAGTATCAAATTCACACATAACAATATTAACCCTAAATGTAAATGGACTAAATGCACCAATCAAAAGACAAAGACTGGCAAATTGGATAAAAAGCCAAAACCCATCAGTGTGCTGTATCCAGGAAACCCATCTCACATGCAAGGATACACAAAGGCTCAAAATAAAGGGATGGAGGAAGATTTACCAAGCAAATGGAGAGCAAAAAAAAGCAGGAGTTGCAATTCTCATCTCTGATAAAATAGACTTTAAAGCAACAAAGATCAAAAGAGACAAAGAAGGCCATTACATAATGGTAAAAGGATCGATACAACAAGAAGAGCTAACGATCCTAAACATATATGGACCCAATGCAGGAGCACCCAGATACATAAGGCAAGTTCTTAATGACTTACAAAGAGATAATAGTGGGAGACTTTAACACTCCACTGTCAATATTAGACAGATCAACCAGACAGAAAATCAACAAGGATATCCAGGGCTTGAACTCAGACCTGGAGCAAGCAAACCTGATAGACATTTACAGAACTCTCCACCCCAAATCCACAGAATATACATTCTTCTCAGTACCACATCACACCTACTCAAAAATTGACCACATGATTGGAAGTAAAGAACTGCTCAACAAATGCAAAACAACTGAAATCATAACAAACAGCCTCTCAGACCATAGTGCAATCAAGTTAGAACTCAGAATACAGAAACCAACCCAGAACCACACAGCTTCATGGAAACTGAACAACTGGCTCTTGAACATTGACTGCGTAAACAATGAAATGAAGTCAGAAATAAAGAAGTTCTTCGAAACCAATGAGAACGAAGACACAACATGCCAGAACCTCTGGGACACATTTAAAGCAGTCTCTAGAGGAAAATATATAGCAATAAGTGCCCATATGAGGAGAATGGAGAGATCCAAAATTGACACCCTATCGTCAAAATTGAAAGAGCTAGAGGAACAAGATAAAAAAAACTCAAAACCCAGCAGAAGACAAGAAATAACTAAGATCAGAGCTGAACTGAAGGAGATTGAGACACGAAAAACCCTTCAAAAAATCAATAAATCCAAGAGCTGGTTTTTTGAAAAGATCAACAAAATAGACAGACCACTAGCCAGATTGACTAAAAAGATAAGAGAGAACAACCAAATAGATGCAATAAAAAATGATAAAGGGGAAATCACCACAGATTCCACAGAAATTCAAACCATCATCAGAGAATATTACAAACAACTCTATGCACATTAACTAGTAAACCTGGAAGAAATGGATAAATTCCTGGACTCCTGCATCCTCCCAAGCCTAAACCAGGAGGAAGCTGAAACTATGAATAGACCAATAACAAGGTCAGAAGTCGAGGCAGCAATTAAGAGCCTACCACACAAAAAAGCCCAGGTCCAGATGGGTTCACAGCCGAATTCTACCAGACACACAAAGAGAAGCTGGAACCATTCCTTCTAAAACTATTTCAAACAATCCAAAAAGAGGGAATACTTCCCAAATCATTTTACGAGACCAATATCATTCTGATACCAAAACCCGGCAGAGACCCAACAAGAAAAGAAAACTTCAGGCCAATATCCATGATAAACATAGATGAAAAAATCTTAAGTAAAATACTGGCAAGCCCAATGCAACAGCAAATCAAAAAACTTATTCACCGTGATCAAGTAGGATTCATCCTGGGGATGCAAGGCTGGTTCAACATACACAAGTCTATAAACGTAATTCACCACATAAACAGAACCAAAAACAAAAACCACATGATTATCTCAATTGACGCAGAGAAGGCATTTGACAAAATTCAACAGCCCTTTATGCTAAAAACCCTCAATAAACTCAGTATCGATGGAACGTATCTCAAAGTAATAAAAGCTATTTATGACAAACCAACAGCCAATATCATACTGAATGGGCAAAGACTGGAAGCATTCCCTTTGAAATCTGGCACTAGACAAGGATGCCCTCTTTCACCACTCCTATTCAATATAGTTCTGGAAGTTCTAGCCAGAGCAATCAGGCAAGAAAAAGAAATAAAGGGTATTCAAATAGGAAAGGAGGAAGCCAAATTGTCTCTATTTGCAGACGACATGATAGAATACCTAGAAGACCCCATCGCCTCAGCCCAAAAACTCCTGAAACTGATAAGCAACTTCAGCAAAGTCTCAGGATATAAAATCAATGTGCAAAAATCACAAGCATTCGTCTACACCAATAACAGACTTAAAGAAAGCCAAATCAAGAATGAACTGCCATTCACAATTGCTACAAAAAGAATAAAATACCTTGGAATACAACTCACAAGGAACGTAAGGGACCTCTTCAAGGAGAACTACAAACCACTGCTCAACAAAATCAGAGAGGACACAAACAGATGGAGAAACATTCCATGCTCATGGTTAGGAAGAATTAACATCGTGAAAATGGCTATACTGCCCAAAGTAATTTACAGAATCAATGCTATCCCCATCAAGCTACCATTGACTTTCTTCACAGAACTGGAAAAAATCACCATGAACTTCATATGGAACCAAAAGAGAGCCCGCATAGCCAAGTCAATTCTAAGCAAAAAGAACACAGCGGGAGGCATCACACTACCGGATTTCAAACTATACTACAAGGCTACAGTAATCAAAACAGCATGGTACTGGTACCAAAACAGAGATATAGACCAATGGAACAAAACAGAGGCACCGGAGGCAACACAACATATCTACAACTATACAATCTTTGATAAACCTGACAAAAACAAGCAAGGGGGAAAGGATTCCCTGTTTAACAAATGGTGTTGGGAAAACTGGCTAGCCATGTGCAGAAAGCAGAAACTGGACCCCTTCCTGACACCTTACACTAAAATTAACTCCAGATGGATTAAAGACTTAAACATAAGACCTGACACGATAAAAACCCTAGAAGGAAATCTAGGCAAAACTATCCAGGACATAGGAGTAGGCAAGGACTTCATGAACAAAACACCAAAAGCATTGGCAACAAAAGCCAAAATAGACAAATGGGACCTAATGAAACTCCACAGCTTCTGCACGGCAAAAGAAACAGTCACTATAGTGGATTGGCAACCAACAGAATGGGAAAAAATTTTTGCAGTTTACCCATCTGACAAAGGGCTGATATCCAGAATTTACAAAGAACTCAAACGGATTTACAGGAAAAAAACAAACAAGCCCATTCAAAAGTGGGCAAAGGATATGAACAGACACTTTACGAAAGAAGACATATATGAGGCCAACAAGCATATGAAAAAATGCTCATCGTCACTGGTCATCAGAGAGATGTGAATCAAAACCACATTGAGATACCATCTCACGCCAGTTAGAATGGCGATCATTGAAAAATCTGGAGACAACAGATGCTGGAGAGGATGTGGAGAAAAAGGAACACTTTTACACAGTTGGTGGGAGTGTAAATTAGTTCAACCATTGTGGAAGACAGTGTGGCGATTCCTCAAGGCCTTAGAAATAGAAATTCCATTTGACCCAGCAATCCCATTACTGGGTATATATCCAAAAGACTATAAATCGTTCTACTACAAGGACACATGTACACGAATGTTCATTGCAGCACTGTTTACAATAGCAAAGACCTGGAATCAACCAAAATGCCCATTGATAATAGACTGGATTGGAAAAATGTGGCACATATACACCATGGAATATTATGCAGCAATCAGAAATGATGAGTTTGTGTCGTTTGTAGGGACATGGATGAATCTGGAGAACGTCATCCTCAGCAAACTGACACAAGAACAGAAAATGAAACACCGCATATTCTCACTCATAGGCGGGTGATGAAAAATGAGAACACATGGACACAGAAAGGGGAGTACTAAATACTGGGGTCTATTGGGGGGAAAGGGGAGGGCCAGTGGGAGGGGGAGGTGGGGAGGGATAGCCTGGGGAGAAATGCCAAATGTGGGTGAAAGGGAGAAGGAAAGAAAAGCACACTGCCATGTGTGTTCCTACGCAACTGTCTTGCATGCTCTGCTCATGTACCCCAAAACCTAAAATCCAATAAAAAATTAAAAAAAAAATAAATAAATAAATAATAATAATTCAGCGATCAAAAAAAGTGAGAAGGGCAGTTAGAAATGTTTAAAGTTGCAGTTAAAATAGGACAGTAAAACACGTAGTATGCAGCCAAAGCAGTGTTTAAAGAAACATTTACAGCATTAAATTTCATTAAATTATATTAGAAAGAAAGATAGTTCTCAAATCAGTTATCTAGACTTCTACCCTAAGAAACTAGAGGAATAATTATGTTGCAAAAGAAAATAATGAAAGGCAGAAATCAATAAAATTGCAAAAAGAAAAACATATTTGTTTTTAAATGGGGAAAAAACGTCTTTGGAAAGATCAATAAAATGCTAAATCATTAGCCAGGTTAAATAAGGATGAAAGAAAGAATATACAAGTTGCCAATATCAGGACTAAATGAAAAAACATCTCTATAGATTCTTGGTAGATGAAGAGGATAATATGAAATTTTACTAACAAAATTATACCTTTGAAGTAAGAAACAGAGAACATTCACGAGAAGACCAAGAATGATAAAAGGAGACAGCATTCTAGATCCTACAGAAATGAAAATACACAAAATATGAATAAATTATTAATGTATGTAAGTCAAACATTTTAAAATTCTGATAAAATAGATGAATCACTATAAAAACACATTTTTTTCCTGAAACAAACAAAAATCTGAATAATCATATACATTCAATACTTGAAAAAGGCACAGGAAAAGATCTTCAAAAATAAATGGCTTGACCTTTGCATTCCTGGAAATATTTGTAGAAAGAAATAACACTAACATTAATGTCATGCAACATTTTGTTTTCTTTTTCCAGAGAATGAGAAAAAAAAGAAAAATTCTCAACTTGCTTTGTGAGGCCAAACTTTGATATGGAAACTTGAAAGGAAAATAACAACAACAACAAAAAATGAAAAGTCTTAGCCAATTTCTTTCATAAACACGAATGCAAAAATCTTAAGATATTAATGTAAGACTGATAACTAATTGATATATAGTAAAATGAAGATATATTATTTTTCAATCTTGTTAGGTTTATTTCAGAAAATCTCAGTAATTGAAAATCCATCAAAATAATTTACAATATTAACACAATAAATAAAAGTTATATGACAATACATGGAGAAAACTTGTTTTATAAATGTCAATGCTATTTGAATAGAAACAAATTTAAAGTGAATTAAAAAGACTTTCCTAACAAATATTATCTACAAAATATTCTGTATCCTATGCCAAAAGAAAATATAAAAATGGGAAATCTTTAATTGGAAAGGAAGAAACAAAATGTTGTTATTTGCAGATTATGTAATTAGAAAAGTAAAAAACAAGGCTGTTGACATCTACCCTTTAAATAAAAAATGAATTTAGCAAATTGCTGAATGTAGATTAATATAAAAAACTCCATTGTATTTCAAATTCCATCAAAATTATGTCAATAATGCATTTTAAAATGCCATTTAAAATAGCACTAAAATGTCAAATAGCAATAAATCCAATAAATGACATGCAAGACCTCTTTCACAATACTACCAAACACAAAGGAGAAAAATTAAACAAAACAAATGAAAGGGGAAATATATTCTGTTAACAGACTAGAAGAATCATTATTACAAATATGCCAATTTTACCTAATTTGAACAACAGACTTAGGGTGAGCCTAATCGTCTCCTGATATTTTTGGTTTTGTTTTTCATAAAAACAGATAAGCTAATTCTAAAATATATATGGGCGTGTGAAGGAACAGTAAGAGCGACACATAAACAGAAATAAGGTTAGATGACTTATCAGCAGAGAGTAAGACATTATAAAGCCACAGTGATTATAACATCGTGTCGTTTATGCAAGTATAAACTACAGAACAGAACAGAGTTCAGAAACAGACATCACATGTACGATTATTTGATTAATAACAAAGATACACTAAGAATAATGGGTAAAGAATAAATGTTTAAATATGCTATTAGAAGATAACAAATGGAAAAAAAGAATTTTTATTTCTACCTTCAGACTGAAATAAATTAATTTAGGATAAACTTAAGCGTTTACTGTGAAAGTGAAATGCTTAAGCTTAGAAGGAAACAGCAGAATATCTTCACAGCATTGGAATAGGATAAAGATTTTTCAAATAGAACACAGTAAGCTGCAACAATAAAGTATATGTTTGATAAACTGAACTTTATCAAAGAATGTCATTGTGATTCTACAAATACAAAGCCTAGAACACGTATAAAATCTACAAAAACGACATGTAGAAAGTACAAAACTTCCTAAAATCAATGTGCAAAGTGTCAACACAATTGTAAAAGGTGCAAAATAAAAAAGAGAATATTAAAATGACTCATGAATATAGGAAAAGATATTCAATTTGTTTAGTCATCAGAGAAATTCAAATCTAAACTATAATGAGATATCATTACCCAATCACTAGAATGTCTACAATCTCAAAAGACTGGCAATGTTAACTTTTGTAAAGTAATGCGGTAACTGAATCCTTCATATGTGAATACAAATGGTGTGAATTGGTACAACCACTTTGAAAAACTGTTGGCAGTGTCTACCAAAGGTGAAAATATACACACCTTTACCCACCAATTTCATGCCTAGTATGTACCTACAGAAATCTACACATAAACTCACCAAAAGTCATGTACAAAAGTGTTCAGAACAACACTACTCTTTTTTTTGTGTGTGTGATGGAGTTTCGCTCTTGTTACCCAGGCTGGAGTGCAATGGTGCGATCTCAGCTCACCACAACCTCCGCCTCCTGGGTTCAGGCGATTCTCCTGCCTCAGCCTCCTGAGTAGCTGGGATTACAGGCACATGCCACCATGCCCAGCTAATTTTTTGTATTTTTAGTAGAGATGGGGTTTCACCATGTTGACCAGGATGGCCTCAATCTCTTGACCTCGTGATCCACCCGCCTCGGCCTCCCAAAGTGCTGGGATTACAGGCGTGAGCAACCGCACCCGTCCCAACAACATTACTCTTAACACTCAAATGTGGAAACAACCAGAACGTAAGTCTAAAGATAGGTAAGTAAAATGGTCATATATTCATACAGAGGAATGTGATAAGAATGATTGGTTTTCCACAACACACAATAGAGATGAATTTTACAAAAATGATGTTGAGCGAAGGAAACCAAAACAAAGAAGGAGTAACAAGGTGAACTGTAAAAACAGGCAAAAATAATTAACGGCAACAAGCATCGGGATTGTAATTGCCTCAGGAGTTTATAGCCATAGGGTAGAGACAGGAGTTTCTGTTCTATTTTTCAATCTAGGTTTAGTATATTTGTGTAAAAGTTGTTAAACGTTTTTTACAAAAAACAATTCTTAAAGCTTCGTTGAGCCTGTGGCTTGTGCATTTTTTGCGTGTCAGACACCGCTGCTCCAGAGCACTTGTTCACTCTCAAACAGCTTTCGGGGATTAACAGCACACGGTTTAAACCAACATTGAAATTTTACTTTTTCTCATGATAGTTATTTTACCTGTACATAGTCTGACAATAATATCCATACCATAGAATTATTTTTAAAATTTAATCAGTTTTAGGTATATAGTATGTAACATAGTATCTGACACTAAATATACCCCCAGATGTTAAATATAATTACTAATGCATATTAAATATTTATGACACTCTCTGGCATGTAGTAAGCAATCAATGTTAATAGAGATTATCATATTAGTAGTTTTAGCAAAATGCATGCAGAAATCACTCTAACCCAAGGCCTGCTACATATTATTCCCTCTGTAAAATGGTGTGATGCTAAAATTCCAAAGAAAAGCAGGCCTATCCTTAGTCTTAAAGTTAGTGATGGCTCCAGGTTTCCTGTTTTTCTAAAAGACCTGGAGATTGGAGAGGAAAAGTAAGAACAGCTCTCTGGCAGTTATCCCTGAAGTATGGGACCATGTTGATAATAACTAAAATTGCAATTAAAGGAATTTCCTCACAGTGCCTCTGGGCATCATCACCCTGGTTTCACTACAAGAGTCTTTAGCCATTTTCAATCTGTGCCTCATTAGACAGTCAGCAGCATATACAGCCTATGGAGACATTTGGTAAAACAAGCTTTGTGAAAAGGAGTCCACCTTTTCCCTCCCAACCTTTTCTACCTCTAAATGTCTGTTCCACAGAAGCTGGGGGATGCCAATAAGGTTTTTGGAACTCTTTCCCATCCCATAAAAGTTATTTTTCCCAATTTATGTATGAGTAAAAAACATAGGAGACCTTTGCTATTTCATCACATTATAAATCATTTAGCTCCTTTGGGGTCCTCTCACTTTTTGGTAACCTGACTAGACAACCAGGTGATCCAAGACCTGAGATACTCCACTCAAATGCAATCACTTTATTTCTGGACAGAGGAGATGCAGAAGGAGCCCACTACTACCTACATTGCCTTAGGATAGGACTTCACTTCTGCATAATTCGGATTACCTTTCTGGGAAAATTGAAATATAAAAATTGTTGTCTGTCCAGTTGTGGGATTGAATGAAATCCAGACTTATAAACGTTGTGTTTCTACCTCTTTACATTTAAACCCAAGGATTTCTCAACCAAAGCACTGTTCCATCAAACCACACCAGGCACTTTCCTAGCACAAACTCTCCAGTCTCTGTCCTCCGGGCCTTTGCTCAACAAATGTCCCCTCCCAGAGGTGCTCTTCTCTATGATGTGCCTGTAGGAATCAAACACTGCTTTCTAAGTCCAAGCCCGAATCCATCTTTTTTATCTCAGTTAGAATTAACCTCGTCTGAGCCCAGTGATTCTCAATCCAAGGTGGATTCTAAATATTTTATTCGGCATATCTAAAGACATTTCTGGTTGTCACAATTGGGGCAGGTCATCTTGTGGATAGATGACCTACTGCTAGATATCCTGTAGTGTGCAGGACAGACCCCACTCAGCAAAATAATAATCCAGTCCAAAATGCCGATAGTGCTGGCGTTGAGAAATCCTGTCCTAAACTGTCATCTGCAACGTGGCCAGAAACCTCTTGTGGCCTCCTGATTACCAGGGTTGTTCCCTGTGCATGTTCCTCAGCCATAAGCAATGAGTTCCCAGAGGAGGGGGCACAACCTCGTTATCAGCTGCTTATCTTGATGGATGCCATGTTCAGTGCCTGTTACAGTGCTCTTCCCACACAGAGGCTCTGCTCCAAAGTGTTGACTTTGTGGAATTAGATTCTGTTTGATTTTAATGATATATTGCCAACACCCAGCTTTCTCTCCTTATGGCTTATCCTAGGTCTAGGAGTTAAGGGGGTCAAAAGGAGAGATGTTGGTATAAACTCCAATAACCAACAAAGATATTTAAACTGCTCTCACCACTATACACCACACAAACTAAAGCTCCAGAAGTGGAAACTTTGATAAGAAATTGTATTAGTCCATCCTAACACTGCTATGAAGAAATACCCAAGACTAGGTAACTTACAAAAGAAAAAAGTTTAATTGACTCACAGTTCCACATTGCTGGGGATGCCTCAGGAAACTTAGAATCATGGTGGAAGGCACTTCTTCACAGGGTAGCAGGAGAGAGAATGACTTCCAGCAGGGGAAATGCCAGATGCTTAAAAAATTACCAGATCTCATGAGAACTTGTTCACTATCATGAGAACAAAATGGGGAAATTCTAGCTATAGGCAGAGCATGATATAATGCATAAGGTAAGTCATAGATTTTTATGGGACACGTCTGTTCTTCTCTGACTCTGCCCTGATAATCCTCTATGATCATCCAACTAAAACTTTTGATACCCACCCAGAGCATGCCCTACCAAAGGGTATGGGTGAGGGTGTACAGAGTCAGCCCTTCCCCTTTCTCAGTGATTCTTGCATCTCTCAGAGTTGAAAGAACACACATTCCATCCTCAGATGCTATTTCTACAGTCCTAACCTTTTGGAATTCAGATTCCCACTCAACCTCTGTAAGGTACACGGATGTGCTTTGGTCAAAAACAGGCGGAAGTAAACATCCTGCATGACTCAGTGAGTTTGGAGCAAAGGCACATATCTCCACTTGTTATATAACCTGTTTGGATAGTCTCATACTTGGCTCGGAGCCATTATTGTTTGAAAAAGTTATAACTGCCCTGCTGATGCTGTACATACAGCATGGCATGGCGCAGCTCAGGCACAGCGACCCATACTTGGAGAGAGAAAGAGTTAAACTGCTGACCCTGTAGGGAGAGCTGGCCATGCAGCTGTGCATGGGAGCCGCAGGAGCCACACAGCCGGCTGCTGAGAGGTGGGTAGATAGCCGAGACAGAAACAGACTGAGAGAGAGAGCTGCTGAAGAGACAGCAGCTGAATAAAACCATCTTTCACCTGCCTACACTGCACCCCCATCCACAACCCGAGTGTACTTTCAGTTCTCTGCCACCCATCCACCCACTTCCTTCGGAACTCAGCATGGCCAGGAACCTAACGCTGGGCATGACATTTGGGATAGTCATGGCGTCACAGCCTCTTATCTCTTTGATTGGATCCTCTCACTTGTTTTTCCTACATGACTGGATGATACGACAGTCCTGGGGCACAGTTAAGGCCTGTGCAAAACTGATTTTCATCCAGATCGTAGGCCCGAGCTGCCATGGAGTCCTCCTGGTGCACACCCACACCAGCCAGTGCAATGTGATTAGATGGTTCTTAGAAGCATGTGGGAAAGTAGCCAGAGCTGTAACAATAAGGCATAGCCACTTGGCATATACATCTTAGGAGCACTGGAGGCTGATTGAGTGTTAATTGAAAATTGGAGCTCTTAATCTCATTCAACTATTTTTTGATCTCTTTCCAACTTAAAGACATAACCAATATGTGGTGCAGTTGGCATAGAGAGATGAGTCCGGTTGTTTATTCACTGATTCATGGAATATTTGCTAAGACTTACCTCATGCCAAACACCAGGCTAGGTACTGACAACATACTAGGTGGCCAAAGGATGGGAGAAGATGTGATTATTGATTTGAGGGATGCTCGGGAGGCAACAGCAGCAGTCCTTGTGACAGAGGGGACATGGAAGATGAGAAAGGGGGTTGTCAAGACTGATTCTGAGGCTCTTCAGGCTCAGAATCTGGATAGGTAATGGTACCATTTACTGAGACTGGGAGAGCTAGAGGAGGTAAATCAGAAGGAGGAAGGATCAGGAAGAGATCTTGGCACGTACGGAATTGAGGATGCTTTGGAGCCCTGCAAGGTATGATGTCGAATGGGAAGCTGGCCACATAGCTTTCTTTCTCAGGAAGGAGTTCTAAGCTGGACTTGCTAAAGTTTTGGTGGTAATGGAAGGCTTGGGTGCACCTGAGTTACCTATTTTCTAGCTGGATTCATCTTCCCGGTTGATTAAAGTGATGAGCACTATGTTGGTTCCCAGTGTAAAGTAATGGATGCTAAATGGAACAATTAAGCTGATTGGCATTAACTGATATCAGAGAGGAAATAACCCCAAGGGGAAAGTCCTCACCATCACGAATCATATCATTAAAAGAACTTGAAAGTCATGGATAATTTTACACTACATTATACATCTACCTTTTAGCCCTTCAGACTGAGGCTGTATTTTGCCATTTTGAGAAGATAAAGCCACAGTGATGAGAGATCGCTGTAGCTTTTCTGCTCCTTGGAAAGCATCCTGATAAAGGCTAGGCCCACAATGCACCTGCAAAGTGTTTCTGCTTTTCACTTGTTTCTTATATATTCGCTTCACCCATGAAACTCCATTAAAAGGCAAAGAGGAATGGCGTTCTCTGTTCTGAGGCCCGAAACAAGGAGGAACAACATACTGCTGTTTCTTTACTTGTTAAAATTTCTCACTGGTTTGCTATACAACAGTGTTTCTCTATGGGAGCAATTTTGTCCCCCAGGTTACATCTGGTAATGTCTGGAGATGTTTTTTGGCTGTCACAAATGGGTGAGAGGTTGCTACTGACATCTAGTGGGTAGAAGCCAGAAATGCCGCTAAATATTCTGCAGCGCACAGGACATCTCCCACAAGGAAGAAAGGGAAGAATTATCCAGCCGGGTCTCTCCATAGTGCCAAGGTGAAAAAACTCTGCTATACAAAATGGCACCAAAACGCCAAGGCTGTCACTCAAATCCTTCTGTGATCTCTCTCAAGGTGTCGGGTCCACCTATTACCTTTGCCTTCTCATATGTTGTTCTTCAATCATTTCGATCTAGTTATAACATCTGGTACATTATGAATCTGTATATTCCATGAGAATGGGAAATTTTTCTTTTCTGTTTTGTTCATTCCTGCTGTTCAATAAATAACTTTTGAATGAGCAGGCGAAAAAACACTGAGTGCAGAACTTGCCAAGACAACTCCTCTTTCTGGGATGTTTTATTTTCTCTGTGTTGACCTAATAAAACCATAGTTATCAACACTGGAGCGTCGCCTCTTGGAGATGTTCCTCTCTGCCCCGGACAGACTGCCCTACCTCTTGCACTGTGCTGCTTTTCACCTTTCACATCCCTCTACTTTGTTCTCACCACACTGCACTGCAATGCATCTTATCCCGTATTTATCTTCTCTATATTAATCCAAGTTTCTTTAAGGCAGAGCTCCTGCCTGATTTATTGTCTCCTGCACCTGTCACAGTAAGTGCCACTGAAGGGATTCTCAGTAAAGAATTTTTTTTAGGCCAGGCGTGGTGGCTCATGCCTGTAATCCCAGCACTTTGAGAGAACGAGGCGGGCAATCACGAGCTCAAGAGATCAAGACCATCCCGGCCAGCATGGTGAAAACCCATCTCTACTAAAAATACAAATATTAGCTGGGTGTGGTGGTGCACACCTGTAGTCCCAGCTACTCAGGAGGCTGAGGCAGGAGAATTGCTTGAACCTGGGAGGCGGAGGTTGCAGTGAGCTGAGACCGTGCCACTGTACTCCCACCTGGTGACACTCTGTCTCAAAAAAATAAATAAAAGAGATTTTTTAAATGGGTGAATGAATGAATAAATAATGAATAAGGAGACAACTGAATTCTTGCCTTGGAACAAACACAGTGCCTGGAGGGTGGGGGAGTCACTGTAGCTAGTAGTGAACACAGACCCGCCAGGTAGCATCCTCCTCTCCATGTGTGTGCACAGTCCCCAAGCAGCACACAAGAGCCCCCGTGTGGCCAATCAACTGCTTACTTGGGACTATTGTGGGCACAGTTCAGAGTTCTTGAGAACAGAAATACCGTAATGTATGTATAGATTTCTAAAAGTAAGAGAAATAGAGAACGTGTTAAGAAAGACATCAGGTGTGAGTAGAAGCAGCCAGTGTGATTTCTTCACTTTTCAGAGAGAGCATTTCGCAAGAGACACATGGGGAGGAATCGATGTTTTTTAGGGTTGAAGTAGACACTGAGAGGTGCAGTGGAGATGGGCCACATGGGCAGTCACACTGCCTCTCCGCGCTTGATAAAAATAAAAGTCAAAATCCACGTAGGGCAAGATTGGCTGGAGGTCAGGGTAGGAGGAGCTGAGTAAAGGGAAGAAACAAATGAGGGCAGTGAGTTAGCTCAGTGTCTGTCGGTACTGACCGCTGGGAAATAAATACTCCTCGTGTGAGCCTGGTGAGAGTAGCTGATGAGCTCATCCCTCAGAACTCAGGGGAACCGACCCGGGAAGGAGAGGGAGAAGTGTCGCTCCACCCAATTGCCTCAACCCTGTTTACTAAGGCTGGGATGAGAAAGACAAAACTTAGTACTAGCAAAAAAAAAGAAAAGAGCCCAAGGGAGTTAGGATAGAAAACTGTTAACTTGAGGGAGAAACAGAGTTGACAGAGGCTAAGTTCTCTAGTTGAATAAATCCACAAATACGGTTTGTGAAACTGTTCAAGTAAACATTTTAGACATAGAAGAATCTTGAGAGAAATCACTGAAGAAAAATTCTAGAAAGAGAGCAGCTGGTGGGGGGGGGAGGGGCCACGACCACTCTTCATTCTCTCAAGGAAGATATCTGCAAGAAAGTCTGGAGGTGACAAAGAAATGTCCATGAAATAGAAGAGAGAAAGGTACTGTTCTCGGCAGAATGTGGAACCATCCATATTTTTCTGAGAGTGCCTCCCTTAGTCAAGAGTGTCACCTGACGGTTGGAATAAGTCACTCTTTTCGGTTGTTGTGTATGACATTTTCTGGGAGACATGGTAATCTGTCTTGATATTTGCAAATTTGAGGATGATGACGACCATGGAAGCTATTCCTTGAGAATTTAAGGTTTACAATACGCACAGAGCCAAGCAGGGAGCCTGATGCCTAGAGGGTGCTCCTAAATGGTGCCTAGAGGTGAAACATTTATTCTGTGTTTCATAGAATAGATGAATAATTTCATAACCATCACTTATTGAGCCCTTATTATTCACCCACTGCTTTCCATATTTTTATTGTTTATTTATTTGCCTATTTATTTTTTGAGATGGAGTCTCCCTCTGTCGCCCAGGCTGGAGTACAGTGGCGTGATCTCGGCTCATGACAACCTCCGCCTCCCGGGTTCAAGCAATTCTCCTGCCTCATCCTCCTGAGTAGCTGGGATAGCAGGCACATGCCACCATGCCTGGCTAATTTTTTTTTTTTTTTGTATTTTCAGTAGAGACAGGGTTTTGTTGTGTTAGCCAGGATGGTCTCGATCTCCTGACCTCATGATCCACCCACCTCGGCCTCCCAAAGTGTTGGGATTATAGGCATGAGCCACCTCAGCTGACTGCTCTTCGTGTTTTATCTCAATAAATCCTCGCAACATGAACCCAGTGGGTGGAGGTTGCAGTGAGTTGAGATTGCATCACTGCACTCCTGCCTGTGTAACAGAGAGAAACTGTCTCACAAAAAGTTAAAACAATAAAAATAAAAAAATTAAAACATTGGGTAAGGAAAGGTAGGGTGTGGAAGGAGGATGTTCTAGATCAGGAGCCGGCCTTGGGGTCAAATGTGGCCCACAACTTGATTATAAATAAAGAAAAAATCCTCGCAACAATGTATCAATTTGGGGTAGGTGAGTGACTTTGTCCCCAAAGTCTGCATGAGGCAAATAAAACTTAGTTAAGTCACGTGTCTGAGGTCTCACAGTTACATTTTTAAAAGTGTGTCTGCATACAAAGTACTTGAGGTGAATGAATAAATGAAGGTATGAATGAGTGAATAAATGAGAGTATCAATAAATGAATTAATGAATAATTTTTAAAAAACAGTTATCAGGCTTGAAGTATCACATCAGGGTCAGACACAGTTCCCTGCTGACCAGCAGAATCACTGTGGGCATTTGAAAACATATGCTACATGGGACATTCTGATTGAATTGGTTTGGGTTGAGCAGGCACCATGAGGGTTTTTACTAGCTCCCTCATGATGATTTTAATGTACAGTCAGGTTTGAGAGTAATTTTGTTAGAAGAAAGGATGGTTTTCGTTGAACTCAGTTGCTTGGTGAAGGAGATAAAGCTATGATCTTATGTTGGATATTTACAAAGGCCAGGAGCATGGGTTTTTAATAGTCACACACAGTGAGTACCTTCCAGCAAGTTTGGGAAATACTTCACTAAAGGTGAGGCAGCTGGTTACAGATCTCTTCCTGCAGGATGGGGTTAGTCCTGGAAAGCAGCAATAGACTGGGTCTGTCCAGGAGGGCAGTGGGAGATCAGGGCCTTGTTGCCCCACCTGGAGATGGAAAGGAGGAAGTCAGCTGGATGCAGAAAAGGAGATGCACTAAGGAGGGCAATTACTTGCTGCTATTCAAACTGACAGTCTTTAAATATTTGTTAACATTTATTCAGTAGGGGCTTGGAGTGGCTGACTTGCTATTAATGCAAAATGTGTGCACGAATAATGTGCTTATTTGGCGTGAACACTTTATTGCTGTGATAGCATTTTTCAGGAAGAAACATTATTCAATAGAGAACATTAAGGGTTTTATTTGTTTGTTTGTTTGTTTTTTGGCTTTGAATAGCCTTGTTTTAATTTCCAGCTTCTGAAGGCAAGGGGACAGATGAGATCAGCCAATTTACTTCATGATAGTTTACAGACCCTTATGCGTTGCAGCTTATCCAGTTCAAATAGCTGCCCTGCACTGTTTGGGGCATAGTGTGAGGCCCTTTAAAGGACAAATTTTAAAAAGTGACAGACTTTCCTATGGGGATAAAAGTCTAATTGCACAGACACATGCATTCCTAATACAAATCTCAGAGATTCACCTTGTTCAGACACCACATCAAATGAGAACATACAGAGGGGCCTTAACTCACCTTGGAGCACCTTAGCATTTGTTGTAGCAATGCCAAAGTCTGGCTCCACATTTTAGAGCAGACGAGTTATTCTACAGATATTTATTGTATGTGTATGCAATGCCATGTACTTTTTTAAATGCCTTGGTTAGGGATGAACAAAACAGACAACATGCTGACTTTGATAACATTTGCATTCTAGTTGGAATAGGACAGTGATGAAAGAGTAAACCACAATATTCATGTGATTATTAGTGCTAGACAGAGAATAATCCTGGGACACAGAGAATACTTTCGGGCAGGTGGTCAGAGGCTTCTCTGAAGAGGTGAAGTTAAGCAGAACCTAGATGTCAAAGAGGAGCCTGCCATATAATCATTCCTGTGTTCCAGGAAAGGCCCGGGGTGAGAATGGTGTGGGTGGGCTCTTTGTTGCAGAGAAGAAGTCCAAGAAGGGTCAGAAGAGGTCACGGCAGTGCACAAGGACCAGGCCAAAAAGCCAGGATGAGGGGCTTTATTCCAACTAAAATATAAAATCATTGGGAGTTTTAAAGAGGAAGTGGATATATATGACCGCTTTGGGAGAATGAGTGAATTAGGTCAAGCAGGAAGGTGGAGAGAACCGTTGAGAGACCCTTGCATTGATCCAAACCAACAATTATGGTGGTTTGAACTAGGACAGACCCATGAAAATGGTGAGGAGTCATTGAACTTGAGATATGTTGTGATGGACATGTCGGAAGACTTAATAAAGCAATGACTATGGATCAGTGAGGAGAGAGAGGTAGGAAAGCCTTCCTGGGCTTTGGGCTTGAACATTTAGATCTGTGCTGGTTCATTTACTGAAACAGTGAACACTGGAGTAGCAGCAATTTTGAGAAAGGAAGAATTAAAAATTCTGATTTTATCAACAGATAAATGTATTCTGGGCAGAAGAACATATAGGTGAAGCACAACTCATATTGGGAAGAAATAGGGTTTGTACTAAGTATTGGGCTAAATACATATTTACAGTCCAGCTAAACAAATATTTACCAAATAACCTCTGCCCAACTACGCAGTAGTTATTATTGCCCTCATTCCCTAACAGAGGCTCAGTAATGGTTAAGCCACTTGTTCATACTGCCATTCAGATACAGAGTCAGGATTCGCCCCAGGTCTGTCTTCTTACATAGGTTTATCAGCTCAGTCTCTGCAAATGCGCTCATTTGATCAGGTGCAAGACGTGTTATGTCTTTTACAATTCATTTTATCAAATGTGCTGGCAAGCACGGCACAGTTCCTCATCGCTCTTCTGACTAAAACAGGGCAAATCAGAAGCTCATAAAATCTAAATTAAATACACATAACATGGTTTTTTCTTTTTCTTTTTCATCTTTGGATTCTTTTTAGTGACAAAGGAGCTGTAGATGAAATTTATGCAGGGATTAAAGAGGAGTTATTTTTTGAGTTTTCCAGATGTAGAAACTTATCTTCCTATCCAAAATTGGTCTGGGCAATTATCATCCCCAGTGGTGATGTCAGTTGCCTTCAGAAATCAGAATTGTATAGATTTCCAAGACTGCTTTTTCACTGCTCAACCAAATTCCACCTTTTGAATCCCAACAAAGTAATTGTGATGGGGAAGATGGTGGTGGTAACAATATTAGAGCCAGAGGATGCTGCCTTAGATGGGTCCCAAGCCTCTGGAGGCCTCTGGAAGCCTCTGGAAGCCTCACTTCTCTCCACTGTCCACCCATTAATACTCACAGCAGCAGCCCTTACTTTGCCACCACACAAAGTTTTTGCAAGAATCAGTAGAAAGCCAAGCAGACATGAGACTGCTTGGAAAACCAGAAAATCCTCAGATGGGAAAAGAAGGAACACTCACTCACCCTCCCACCCCCATTCTGGCCCTTCTTGTTAGCTATATGACTTTTGGCGAGTTCTTTTTTGAATTGCAGATGCTTAATCTGGAACGTGGACATAAAAGAAGAAGTGAAGTAGTAGGTCAGAGAGCACCACAAAGTTATCACATTTTTAGGGACTTAAAACAACACAGAAATCTAACCATTTCCATGGGTCAGAAGTCAGGCGTGGCCTAACAAAGCTCTCAGGCTCTCTCCCAAGGCTACAATCATGGTGCTGGGTGATCCGTGTTGTCCTCTGGAGCTTAGGGTCTTTTCCCAAGGTTATAGGGTTATTGGAAATGGATTCTCTACATCACAAGGCAGCCTGCCCCTTCCACAGTGAAACCATAGCCCAGACTGGAACTGGGGGAGAGGAAGCCCCTCTCCTTGGCTGCATGTACCAAGATAGAACCTCTGTAACATGGAGCTTGGATGGGAGCACAGAAGCAGTGTAGGGCGCAAATGCCACAGATTTCCACTGTCCTCACTGAGAGTTAGGACATTTTCTTGAATGACTGCTTCTCCATTTTACTATGCCCTTAGGACAACTCCCATGGCAGCCCTATCATCTCCCTCACCTTGACTAACTTTAGATAGGCTTCTTCCTGCCTTTAGGACCCTTGGACTCTATTTTCTTTACTTGTAATCGTGCATTATTTCTCTGACCACCTGAGATATAAATCTCTTTCCAAGCCTTTTGTCAGTTTCACAACCCAGGACTGTCTTTCTCCAGACCCTGGGAACCATCTCTTTGCAACTAATCATTATGGAGGTACTGTCCCTTTCTCCCAGCCTCTGCTAGAAGGTGGGAGCCTAACTTTGGTGGGTGCATTGCTCCAATGCACCTGTCATACCTCCTGTCATAAGGTGAAAAATGTTTACATTTCTTGAGTAAAATCAACTGACAAACACAGATGGCCCATGATCTCCTTCACATTCCAGCACTTAAAGTTCTTCCTGCCTTTCATTTCAGCAAAATTCAGCTCCAACTGAGTCCTGGTCTCGCTCCTCTATTGCAATGGACTTGAGTCTTTCTTTCTTTCTTTTTTTTTGAGACGGAGTTTCACTCTCGTTTTACCCAGGCTGGAGTGCAATGGTGCGATCTTGGCTCACCACAACCTCTGCCTCCTGGGTTCAGGCAATTCTCCTGCCTCAGCCTCCTGAGCAGCTGGGACTACAGGCACGCGCCACCATGCCCAGCTAATTTTTTGCATTTTTAGTAGAGATGGGGTTTCACCATATTGACCAGGATGGTCTTGATCTCTTGACCTCGTGATCCACCCGCCTCGGCCTCCCAAAGTGCTGGGATTACAGGCTTGAGCCACCACACCCGGCTGAGTCTTTCTTTACTATTTAATTTGGTGCAAATGTTTGTTTGAAATTTTGATGATGTTTAAAAATAATTCTCACCAGGTAAATTGTGGTTGTGCTGGGTATTAAGTCACTGAGCTCCTTCCTCATCATTCCAGAAGTCTCCACTCATGGGATGTGATGTGCACACTCGACTGAGGCAGTCTCCAAGGCTGTTGAGCCCCCTCTCCATCCTCAATGCCTGGTACAAATAGGATCATAGCAGACAGTGAATGAATGAATAATGACAACACATACAGTTCATGATCCAGACACTGTGCTGGGTTCTGGAGATTTAATGGCAAGCGAAAGAAACAGAGCTTACAACAGGCTGGGTCATGGCTGTGGTCACATCTCAGAAGAAAGTTAGGTGATTTTCCCTAAGAGCAATGGGGACCCATTAACGGTTATTTTAAATAGGAGGTGATGTTTTGCATTTATATCTTTAAAAGATAAATCTGTAAAATGAGTTTCTCGTAAATGCAAGGACAGATTTTACTTTCCCTTGATGTTCTGAGCCCAAAATCCATTTTCAATTACTCTGACTCATCTTTAATTACCAACCTCCATGCAGGAGGAGAGGCCACCACAAGCCCTGTGGGGTAGGCAGAAGTGAGGGCAAGGTGGGAAAGGGCATGGAAAAGAAAACATGGCCAAAGCCTTTTTCATTTCACTTACTGGAAAATGTTTTATTGGGGGGATTGAAGATGATATGAAGCCAAAAAGCAAATATTAATGCTCAACCTACAAGCGCAGGATTTAATGAGAATTAGTTTTACAACTGGTGTCACTTTAAAAGGACGTAGAGAGCCTATGATTAAAATATAAGGAAAAGTTATTCTGTTCCTGAGCCAGACATAAGTTTTGTTTTTTTTTTTGTTTGCTTGTTTTTTGTGGGGGGAGGAATATCATTTATTTTTGTTTTTTATGAGATGACAGAGGAAAGAAGATTTAGGACAAAAGCAATCCCCAGTCTCCAGATGGAGAAGCAAGAGGGCAACCTCCCGGCTTAGAAGCTGTCAATAAATACCACACATGTATACAAAGGGACAACTGGTCTCCTGTAGGTTAGGTCACCGAACTGTGTGTCCTGGAACAAGTGAGGTGCCCTCTCTGAGCCTCAGTTTTCTCATTGGGAAAATAAATTGATTGAACCGATGATTTTAAGAGGAACTACCAACTGTCAAAACACCGATGTCTCTGTATTGTAAAGAGAGAAGGAATTGAATTCATGTTGCTGAAAGGATCAGATCTTCAGGAATCTTTAGTCAGTGATTTTTACCTTTGGAAGTAGTAGATAACAGGTCATTTCCCTCCATGACCCTGCCATTTCTCTCTCTACACCCCATCTATCAAATGACTACGCCTTTCATATTCTCTTTGGAATAAGCTAATTCGTTTAACATAAAAGTAGATAAAGAGGAACAATAAAAAGATAACAGAGGGTAATTGATGGTATTTCTCTAAGAACAAAGACTTTGGGCCCGGACTCCCTGAAATCAAATGCTGGTATCCCGATCTCCCTGTCAGCTGTGTGTTGTTGGGAAACTACTCTCTGGGTTTCTGTTTCTGCATCAATGAAATGGAAATAATAGTCATACATATTTCATGGAGTTTTGAGGACTATATGGCACGATGCCTGTGTTTAAAGAAATAGACTAAGACAGCAAAAAAAGAATAGTATCGATAGAAATTTTACTAGCAACAGGAGGCCCCATCCAGTGCAGAATCAAAGCTCTGGGGGATCAGGGTCAGTGGGTGAGAAGTGGAATACATTCTTTAAAACTAAAGTCCCTGCATGCTGTCTTTGATCCACTTTAGCAAAGGAGAAATCTCTTAGCGTTGCTGGTTATCTAGCCATAACTGGGCTAACTGGTTGATAGGCACTGGGTCTGCAATTGCATGCACAAGGCTTCCCACCGGGGACTATGGTATCCAGCTGCCTTTGCCTGGTAAGAGATGTGTTTATAGTGCCAAGTCAGCTTTTCACCATTGTCAGCAAGCTGCGTCACATGCATCATGCTAGGCAGAGTTCCTAGCATGTAATAATATCAGGTTTTATAACTAATATCACTTAAAAATGTACACACAATAAAAACACTCAACACTAGATAATAGTTGTTCTTAGAATTATGCCATGTTCCCTGACAGTCCCCCTGCTCTAGTGGCCAGCATTCAGCCTGCTCCTATGTGGCTATAAGCACTGACCCAGCAACAGTCAGACTGACGCCATCCATCATGTCCTAAGTGTTTTGCATTGATTTGCTGTGATCTTTAGAATTTTATTGCATATTAAGCATTTTATTGCATAAGCTCTGTTACATGTGGATTTGCTGCCTATAATATCTATTCACTCCTCCTATTCTGGCTCAGAAAAGCGTGCTTATGATGCTCTTCTAATTTCTTCTGCAGCCAGGACCCACCCCAAAACCTCCCTCCTCCCTAAGCATAAGGCAGCCCGTGTCAATCCCCAGATGCGTTCCTGCACACCTGTGCCCCTGCCTTTGCATAGGCTGTTTGCTCTGTCAGCTCCTCCTCCCTCCATCCCATATCTGGAAAACTCTGGATCTTTGTTCACCATCCAGCCAAATCTCCCTCTCATTATAACTTCCCTCATCCCACCTCCCCTAAGCATCATTGCTCTTGTTGCCTATGTGTCCCTAGAGCTCTTTGCACATTATGTCACCTTGCAGTATCTTTGGGTCCCAGTTTCTCTACATGAATAATGGGAAAGTAAGAAAGAAGCACTCATATTTACAGAATAGCTCAAGAGGCAAGAATGTTAACAATGTTTCACACACATAAAACCTGTGGAGACTTGTCTGAGTAGGGAATGATGTTCAGGGAGTCTGGAGGGTGTCCTCCTAAATCACATTAGTTTTCTAACTCTGCAGATGGAGACTCCAGTTCCCTCAGGTGGAGGTGGAGACAGAGGAAGGGGTTACAATGCATCTTTGTTTTACAACATGTTAGTCGAGCATAAAACTGTTGCTTACCCATCCTTAGTGTAAATACAATGTGAAGCTGGAGACTGTTTTGCTAGTTGATAGAGCTGTCTGTGAGGTTTGATGAAATCGTATGTTATATAATATTTTTAATGGGTGGGGAAGGGGCACTGCAGACCTAAAAGGGGTAGATTTGGGGCATAAATTTGCCTTACTTGCTTATTTCTATTAAAATGTATTTCTTTTTTTATTCTCTGACTTTGTCCATGATCTTGGAGCAACTGGATCAGACAGCCTTAGCACCCCCCTGGGAATCTCATGGGGACAGATCAATAGAGGCCTCCAAGAGAAAACGAAAGGACAAAGAGGGCCGAGGTCATTGGCTAAGAAGTGAGGATCTGGATTTCCCTGAAGCTGTGTAAGATACACAGGGTACACAGAGTTACTGCTACTGTTTTATAGATGAGAAAAGTGAGGAAAGGTTGATTTAGAGGGGTTGACCAATAATATTATTAGGACCAGCATGGTGTGGACTGTGACACAGATACAGAATATTATAGAGAAAAGAGAAAAAAAGAATTACAATTCTGGGCAGCTGAGAAAACTTCCTGGAGTACACAGTAATAATAAAAATCAAACACTTGTCTTCATTTGTTGTATGTGGTCAATGCATAAGTCCCTCACTGGAATGTAAGCTTCATCATAGCAGGGATCTGTCTGTTTGGGCAACCGACCATCTCAAGTACTTATAACAGAGCCTGGGACATTATAGGTTCTCAATAAATAATTGTACCTTGAAAGAATAAATGGTTCCCACAAATCTCCTGCAGATTACATCATTGCCGCTACAGACAGCAGCGGAGTTCCCTTTAAATATAATTATTTAATACCATCTTTCAGAGGAGAACCTGGCCATCCCTTTCTAAGAAGGCAACTTTCTAGCTGATAATTGAGTAAAAAGCCTGAATCCAGTAAGGGGGTCAGGCTATTTCTACACAGAGTCCCATTACTAGACCTGTGGCTCACACACAGTACCCCTCAGTGACGGTTAGAGAATTGAACTGGAATAAATTTATTCATCATGCTAATCTCAGCTAAAAATCCTAAGACCTCAGGCTGAACCTCACTGATTCTAATTCCTTAACCTCCATGCTCCTCTCTTGTGTCCAAAGAACAAATCTCAAATGATATGGTTTGGCTGTGTCCCTGCCCAAATCTCATCCTGAATTGTAGCTTCCATAATCCCCACGTGTTGTGGGAGCGACCCAGTGGGAGGTAATTGAATCAAGGGGGCCGTTTCCCCCATGCTGTTCTCATGGTAGTGAATAAGCCTCATGAGATCTGATGGTTTTCTAAATGGGAGTTTCCCTGCACAAAGCTCTCTTGACTGCCACCATGTAATCCGTGCCATTGTTCCTCACCTGCCTTCCACCATGATTGTGAGGCCTCCCCAGACTTGTGGAACTGTGAGTCAATTAAATCTCTTTCCTTTATAAATTACCCAGTCCCAGTATGTCTTTATTGGCAGTGTAGGAACAAACTGATAACACCATCTTCTATTTTTCTGGCTCAAATTCCAAGCAGAGAACATTAGGAAGCAGGAGCTCCAGTCCTCTGAGCTTCCGTGAGCATTCTGCTATTTGCTGGGCTTTGGGCGCCCCCTGCAGGCCCTATGAATTTCTGTCTCTGCTCAAGGAATAAAACGCAGGGAGGCTTCTCCCTCTGGGCTACATTTCCAGTCATAGGCAGCAATAAATAGTGTGTTTCCCTTGGGTGGAAAGGGCGGATAATCGGAAAGCACTGGAGGGGATTCCTGTGTTTAGACAGAACCACTTCAAGCAGAAGCCTCGGGTGGGAAGGTGGGAGTGTGTTCCAGCAAAAGGAACTCAGGATTAGGGATTTGTTAGCTAATATTCATTTACTGTGTGTCAGATACACAGTCATTCATCAAATTTTTATTAAGGGCCTACTATGTGCCAGGGCACTGGAATTCAGAAGTGGAAAGCTTCTGAATGTTTGCCCAAAGAAAAACAAACCCACTCCCTTCATGGAGCCGGCACACTATCGAGGAAAGACCATCCACCAGTAAGATAAATAAAACAGGGAGTAAGGTGGATGATGGTAAATGCCAAGGAGAAAAGATGAAGCAGGAAGAAGGCTATGCAGCTTCTAGGGCAGAGATGGGGAGCAGTAAGATGTTTCATCAGATGTCCAGGGAAATCCTGACTGAGAAGGACTGTGAAATGAAGATCAGGATACAGAGAAGGAGTGCGCTTTGCAGCTCCCTGGAGGAGGAGCCTCCGGGAGAGGGAACTGCCATGCAAATGCTTTGAGACAGTAGCATGCTCATGCGCTCAAGGACCACCAAAGAAACTGCAGGCCTCGACGGGAGAAGATGAAGAGGAAGTAGAAGAGTACAGGGGAGTGAAGCAGATTAGGTGGGAGAAGTTACAAGGGGTCAGATGAATCCAGGTCTTGCTGGCAATTATGTGGGGAAGACGAAGAGCCTCAGAGATCAACCCAGTCTCCTGTGTGAACTCTAGCTGCTGGAGCACAACCCGCTCAGCTGTAAGATATGGATCACGATGCTGGCTTGTAGGATTAAGAAATTGCCTGGCCTGCTGTCTGGCATGTGCTGAGTGTCCAGTGAACACTATTGTACCTATGTGCCCCTGCACACATCCCTGCATATCATGTTTACTTGGTGGCTTAAGGATTTCTGAAATAGAAGACCTGAGGAAAACTGTGAAATTCGTTCAAAATGTCCCCCATATCTACTCCATTCACTTGGTGCTTGGGGCCCCTCCTGCTTCCCCATCAAGACTTCCTGTCCTCCCTGGGGATGCTACTCCTAGGCAGCAGTCACTGTAAGAGTAACTTCAACTGCATCTCCATGAATATTGGAATGGAAGACACTACTAGACCTAGAGAGGAGACTGGAGCGGGAATGCTGGTTTTGTATGTTTATTGGTAACACAATCTTGGTCCAACACTTACAACTCTGCACCTCACCCATCAGATGCGCCTGGCTCACAGAGCTTGGTGGGCACCTAAGAAGAGAATCAGCACGTGCATCATTTGTCACCTGTGACAAGGCCACAATGTGCCTTTACCCAGCACTTTATACATCACTTCCAGGTTCTGTAGACTCTTAAAATATTTGGATAAGATTAGAGCCACATTTAAGTCTCTTCGTCAGTAATTGTCTTGGAAATTGAGGGTTAAATTCCTTAGCTTCCCTGGATCTCAGATTGTCTCTAAGTTTGGGGAAACAATATTTGTCTTCTCTATTTCACAGACTTAACTGAAACAAGTATGTAGAAGGTCTTTTTTTAAACAAAACAAAAAAAAAACCCTTAAAATTGGTAAGTATATGTGTTTAAACAGATACTTTGAGCTTACACCTTTTACTCTAATTCACATGATTTTGAACTCAGATACAAAATCCTTGGTGCCACTGAGAAGGCATAGGACTATGGCTTCTTGTGATCTCACAGAGGCAGAAGTTAGGAATCTAAGGAAGCTGCAAGGGATGGTCACCGGGTGGTCTCTGCATTTAGAACTGCCTCTCACTAGCTCCCCACTTCCGCTTGACAGTGACTCAAAGGCATGTTCAGATTGAGTCCCTTTTGCTCCTCCTACGACACAAACTTGATGGTCACTACATTCTCCAGTTTAGCTTCTGGAGATATCATTAAGAGTTTGGTCAATTTTCTCCATTCCTCTTCTGTCTATCACAGGTCATTGACTGGTTTACGGAAACTCTGTGCTTGGCTTAGTTGTCCATCCCTGGTCCTACGAGCTACAGTCCGGGGGGGTCGTTGGGTCAAGTGATGCAGACACCATGCCACAGGGACTGCAGAACAGCCCAGGGCCTCCTTTCCTAGAAGGGGTTGTAATCACGGGTGGTTTCTATTGGAAACGAGCGGTGGATAGATGCTGATCATGACATGTGCTTTCAGGACAGCAGAAAACAATGGCCTGGACCCTCCTGTTACATGCTTCTTCCAGTCAACTAGACACATCCAGCAAAGCCACTGTCTAGAGACCAGAGCCTATTCTTCCAGGTGCATGTTGGATGAGCAGCTTTGATTGTTAGAAACTCTGAGTAATCAGGGTGCACTGAACATAGACATGAAGACCAGGTCCTTAGTTCACTAAATAATACATCCCACTCCCTACCCAGTCCTCCCAGGATCTAGTTAGGAGTTCTCTCCTGTTCTGTCAGCCACTCCAGCACACCCTGGGTCCTTTCTAAAGGGTGTCTCCCAAAGATAAAAGCCATATGCCATGCGTCCTCTGACGAAATGTTGAAGTAGCTCCTTCTGCCCTGACTGCATTCCTAAAGAGTGGCTACTATGTGTTCCATAAACATAAAGTCTTGGGAAAAGAAGGTCAAAGGATTTTCTTTTATTATTGTTGTTCGTCATTAATACACATCACAAGTTACACAAAATGCCAACCAAAAAACAGATGTAGAAAAATAGTAGAATTGTATTGGCACTAATGACTTTTTAATTACTACGATGGCTGTTTCACAGACAATTTGCAAGAGTGCAGGAGATCGTAATTATTGTATACAAATACTGTCACAGAATAAATATGCATTAGGATTCACAGTGGCATCAAGCTATACATTCAGTTTCTTTTTCAGAGAAAGAGACCATGACAAAAGATCCTGCCTCTCTTTGCCTTCTACAATGTAGGAGGTCACATCTGAAAATAAAATAATAGAAGAAAAGAAATTACAGAGCCCTGCCCTGTGTGATCAATAGACATAAGCCCCAGGCTGGTTCCCTTGGCCAAGTCAAAGCGTGAGCATGCCTATGGACACTATTGGTGTCTTTTATTTATTCAGTGATCTGGTTCTGTCTATTAATTTGGAAAAATGTTATGATTAGTTACTGAGGATCCAGACTTTGTATTACAGATGGGGGAGGTGCTTCTTGATGAACTGGTTTGTAATCTGCCCCTTTTACTCTCTCTTTTTGTACATTCCCTATCTTGGCACTGATCTGGGGATGGTGGCCCAATGGAGCATTGAAATCCTACCCAAATGGTGTGGCTGGTGTCACGGTAGCATCACATCTGGACTAGATTTCCACTTCTAGACCCAGATGAGAAGCCAAAACCCCTATACCAGGGATGTGATTTCCTTTTGGAGATACCAGGATGATATCTGTCTCAACGTTTTCACTTGCTCTCTTGCCTCATTAATCTGTCCTGCACTATGAATGCGGCCATCCTCTCCCCAAACTAGATTACAAATTCTTGAATAGCAAAGTCACATCTAATTAATTTCTGTAACAACCAGTGCTTAGCACAGAGTGAAGCAGATGCTAAACATTTTAAAAAATAAATGTACTTAATATGAATTATAAGAAAATTGCAAATGAAAATAAAATCATAGACTCTAATGTTACATTGTATACAGAGAAGAAAGTATTTTTGGATCAAGTGCACTATTTAAAAGGAAATGTATGTGTGTGTGTATGTATGTGCATATATAGATAGATATAGATAGATATCCTAGATAGATATCTCTGCATATATGCAGAGATAGAGGAATAGGATATCAGATGCACCTTGATTATTATTCAGCTTTCTTTCTCAGGGCAAGAATAATAAGCAGGGTATTTAACTTATTGTGAAACTTATTGCTTATGGAAATGTCCCAAGAGCTAAAGGACATCTCAATATATCTTTACAGTTTGATACAATACAAAGGATTCTGAGTGACATTTACAGAAGCAAATCTTTCAAAGACCTTAGATTAGATGTAACACTGTTCCCAGCTATGTGTCAAGATGTAGCCTTTTCTCAACTCTCAACTTAACAATGGCATACAATGTACCCTAAACAGAAAAATAGTTGTGTGACATGAATCACTCAATCATGCACTGATTTAACATAAAAATATCCAGTCTGGAAGCTTGTGGAGTTACAGTGGAATGTTCTGATGGAAGTTTAAGCCCAAAGATTCAAACCAAGTAATCTCCCAGAAGCCGTCATGTATGAATCACTTTAAAGCCATGTAAGAAATCTCTTAATTTGTTGATTTCAAAGATACTTCCCTATAAGCAACCTTTTGCTACATTCCCAAGCCACTCCCCAAACTTTTCAATGCTCACTCTATAACAGGCACTGTTCCAGATCTCTGCTTTTCCTATCTTGTTCATACCCCTGAACTACATTTCAATTAGCTATTTCCAAGCCTTTCCAAGGAAACTGATGCCTAAAGATATAATGATGTTTCCCATTACACTCAATTCCACTGTGATAGCTTAAGAAACTCCTCTTGCAAACTCAGAAGCTTAGAGAGTGAACACGAGCCAATGCCAAACTCTTTCTGCATTATGGTCACGTGCTGTGGATGACATGAGGGGCTGGGGAGAAAACACGAGCTTTCAGAGGATTGACGCTCTCAGCAAAGAAATATTGAACACCCACTCTGTGCCAGGCAGTGTGTGCAGGACCAGGTGTACTGGACAACTTAGACATGGTTTCTGCTCTCGAGGAAAATATACTCATAGGCGAGAGATCTATAGGGTCACAGATAAATATGTGATGAGAAATGAGAAAAGAGTGGGTTAATGGGAACGTGAGAAAACCTAGCTCTGATGGAGAAGCACGGAGCTCAGATTCATCCAGAAGCAAGAGTCTACAATCTAGGAACCATTTATTGCAGATTCAAACCTTATAGTAAAGGGAATGAATCTGGATGAATATGATCAGCCATTGCATTGTGAGAATTGTAGAATTTGATAAAATATGGAAGGAAGAGCATGGCCTGGGACAGCTGTGGAAAGAAAGGTGTGTGGTTTTGGAAAAGGAACTCTGGGTTACTAGGAGGAAAGAGGATCTGAGAAACACAGAAGATTAGCAAAGAACAGAACAGTTCAACCAATTACACTGTTGACAATGTTTTGTAAAACCAGCTTTGTCACTGAATAAGTTTTTCTTGCTGTTTAATGTATTGGTTATATAGATGTCTTATATGAGACTATATTACAATAGAAAGCTCAGAAGGTTATGGTTTAGAAACATGGGCTTGAACATCGGCTTTGATTTTAACACAACATGTGACCTTTACAACTAAGTAACTCTGGGTTGGAAGAATCATAGAATAAAAGATAAAATGAAGGCTAGAAGTTCAAATCTTGACTCTACCACTGCTAAGCTGCGTAACTGTAGGCAAGTTACCTGACCTCTGCCAGCATCATTTACATGTTGTGTGGGATTAAATGAAACCATATATGGAAAAATCTAGCCAACATATTCAAATACTGTAGGTTATTTCCATTTCTTTTCTTCTTCATTTGTTAAAAATTAGATAGATGAGAGTCCAGGTTTGTTTTACTTGTAAGAGTTTCTGATTTTGTGATGACACAAAGTTTGGGGTTTGAGGACTGTTTTCTGAAAGTCCTCTAATCACAACCACATCTGTGAAACAGATACGCACAGACTTTATAATTTACTCATACAGAGATCAAATATAGAGAAATAACCAGGTTTAATGGTTCACAAGACACTATTCAGCAACATCCATACATTTACATTTGACCTAAAAGCTCAGTTCTGTAGATTCTGGTTTTCTCTTGTGTAACAGAAGTCACCGGGATCCTTTTCCCAAAAATTAAAATTGGCTTAGAGACTTTGTGCACTGAGAACTCTGTATTCTTGCATACTGCATTATTGCCATTCAACATAAAAAGCACTGGGGAGAGTTCCTCTTTTCCAAATTTTCCATAGTGTTTTCTATTGAGACTTAACTAGCATCATGCACAATTGCACAGGTGCCATGGAAAATAAAGCTAGAAACAAGTAAAGAAAAAAGTAAAATTGATAAATGAAGGAGGAAAGGGAGAAAGAAGTACAAAAATCCTGAGAATGGTATCTTAAAGATTTTGAAAAATCTCCTTGGTGGTTTATCTGCATTTAGAAAGTGTGTGTGTGTGTGTGTGTGTGTGTGTGTATGTCACCACAATGACTGTGCTTTGCCATACGTAGATCAAGACCTGTCTGGTCAAGTGGAGCTGGGAGAGCACAGTTGAGGATGCTAGACAGCAGATGGAGTCTATATTAAGCAGCCCATTTTTCCTCTTCCAAGTCTGATATTCATTATTTTAGATGCTAACAGTTAAAAGTAAAAACTAAGTTTTATCATTATCCCAGATCCTTTTAGTGTTTGGGATTATATGCTTTATGTTCATCTACATGGCCTAGAACAGTACCTAACACAAAACAGATGTTCAATAAAACACGTAAAGAATAAGTAAGTGAAAAACTGAAGAAAAGAAAAAAGATCCAGATGCTAACATGTAATGCTATACTGAGATGGTGCCTGGCAAGAAAACTAACAGAAAGCATAACCATGGTTTTGTATCATGGCCACACTTCTTCTTTCAGCACTCCCACAACTGTCCCTCATAGCCCTCGTTATTTCTAATGCTCAGCAATATATGCTGTGAAACCAAAGCTAATGGCATGGAGAAAAAAAAAAAAAAGGCCAGGCACAGTGGCTCACGCCTGTAATCCCAGCACTTTGGGAGGCCGAGGCGGGTGGATCATGAGGTCAAGAGATCGAGACCATCCTGGTCAACATGGTGAAACCCTGTCTCTACTAAAAATACAAAAAAATTAGCTGGGCACGGTGGCACGTGCTTGTAATCCCAGCTACTCAGGAGGCTGAGGCAGGAGAATTGCCTGAACCCAGGAGGCGGAGGTTGCGGTGAGCTGAGATGGCACCATTGCACTCCAGCCTGGGTAACAAGAGTGAAACTCCGTCTCAAAAAAAAAAAAAAAAAAAAAAAAAAGTGGCAGTTACATTCAGGGGCTTGCAGATATTTGAATGTAAGCTTTCAATTCAGTAGTCATGTGCGTAGAGAGACGCCATCATCTTCATCATCTTACACAGTGAGAGCCAACTAAACACTCATCACCTTGTGACACTTTTAAAGACTTTTTTTCTTCTTTACAGAAATGCCTGGGTTATGTGCTGTTATATTCTTTGCCATTCATGTACTACAAGGGTGATATCCCTACTGGTTCCTCCCATAGCTCTTTCTGGACATGGCCTTGGCCACACTCACTGTGCTGGTAACTTTCTGCACTGTCTACATTCCTTTTGCATATACCCTCCATCAGGATGGGATGATTATTTTATTTTAGCTTTATGACCAACCCCTGGCTCATGACAGGCTATTAGGAAACATTTGGGGCCAAATGAAGGACTGTAGTTTTAATGAAGTTACCCCAATCTCCTGGGGTCTGCAGATTGCTTAACTGTATGCTGAGGATTAAATAATGCTTTGCTGTACAAATTTTTTCCTGTTGACTCTCACTGCATAAGATGATGAAGATGATGGCGTCTCTCTATGCACATGACTACTTATGGGCTGGGTGCAGTGGCTCACACCTGTAATCCCAGCATGTTGAGAGGCTTAGGAGGGTAGATCATGAGGTCAGGAGATCAAGACCATCCTGCCCAACATGGTGAAACCCCGTCTCTACTAAAAATACAAAAATTAGCTGGGTGTGGTGGTGCATGCCTGTAATCCCAGCTACTCAGGAGGTGGAGGGAGGAGAATCACGTGAACCAGGGAGTCAGAGGTTGCAGTGAGCCAAGATCGCACCACTGCATTCCAGCCTGGCGACAGAGTGAGAATCCATCTAGGAAAAAAAAAAAAAGTTAGCAGTTTGTGTGTCACCTTAAATACCAATATAAGAGTTTCATTTGATTGCTTCCATGCATAAAAAATAATTTTAACCAAATGACTATTCCCTCTTCTTAGCTTGTTTATATGGCGCCATTTGTTAGAGTTTTCTCCATGAGAAGACCACCAGACATGTCTACTATGCTTCTCAAAGGAAAATTTCAGAAATGAGTGATGGTGAAGCATGTGGCTGGACTTCTCCCAAGACAGGAGGGATCAGATATTTCCCAGAGGGTGAAGTGTGGAGAGGGACATGACCACAGGGGCAGGTCCTGGTCTTGCAGGGGCTCTCATTACCAAGTGGACATTTGCTAGTGTTAACAATGGAATTTTTTTTTTTTTTTGAGACGGAGTTTCACTCTTGTTACCCAGGCTGGAGTGCAATGGTGCGGTCTCGGCTCACCACAACCTCCGCCTCCTGGGTTCAGGCAATTCTCCTGCCTCAGCCTCCTGAGTAGCTGGGATTACAGGCACGTGCCACCATGCCCAGCTAATATTTTTGTATTTGTATTTTTTAATAGAGACGGGGTTTCACCATGTTGACCAGGTTGGTCTCAATCTCTTGACCTCATGATCCACCCGCTTCAGCCTCCCAAGTGCTGGGATTATAGGCTTGAGACACCGCGCCTGGCCAACAATGGAAATTTACTCCTAAGAAGAAAATCCTGCATGGCAGCTGATTTCTCACACTTCTGTTTGGTTGCTTTTGTGTTCAAACATATTCTCCATCTGCCTTTGCAGTGGCCAAAGGTTCCCTGCCTTCTGCTCTCACATGAAGCCCTTTGCTCATTCTGTCCCCTCTTGGAGGGATCCACACATTCCACCTTCACCAAGCCTGCTCCACCTCAGTCTCCAGGTCTCGGCTTAGATGCCAAGCCCTCCTGGAGCACTTTTCTGACCAGCTCTCCCCCACATCCCTCCTGTAGATGGATGCCCCTTCTCTGAGCACACACAGGACCATACCTCCTCTGTGGGGCCACCCACTTTGATTTCCCATTTGATCAGCTGTGTTCCTTGCTAGACAGTGAGCTACTGAATTTTACCAGTGGATGGATCCCTGGCACAGAGCAGGCAGGTCCTCAGGACAGACTTGCCAGATGAATAAATGAATGACATAATGGAAGACTGCACCCTGGGGTGACACAGGTGCAAGGTAAATAGTCCTACCATTCAAGTCTCACTCTCAAGGCTTCCCTCCTGACCTTCCCCAGGCAATAAGGAGTGAATGCCTAGGGCCAAGGAGCACTGGCCCTGCCTTCCTCAGAGGTTTTGTTATATTCCATTGTAATAATAAGACTGCATCTCCCTCCAGTTCCTTGTGAGCAGGGACTGTGTATTTTACCTCGGTGTTCCCATCTGGCACAGATGGATGGAAGCTGCTCTGCAAATACTTGTGGATTGTAGAAGCCAACAGGGGGCTTTTCTCTCTTCACCTTCTCAGGTTCACAGTACTCCCTCTGCTTTCAAACTGCCATTGGGGTGTTTGTTTTGCCCCAAGATGACCTGAGGTTCCAATCTGCTTCCCTGGATTTATTTGGCTCATTAGCAACAAATTCCAATTAATCTCAATATTGGTGATTTTTATTTCTATCTCATTTGGAGAAACAACAACTCATAAAAACAAAAACAAAAATTACGCAGAGAATGAAGACATATTGGACCATTATCTTGGCAGGCATTTTGTTTATAATTTTTACAATCAATAATAGAATGTCCCTGTTTTACATAATATATATTTATATATATTTTATGTATATATATTTATATATTAGATATCTATATTTCGATAGAAAGAGACATAAAAAAGCCTTTCCAAATGAGGCATGACACGCAACACTTGACACTCTTATTTACAATATAGAGATGTACTTTCTACACAATTATAATAGATGCTCAGAGGCCAGAGAGGGTTTACAAAGACAGCAGAGCACCCCTATAAAAAAGAGGTGCACCATGCAGCTGGACATTTATTGCCATTAGTTCTCACTATGTCCAGACAGCATATTGAAGTTAAAAATGGCATCTGGTTATTGGAAAAGGTGATGATCATCAGATTCATCCTGGCTCCATAACCACGGACGACACAGTCTTTCAAATGACCAGGGAATGACAAACACTGCTGATGAAAACTGGAAATACAACATTAAATGTACTCATCAGAGGGACAGGGCCCATCATTTGGCCAGAAAGGAGAAACTATTACCAACCTATGGTCCTGTACTGAGCACAAGCACTTGCCTGGGTCAGAAAACAAGGTGCTGCAAGACTAGGGATCAAATGTCTCCCAGGTGTCAGAGCAAATACAGCACTCCTCATGAGTAACCAGAGTCTATGCCCAGCTCTGAACCCTGACAAAAATTCCCAGTGGAAAGTGACTAGGGAACTTAGTGAACTCAAATGCATTATGACCAGGATATAACAAGCATTCAGAAAAGACCCACTGAGAAACTCTAAATCCATGTGTGCAAGTGTGCCTTTGCAAACATTCAACTCTCCCCCAGCAACCCTCCCCTGCCCCCCCCTTTTTTTTTAAAGAATCCCACATGTCTACCTACTCTCCTGCAAACTTGCCAATCTGGACTCATTTCCCCTGGTCTGCTTTTAGTTTTCAAAGTCACAGTTACTATAAGAGGATCTAAAATTCTCAGATGAGCTTAATTTACTTGGTTTTGTTACCATGGCATCAGTGACCTAGAGTAATGGCTCAGGTACTGAGAAACCTGGCCCTAGGTGTGCTTCCACACTTCAGAAGAGATTTTTTTTTTTTTTTGCAGAAGCAGGGAGATTTCATCTCCAAAAGATGAGGCTCCTGTCTTATTTAGCCCTACTGTCCAGGTTCATTAATCTATTCCATACAACTAAATGATCCTTTAGGCTTCCTATAGCCTACACAACACACTCAGTCTTTGAGACCTTACCATTAAACATCCTAGTAATTTTCAAAACTCCCTTTGAGTCACTTTCCAATAACAGTTTGTGTTGAATCTTCAGTCTGGATGTTCTCCTCCTATCCGATCTCACTTTTGTCCCTGTCATCTATTGGTTTTTATCAACACAGTGACCTTTCCTAGCCCTTTATTTTCCTAAGGCAAGAAGACATTTCTATTGAAAGATAACCAGCACCCTTCTTAGAGCTCCCCTGAGGTTTTAATCCAGCACTCCTCCATTTAGATGTTTTTCTCCTTCCATGGAGAGGAGAAGCAGCTGGCCATGTTAATGGTTTTGATTTTTTTGCAGTTGAATTGAATGCTAACATAGCATATCTTTGGAAGTATATCAGCAGGAGCTTCATATGTGTGTGCATTCATCTCAGTGCCCCCTTCTGCTAGGTTAGTCTCACTCATGTTCCCTACTACAGACAAAGATGTAAGCAATCACTAAAGTAATTTGTGGATCAGGGCTCTGCATCCAAAGAAAAAGTCTGGGGAAGTAGGTGGAGCAACTATTCATAGTTCAGTATGTTCTTAGAGTCATGTTTTTCTGTAACAAACTTGTATTTAACAATAGTATCGCCTTTATCCCTCTTTACCTTAAGTCACCCTGCTCACTGCTGTTATGAAACAAAACTGGGATTTGTAATGCATTCCTTGCTCTCATTTGGAAAATGTAAAGAGAAAATATGAGTATGGGCATCACATTTTCTTGAATAATTGGTGCATTTGAATCTATTGAGGATTCTATTTACACAAATATGTTCCACTTCTGCACAGAGATTAACCTGAGTTCTGAAATGCTTGTGTGTACTTAATTTAATCAGAAATGATAAAGCTATAAGCTAGTAACATACTGGGCAAGTCTAGTTAAATTGGAGTCATTTCTCAGTGAGCCAGTAGTGGCTAGCAAGGGGAGCTCACCAACTCCCAAGTATTCTGTTTATTCTCTCACATTTTCCTAGAAAGCATCTTGAATGACACTCCAGGCAGCTACACAAATTCACACAGTTTGTTGTCATTTAGTCTGTTTGCTCAGTTTTCCCAAATCTCCAAAACAAAAACACCTCTCACATCAGGTTCCACCCCAGCCTCCATCCCTCAGTGCTGTTCCCTTGATCTTCATTCTGAAATGGTGAGGTCTGTAAAAGCAGGTCTTAGTTAAAGCTCTCCACCTATCTCAAGCATTACCCAAGGCCTGCTCCCTCAAAGCCACTACTTGAAGTAGTTGAGTCCTGCCACCAAGAAAAACTTCTCCAGGAAGAGTTCTGAATCCAGCACAGCGATGTGAGCGGCTCGGCCGATCAGGGTATTGGCAGTGTTGGGCAGGGCGTGGAACACGTTGTGTCGGATTAAAGTGCAGTCCTTGGCTTCAACCAGAGGGCCCAGGAGGTTGTTGATCATTTCTGCATAAACTGGCCCTGTAAAGGGGGAAAGAAGGATATGAAGCTGGTGCAGAAGGTAGCAGTGGAATCTAGAGAACATTGCTGCATATGTGTCAAAATTCTATTCCTGGGCAGACTTTCTATGTAGCAGTTTCCAGCCTCCTCCTAATGTTAGTGAAATAAATATGAAATAAAATCAAAGTTCTCTTCGTCTAGTCAGATTACAATAGCCATAAGTCAGAAGGGGATTCTGTACAGTGGCCGTGTGGAGCCTTGCACCAGAAGCTAGGATGGTGATGTCTGTGTTTCTCAATAATAGCTGTGCCTCCCAGTGGGGAAGCGGAGACAGAGGCGTACACCAGAGAGGACCCTCAGGGTTTCAAGTTCTATTTCAGGGTACCTTGGGGGTTGGAGACACAGCTCAACAGAGAAGTGGAAGCAGGCATCCCCGGATGTCATACATAATGCAAGCTATGTGGCATTTCACCAGGCTCCTCTGATTCCACAGTAAGAGAATGCAGTTTTCTTTATGTTGGTTTGTTTTTGTTTTTACAATTGTTAGTCTGAATGGACTGTTTCTATCTGAAAGTGACTCCATCGCAATTTTTCGTCAGGCCACGGGGGTCTTGGAGCCATGCTGCGCAACTGAATTGCTGAGCAACAGACACATTAGCACACCTGGATCTGCGACCCAGGATTCATGCCTCCTAGCTCTGTGTTCTTCTTTTCTGAAGAAACTGTTTATGACAACTTTTTGTCATTGAGAGACACCTTCTGGAATGATCCTGAAAGCTAGGATATTTTACTTTTGACAAACTGTGGAGACAGTAATTGGAAGTTGTAAGTGTGATAAGCCTCTGGGTACCCACTCCAACAGCCAGGTCTGTTTTATAAAGCCAGTAGAGGAGCCACTCTGGATGATGAAAGAGCTTATTCTGAGTTTAACAGTCCACGGCCTCACTCTGGACACTCCCCCATGCCACATGAAGGGACTCACACTGTTTTCCTTTGTCCTCCACTTATCAGCAGGGGAGAGTACTTAGAAGTCTGCTTTCCCAGACTGGGATGGACAGCTGGACTCCCCATCATGGTAGGGGTGTGTATTTGGGGTTCTTTTCTTTTCCCCCTCTTCTTAGGGTCTTGGTAGGAGTTTTGAGGTAAAAGGAATTGAAATGTGAAATTGAAATAATTAGGGATTTGGTTGTAGCCATGTCAATTCGGCTGAAAAGAATTTGGGGTTAAAACAAACGGTATGGTCCTTCCCAAGAGCCCATTGATGTTTTAGAGTAGCGATCATTACAATAGGCACTCATGTGATGTGAGGTTATACCACAAACATTTTATGCACGAACTATTCTTTACGAGGGAAAATTCAAGTCAGTCAAAATTCAGCATCAAAGGAATAGTTAAGTAAACCATGGTTTGTGGGCTAAACAATCCTGTGCTCCTTTAAAATAATGTTTATGAATGTGGGCGCCAAGATGGCCGAGAGAAGCCAGTGCCAGAAAGCAGCTCCCAGCTAATGAGACGCAGAGGGCTGGACTTCACGGTTCTAAACGAGGTTTGGGGTTCTCTTCTGTGGGACTGACAGGGCACTGGAACTGGGCCCAGGGAAGGAGCCGCGGGGGTGGGGGTGAGGGGTGTGGAGCGAATCCAGACGGGAGGGGCGTGTCCCCACCTGAAAAGTGCAGCCGGCTCAGAGGCTTGGGGGACTTAACCCTTTGGTGCTCCGTTTCAGATCCTGTGGTTGCCTCATCCCTCCTGTAGCCCACAGTCCACAGGGGCCCTGCCAGGTGGTGGGGGCCCTGGGTAGTTGATGTAAATCTGTTACCTCCCGGCGCGGGCAGGTTGCTGCAGGAACCCGGGCGGAGTTTGGACTAAGCCAGCGGGACGGACCGTCCCACAGAGGGAGGCAGAGTTGAAAACAGGGAAACAGACCATAAGGCCTGGCAGGTCCCACCTCCACAGAACTCACACTGAAGCTCGCTAGAGAGCTCGGCAGCAAATACATCAGCTTGACCCCAACCAGGAAGCTCCAGCTCTGGGAGAGCCGCCATGGGGAAGGCGGGGCCATCTCACCTGCAAACAAACCCCCAGGGAAGGACCACCCACCCAGCAACCTGACTGAACCCGGGAGAGCCCAGCGACGCCCTCTACAGGCCAAAAAAGGTACAGCTCCAACCTCAACAGAAAAAAAGTCCCCTCAAGACTCCTCCTGAAATCACCAACTTCAAAGATTAAAGGGAGACAAATCCAAGAAGATGGGAAAAGACCAGCGAAAAGGGGATGAAACCACCAAAGAACAGAACACCGCTTCTCCTCCCAGGAATCAAAACTCCTCACCATCAAGGGAACAAAAAAAGGCAGAGAATGAATCTGACAAATCAACAGAAGCAGGCTTCAGAAAATGGGTAATAACAAACTTCTCTGAGTTAAAATACCATGTTCTAACCCAATGCAAAGAAACTAAGAACGTTGAAAAAAGGTTAGACAAAATGCTAACTAGAATAACCAGCTTAGAGAAGAACATAAATGACTTGATGGAGCTGAAAAACACAGCATGAGAACTTCACGAGGCATGCACAAGTTTCAACAGCTGAATCTATCAAGCAGAAGAAAGGATATCAGAGATAGAAGATCAAATCAATGAATAAAACGAGAAGGCAAGATTAGCAAAAAAAGAGTGAAAAGAAATGAACAAAGCCTCCAGGAACTATGGGATTATGTGAAAAAACCTAATCTACACTTGATTGGCATACCTGAATGTGACAGGGAGAATGAATCCAGATTGGAAAACACTCTTCAAGATATTATCTGAGAAAGCTTTCCCAACCTAAGAAGGCAGGCTAATATTCAAGTCCAGGAAATACAGAGAACACCACAAAGATATTCCTCAAGAAGAGCAACTCCAAGGCACATAGTTGTCATATTCACCAGGGTTGAAATGAAGGAAAAAATCCTAAGGGCAGCCAGAGAGAAAGGTCGAGTCACCCACAAAGGGAAGGCCATCAGACTCACAGTGGATCTCTCGGCAGAAACCCTGCAAGCTAGAAGGGAGTGGGGGCCAATATTCAACATCTTTAAAGAAAAGAACTTTTAACCCAGAAATTTCATATCTGGCCAAACTAAGCTTCATAAGTGAAGGAGAAATAAAGTCCTTTATGGACAAGCAATTGCTGAGAGATTTTGTTGCTACAAGACCTGCCTTACAGGAGCTATTGAAGGAAGAACTAAACAGAGAAAGAATAATCAGGACCAGCCACTGAAAACATGTACCAAATGGTAAAGAATAATGATGCGATGAAGGAGCCACATCAATTAATGGGCAAAACAACCAGCCAGCAACAAAATGGCAGGATCAAATTCAGACATAACAATATTAACATTGAATAATTAATGTTATTATTATTAATAACATTAAATGGCCTAAACACCCCAATCAAAAGACACAGATTGGCAAACTGGATAAAAAGTCAAGACCCATCAGTGTGCTGTATTCAGGAGACTCATCTCATATGCAAAAACTCACATAGACTCAAAATAAAGAGATGGAAGAAGATTTACCAAGCAAATGGATAGCAGAAAAAAGCAGGGGTAGCAATCTTAGTCCCTGATAAAATGGACTTTAAGCCAACAAAGATCAAAACAGACAAAGAAGGGCATTATATAATGGTAAAAGGATCAATGCAACAAGAAGAGCTAACTATCCTAAATGTTTATGCATCCGATGCAGGAGCACCAGATACATAAAGCAAATTCTTAAAGACATACAAAGAGACTTAGACTCCTGCACAAAGACTCCTACAAAGAGACTTAGACTCCTGTCAGTGGAGTATTAAAGTGGGAGACTTTAATGCTCCACTGACAATATTGGACAGATCAATGAGACAGAAAGTCAACAAGGATATCTAGGACTTGAACACAGATATGGACAAAGAGGACCTAATAGACATTTACAGGACATTCCACCCCAAATCCACAGAATACACATTATTCTCAGCACCACATTGCACTTACTCCAAAATTGACCACATAATTGGAAGTAAATCACTCCTCAGCAAATGCAAAACAGAAATCATAACAGTCTCTCAGACCACAGTGTAATCAAATTAGAACTCAAGATTTAAAAAAGCACTCAAAACCACACAATCATATGGAAACTGAACAACTTGCTGCTGAATGACCAATGGATAAACAATGAAATGAAGGCAGAAATAAAAATGTTCTTTGAAACCAAAAAGAATGAAGACACAATGTACCAGATCATATGGGACATATTTAAAGTAGTATCTAGAGGGAAATTTATAGCAGTAAATGCCCACATGAGAAACAAGGAAAGATCTAAAATCGACACCCTATCATCAAAATTGAAAGAACTGGAGGAGCAAGATCAAAAAAACTCAAAAGCAAGCAGAGATTAGAAATAACTAAGATCAGAGCAGAACTGAAGGAGATAGAGACACAAAAAACCCTTCAAAAAATCAATAAATCCAGGAGCTGGTTTTTTGAAATGATGAACAAAATAGACAGACTGCTAGCTAGACTAAGGAAAAAGAAAAGAGAGAAGAATCGAATTGATGCAATAAAAAACGATAAAGGAGAGATCACCACTGATTCCTTGGAGATACAAACAACCATCAGAGATTACTACAAACAACTCTATGCACATAAACCAATAAATCTGGAAGAAATGGATAAATTCCTGGACACTTACACACTCCTAAGACTAAGCCAAGAAGAAGCTGAAACCCTGAATAGACCAATAAGAAGGTCTGAAGTTCAGGCAGCAATTAATAGCCTACTGACCAAGAAAAGTCCAGGTCCAGACAGGTTCACAGCTGAATTCTACCAGACATACAAAGAGGAGCTGGTACCATGCCTGTTGAAACTATTCCAAACAATGCAAAAACAGGGAATCCTGCCTAACTCTACAAGACCAACATCATCTTGATACCAAAATCTGGCAGAGACACAACTAAAAAAGAAAACTACAGGCCAATATCCAGGATGAACACTGATGCAAAAATCTTCAATAAAATACTGGCAAACAGAATCTATTAGCACATCAAAGAGTATATCCACCATGATCAAGCAGGCTTCATACCTGGGATGCAAGGCTGGTTCAACACACACAAATCTATAAATGTAATTCACCACATAAACAGAACCAAAGACAAAAACCACGTGATTATCTCAATAGAAACAGAGAAGGCCTTTGACAAAATTCAACAGCCCTTTATGCTAAAAACTCTCAATAAACTATGTATTGATGGAATGTATCTCAAAACATTAATAGCTATTTATGACAAACCAACAGGCAATATCATACTGAATGGGCAAAAATTAGAAGCATTCCCTTTAAAAACTGGCACAAGGATGCCCTCTCTCATCACTCCTATTCAATATAGTATTGGAATTTCTAGCCAGAGCAATTAGGCAAGAAAAAGAAGTAAAGGGCATTCAATTAGGAGAAGAAGTCAAATTGTCCCTATTTGCAGATGACATGATCATATATTTAGAAGACCCCATTGTCTCAGCCCAAAACCTCCTTAAGCTGTTAAGCAACTTTAGCAAAGTCTCAGGATACAAAATCAATGTGCAGAAATCACAAGCATTCCTATACACCAATAACAGACAAACAGAGAGCCAAATCATGAGCACATACAATTTACAATTGTATGTAAACTCCCATTTACAATTGCTACAATGAAAATCAAACGCCTAGGAATACAAGTAACAAAGGAGGTAAAGGATCTCTTCAAGGGGAACTACAAACCACTGATCAAGGAAATAAGAGAGGATACAAACAGATGCAAAAACATTCCATGCTCATGGTTAGGAAGAATCAATATTGTGAAAATGGCCATACTGCCCAAAGTAATTTATAGATTCAATGCTGTCCCCATCAAGCTACCATTGACCTTCTTCACAGAACTGGAAAAAACCACTTTCGACTACATAGGGAACCAAAAGAGAGCCCATGTAGCCAAGACAATCCTAAGCAAAAAGAACAAAGTTGCAGGCATCACACTACCTGACTTCAAACTATAGTACAAGGCTACAGTAATCAACACAGCATGGTACTGGTACCAAAACAGAGATATAGACCAATGGGACAGAACAGAGGCCTTGGAAGCAATGCCACACATCTACAACCATCTGATCTTTGGCAAACTGGACAAAAACAAGCAATGGGGAAAGGATTCCCTGTTTAATAAACGGTGTTGGGAAAACTGGCTAGCCATATGCAGGAAGCTGAAACTGGACGCCTTCCTTACACCTTATACAAAATTAACTCCAGATAGGTTAAAGATTTAAACATAAGAACTAACATCATAAAAACTCTAGAAGAAAACCTAGGCAACACCATTCAGGACATTGGCACAGGCAAGGACTTCATGACTAAAACACCAAAAGCAATGGCAACAAATGCCAAAATAGACAAATGGGACCTAATTAAACTTAAGAGCTTCTGCAGAGCAAAAGAAACAATCATTAGAGTAAACCAGCAACCAACAGAATGAGAAAAACTTTTTGCAATCTACCCATCAGACAAAGGACTAATATTCAGAATCTACAAAGAACTAAAGCAGATTTACAGGAAAAAAAAAACAAAGGAACCCATTCAAAAGTAGGCAAAGGACAGACACTTTTCAAAAGAAGACAAATATACGGCCAACAAACATGAAAAAATGCTCATCACTGGTCATTAGAGAATTGAAAATCAAAGCCACATTCAGATACCATCTCACGCCAGTTAGAATGGTGATCATTAAAAAATCTGGAGACAACAGATGCTGAAGAGGATGTGGAGAAATAGAAACACTTTTACACTGTTGGTGGGAGTGTAAATTAGTTCAATCATTGTGGAAGACAGTGTGGCAATTCCTCAAGGACCTAGAAATAGAAATTCCATTTGACCCAGCAATCCCATTACTGGGTATATACCCAAAGGACTATAAATTGTTCTATCATAAAGACACATGAACATGTATGTTCACTGTGGTGCTTTTTATGATAGCAAAGACCTGGAACCAACCCAAATGCCCATTGGTGATATGCTGGACAAAAAAAAAAATGTGGCACATATACACCATGGAATACTATGCAGCCATAAAAAATGATGAGTTCATGTCATCTGTAGAGACATGGATGAAACTAGAAACCATCATTCTCAGAAAACTGACACAAGAACAGAAATCCAAACACCACATTTTCACTTATAGGTGGTTGATGAACAATGAGAACACTTGGGCACAGGGAAGGGAATGACACTCACAGGGCTAGGTAGGGGTGTGGATGGGAGGGGAGGGGGGCAGAGTGGGGAGAGGTGGGGAAGAGGGGGAGGGATAACACCTGGAGAAATGCCTGATGTAGGCAACGGTGGGGGAGGGATGGAGACAGCAAACCATATGTCATGTATGTACCTATGCAACAATCCTGCAGGATACAGGACATGCACATGTACCCCAGAGCCCAAATACAATTAAAAAATAAAAATAAAAAATAAAATAATGTTTATGATTATGTAACAATACTTTTTAAATGATGTATGTGAATATTATGTAACAACATGAATAATAAATAAATGTTGCCAATAAATGGAAATATAAGCATCTTATTGTTACACTAATACCATAATTTGTTTAAATTGTATATGCAATAAAAGTCAAAGGTCATTTATTTAAAAAAAAAAAGTCACTCAAAATGTAGTGACGACTCAACCAGATCATTTTCTGCTGAGATCTTGATTGGTTTACTAAGCCCTGGAAGCAATGGTTGGTATATGTGTCTAAATATATAGAGCAAACTTTTGTGTTTTTTTTTTTTTCTCAAATACAGCACTGTTTTAAAATTGATGGACTTAGGGGACAGGAGCAAATTATCTACATGACAATGTAGAGAATAAATTGGAAGGTTATGTGAAGCCAGAGAAGGATGGGAGGTATTTTATTTCAGAATTTTTGAAAAATAAAAATATTGGTACTTCTTCCAGAAAAAAACGTGCTAATCACATATAAACTAAACTTCATATCAAGTCTTCCAATATTTTTAATTCACCAAGTAAGTCACATTCTTTGATCACATGTAAAAATGTAACAGAAAATATGAATTTAACAAAAGAGAGGGCTATTGTTTCTTAAGATGACTAACAGGATCATTAATCAACTTAAGTCATATATTAATATCCTTTTAGGGGGTGTGGCTATGTTTCAATAAAACTTTATTTAAAAAATAAGAGGTGGGTTGAATTCGGCGTGTGGATCATAGTTGTTGAACTCTATTCTTTAGCTTTACCAAGGTCAAAATGTAAACAAAAATACTTCTCTATGTCAGGAGATAAGAAAAGGCAAGGAAAATTAGCAAATCCCTGCACAAAGAAACAGTTTAACTGTCTATTGACAATGGCTGTGTTTAGTCAAGTCTGAACTTAAAACCAAATAATTGATTCTTCACTGTCACAGATCTTAGCATATAATGGTGTCCCATGGGCAATTAGAAAATATTTTAAAATGGATAAAAAATATATATGAAAAAGCCTCAGTATTTAAAAATTCAGGCTGAAAAATTAAAAGCAAATATCTTTAAGTTAATATTTAATCTGAGAGACAGTAGAGAGAGATAGGCAGGTACTGATATACTCTAACATTACAGCTGTGGCTGTTATTAATATTTTCGAAAAGAATTTGGCAAAAAAACTTTAACAGTGATTCATTAATATTTTCCTCCAATAATACCACTACCAGCAATCGATTTTAATGAAATACCATAGATTCATTAGAAATTTACACATGCAAATCTTTCATCACACAATAACTAAAAAGAAAACCTTCCCGAAGCAAACTATATGTGCAGTAACTGAGAAGTTATTAAATAATAGTACATGCATAAGTATAGTTTATAATTATTAAAATGTGTTTATATTTATGATATTTTTGTTAACATGGACAAATAAACGTATTACTCTAAATCAAATCATGACATAAAATTATGACTTTTATCATGAACACACATGAAGAGACTAGAAGAAAACCATGAAAAGTAAGTGGTGGTAGAGGTGGAGCTAGAAAGGATCATAAATTGTTTCAATGAGTTTGACGTTTTCAAATATTCTATAATGTTTTTAATCAGGAAAATGTACCATTTTGGAATATGGCCCGTGTCACTTTTTATGACATATACCAGGTGGTACAAAGCACAATGCTATTTTATGTATCAAAACTAATTTTTAAATATTTTTTCATCAGAATTCGTGTTGGATTTTCTAGATACCAGGAAAATTTGGAATAGACCCATCTATAAATTAGCACCAAATCTTTGAACCTTCGGTCTGCTATTTTTTATAGCACCTTAAAATATAACAAAAATACTATTTACTTAAAAAGTAATCAATATGCCTAATACAGAGATAAACCAATTAGATTGAATTCTGGAAGAGAAAGGGGACATTACTGGACATTGACAGGACATTGATAAGGTCTACAAATTAGGTAATGATATTGTATCAATATTAATTTTCTGGTTTTTATCACAGTACAATGCTTATGTATTGGGCATCACAGTAAAAGGCACACAGGAATGTTTTGTACTGTTGTTGCAACATTTTTTGAGTATAAGATTATTTCAAAATTAAAAGCTAAAAACATGTTTAAAAAAAAACAAGAATTAAACAAATTACCAAAGGAAACCAGGAATGCCTGCCCACATCCGTCTTGATTGTCTGGAAAACTCCTACCTATCCTATAAACCTACTTCATTGTGATTTCCAGGGACCTGACTCTGTCCTGTGCCTCATTCCACTTCTGGGCTGCCTCAATGCCTCAGGCATTATTTTATTTTTTGACTTATCACATTTTACTCTTATTGCTATTACTTGTCGAGGCTCCAACTAGACAATGTACCCCTAGAGGGCAGGGCCTGTCTCATTGAATTCTCCATCCCACCATCAATTTCAGTGGCTGGCACACCACAGGACTGAACAAAGTCTCATAATCTAATAAGCATGCGACTGTTTATTACACAAAGGGAAAATCTGGGTCAATAACATTGAGATGAGCTGTTTATCCTGTCACTAAGCTAAGATAAATGCAGCACTAAACCTATAGCCCAGGTGTCCCTAATAGGCATAGTCAATTTCATGAGTTTACTTTTGCTTTCAAATCAGAAATTCTCTGAGCAAAAATTAAATGTGGCTTACCTGTGTGTCTGTCTTTGAGGGCAGTTTTACACATTTCGATCCTGGCTGAATGAAATGGCACGTAACGGTCTTGGGGAGAAGCAACCAGCACGACGTTTTTAAAATACTGCAGCCCTGCAACAATGCGCCAGGTGAGTGCTTCCTACCCAGGCAGTTTCGACTTCAGCACCGTCTGGTTTGCGCAAATTTCCAGACTTGTCCCAGAGAGAGCAGAAAATGACAACACACCACACCCTCCTCATGTCATTGCACAAGGACCTTCCGTCCTGAGGTTTCACAACCCACAGCCAAAGGCACAGAGGTATCACGGGGGCCTACGGGAGTCTGAGAGATGAAGTCACTACACTGGGCCTTTGCATTTTTGAAGGGAGATGAAGCCTGTTCTCATCAGCCATGAAAGCTAAGGAGACACACAGAAAGCTACTCTGGACATAGAGAAATAAGCAACAAGGATGTGACTAAAACAGCCTTTTCTGGGATAGAAATATTAAGGAGCCCAGAAGGAAGTCAGTCTGACTATTCTGTTCTTCCTCCACAACCCCAACACTCCCCAAATTCCAGCCTTCACCACCTCCCATGCTTTAGGGAAACAGCCTCAGAACCCACCTCTGTGCTGCCAATCTTGCCTTCTGCAACCTGTCCCCACAATGCAGAGGGACACTTCCAATTAAACATCACATTGTATCCCTCCAAGGCCTCAGAGCCTAGAGTCAACCTCCAGAGCACTGCAGACCACCCAGACACTCTGTCTGGACAGAAGCCATCCTTCTCATTCCCCAGGTCCTGCTGGGTGGGCAGGTGTCGGCTCTTAGCCCTGTGTCCTCCATTGAAGTGGGCCCCCGCATCACAGCTCACGTACTGGGGGCAGTCTACTTCAACAGCTAGCCAATACACGAGTGTGGAGGACAAAGATGTAATGGCCAGCCCCTTGCCCTCCTTCAGGACAGCTCTCCAGGACCACCCTAGATCCTGCACCCCTGATGAATTCTTCAGTGATCACGCTGCAGTCCCACCTCCTTCTGCCAAGTCCTGCCTCCTTCCTCTTCCCCCACAGAAGATAGCTCTGAGAGCTCAGTTCAATACACAGAGACACAAAGTAGGAAAAGAACTCAGCCATGCTTACAGATCAGCCCGTGGCTACACCAGATTCACAGGCCCAGAAGTATTAGCAGAGTCAGTGTTTACAGGACAGTGGAATATTGTGACCAAGAATGGACCCTGGGCCAGGCCGGCTTGCATGGTGGGACTGAGCAGGGCAACCAGTCAGCTGCTCCACTCCCCGACTGGACTTGGGGACCACACAGTGATGATCATGATTACCGCTGTGCTCTGTGGTCATTCCCATGTAGCAGACAGGGCCTTCAACACCTCTATCCACTTCCAGATTCCAGAGAGCGGGTGCAAGTATAATAGCAGGCCTGCCTGACAATGACCCTCATCTCCCACTGCACAGTCAACATCAGCGGAAAATGTTGCACCTGCCTTTTTTTGTAGATGGGCCTGTACCTGGGTGAAGCTGGCACACAGATCTTGGGCCCATGCAATTAGAACATTGAAAAACTGGTACAAAGTGAAAACCACAGTTTCTGGCTACTAAAATGATCTTACTCACACCTCGGCTCAATCTCTCACATGTCACATGGGCAATAGGCAAGAGGAGATGAGTTTCTGGTAGCTGTTGGCCTCCCACTGAGCTGAAGACGTTCTGAGTGCTGGGCCTCCTTACTGTTCCCTTCTGTGAGTGAATCAAGGGAGCATTATAGCTCATTTGTGTCTCGGGAGTTGAATCCCAAGCTCAAACTCATAACTGCAGCAGTGGGGGAAACCACTGACCTGTTTTTTGGCTTAGTTGGTAGAGGAAACATTTGCGCAAATCAGCATTATCCCTGAAGGTCAGCTGCAGTAGAGACCCGGATTTCTTTAGTTTCTGCATGAGCCATAAGCCTAGGAAGACAAAAACAACACAAAAATCAGCAACATAAAACAAAAGGTAGGATGGAATTTTGGTGAGATAAATATTAAACTGTGAATTGTAGTTAATTTGAAAATTAGAGAGAAGTAGGCGTGCTACCCAACAGTTGGGGAGTTAGAGGTAAATCTCTCATGTACTGGGAACAAGGACTTAAATCATCCTGCAAAAAGGGTAACAGGCTTCAGAGTAAGGAACTACTCATACTCTTCAATCCAGTCAATCTCCTTCTGAAAAAGCAGCCTAGGGTGATGATTTTCAATGTAAAAAGTGTGTAAGAATGATCCTTACAGACGCATTTAGCATACTGTGAAGCTGGAATAAACATCTCACTTCAAAACTCATCTGTTGGCCTGGCCTGGTGGCTCATGCCTATAATCCCAGCACTTTGTGAGGTCAAGGCACTTGGATCACCTGAGGTTAGGAGTTCAAAACCAGCCTGGCCAACATGGTGAAACTTTGTCTCTACTAAAAAAAAAAAAAAAAATTAGCCAGGCATGGTGGTGGGTGTCTGTAATCCCAGCTACTCGGGAGGCTGAGCCAGAAGAATCGCTCTAACCTGGGAGGCAGAGGTTTCAGTGAGCTAAGACTGTGCCATTACATTCCAGCCTGGGCAACAAGAGCAAGACTCCATCTCAACAAACAAACAAACAAACAAACAAAAAACTCGTCTGTTTAGCTGTGCTTAGGCAAACACTAACATTGACAAGTGTAAGGATTATGTAACCACAGCAAGCAAATTAATCTGATAGAAACAGGAGGAAACAGGCAAGCTACAGTATGTACATATATTACACTGACTGCTATATCAGTATGTGTGTGCAAATGTAAGTAGAATGAAATATATAAAATTTCTCTGGATATGTTAGATTGGAGAAATTATTGGTAAAGTCTCTCTTTTAAAAAATATTTTATAATATTGCAAAATTACTTTGTAACTGTGGGGGGAAAATGTGGTTTAACAAATTTGTTTCTGTCCAAAGAATGGCTTCCTGGGTTTGGGAGGAGAGACAGGGTGAGAGGGAAGGACTTCCATGTGTTATGTGCCAATGTGTCAGATAACTCCTGTTCACAAGTATGCCCTAAAATAACTTAAAAGCAAACAAATTAAACTGACAAGGTCATGACAAAACAGTGTAAGTGTTGGGAGGGAACAGGGGAAGGTGGCAGAGGTGTGGATGACTGCAAAGGCAAGGAAGCTTATCGGGGTGACCCTAATGCCACATGATGGGTTTGCATCATCAGGGACTACTGAGGTATTTGTTAAGACCATGATTTAATAAATGATTTGTTATTACGTATAAAACTCAATGCCCTCCTTTGGCTTCCACACACAGAACCATGTCACCTCCTCAGCCAAAATCTCATGAATAGGATCTCTAAGGTCTACAGGGTAAGTCTAACATCTTCTCAAGTCATTTGAGGCCTTTCTTTGTCTGGCTCTTGCTGACATATTAGACCTTCCACAGATCTTAGCTAACCTCATTTCCTTTCTGTGTAATCTTCAACAATTCTGTAATACACACCTGCACATATGTACCTACACACCATGTATATGTACACATATGTATATCATATACATGCTTGTACACAGATACATATGTAAATGTAGGAAAAGAACTCTGATCCAGTCAATTTCATATTGACATATACATATGCACATACATATACATATATACACAAGCATGTATATGCTATATGTATGTATACATATATATGGTGTGTAGGTGCATATGCGCATATACACTAACACAGATACAGACACACACACAATCTCCATTACACAAATAGGGAGACTGAGGAGCACAGAGATGAAATGTCAAGGCCAAAGTCTTCCTCAAGTGTCCTGGTCAGGACTTAACCACAGGCTTGTCATGCAGGTGGCATGATTCAGAGTCCTTGTTCTCTTCATCACAACACCATGCCTTGTCAATCTTTTCCAACCAGGACTCCAAGGACATTGCCTTTTTGTGACAGAGATTTGAAGGCAGAAAGGATCCTGGGAAACATCTAGTCTCACCTCACCCAGCCCATGACACAAGGGTCACACCTCTAAGGCCAGGTCTCCTGCCTCCATGGCATCCTTGGAAGAGGCTTCACAGTGACAGGGTTCTGTGGGAAAGAACTTCTGTCCCTGTTTTCACATCCCGGAGGTCCTGGATGAATTCTGAGGAATGATGAGTCCTGGAAGATCCTTACCTGTACTAACCAGGGTGCTGTTGTTGTACAGGGTTCCCAGGTGAGGCCCAGAGAGTGACAGGAACGTGTGGAGTTTGTTGAGGTAATACCGGAACCGAGGCCGTGTGAGGACCGATCGGATGATGATGTTGCCAAGAGAATGGCCAATGAAGCTGTGGAGAGACAGAAAAGGGACCCGTGAGTTTGACAGTGAATGCTGCTGCTGCCCAAGAGTGCAGTGCTGGAAGCATCAGGGGCCAGCGTCCTCCACCTCCCGCTGAATTTAGGGGAACTGGCAAAGAGAATGGGGACTGCCAACTCATCCTCATCAGGTTTCCAAACCCTGGCTGAGAGAAGCCTGAGATGGGGTCTTTGTGAATGGGAGCTTTATGCCCAGTCAGGGAAGAAGTGTAAGCATTTCAACCAGCTTCATGCTGTTAGAGCAGCCTGCTCTTATTCCACCTGGGGGAAGGGAAGGTCCTTCCTGAAAGGCACCTCTCAGCATTAAAATTTCCTCACCATTTATAGGATCAAGTTTCAAGTCCTTATCCTGCTTGGGAGGTCATTTACAGCCTGACTTTGGATGGCCTCACACGCCATTCATTCTCTCCTTCACCCGCTGTGTATATTGAACCACCTGCTCACAGCCCATGCTGTTAGACTGCCTCCTGCAGGCTCTGCTCCAGCCGTCTGCTACTCACAGGCCCACAATTCTCAAGTTAAATACTTATTTATTGAGAGCCTATCGTATGAGAGGCTATACCTCCCCACTTCTACTCATCATGAGCAGAAAACCAGCCAAGAAAAGAAATGAGGGTCAGCCTATGAAACTGCCTTATGTAGCTTGTGTTCTTTGACTCTTTTTTTTAACCTAACCTCTATAGGCTTCATTTGTGGAATAAAGAAGTAATATTTTTATCTCAAGACAAAATGGCATGTGAACCAGGGATTAGCACTACGTCTACATATTTGAATGCACAAAAAATGCAAGCTGCTTACCAGCACTGTAATCACTGAAATATCTGGTACAGTGTGGGAATAAAATCAGCCCTGACTGAAACCTGCCCTTTGGGGTGGGCAACTCATTCTGCTTTTTTACACATCATCTCAGTGCTAGTTCCACTTAATAGATAAGAAAACAGCAGTTTAGAGATTTCGAAACCGTGCAAAAGGTTAGATATCTTTTACATGGTAGAAACAAGATTCAAATTTCTGAGTGTTAAAACAAGAATTCAAACCTAGAAATTTTTGTTTAAAGTCCAATACTCTTTCTACAGAACTACAAAATTTTTATTCTCCCTGACATAAACGATGACATACGAATGTGTACAACAGATCTGGTACTTACTTCTGCTTTAAAAATAATTTCTTAAAAGTCAAAAGTTAGCTTAGCTCAGCGGTATACAGAAGGCATCACATCACACTTTTATACAGCAAACACTCAAAAATGTCCCCCGTCTTCCCCCAGCATTAACTACCTGTGGTTTCCTTTTACCTAATTCGGGATATGGAGAGGTTGTACAACTGAATGTGTTGAATGATTTCATCCAATAACCGATCCGTCATGGTATCAAAATCTGCAAATGTGTCCATCTGGAAGAAGAGAGAGGAACAGGCCACTGGGTATGGCTGTGGTGAAGGCTGGGTTCTGAGCAGAGCCTGTCTTCTACTAAACACGTGGTGCCTACTGGGGGTGTGCCTACCTCTGACGTTAGGGCTACAGGATGAGATGTGACTTCAGGACAAAAGGCCCACAGACTGGGGGTCTAAGGAGGAAACATGGAGATGCTGAGGACTGCTCAGCTGGCGGGGTGGCTAACACTGAAATAGCAAGCATGTGGTGCCAACTGCCACACCCCTGGGATTGCTGCCCCCACTACACAGAGGAAGAAAGAGGCTCTGGGAGAGGAGGCCACCTGTTCACCTCACATGACCCAGGATTCACACCAAGACAGGCGTGACTTGAAAGGCTCTCCCTTTCTGCAGCACAGCCTTTAGAGGATGCAAGGACAAGACCGGAGGGCAGTCAGCTTTGGGAAAAATCGTAAAGCCACCCACATCTTAGGATGGATGGTTGAAGGATCCAGGAGGAATCCAGGAAGGGGTGGAATGCCACACATGTCCTTGAATATTGAAGGGCAGGAACAAGGAAGATGTATTAGATTGGTTTATATATCTCAAGGACTAACTTTTAGAACAATGAATTGGAGTCACAGAGAAATAGATTTGGGACCAATATCCAAAAATGTTTAAAATGTTCCTCATATGTGGAGCAGTCCTATAAAATCACGGGCTGCCAAGAGCTAGGAAAAGTGAACAGAATGTCTCACAAATAACCAGCAGGTGAAGAAAGGAGTATATATGTTGGGGGATAGGGCCTGTGGGAGTCTCTGTCACCTGCCATCCAATGAGCTTTGAGGTGGGAGAGAATAGAGCATACTGCTAAATCTCTTAGATTTCCTGGAGTAAGCAAGCATCATGCGCTTCTCTGCGTATGGGATGTACCTGTTGTTTCCCATCTAAACCTCGGTCACCTTATTTATGAAAGGGGGATTGTGTTGCCACCTCCTTAACGTCATGTTAAAAATTAGGTAAAATTGTTTAAGAGAGAAGCTTTTTTTTCTCCGACTTTTCAGAGCCTATTCCCTCATCTATAAAATATTAATTCAACCTATGCATTATTTAAACAAATGGCTATAATTATAAGGCCTGAGTTGACCATGATGGGCTATGCTTTGGAAATCACAGTAGGTTGAAAAAGCAATATCAGGAACTCCCCAACCAAGGCATTTAAAAGTGTATTAATATATATTGCAAGTGGATCTGCTGATGAGATGACTTTCAAAAAGTAATAACAATAATCATAGTGGAACATAATCAATACCAAGTGGCCCACGCCTGCAATGAAGTGAACCATGGAAAGGTCCAGCTCTAAAGACCTGAGGTTTCCAGGTTGGACCCAGAAGCCATGAAGTCACATCAGAAAGCTGCTGGATGTGCACACGCGGAAGGAAGGATTATTTCCTGACCAGATCTCCTTGCTAACAATTCTTATCTTCCCTGAAAAGAAAACCTCACTAGCACAAATCACAAACACAAAGTTAGCAAGTGCTGCTCACCCACTTCCCTGCTCCCTCCTCTGAATGCCCTGGCCATCCTCTCTTCTTTTTCTTTTTTTGAGACAGGGTCTTGCTCTTTCACCCAGGTTGGAGTGTAGGGGTGCAATCACAGTTCACTTCAGCCTTGACCTCCTTGGGCTCAGGTCATCCTCTCACCTCAGCCTCCCAAGTAGCTGGGAATATAGGCATGTACCATCAAATCAAGCTAATTTTTGTATTGGTTTTTTGTTTTTTCTTTCTTTTGGTAGAGAAAGGGTCTCACTTTGTTGCCCAGGCTGGTTTTAAATTCCTGGGCTAAAGAGATTTGCCTGCCTCGACTTCCCAAAGTGCTGGGATTATAGGTGCGAGCCACTGTGCCTGCCTATCCTTAGGACTGAGTCAGATTTGTACACATATTAAAGTTAGGTGCACACAGGAATTATCTTCCTGGAGATCACATATGCTATCTTCTTCTCTAGGACAGACTGACATGGACCCTGCCTAACTCTCAGAAGCTCTGTTCCCTCTCCTGTGAGGAGATGGTGGTTATCAACCAGTAATAGAACTGCCATGAAGATGAAATGGGGAAACAGGTACAGAGTACTCAGATGCTCCAGAACGTCATTCTCTTCTCTCTCCCTCACATCCGTACCTCTGTGTACCACATGGTGCACAACTTTGCATAGAGCAGGTGCCCAAGTAAAGGCAGCAGAACTGAGTGCCAACAGTGGGGAAGTGAGCCATTACCCAAGTAATTGATGCTTTTACCTGCCACCCATGCTAATGCCTTGTGAGGGCAAAGGCTCCAGTCAACTAATTCACATGTTCACATTTCTTACCCTTTCCTCACCTTCCCAAAATAAAATGGTAAGTCTTTTCTTTCCAACCCATCCAAGCCCCTGGCCAGCATTGCTTTACAAGGTCTCCTCTTATCTGTGTGTGTCCATAAATTATTGTGGCACATTTAGGAGGCTCATAGAAGCAAGCAGGGTTCTTCCAGTTCTGATATTTTTATCATCATACCTGATTCTTTTCAGACATTAGGAAGTCCAGTTTTCCTCCAGGGAGCCCCAGTTCTATGAAGGTCTTTACCAACCGGAGGTCTGCACTGTTCCCTAAAAATGACAGATTGCCCCCACCCCAGTCCCATAATTAGTCATATAAAAAGTTGATACACAAGAGATTTCTTTCTCTCTCCCTCTTCCCCCATTTCTACTGGGTTTTCTCATTTTTTGGTTAAGCAGATAATAAAAACAAGTAAAACAACTAGAAACCCCAGCTTTCCTGCCAACCCTCAGCCCCACACATGCAGTTTGGTCCCTTCTAGCGGCCTCACCTCGAAGGAGTTATCCCTTATCCATAAGCATGTGCCTTGTGAACACCCTGCATGCAGGAACAGTGGGAGGTACACCACCTCCCCTTCTTCCACAGCAAATTCCATTTTGCAAGTGGTTGCTTCTAATGGCTGATGAGGCACAATGTGACCCCTACCAGCCCTGCCTTCAGTTCTTGCTGAAGAAGACTATCCAGTGCTGCTATTTACAGGTAATCTGCAAACCTCTCCCTATATCCAAGTAGGCACAGTTATCTAAGTAGAATAGGACTCTGTTGGGAACAAGAGTCACGGCAGAGCTAACTCCATGGAGGCAGAGCAGTGGCCATGAGGGAAGGGAATGAAGGGTTAAGGATGTACGGCTGTCAATGCACAAAGCACACGGGAAATGCATTCCCACAATAAAAAATCATACAACAGAATCGAGTCTATATGCAAGTATAGTGAGGCGTAAATTTAATGCTGGTCGCAGGGGTTCAATTACATCTTAATACATTTTGTCCTATTTCTTAAAAGTTCCCTGTAGAGTTGAAAGTCAGAAGCTGGTTATCTGGATATATAAATTACCTACCATGTAAATATACCCCACGGGTCATGGTTCCAAAATAGTTAGCAAACTGTGAGTGAAAGTATCATTCTTTATGAAACTACCCAATGATTCAAAGGAGGGTAAAAGTGCCACATGGAATTGGGGGAACTCTAGGTGTTTGGGGTTCTCCCTAATGCTTAAGGATGACTCAGACATGCCCAAATGCCACCTGTGTCAGTGGCCTGTCAGAGCACATGCCAAAACTTGCAGGCTCACAGTCACAAAATGGTTATTTATTTATATATATATATTTTGTTTTTTTGAGACAGAGTCTCACTCTGTTGCCCAGGCTGGAGTGCAGTGGTGTGATCTCTCAGCTCACTGCAACCTCCAGCTCCCGGGTTCAAGTGATTTTCTTGCCTCATCCTCCTGAGTAGCTGGGACTGCAGGTGCCCGCCACCACATCGAGCTAAGTTTTTGTCTTTTTCGTAGAGACCGGGTTTCACCATGTTTGCCAGCATGGTCTCGATCTCCTGACCTAGTGATCTGCCTGCCTTGGCCTCCCAGAGTGCTGGGATTACATGTGTGAGCCACTGCGCCTGGCTAGTCATTTCTTTTTTTAAGGAAATCTGCATTTTGTGTTGTGAAGTTAATTTTTATTCATTCCCTCTCATTTTTTTCAGTAAACTTAGGCTCTTTGGTCCCACTGTTTCTATTGTTTAAAGCTCCCTAATGATTTTCCAGGGCCTGCCTTAGCAAAAAAAAAAAAAAAAAGCTGCAAGGTTTCTATTCAGCATAAAGTGTTCAGTAAGGGGTGGAAACGGCCCTCTCTCCTTCAGCTACTGAGGGAAAGGGAACTTTCTGCAACTAAAATTTCAGAAAATATGATTTAATAAGATGTTATTAATAAACTGAGAACATTTATAAGAATAAAAATCTTGAGTTTTTTGTACAACATGAAGAGCTGTGCAAATACTAATAACTGTTATCAATGTGCTCAACTCTCTGTTAATACAAATAAGCCCTTGGAAATTGAATTTGAACAAGTGGATCCTGAAAATTCTGCAGAGTTTAGACATATGCACCTTGAACTAGAGAAGGGATCTTCCAAAGCACCCTGTGCTTGGTATGCGTTGTGGTTTTCATGACTTATTGCCCAGTTGATAACATAATCCATGGCTCCATTTTCTGATGGTACAAAATGGGTGAAGCTGCTCTGTCCTTATAACATGCCTCATCTTTCCCGTGCATGATGGAAAACAATTGCCTATAGCATGATCAGATTTCTTATTTTAACAGAGATATTGAGAGTCTTGTCTCATTTTACTTTAGTGTCATATATGTGAGAGAAACAGACTGGTCATGCATGACATTGAGCTGATGAGTGAGAAAGTTCTTTTTGTTCCTGCAAGTCCCAGAACCTAGTGAACTCCCTGGTGTGTAAAAGGTATCCTATATGTGGGAGGTAAATAAAAACAGGTGGCAAAATAGTTTGGGCCACTAACCTGAGTTCCTCAAAATGAATACATACACTCATTCCTCTCCATTTCTTCCTTTATTCAGACCATTGTGTAGACTCATGAATTCCATGAATTCATGCATTCAAATTACTGTAATAAATTAATTCCCATAATACATTCATTTCATCCATTAATTCACTCCATTTCCTTTTTTACTTTGTACACTCATTCTATTAATCCTTTTTACCATTTATTTATGTAGTGATTTATTCCATTCCCTCCTTCACTATATTCATTCATTAATGTATTTTATTAACTTAACAGATTTTTTTGTGACACAGAGATATTTTCTTTTTCTTTTCTTTTCTTTTCTTTTTTTTTTTTTTTTTTGAGACAGAGTCTTGCTCTGACGCCAGGCTGGAGTGCAGTAGAGTGATCTCGGCCCACTGTAACCTCCGCCTCCTGGGTTCAGGCAATTCTCCCGCCTCAGCCTCCTGAGTAGCTGGGACCACAGGCACGTGCCACCATGCCCAGCTACTTTTTGTATTTTTTAGTAGAGATGGGGTTTCACCTTGGTCTCAATCTCTTGACCTCAAGATCTGCCCGCCTCAGCCTCCCAAAGTTCTGGGATTACAGACGTGAGCCACCGTGCCCAGCCCGAGCTATTTTCTTTAAGAGCGAGGCCATGCCATTTCCTTGGACTCTTCATAATTACTGTCATTCCACAGTTGCTAATTGAACATTTTGTTGAATGAAGACCTCATTTATTAATTTAAATGCATAAATACTATCAATTGTATATATTAAAGAATTGTGAAGAGAAAACTGGCTTTAGAACTCACCATCCAGACCATGGACACAGACAACCAGGTGAATTCCATCTTCCAAATTTTCTTCTTCTTCCTCTGGTGGGAAATATGGTATATCAGAAGCTAGTACAGTTAAGTCGCTGTACAGAAATCCTTCAATCTTCAGTTCTTTTTTAAATTTTTCTTTGGCCTGATAAAAACTGGAGAATATACTAGTTAATCACAAGCCAAGCTGTGTATTTCATGTTGAACAGGAAATGAGCTGGGCTGGTATGTAGGAGGGCTGAGCACCCACAGGCTAAGTGCCTGCTGAGTGGCAAATGCTGACCTGAGACCCCAGGGGAGAGGCTAGTGACGGAAGCTTTGCTTTCTCTGAACAAGAAGGCAGGAAAGCACTCTATGAAAACTAAAGCCTCTATGGGTTTCGATTCTCCAGATTCTTATGTGATTCCTGCATTGGACAGGAGGAAGAGTGACAAGACACCAAAGATTCTATCCGGCCCCATGTCCCCATGCAATCTTTAAACAGTGAGAGCTTCTTGACTTGATTGACACCCAGGCCCACCATGGCTTGACCTTCCCTGCTTCTCCAGTATCACTCCTTGCATGTCCAGCCTCCACAAAGATCACATTTCTTATAATTTCCTGCATGAACTACATGACTTCGCTTACTTCAATCCCTTGGTGCATGAGGGCCTGTATGCCTGAGATGCCTTTCTCATTTGGCTGTGACGTACTTTTGTTACCTGGCAAGATGATGCTGAAGGGACTGGACTCAGGAGTCAGACTGCCAAGGTCAGAATCTCAACTTTGACACTTAGTATCTCTGTTATTATCTGTTATTAGCCTCAACTTCATCCTCATTGTATCTTACATTTTCTTCTCAGAGCAGGTGTCCACTTCTCTAGGAAGCTTTGCTTGAACACCATCCCTATTCACACTCACTACCCCCAGTCAAATTAGGTGCTTTTCTTTCTGGCTCCACCACGCACACATGAAACATCACATTTACCCAGTCACTGCCCTCATTTCCTTTTCTCATGTGTCTCTCTGTTAGACTGCAGGTACAATAAAAGCCAGGAATTCCTGGCCAGGCAGGCATTGGACAGCATCTGCTATGTCTACTATGTACTCATTGAATTAACAACAAGTACCATATGATAGGTATTTAATATTCTTCAACAAACAAAAGACCTAATGTTTGCCTGCCTGTGGCAATTTCTTTTGGAGACAACACTAACAAGTAACTCTTTAGCATTTTGCAAAAGGGTAAATAAGATGGCATGTTTTGATAAAATGATTCTATTATATACCTAATCAGATAGTTTATAAATGGGGGAGCAATATGAATGTAAACTCTACACGAGGATGAAGAAATGCATTCTGGCATTACAAAGGTAAACTTAAAAGTCACACAATGGTAAAGGGTGCTTAGGGATCAAATCTGATGAAGAACTGTATTCCCCAAAGGCTCTTAAAGAACTCCGCTTTCTAAACGTGCAAAGGTAGAGAAACAATGTTATTCATAAGAGAGTTATGATATTCATAATAAAAATTGAACAAAATTGGCTGCCTGCAGTGGCTCACACCTATAATTCCGGCACTTTGGGAGGCAGAGGCGGGCAGATCACCAGGTCGGGAGATTGAGACCATCCTGGTCAACATGGTGAAATCCCATCTCTACTAAAAATACAAAAATTAGCTGAGCGTGGTGGCACACATCTGAAATCCCAGCTACTCAGGAGGCTGAGGCAGGAGAATCGCTTGAACCCTGGAGGCAGAGGATGCAGTGAGCTGAAATTGTGGAGCTGCACTCCAGCCTGGTGACAGAGTGAGATTCCATTTCCAAAAAAAAAAAAATTGAATGAAATTTAAAGGTTCATTGTAAAGGATTTGGTTAATAAATCATGGTATGTTCATGTAAGAGAATATTGTATAATCATTAAAATGATTTTATAATACAGATTTATAAACATAACAAGATATTTATAAGATGTTATTAATTTAAACATTTACAATTGCATTTGTACAGAATGATCTTATTTTTATATAAAAAGCATAAATAGATATAGATTCACATGGAAAAAATGCAGAAGAATATACATGGTGGTTACATATGGAGGTAGACCTAGTGATCATGTTTACTTCCTTCCAGTATTCTGCATTCTTAATTCCTATGATATGAATTAAATATATATAATATCACGTATTATCTGTACTATGATATATATTACTTTATTTAAATCAGATAATGACACATATCGAAATTTTGAAATAGTATGCATGAAGTGGAGATACATGTAGAAAAATCTAAAAGACTGTTGTGGGAAAGGTAAGCCCATCAGCCAGCTTACCTAAACATCCTTTCCCGCACTTCCTCATCCAGCGTGCTGGAATGGGTAGAAACAACTCCAAAGGATCCCAAAGGCTGATGAGTGATGGGAAACAGGGTCTGTTTGGAGGAGAATCCAGCCCTGGCAGGGGTCTCGTTAGGCACAGATGAGAAAGGGAGACATGTGGCAGTGCAAGACACAGATAAGTTAACAACCTCCACAGCCTTCAGGCTGTCCAGAGTGAAGGTCTCTGCAGAGGTCAGGTGGGACCCTGTGATGGAAGTGCCTGCCTTCAGCTCTTGGTTTTTCAAAACCTGGGAATGAACGGAATGGGTCACAGTGGGGCACACAGGGCCTGCTTTATGTTTAACCTCCGGGAAGGCAGTCACTCCTCTATCAAATGCTGTGTTATCCATAACACAAGGTGAACCACTTTGGCTTCGCTGGCCTGTTGAGTTCAAGTTGGTGGCATCAGCAGCTGATGTATGACTCAATTCCGGCACCTTATGCTGGGAGATACCCTCAGCCTCTGAGATGCCACTGTTAGAAAGAGCCGTCTGACCCATCTTCAAGTCTTTAGGCTTGCCCTTTGGGGTTTCCATTAGTGCTCTATGAAGAGATCTGGTCCTGGGGGTTTCGAGTGCTATGACACGTGGTATTTTTAAATTAAGACCTTTGGTTTCAATACCTGGAGTGTTCTCAGTCCTGCCATCAAGAAGACAGTCTCCTTGAGCTTCAAACTGCTTCCCTTTCCCTTTGGGGCTGTCTTTGTCCCCTGGGCTCTGCTCGTTGTCAGCATCTAAAACTATCTCCACCAGGGGATGGTCCACTCCAGTATCCTGTGTTCCAGAGTCACCGCAAAGTTGAGAGCAAGGTCCAGGGGAACCTTGGCTCCTGCTGTGCACATCTGAAGGTTCAGCAAAACCTCTGTCTTGCTGCTTGGTGTCTATATCCTCAGCGGCCTCCTCTGGGCTACTGATGTGGGGAGCAGATACGGACTTGGTTAACTTAGTGAGTGCCAACTCCCGCTCATCCTCCTCAAAAGGTAAAGAGCTAATAGAGGTAAGAGAAGCCTGGATGCCACTTGGCAGACTCGTGTTACTTTCTGTGTGTCCACCCTCTAGGGAGTTCCGGTGGAGGGCATGTCTTCGAACAAACGGGTGCAAGACTTCCCGATCACTGGGCAACTCCAGGGCCCTGCTTCGGGCCTCTGACCAGGCAACAGAGCTTGGCTCACTCTCGATGCCTGAATCAGATATGATGGATGAAGATCTCTTGATGACCCCGGAGAGCACAGAGAGTTCCTCCTGCTCTTCTGTATGAGAATCCTTTAGGGAGGACCTGACATCTAAGGGCTCCCTCAGGGTAGAACTTAGTGGGTCACAGGGCTCAGAGGGGATGAGCTTCAAGCCTAGCAGCACCATCTTCCCCTCTTGGTCTGCTCCCTTTCCAAGAGTACTTAATTCATGGAGAGCTGTTTTGTCCGATGAGATGGTGTTTGGGTGGCTTCCACCTGCTACCACTTTGCTTAGCCCAGTCCTGTCTAATCCATGCTTATCTCTAGAGCTCCTATTCTCATGCTGAGCATTGAAGGCCACCGGAGGTTCAGCTCTGGAGGGGTTCTTATTGCTAGATTTTATATCAATGTAGGTCAGCACTGGGGCCTGTTCATCCTCTGGGCCTGGACTCCTTCTAGAAGTGTCCACATCTGCCATGGGATATGTCCCAGCATCAGATGTTTGGCTAGTCCAACATTCATCTTCAGGCACACCTGCTTTGCTTTGAAATTCACCAATTGTCATATACACCTGAAAGTCAGAGCACATATCCGTATGATTTTGTGTGGCCGCATTCTCAGCCAGCTCTGGACACCTGGTAACTTCTTCATCAGAATCCACTTGGGATGGTTTTATGGCAGACAAGCCAAGGTCTTCCCTAAAAGATAAATTGCTATTTACCATACAATTATCTTCTTTCTCTTTTAGATTCATTATTGTAGGACTTGTCACTGGAACATCAAAATTAGGATAAACACTCAAGTTATGCCCTACAAAAAAAAGAAAGAAAATTATAGTATAAGAATTTATGTTTACAAGTCATCCAAATGTCTAACTGTATAATAAAGAATTTGGCTTTTTTTCATTCCTAATTCCTAAGAGATACTCTCTAAATTCTTAGAATTTCTCAAATGGTAAGAGTGTCTTTGTTACATGCATCTTGATAGTTTCTGCTAACCAGAGACTCATGACGAATCCCTAAACACTTCATGTTAATAAGTTAATTCAGGATGGAGGATGGCCATGCCGGAAAGACCAGCCACCTGATGAGAGGGTTAAGATGTCAGTCAAGTAATACCAGCCTGATTTCTGGGCAAGAGTAGCCTGGGGATGTATTCTGGTCACAATGAAGCTCCAGTAAAAACTGAATTCTGAGGCTTAGCTGAGTGTCTCTGGTGACGATACATACAGACTGGTGTGCCTGGAGGTTGGTCACTCCCGAGGACACAGACAGTTTATGTGTGAGACTCCTCAGACCTCATCCTATGGATCTCCTTTTTAACTGGATGTTACTTGTATCTATAATAAAAATGTAATTGTATGTATGATGCTTTCCTAAGTTCTGTGAGTCATTCTAACAAATTATTGAACCTGAAGGGGTTAAGGAAACCCACAATTTGTAGCCAGTTGTTCAGAATATGGGTGGCCTGGGAACCCCTGAGCTGGTGTCTGGTATTTAAAGGTCAAGTTCGTCCGGGATTGTGCCCTGGCGAAGTTTGACCTCTGGATAGTTAGTGTTAAAACTGCACGACACAAACAAAACACTTGTCATCCTTTTATCAAAGTACTTATAATAACCCCCACTTGTAAACATTAAAACATTTCTCCATCTTATGCACAATATTTACAGAGTAAAAGAGAGCTTTAGAGCCAGAAAAGCCTGATCTTCGATTCCAACATTGCCATTTACCAGCTGTGAGACCTTGGACAACTGTGGAACTTCAAAAAGCTCTTACCCTATTGGAGGTCACTTCCCTCAACTCTACAATGGAAAGATTCAAAGTAAAGGTAATGCTCTACAGTCATAAATCATAGTAGAGTCATGATACAAGATGATGTTACATTTGGGGAAGGAAGATTTCTACTTTCCTCAGAAAAATACTGCCAAGCTTGAGTTCTATTCGGATAAACTATCCTTTGTGGCATTCAGACCACAGGGAAGCTCCCAGAATCATTGTGATCTTCAAAATCAGATGGTGAGAAGCCAAAGACAATCTTTTTCCTAGTTTTTTCTTAGATAAGCCATTATCTCTCTCAATCTCTTATCTCTTCTTCCCTTCTCTCTCTCTCTCTCTCTCTCTCTCTCTCTCTCTCTCTCTGCCTCTCTCCCTCCCTTTTAAGAATTCGTGACTAGACAAAAACAATAACCTCCCATGTCTGTCTGTACCATGGCTCTCAATAAAGTCATCTGACATGTTATTCAATTTGCATATACACCAAACAAAAAAAAAGAGAACTGGATTATTATTTTCTTTAAATAGTTTGAATCCTCCATGTCATCTTATTAGAAGTTAAATCAATGCAATCACTATTGAATGTGATCATGAAGTAAACCCAGACACTACTTAGAGACTGCAGGAAGCATTCAGATGTGATGCTTTTGAATGAAGTTTATGATGGCAACAAGGACATAATGGATCTCTTCCTTAACAGGACACAGTCTTCGCATCCTGGGAGACTGAACAAATTTCTCTCTCTCTAGGAGACCCTTCCCACAGCCTACAGCAAGTTAGACGTTCTCTAACAAATTCCAAGCCTCCCTTCTACAAACACGCAGTGTGACACATCCTATTGCCATACTGTGATCTTTTTGTGCATCTGTTGTCAACTCTGGAGAGAAGAGTTTGTGTTATATGAATCTCTGCAGCCCCAAAGCTGGCATCATGGCTAGTGCATAGGCAATAAATTGAGAACAGAACAGAAACCCAGCAAAACAAATAGTAGTGTGCTCTTTATTGTTTGCATTGGTTTGAAAAACAGTTGCTTCAATATCATTTCATACCATAAACAGTACTTTGACATATTCTATGTAAAAAATCCCTTTCCTAGGCAGTGGCTTAGGAAGAGGGAAAGTGAGTACTAGTTATAACAGTGAACCAGTCTCCGCCTTTAAGGCATTTGCAAAATATTGGGAAATATACACAGATACAGCTATCTCTTCTGCCAAAATAACATGGACTCTGGCAAAACTATGAATAAAGTAAAAAGATCAGTGGTTGCCAGGCACTGGGGAGAAGGAAGGATGAATATACTGAGCACAGAGGATTTTTAGAGGAGTGAACTCCTGTGTATGATATTATAAGAGTGGATGCATGTCACTCATTATATATCTGCCCAAACCCACAGAATGTGCAACATGAAGAATGATGCAAACTAGGGACTTTGGGTGATGATGATGTGTCAGTGGAGATGCATCTGCCGTAACAAAGGTACCACTCAGGTGGGAGATGTTGATGACGAAGAAGGCTATGTAGGTGTGGTGGCAGGAGGTATGCAGGAAATCTCTGTATCTTCCTCTTTATTTTCCTTCACTGGGAACCTAAAATGTCTCTTAAAAAGTCTTCAAAACAATAAAAGAATGGGACTGCTGGGGAATATGAAATGAGCTTCTTCAGAAAGGAGCAAATGAACCACACCAGGCACAGGGAATGGTGTGGACAAAGGCCTGGGAGGCTGAGTGCACACTCTGCTTGGGTATTGGCTTATTCCCACCTGGATGGAACAAGAGTGAGGTGTTGGGGTATGAAGTCAGACAGGGAGAGAACCCATGCCATAGGTGAACTTGAACGCCTTGTATAAATGAGTCATCTGGTCTTTATATCACAGTTAACAGGTCATCGATTCTTGGAATAAAAAAAAAAATTATCAGATTCATCTCAGACAGTTAAGACAGAAAACAAGGAGCGCAGAAAGTAAGTCAGTTTCCAAAATAGCAGATAATTGGTTTCACTCTTGTAATTATAGAAAAATGAGGGTAGCAAAGGATCTAATTGAAAGAATGGATTTAGAGTCAGATACTAATGAAAAGCGTTAGCTAACATGCATTCAGAATGCCTTTGTGCCAGTTGCTCTTTTAAGAGTTTTAGGGACTGATCAATCCACTGGTCATGGCAATCCTATGGAGGAAAAATTCCAACCCCTTTGCGCAATTTTACACAGTTACTAATTGTTAGGGGGAAGACTCAACACCAGACAATCTGACCAACTCTTCAGGCTTTAGGCAAATCTCCCAGTTGCATTGGGATAGAGAGACATGGCATGAGCATAGGGGGAGCACACACAAAGACAGAATTTGCAGAGTGCCTGACACAGGACACATGCTTAGGCCACGTGATATGGTTTGGCTATGTCCCCACCCCAAATCTTATCTTGAATTGCAGCTCCCATAATTCCCATATGTTGTGGGAAGGAGCTGGTGGGACATAATTGAATCATGGGGGAGGTTTCTCCGATCCATCTGTTCTCATGCTAGTGAGTAAGTCTCACGAGAGTTGATGGCTTTATAAAGGAAAGCCCTTTTGCTTGGTTCTCATTCTCTCTTTGCCTGCGGCCATGTTAAGATGTGCCGTTCAACTCCCACCATGATTGTGAGGCCTCCTCAGCCACATGGAACTGAGAGGCCATTAAACCTCTTTTTCTGTATAAATTACCCAGTTTCGAGTATGTCTTTATCAGCAGCATGAAAACACACTAATACACCATAGTTCTGTCACAGACCATGAACAAATGCTATTATGGGTTTAGTTAGTTGTTTTTTTCCTTTTAGAGACAGTGTGTCACTCTGTCACTCAGGCTGGAGTGCAGTGACAGGAGGCACAGTCATAGCTCACTGTAGCCTCAAACTCCTCGGCTCAAGCGAACCTCCCAGCTTAGCCTCCTGAGAAGCTGGGACTACAGGTGTGAGCCACGGTTCCCAGCAAATGCTGTTATTTTAACATAGAAATGTAAACTTTTTATTTCCCTTTTTCCTTACACTGGAAGAATGGAATGCAAATATTTCTGATAACATCATGGCAAGGCATAAATATTAAGGTAACTGGGTTCTTGAGGAAAGAGAAATTAGTTCTTTATCACTCATGCTTTTGATCTGGGGTTAAAGAATCACCAAAATGCTCTGTAAGTGATGAAGGGCTTCAAGAAAAGCTTCTAGTTTGGAGTGGGGGTACAGATATTTCTGGGAAAGGAGTCTGGGGGATTGAGAAGGCTGAGGTCCAGTGTCCATGGAGAGAAGCCTGGTGGTGAGCTTCTCACCTCTGAGAGTGACTGCCTTTGTTCTTCTAGGAAGATGAATGTATCTGGCACACCAGAGTCCTAGCCTCAAGCTTAACACAGAAGCTGCAAGGAGAGGCTGGTCCTAAAATGTGACATTGTAAAAGGAATATATCCTGGACCCCCAAAATCACTAAGCTAAAGGGAAAAGCCAAGCTTGGAACTGCTTCAGGTAAACCTGCCTCCCATTCAGAAGTCACCCCTCTGCTCACTGAGATAAATGCATATCTGATTACCTCTTTTGGAGGGGCTAATCAGAAACTCAAAAGAATGCAACCCTCTGTCTCTTATCTGCCTATGACCTGGAAGCCCCCTCCCTGCTTCCAATTGTCTGCCTTTCCTGACTGAACCGATGTTCATCTTATACATATCTTGACTGATATCTCACATCTCCCTAAAATGCATGAAACCAAACCGTGTTCTGACCACCTTGGGCATATGCGATCAGGACCTCCTGAGGCTGTCACAGGCACATGTCCTCGACCTTGGTAAAATAAACTTTCTAAATTAACCGAGACATAGCTCAGATTTTTGGGGCTTACAACATAAATATGGATAACCAAAGGCTTAGAGGAAACTGCATGTTTGGACAAACAAAGACCTGGAACCAACCTGAATGCCCATCAATTATAGACTGGACCAAAAAATGTAGCACATACACACCATGGAATACTATGAAGCCACAAAAAACAATGAGTTTGTGTCCTTTGCAGGGACGTGGATGAATCTGGAAACCATCATTCTCAGAAAACTGACACAAGAACAGAAAATCAAACACTGCATGTTCTCACTCATAGGCAGGTGTTGAATGATGAGAACACATGGACACAGGGAGGGAGCATCACACTGGCATCTTTTGGGGGAGGCCAAGGTAGGGACAGCAGTGGGGTGGGGAGGTCGGGGAGGGATAACATGGGGAGAAATGCCTGATGTAGGTGATGGGGGGGTGGAAGCAGCAAACCACATTGCCATATGTATACCTATGCAATAATTCTGCCTAATCTGCACATGTACCCCAGAATCTAAAGTACAATTAAATAAAATGTAAGTTAAAAAAAATAGAGATATGTGATATAATTGCACCTGCGAGTTGAGGACCTGAGATTTATATTCACAAGAACATAAGTTAATATGTGAAGAAATAAAAGCCTGAAAGACAATCTGCAACCAAACCTAATAATGATAACACTAGAGGTTCAGACAGTGAGTGATAAATTTCTCCTCCAACAGTTCAGATTCTCTGTAGTTAAATCATAACTCTAATGAAGATGCACTAACCTATAAATATACATGCATACCTACATATGCATACATACACATACATATATATGCAAACACACATATGGACATGCACACACACACACCCCACAGAAGAAAAAGTCTGTGTCATGTTTCAAACTTGTTTCCACCAGCTGTTTTTAGACTGTCTCTGGCCTGTACTCTTTGTAACTGCTATACACTGTGTGGACACTAGATGTCAGGGCATAACTGAGAACCAAATAACCCTATGTTTGCAAGGTTGCACTGCCCTTGGAAGTCACCTGGATTTTTTAAATATTCTACAAGTCTCAGGTTGCAGAATCTTTGAAATTTAGCCATTTTAAAGCATTGCTTAAATGATGGGCACCTAAACATAATGATTTAAAACTCCTTGCACAGACAGCAAGACAGAGCATGGACTTTGAAATCAGACTGAGCTGGCTTTGAATGTTGCCTTTAATAAGGCTTGTGATCTTTAATAAATTCTTTTACTTAGTGCCTCAGATTTTCTCTGTGGCATAGAGCTTGTGAGATTGTTTATAGGATTAAAGAGATAAAGCACCTAAAACCTCCAGCATAGGGCCTGATGTTTTTCTGATCCTTGAAGGGAGCAGGGGACTAATTAGGTTGCTGAGTTTCCAGGAGCAGGGCCGTGGGCCAGGACAAGAAACGAACCTTGACCTCATGCCCAGGGCACTCCCTTGACCTCTCAGTCCACTAACAAACTCTGTGTGACATCAGCAAAACAGATTGCACTCTGAATACGTACACAAACATGTTATCTTTTCTTCCTGAAATGAATCATTCATCTATTAATCTATATAGAGTAAGTCCTCATTTAACATCATTAATAGGTTGCTGGAATCATTGACCTATAACACGATTAAAAGGATGCATAATAGAATCAGTTTTAACTATAAGTTAATTGCTATAAACAAGAGTTAAGTTCCTATGGCATACTTCTGATCCCGAAAACACCAATAAACTTCTAAATAAAGACCTAAAACACTTCTAATATTTAACTCTGAAGTAAATCTGAGTTATGCATACATTTAAAAATAATTAATAAAAACAAATAGGCCAGGCATGGTGGCTCACGCCTATAATCCCAGCACTTTGGTAGGCTGAGACAGCTGGATCACTTGAGGTCAGGAGTTCGAGACCAGCCTGACCAACATGGAGAAACTCCGTCTCTACTAAAAATACAAAATTAGCCAGGCATGGTGGCACATGCCTGTAATCTCAGCTATTCAGAAGGCTGAGGCAGGAGGATCACTTGAAGTCGGGAGGCAAAGGTTTCGGTGACCCGAGATCACACCATTGCACTCCAGCCTGAGCAATAGAGAAAGACTCTATCATAATAATGATTTGCTGAGTATTTGGCGACTCAATGAGTGACAGCAGTTGCAGCAGTGGTGGGTGAGATCAAAGAATGTGTCTGCAAAGTGAAATTGTAAGGAGCACCTCCTGCCAACCTATACAGTTCACAATCAATCAGAAATATGGTAGCTCACTGAGTGCTTCCATACTTTGTCCTTTCCTGGTGGCTCAGGAAAACAGATCAGCCTGGACAAGACACCACCTCATTGCAGGACTCAGCTCTGGACAAGACTCCATCCCATCTCAGGGCGCACTCACACACACCCACACTCACTCAGACCACTATGATGTATACACACCAATTCACCTAATGGGCAAAGCTGTAGAGTATGCGGGGAATTGAAATACATGGAGAAAAAACACCCAGGCAGACAAGGGGAGAATGTGTCAACTCCACACTGACAGTGGCCCAGATGGCCCAATGCCTTCAAAGTTCACCTGGAAATGGCATTTATTTGAATGGCACATTTGAGACAAGAAAGGATCTTCATCTGACTCTCATGCCACTCTGGTGTGGGAGTGGGCAGGCTGTGGTTCCTATTTTGCAGGTGAAAATACTGAAGCATTACATATAATTCCACTTCAAAAGGAGTCAAGGAGTAAGCTTTTCACTGTTATTTTGTTAGATCTGTTTGTCGATTTCACGGAAATAAAGTCGTTTCAAACCATTACCTTGTTTCCTCTCTACAAACTGACAAAATCCTTCATTAATTTGGTCTCCCTTCTGCTGGGACATAAACAAACCAGGCCACTGTTGGAAACCCACTGGACAGTATTATTCCAGAGTCTTTCCAACACACAACAGACAAACCTGTCGCAGGGCAGTCCACATATCTGTCCTCAAAGATGACCGGCAGGGTGTTCCAATCGCCGTCAATGTCCAGGCACTCTGCGGGCAGCGGGGGCATGCTGGTGAGGTACTCCGAGTTCCGGATGTCCAGGGACAGCTGGCTGTGAGTCTGTATCCTGGGGAGCACATGGCAGGGTGAACATCGAGGGAAAAGGCAAAGGGTTTCAAACTGTTGCCCCCTCTTCCTAATCCCAGAAAAACACTAGGAAAATTCTCAGCCAACTCTGCCCCTCACTCTCCCTTTCTTCCACCCACCTACTCAGCCCCCAGAGCAGTAGACTGCTTTGCTTTAAAACTGGCTATGGCATTGAGGTTAGAGAACGTGGACTGAAGGATTAGTGTAAACATGAGGGTATTTATCATAGACCATTTTAGTGGAATATAATAAATACATTCGTGGAAAGCAAGCTGAGTTTTTAAATGACCAGAAATCTTATTTTTGGGTAAAAAGTGTGAATCTACATATCCTTTACTCTTGTTTTTACTTTTTAGACCTCTTACGATCTGGTCATATTTTGGCATATTTGAATTAAAACCTCACAGAGTCTGTGGCCTTTGGAGAAGACTTGAGCTTGCAGAGCCAGTTTCTGCCTATCACTCTTGTTCGAGCAGCCAGCCCACTTCTTACTCTCTAGCCTTGTAAACCAGCTGCCTGTAGAAGAGCCTCACAGCTGTGAAATGCTGCACAGACTCAAAGCAGCTTCTCAAACCCAGCATCCTCAGTAACAGATGCAATGAAGATAAAACTATGGACATATACAATACTTATGTATATATATTTCATATAATATACATACATACTGAATTCACATATTAACTATGATTTCCTGCACATATCCATAATATTCATATTAAATATGTATGTTTTGTTTCCTTCTCATGTTTCAATTGGATCTTCACCCACCGAAATAGAGGAAGTTATTTTTTCTTCCTCAAAGCCCTGAACGCTACTACAGCTTCATAACTCTGTGAATTTTCAGAATATTTAACTCTTTAAATATCCTTCTCAGTATATTTAACTCTTTCAATATTCTTATCTGGGTTTTTAAATGGAATTTTGTTGCAGTCAATTCTGCACTTTTTACCACCCTCTGAATCTGAAACTTCTGGTCCAGTTTTTTTATTTATTAGAAAATATGTTGAACACCAGTGGATGTAGGATGGTGTGCACAGACTAGGAAGTATACCTAGAGGATTGCAGCTTGGTTTTAGGTCTAACAGCTAACAGTCATGGGAAAAAAAAGTGATTAAGCAAATAATTGCAATATAGCGGGACAGGTATGGGAGAGTTAGGTCTAAGTTATGTTATGCAGGCTGTGATCTAGGAAAATGCAGCTTCTTGCGCATAGGACTATCATGAATGTGACCAAGTACCTAAAACAGTGTGTTGAAAACAGACTGAAAATGCTAAAGAGTACCTAGGAATCAGTGCCTCTCTCTGATTGGAGGAATCTGAAGGATCTGGCTCTAGACCAACGTCCTGTGCATGACCTCTTAGCTCAACCACAGGCAAGTGCAAGGTTTTGCTAGGCAGGCTTCCTGGGAGAAGCTTCCCTGGCCTCTTTAAACCGGATGCATGGCCAGTGCGAAGCGGCTGTCTAGAGGAACTTGCAGGATAGTTGTGTCATGCTAGATATAACTATGACACTCTCACTGTCTTTATTTGAAGATTAAATATGGTTTAAGAAATGCAAATGGGGGCCAAGGTGACAAGGGGTGGATTTGTGATGGTTGATTTTGAATGTCACCTTGACTGGATTATGTGTTCCCCATAGAGCTGGTAAAGCACGAAACATTCTCCAACATTGCAGGGATTATTCTCAATGCTTCTGCTAAAAGGGAAACCCAGGTGGTTTGGCATGGATTAGAATGACTGGGCTGCTCCAGGTGTGTCTGTGAGGGTGTCTCCAGAGGAGACTGGTGTGCAAATTGTGAGACTGAGTGGGGAAGATCTACCCTTAATGTGGGTGGCACCACTCAATGAGCTGGGTCCTGGATGGAACAAAAAGCAGAGGAAAGGTAAATTCATCTCTCACGCTCTCTTGGATCTGGAATGTTCTTTTCCTGCTGTCAGAACTCTAGATTTTCTAGCTCTGGGACTCCAGGACTCCCAACAGCCCCCACCCCCTGCACCCACTGGACTCCAGGGGCTCCCAGCACCATCAGCTTCCCTGGTTCTGAGGAATTCAAGCCTGGCCTGAGCCATGCTACCAGCTCCCCTGTCCTCCAGCTGACAGAAGGCCCATCGTGGGATTTCTTGGTCTCCACAATAAAGTAAGTCAATTGTCCTAATATATTCCTTCTCACTTTTCTCACTCGCCACATATATCGTATGGGTTTTGTCTCTCTGGAGAACACTGACAAAAACAGATCCCGGTAACAGAAATTAGCAGGTGATAACTGACTGAAGCAAGTCAGGGAGAAATGATCCAGGCAGGGATACTCTCTCCTCCAGGGCAAAGATCACAGTTAGGAAACACCACAATCCACCCGACTCTGCCCATCCAAAGGCAACTGTGATGTCCACTTACCCTGCTCTGTGTTTTGACAATGGCTGTCACCTTCTATCATACTGCATAACTCACTGATTCACAGTGCTAAGTGGCCAGCACCTGTCTTCTGACACATGCTGTCTTGCTCACTGATGTGATGTATCCCAAGTGCCTTAGGCAATGCCTCCTCTATAGTGAACAGTATTTTGACTAAAAGTACTTGTTACATGAATGCAATGAATCAACATGGCGTATGCAGGGAACTAGGAAACCCTGCAAGAGCAGTTCAGAGGAGGCGGCAAAGGGAGGCTGGGGCTGCAGGAAGGTCCTGAGCACCTTTTTTGAGTCTAGACTCTATGTGGGCAATGAGGAAACAGTGAAGACCAATAGGCCAGGAAGGGCCACAGCCTCATCTGTGTCTGAGACTCATCATTCTGACCAGGCAGGGAGTCTGTGAGTAAGTAGGTTTGTTTACATGTGTGGTATGTGCAGATGTGTGGACATGGGTGTGGTATGTGTGTGCATACATTTTTCTGGGTGTATATGCATGTGCACATGTGTTTTTAAGGACACGTGTTTATACATGCAGAAGTGTGCATGGGTGTGCATATGGGTGTCGCTGGGTGTGTGCATGGGTGCATATGTGGGAATGTATTGCTGCATGTACAATGCATATTGATGTAATAGTCTTTTATAGGGTTCTGTGGAGAATAAAGAGGGATAGGCTAAGAAAGGTCAATTAAAAGACAACAATACTTGACCAATATTTAAAGGAAAAAACCACGTTCTCTCTGAATTAAGCAAACTAGGGAGAATGTGGAGTTAGAGTTGAGTTTATTATTAGCAAAACTGGGAGTGAATCCTGACTGCTGACCCTCCAAGGCTCTGAATGACCCCCATCCCAGCCATCACTGTCACTCCTCCACCTGCCTCTTCACACAGCCCTCCAGCCCCACTGACGTTCTCCTAGATCTTTGGTGCAGCTTTCAGGTTGCGTCTGGCCTCAGGGCCTTTGCACTGGCCATTACCTCCACCTGTAACGTACTATCCTCTGGGGCTTCTTCCCACCTTCAGAACGTAGTGTCAATGTCACCTGCTCTGAACTCTTCTCCTTTAACACCCTTCTTTAGAGAGCTAATGGTCCTATTCGGTCAAATCAGGAACTTTCTGTTACCCGGTTTTTTAGCCCTCTCTTAAATTTTCTTGGTTATCTGCAAATTTATTTATTGTCTTCTCTGTCCAGTGAGGGCTGAGACCTTGTCTACCTCATATGTTTTTTAAATCACTGTATGGAAAGTCCGCAGATCAGTTCCTGGATATAATGGATGACAAATAATCATGCAGAGGGAGGGAGGAAGGGAAGGAGAAGTGGCCTGAGTAAGTAAACACGTATAAACAACTAGGAGTAGCATTAACTGAATAAGAAATCCTCATTCCTTACCCTCAGGAGGATCCAAATAGGGATCTGAACTCTGCCTTTGCCTTTTCGAACTGTCACCTTCTAATCCCCTCCCTGCGCACTCCTCCCCCATCCCCCATCCCCCCACTGCAGAAGCCACACCAATGGGAAGAGACTAGCCTGGAATGAAGCCTGCATAGGTCAGCCTCGCACACCTGTGTCTGAGTGTGCACGCTCCATGCATGGCCCCTGTCCAGCACATGGTCCCCTCCTCATCCATCTAAATGACACTCTGGGGAGCAGAGTTTGTTTGGAAACCGGTTGTTGGCAGAGTAGGCAGAGACACTTCCATTCTGATCATTCAGGCAGAATCCTTGGGTTTTAGTTAGGTTATTCTGTGTGGCACATAGGGAAAGAGTCTCCTGGAGCATACAGGACCTGGCTCCTCTGTTCTTTTCAACGTCAGGTTTACCTGAGTTCGAGCTTATGCTGAAGGACTGTAATCCTGACTCCAGGAATACAGCATGAAAGCATGAGGACACTTCCGTTTCAGAGGTTCAAAAATCTGCTATTCACTTTATTTCTTCTCATGTGTTCCTTAGGATGATGGCTCAACAGTGCACAGAGAAGCCAAAGCCAGGAGGTTTCGAGTGTGGTCTCTGGGCTCCAGCAGATCCATGTGTGTGTCACTTGCTGGCTGTGTGACTAAACCTCTCTGAGCCCAGGATTCCTCAGTTTCTTCTTCTTTAGAGTGGGGAAAATATTAGTACCTACCTCATTGAGTTAATGTGAACATTAAATGAGCTAAAGTAGGTAAAGCACTCAAGTTTCTGATCAGAGTAATTTCAATAGACTAAGCACCATGAATAAATGCCTATTTATTCACACCAGGTAAAATACCTATTGTGTTCAACCCTGCGGATGTAGCATCTCTTAGAATGAATTCCTTTTCAAAAGTTAAAACTGAAAATTATCAACACAGGAAATGTAAAAGTCGGAGTGCTATCTCATAATTATTGTTATGAAAACGAACACATCAGGATAGGTCTTCTTCCCATCACCCCTTCCACATTCATTCCTCAGCAAACTTTCACCCAGCACCTCCTTGCTGTGGAAAAAGCACTGGCTACACATTGGTAAAACAGAGAAGAGGAACAATAACACATACCCGTGCTGCTGGCCAATTCTAAATCATTTGTGAACACGTCTCAAAAATTATGACCCAAGGCAAGATGGTCTTCATTTCCAAGGCAACCCAGTGCAATCGCATCCATCCCTCGAGAAATGCATGTACTGAAGCAAAAGTTTCAGCCAACACTCCTTCCTCAAACCATCTATTCTACCCTGCCCTGTCCTTTCTTATTCCCTCCTATCCTATCCTATTTCATTTAAGAAGCACTATTCCAAATACACTAAGTTGATTTCCCTGTCCACTAAATGATTGTGATCCACTGTTTGCGAAACACAATTTAATCTGAGCCTGAACAAGATGTGTCTTGACAGATGAGTTTCACCTGTGCCATCTGCATTGCCCCATGTCCATCCTGATTGGGAGTGTGCCGCTGTCTCATGTGTAAGCAGCATGACCTCCCTGGGGTGACGACCTCTCTCCAGCTCTGACCTCCAGGTGTGCAGAACCACATTCATGCATAGGTGCCAGCCCTGCATCACCCTCTTCACTATCTCACGGTTAGCCTCACTTCTCTTCACAGCACTTTGTACCTTTTCTCTAGTAATTTTCTCAGTCTGAAATAAAATTCTCACTCTCTGTTTTTGGCTCTTATTCTTGGTGACCTGGCTGAACATTTACTTTTCCTGAGTAGTTTCCCTCCTATCTTAGTCTATAATTTATGTTTTCTGCTAATGTCTACTCTTCACTGAAAGCTTACAACATTCTCTCATCTCTAAAGTCACTCAGATGATAAACATTACAATCTCCTAGGAATCTAGGGAGCTCCATCTCCCTCCTGAATCAGATCTCCACTCAACCATCACCTTCTCCAGGAGACCTTCTGTGACAATCCCATGAACTAGTACCCTCTGTTCCTCTCACACAGATGTATGTTTCCGGTAACATTTATTACCCCTTAGCATATCATATCTATGTACTTGTACGCCTTCCATTGTCAAAATAAAAGCTCAATGAGAGAGGGGATTTGTCTGACTTATTCACTGTTGAATACCCAACACCCCAAATTGTGACTAACGCATAGTCAACACTAAATACATTATTTATTGAATGAAGGAATCTTCCCTTTACACCTAAAAATAAATTAGATATAAGAGATTCAGTGACTAGTTTGATGTCACAAGCATTACAAGTTACAGAATCAAGATTTCAAATCTTGTATGTAAGATTTGAAATGCCAAGGCCCATCTTCATTTGCTGGTAAAAGAAAAACAAAAGCATTAACCATAATTATCATAGTACACAATCCAAAGTCTTTTTCTGGCCGACAAGCCCCACATAGTTGGGTCCCTGCTGTCCTCTGCCCCGCCTCTTCTACTTTCTCAATCTGTTCTAGCTACACTTGCCTTCTTGCTGCTCTTCAAACACATTGTGCTTCCATATCAGCACTTTTTCAACAACCATTCTGTCTGCTTGAACCATATTCTCGTATGGCATGGCATGGCTTGCTGTAGCTCCAGGCACTCTTCAAATCTCACATCTTCAAAAAGACTTTCTTATCACTTTGGCTAAAACAGACTTTCTCTTCTACTCGTTGCTGGGCACTGGAGCCCATTCACACTGGTTTGCAATAGCATCTCTTCCCCATTCCATATTCAGTAATAGCACACTGTGAAAACATTTGCACAGAAGAAGCCAGCAAACACTACAAAGGCAGTTTGCCCTTTGTCTGTTTTTGCTTTTCCGAAAGTTGGTTGTTTAACATTTATGAGGACACTGGTCATACCCCACTTCTCTTCATTTTCTATGTTCTTATCTTGCCTTTTTTCTTCCACTTGGCAAAACTTGAAATAATGTAATTTCTACCTTGCCTGTTTCTTGACTAGGATGAGTGACCCATGTATACAGCACCTTTACTGCTTTCTTGCTGTATTTCCACTCCTATGTGGACAATACACATTTGCTTACTTCTTCAGGCACCGTCTTACGTTTTCTGAGCAGAGTCTGTGGCTAGCTCCATGCGTTCCCTGTGCATGGAAGTGGCCGTTATGTCCTCCCAATTGCTACCTTACCCACTGTGTGGATGAGAAAGCTGAGACTGGATGGGGGTGAGAAAAAAAAACAAGGACAGAAACATAACTCTCCCAAGACCAACAGCTAATAATGCAGGAATAGGGTCTTGAACCCATGCAATCTGAGTGCTGGGTCATCTGCAGTTTGTACCAGTGGTTGGGGTTCCAAAGCTCTTCCAGGAGAGCAGTGGTCTTTGAGTCTGTCTCCCCTATGTGTGCTCACACTCCTTGAGAATGCAACCATGGCTCCACAATCTAAGGTTTACCTATTGTTGCTGTGACTCTGGAAAGGAGATTTCCTGCAGGATCTTGATATGCAATATTTTTCTCAGTGATCCTCACAGTTATTTATATTTGTCATCAGATTAGCTTTTCTTTGATTTTAGTTCTAGAAAATATGTTCTCCCAGTTCTAGTTGGGCAGTAAAATGAAGGAATAAACGAGTGAGTGGACGACTGTAGAAATTCCTAGACCAGTCATTTCAACAAGCAGCTGTGCTTCCCTTGATGTAACTCCCTTACATGCAGAATCCACGAGACAAGCTGTGAATGTCACTGTACTTTCCAAACAGAATGAAATGTGGGGAGAAAATAGGATTCTAATGAGAAAGGCAAAAAGGTCTCCAGGTCTGTCTTGAGTGATGGATGGGTCTTGAGTGTTTCTCCTTCTATTTTTGCTATGGTATCTCGAACATTATTCCATCCACATTTAATTTCTGAGGTGACCATATTATTCAGAAGCAAAAAGAAACCCTTGGATTGTGGACCAGAGGACAAAACGTGTAAAAGGATTCCCTGCTGCTGCTCACCTGGGAAATATATGAGAGAGTGACCTCATCCTCCATCAACCCTCTCAATTCCTTGAGTGCTTTTCTTTTTTTTTTTTTTTTTTTTTAGGAAGAAGGCAAACTTAGAAATTCATCAGCCCTCCTAATTTGGTAGTTCAGACTTAATTCTTTTTTTTTTTTTAATTTTTTTATTGCATTTTGGGTTTTGGGGTACATGAGCAGAACATGCAAGACAGTTGCGTAGGTACACACATGGCAGACCCAGACTTAATTCTTATGCTAAACGCATTTCATGGCTACCGCAGTCTCAGGTGAATTCTGTGTTTTTCTGACATAGTTTGTGGCCACATCACCTGCTTCTAATTCATTTTGCAGAGGACTCAGCACAGATGTCTTCAGGGACTTAGGGTTCCTTGATTCTGTCTACAAAACCATGACACTCAACAAAAGAAAATTTGGGCTGGTGACCTTCTCTGCCACCTGCCAGCTCCCACCCCTGCAAGCTGTCTGACTCCTGTGCCTGCAGAGGAAATGCAGACAGACAGTGCAGAGGTGGCAGACTTCTCCCCTTCACATCCGGTGAGGAAGTGAAGAGTAACTTTGAACAAGCCTGTCTGGGGTGGCTGCTTTTAGGAGTCAAGTGGGCATGCAACAGACGACTTACAGATTCTCCTGAAATGTCAGGACTGCATGTTTTTGGTGCTCCATATAAAAGAACGCCTCAGAAAACCTTCGGACCTGCAGAATAAAACAACGTCAACAGTTCCATTTTTTAGGTAGGTATAACCTGCACTTCCTCTTTTTTAATTGAGGTCAAAGAGATGAATGGCATTTACCAATAGGAGGAGAGCCGTGCCCATGACCTGAGGTTCTGAAACAGTCTTGATATGCCTCCAAGCTGATCTCTCTCATTCATATCTCTTAGCCCACACTTGGTTTACAAACAGAGGTTAATGCAGTCTATGAAACTGTTCTTACGTTGCTTTTGTTATTATTTTTAACTTGAGGTCTTATTTATTCTACTAGAATATAAAACCTCTGTGAACAGGGTCCATACATAAATACAGATGAAACAGAATTCCCAAAGCCCACCATGTATGTTCTCTCAACATTTTGTGTACTCCGATCTTCATATGTTTTCTCATCTTGTTCTAACAAGATGCTGGTCTAAACAGCAACATATTTAATTACTCATTAGCACCCACCTATGTGCACCTAAGCTGGTGGCAGAGAGATACACAGAGAGCAATGTTTTATGTTAGAAAGCACTGTTTCCAAACTCTTTTCTAAGCACTTATAATATTCCTTGTAACAGGCTCTGGCATCCTCTGAGATTCCCATGGCAGGACTTCTATGAATGACACGGCAAAGGCCTGAGAGGCTAGGTAAGTTCTCAGTGCCACCCGGCATGTTCATGGTGGAGGCAGGAAAGCAATCCCAGTGCTTGATCTAATTCTCATAAAGTTTCCACCAAAGAAATCAAATGCATGTGACTGGAGAATGTACACCAGCCAGTGACTCACCCTTAGTGTGTGGTGCTCCTGGGTGAGATAAGTGGTCACTTGGGATTGCAGAGTGACTGTGTCCAGGAACTGGGTCCATAGAGCCATCATGTGGGAGGTGAGCCAGGCCAGATCCTTGCTTATCTGCTCGGCAATCTTCTCTGGATTGTTCAACATCTGGAGAAGCAAAAAAGAAACCCTTGGGTTGTGAAAATCTTCGGACCATGGCTCCCAACCATGAAGGCATTGTAGTCTTCCTCCTGAAGCCTTTACTGACTTTTCTGTTTTCAATAAATCACTCTCCTCTCTCTGCACATCTGTAGCATTAGATTACACCTCATAGTACCACAGGATCATGTTATCACGTTTGATCTGGAAGCTAAAACAGCAAAGGCAACAATAAATTATTTGGGTAGTTCCTCGCTGTCTACAGAAAACCATCCAAAGCCCTTAGCAGGCAAGATTGCCCGCTACCAAATCCCAGCGTATCTCTTCCATTTCGTTTTACTTTCATGTATCCTCTAAATACAGCTGACTCTTAGGGCTCCATAAAGATCTTGCACCTTCAATAGTTTTTTTCTCTCTTTGTTGACTCTGGATAAACCTTTCAACTTGTCTATCCAAGCCTCCTAATCCCATCACCACAAAACTCAATTCTCCCTACCTTTCAATGCCCAGAGCCAAGAAGACTTTATGACATCTTCGCAGTTGCCACCAGCTGGAAACCTACTACTCACATTCTCCCCAAACTCTTCAAGGTACCCCAGATCCATATACTGGACTCTACTCTGTATCCCATCACATTCTGGACATAGTACTTCACAGCAGTTATAACTTCCAATCATTACTCTCTCCTGTTTGGAAAGCAGAACACCAGGCATTTTACGGTGCTCCCCATCTAATCCCTCCAGCCACCCCCTGGTAGAGTTACTGTGACCATCCAATTACGGGAAGTGAAACAAGGGTTAGTAAAAGAATGCCCAGCTTTACACAGAGCAGGGATCCAGTTGGAGGCATGTATGACTATGAAGCCACATCACCATGCCACCTTCACATGGTAAGTGTTTAAAACACCTCCTGAGGGAAGAGAGCACCTCTACAACCTCACAGCACGTGACGAGTGAGGCAGTTTGTGCATGGTAGATGCTCCATAGCTTTTCTCCACCATCCTCCTCACATTACTCCACATTTTTTTTTCTTTTAGGGACAGGGTCTCGTTCTGTGACCCAGGCTGGAGTGTAGTGGTATGATCATGGCTCACTGCAGCCTTGAATTCCTGGGCTGCAGCAATCCTCCTGTCTTAGCTTCTGGAGTAGCTAGGACTACAGGTACATGCCACTGCACCCAAACAACTTTTGTAGAGATGTGGTCTCTCTCTGTTTCCCAGGCTGGTCTCGAACTCCTGGGCTCAGGTGATCCACCTGCCTCAGAGGGTTGGGATTACAGGCATAAGCCCCCACACCTGGCTTCACTACACACTTCTTAAGGAGGATTCCTGGTTGCATTAACTAAAACTAAGAGGAATTAGACTAGATAGGGCCTAGAGGCTTTGGGAGAGACCCTTTTCAGAGAGCTGCAGTTTCGAACCAAGAGAGCCATCTTTTGGGGGAGCAACTTGAATTCTGTAGGGGTGAGAAGAGAGTTCACATCTCTGAGGATGGCAAGGAGCCAGTTGCCAAGGACTGTCACTGACCTCTAAGCTTCACCACTTACTGAAGCACTTGATGAGCAACTTCCATGTCCCAGGCACATGTTTAGGAGAGAGAACTCAGAGTTGAACAAGAGAGGGTCTCTGTCTGTGGGGAGCCTTGTTCAGTGGTGGAAATAGGAATAGACTTAATAATTAAAAGTTCTGCGGCACTCTCTACCATGCACAATAGACCGGGGACACACAGCCACAGCCACATCTAATTCCGTCCTTTCCCTTCGCTGCCCCGTGCCTCAGTTTCTCCATCTGTAAAGTGAGTATGCAAAGAAAATTACTGATTTTGGATGTAATAACATATGAGGAGATCCAAGTCCAAATAGCTTGCAATGCTGGATATTTCTTCTGCTATTCTCACACTGAAAACTGGTGCTAGATGGAGACCGATTGGGTAAAGTGGGGCATCCAAGGGTAAGAAACAGAGGGAAGGAGGAGCTTGGTGCACAGTAAGGTTCTCTAAGTGTTGCAGGTTTTTGCTTCATCATGAATGACTTATTCCAGATACAGAACAATGTTCAGCCACAGCATCATCTCTGAGCTACTTCTTCAAAGGTAAGGTAAGTCTGTGATGACGACACAAACCACAAAACTCCAAAATGAGGGAATGGCCTGCATTTTCTTCTGATGGAAGCTTTCCTTCCAGTACTGGCTCTGGGGCAGGCAAGTGTCAAATAAGGAGTGTCCACTGTTGGCTGATTCCCGTCTATCACAGAGAGTGGGGGTCTAAAGCGTTAAGAAGAGTAAAAGTCAGATGGGGGATATGGGAGGCACGGTCAGTCATTAGAAAACCTCCTGGCTAGAGAGTGAGGCCTTTGGATGAACTGTAAGTGACTTCTATATAGATTCTTGAACCAGTGCCTCTCACTAATAAGAACCAACCTCCTGCATCAGCACGTGGCACTACTGCCCCTGAAAGCATCTCCCACCTCACCTCTGCATACCTCCCGGCCTGGCCCAATGCACGCCCATTCCCAGCCACAGGAACGTGCCTGCAGCAGGCTGCACATACACCTGGCTCTCTCCAACCCCAGGCCCTTGTTCAGGCTGCACCGTCTCCCTGCAGCACCTTCTCCTGTCACCTTCCAGTTTCCCTTCTTCTCTTCATCACGTTGGACTTGTCCATCCTCTACCAGGTAACCATTTAAGAAGCCGATTTTGTGTCTCCTTGTTTCTTTTTTATTCTTTTTTAAAATTGTACTTTAAGTTCTGGGGTATATATGCAGAACATGCAGGTTTGTTACATAGGTATACACATGCCATGGTGGTTGGCTGCATCCATCACCCCGCCATCTACATTAGGAATTTCTCCTAATGCTATCCCTCCCCAATCCCCCTGCTCCCTGCTATTCCTCCCCTATCCCCCTGCCCCTTGCAATCCCTCCCCCATCCCCCCACCTGCTGCTATCCCTCCACCCCCCATAGGCCCCGGTGTGTGATGTTCCCCTTCCTATGTACATGTGTTCTCATTATTCAACTCCCACTTATAAGTGAGAAGATGCAGTGTTTGGTTTATTCCTTTTTAAAAAATAATTTCAACTTTTATTTTAGATGCATAGAGTCCATGTGCAGTCCATATTGCTTCTGATGACTCCTGAAACTTCTCCAATGCTCTGCGTGTAAGTCTAAGATCCTCCTCCTTGACGTGTGCCTGACGCGCACAGGCGTCTCTCAGGGCATGTGTACCCACACACTGCTCGCTTCACTTCCTACATCCCTGTTCACCTACATTTTCAGCTTTACCTTCTCAGTACTCCCAGCCCCTAGCACAATGGCTGACAGAGAGTGGGGGTCAGTGACTCTTTCAAAATGAACAGGCAGCTCGATGTCAGTGGGAGGTATCCCAGGCCTCTGGAACTCAGACTGCCTTTCCTGGGGTTCCTTGTTCCCTTCCTCCCAGTACCATCATCCCCCCCACACTGCCCCCAGCCACCACAGTGGCACCAGCAAGAACAGCATGAATCCAGAGCTCAGCCACCAGAGTGAAAAAGAGAAAAAAGAAAAGCTATTCATTAAGTGTGTCTTTGGGAGGATTATGTTTCCTCAAGTTGATTATAGAAATGGCTTTAGATAAGGTTAAAGAAGCCTCTAATTAAGCCACAAGAGGACTTTTCTGCTCCACAGATGCCCCGGTCTGTGCGGTCACAGATGGCGGGCTTGGAAGGCTTTCTTCCAGAGACCGAGGAGGCCCTTTACTCTAACAAGGAGGCAACTGCAGCCCAGAGCTGTCACAGCTGAAATGCCCTGGACAAAGGCCCTGAAATCCATGCCTGCCACACTTTCGTCCTCGTCACCTGGGCACTAACCAAGTATCTTTCTTCACTCCCTCACTCCCCTGCTCTGCTCACTGAGGGCCGGTTCCATCCTGGGGTGTGCCAAGCTCTGGGAAGCCAAACATAAATGCATACAGACCTGGAAGAGGCATATGATCGTGTTATAGCTATTTAATTAGATAATTATAATATATCTGTAAAGTACTGTGAAAGAGATACATACTGAGTACTGTAGAAGGGTCATGGAAGGCTTCCTGGAGGAGGTGATACCTACATTAGATCTTCAAGGTGAACAGACATTAAGTCAAGAGAAGCCTGCTTTACATTCCATGAAAAAACTGACTGCATTCTCTCACTGGTCCTCAATTACGGTTGCCCACCAGAATCACTGGGAGGCTGTAAGTCCACCAATGTTAGGGCCCGTCTCAGCTTTCCTGAGGGTGTGGCCCAAACATGAAACATTTGCACATTTCTCCTAGGTGACTTTAATGGGCAGCCAGGGTTGTAAACCCCTGCCTTTGTGCACGTCCTCATCTTTATCCAGAATCTATCCCCAACACCTTGTGTGATACATACACTACACCTGCGGTGTATTCTGTTTCAGATCTCAGATCAGCGCCCTCCATCCCGGCACCCTCTCCTACATATACAAGAGGGGGCCTAAGAACAACAGTGGTAACACTGCCCACTGACAGTTACAAGGCACTGTGAGCCAAGAGCTTGATAGACATTTTAATTTACTTAATGACTTAATCCTTACAGTAATCCCACTCATAAATCTGATATTAACACTCTTATCTTATGGATGGAGTCACTCAGGCACTGGAAGGTGAAGCGACATGCCCAAGATTACAGACAGTAAGTGGGAGGCAATGTCTGGACCCAGGAAACCCGGCTCCAAAGCCCTGTTTAGTTCCCATGCAATGCAGCCTCTCATTAACCCCTCTAAATGCTGTGTAGGCCCGCATGGTGGCCCCTGTCCTGCTGCGTGTATTACAACAGCATGCTCACAGGTCTGCTCAACTCACTTCCATATATATTTACAGATGACGGGAGGAATCTCCCGAAAACTTTGCATTTATCAAACTCTTTAAACTCAGAGAATATACATGGAGACTTCTGGCATGGGACTCACTTGATACTCCCTTCATTGAGAATTTATTTTTCCTTCAGATGTTCAAGGATTCTTATAACCACAACATAGCAATAGTTCTGCAATTTCTTTATCCACTTACATGACTTTGGACCAAGGGTGATGTGGATGAAAGAAAATTCAAGTTGTTCTGGTAGACTTTTTTTTTTTTTTTGAGATGGAGTCTCATTCTGTCACCAGGCTGGAGTGCAGTGGTGTTATCTCAGCTCACTGCAACTTCTGCCTCCCAGGCTCAAGCAATTCTCCTGCCTTAGCTCCCCAAGTAGCTGGGACTATAGGTGTGCACCACCACACCCAGCTAATTTTTTGTGTTTTTAGTAGAGACAGGGTTTCACCGTTTTGATCAGGATGGTCTGCATCTCTTAACCTCATGATTCACCCCCCGCAGCCCCCCAAACTTCTGGTATTACAGGCATGAGCCACCACACCAGCCCTGGGAGACTTTTATCAATAAAATGAAATCCAAGATCCTGACTTGAGTTCAGTTTGAAAATTACTTTGGGATCTGTTCTCTACCTGGTGCTATTTGGAGACTCATTTTGCATTCTGCTTCAGCAAATATTTCTCACACTTAGTAGGTTTTTGTAACAGGCTCCAAATATAAATAGAACTCAGTCCCTTCTATGCAGGAGTTCATGGCTTAGTGGAGTAAGAAAAAAGTAACACAACTGATTAAACTTCACTGGGCAATGGCTGGGATGGAGCATGGCACCGTGAGACCCAGGAACTCACCAGGAGCTCTCAGATCCCAGGATCTCAGATGGTTTCCGAAGAAGTCAGCCTTTGGTTTGGGCTTTGTAGGCTGGTGGGGATTGTGTCAGGAATAAAAGCAAGGGCATCATCCTGACAGAGGCCATAGTGTGCAGAAAGACGCTGGGGTAAGGACCCTAGTTTCCCCCCTGAAGGTCTGAAATACAAGGTGTGCAGGAGGGCTGGGGCACCTCGGCGACAGGTGAGAGAGCATCACATGCCCATGGCTTTGATTTTGATTCTAAGCCATCGGGCCTTCATCCTGCGGGTGAACAGGAAGTACCAGGAGTTTTAACCAGGACAGTAAGAGTTGCCTGTTGGTTTCTGTGCTTCCTGCAGCATGCTCTGTACTGGAGGCTGTGCAGAGCCAAAGATGAGTCAGACAAGGTCTCCACCATACAGGGCTTGTGGTTACAGAAGTCCCTGTGAAGAGTGATCCTGTAGTGTGGTGACATCTCACTGAGCCCAGAAGCTTCCCCATTCCATAGGACAAGCCACAGGAAGGCAGGCTGGGCACTACTGCCAAGGCTCTGAAACCTACAGAGAGATGCTCTGTGTGTGCTGCAGAAGAGGCCGGGCAGAGAAGAGCTGAATCCTGTGCCCAGCTTCACGGCATGGCAGAGGGGGACAAGGAGACAGCCATGTGCCTGCTGGATGTCCACCTAAAGGGTGACCCCAGTGAAGTTTCAGAGTTCAGACACTCACTGTTCAAACCGCGGTCCATGAAATCCCAGCTGCACCATCGTCTCCTGGGAACCAGTCTAAATTGCAGAATCTCTTGCCCCACCTCAGCCCAAAGGAATCCAAATGCATATTTTAACAAGATCCCCAGGTATTCATGTGCACACAAGTGTGAGAAGTTCTAAAATCAGAGAGAGAAACTAGTGCTTCTCAAACCACTTGCTGTGTCTAGCTGAGCTTGGTGTTCCCCAGCGGCTCTGGGCAGACTCTCAATAATCTAAGCTCAGAGTCGCCCTCTAGAGCTAGTGCTGTGAAGTCCTAGCATCAGGGCTTCCCTGACCCACAGGACAGGGAAGGAAGAGGTAACAGTGACCACAGTGGACAGTCAGTCCCCAAAGCTTTAGTGTCCCCACTAGGAAGCAGGTCTAATAAAACCTACATCTCACCATCAAAACGAGGACCCATTGAGCACACGTGTAACACACTAATCAAAGGGACCAACGCACAATAGCTGCTCAGTTTCTGGGAACTGCTTTCTTTCACTCATTGCTGGAAGGTGGATGGTATGCTGCAGGGCCTCTTGTGCTCTTTGCCCCCTTGAATTTGAGATCAGCTCCTCCACAGCAGGACCTTGAGAAGCCACTGGGCCTCACCGGACCTAAGTGTCCTCTAGAATGACTGACTTCAAATGGATGGTAAATGAACCACTGCATTTAAAACCCTCCGGCAAGAAGATTGGTGAAAGCAAACAAACACATGAAAGAAACAAACCCCAAACACACAATCTCCCACCCCCTAAAACCAACAAAACAGGCCGCCCACAATCGGAAGCTGCTCCCTGATGCTTACTGGCTGTGCTTATCATTATATACCTCCCGCCAGGAGGGCACAGCTCTGGGGAAGACTACATGACAATTTGGGATCTCCCAGAAGTTTACTGGGGGGAAACCAGGGAATTCTCTTGTGTTATAGAAAACCCTATATTGCTGCACTATAAAAAATTAAACACCACCACCACTGCTCTCAAACTCTGCATGTGCTGAACTTGCTTATACCAAAGCACATGTCTGAGTTTCTTTAGAACCTGCAGGTCCTCTGTGGGGAGAACACCCCTCTTTCTAATCAGGCTTCACAGCAGGGGTCCTCATCAGCTGCTCCAACTTACCTCTCCAGCCTGCCCTGCATCCTCACCTGGGACTCACCTATGTGGTCCCCAAGTGCCTGAACTCCTTCAGTCTGGTGGGCTCTTACCCTGGGCTTTGGGTGGCTGCTCCCTCTGCCCTGAGGGTCCTTCCCTGACTGGTGTCTGACACCCTCCCACTCCTTCAGGGCAATGTCCCAGGCACCATCCTCACCTCTCCAGGCAAGATAAAGTCCCTGCTCCTCCTTGCTCCTATAGCTTCTCATCTCTCGCTCCTGGTTCCAGCACTGATCACATCAGCACTGTCTGCCTTATCTGTGAACAAATCTATTTCTGATTGAGCTGCAAGTAAGTCCTGGTTGGTGTGTTCCACCTTTGTATATCCAATGAATAGCCGAGTGGTCAGCACACGTAGATGCTAAGTAAATGTTTATAAGAATATCATTCGCAGCAAACTGACACAAGAACAGAAAATGAAATACTGCATGTTTTCACTCATAGGCGGGTGTTGAACAATAAGAACACATGGACACAGGGAGGGGAGCACTACACATTGGGGTCTGGTGGGGGGAATAGGGGAGGGACAGCGGGGGGTGGGGCGTTGGGAAGAGACAGCATGGGGAGAAGTGCCGGATATAGGTGAAGGGGAGGAAGGCAGCGAATCACACTGCCACGTGTGTACCTATGCAACTATCTTACATGTTCTTCACATGTACCGCAAAACCTAAAATGCAATAAAAAAAGAAGAAAAAAAAAGAATCGTATGGAGTAAAGCTTCATCCACCTCACTCCATTACTGCAGAGCTCTATGTCTTCAAATCACTTTAAATCACCCAAGACACTTTCCAGCCTTCCCACCCCCACCACTGGCAGGAGTAGGGGAGACCGGGAGGTGGCGATGTCTGCCTCTGAACAGTGCTGCTCACTCTAAGCTTGCTCTTCAGGGATTGTTGGGAAGCAGGTGTTTCTTCCATCCCAATAGCCAGGCCAGTTCTTTAGCAAACCAAGGAGTAGGTGGAAGCACACCACCATTCATCCTTTCCACCCTCCTCACCCAGCCACATCCCTGCAGCGAGTGGCTAATGTAGTTGCTTTGTATAAAATAAAGCCTGTGGCAGCACAGTCACTCAAAACCAAGAGGCAGTGGCCCGGCAGCTTGGGGCACTGCCCTGGAAGAGGAAGGCAACTAGTTGACCTCTCATAAAATATACTTGATCACGTCACTGGCAGCCTGCATCCCAACCCCTGAATCTCCCACCGTGGGAACCAGACAGCATAGCACTGTAGTGGAATGCAGGTGGCCTTGGGTTCAGGCCTTGGGCCCACCCCTTAGTGATTCGTGGACTTTAAGGAAGTCACATTCCTCTGTGTCCACTTAATGCAAAATGACTGCAGACACTTGACTACCTCCCTCCTTGTACTCCCACGGCTGCAGCAAGGATAGAGCCTGGTGAACCACAGCCTGGGAGCCAGCATTCCCCAGGCCAGGCATGCTGGTATTGTCACTGTAGTGATGGTAATTAATCTTAATCACCGTTTCCTTCTGGGACTTAGGGGATTGTGGGTACTCCTCCCTAGAAGCTGCTGTGGGGCCCACAGGACTTTTGCTCCTGCAAGCACCCCAAAACACTCGCCCTGGCTCCTTTACCTGCACACCTCCTGTGAGGGGTTGAGCTCAATGGGTTTGAGTGAGTGAATTTTGCCCCTGCCGGCGCCGGAAGCAGCCAGCTAGCTCCAGCGCCTACGCTCCAGTTCCCACCCACGAAAGGGTTAGGGGAAATCTCTTGCTTCAATTCAGTATCTGTATCCCTTGTGGAGTCCTAATAAGATAAGTAAGCAACAATGAGGGAAGGGTCCCAGATGCGGGAGAACAATTTTTCTGAGACATGGCTAATCACAGACAACCCGCTAGTACAACATCCTTTTCCCAAATACCTTGTTCTGCACATACCCCAGTATAGCACCTTATCTGCATGGAGCCCCTCCAGTATAAAACTTCCCTCTAGTCTCTGACTCTGCGGACAACCCCTTCTCGGCTCTGCGGCCTGTCGCACTCCTGCACTTACCTTCACACCTCTAATAAATCTGCCTCTCTCTACCTATGACTGTCTTGGTAAATTCTCTTAGCACCTGCAATGCCAGCCCCAGCCAATTGTACCTGTGACGGCCACATCCACACTGTTACCACTGTAAATCAAAAATAAAGTTCTAAGCCCCCAGACTAACTGAATGAACCCTCCTCTTGCTGAGGGGCATTAAAACGCAAACCTGGAGCACTAGTCAGGCCATGATAGGAGTGGCTGGTTGGACATGCCTCATTATACCTTCCTCCCTTTGGAATCCCGGCACCACTGACCAGCAGTAATGATCAAACAGAGGCCTTGAGACTCGCAAAGCAGACTCCTTGCATCAAGAAAATACCAACACCACAGACGGCAGGCCCTGAAAGAAACTGAAGTGTTTTACCCTGAAATACAGATATTTAACATGTTTTGTACGGCTCGGCAATGCTACCTCCTTAAGGGAAAATGTACATTCTGTAGAGAATGTCCTTCCCTTTCTGTTCTTATCCTTGTTTCCTTTTTCCTGACGTGGGAGAGAATTAACTAAGAGTCTGGTACCTTTTTAAGTCTGATAAGAAACGCTTACCATCTATTCTCTCTGAAGCCTGCTACCTAAAGGCCTTCATCTGCATAATAAGAACTTGGTTTCCACAACTCCTCATCTTAACCCAGACTCCCTTGTATTGATTCCAGGTCTTATAGACAACCTCTTTCAACCAATTGCCCATCAGAAAATCATTGAATCTACCTATGATCTGGAGGCCTTGCTCCATGCCCCCCCGACCCCCAGCTTTGAGTTGCTTCACCTTTCTGGACCAAACCAATGCTGATCTTACATGTATGACTGATGTCTTATGTCTCCCAAAAATGCATAAAACCAAACTATAGCCTGAACACCTTGGACACATGTTCTCAGGATCTTCTGGGGCTGTGTCATGAGCCACGGTCATTCATATTTGGCTCAGAAGAAATCTCAAATATTTTATGGAGTTTGACTCTTTTTGTCAATACCAGGCCTATGGAATAAAATGAACAATGATAAGGACAGCAATGACACTGGTGGCAGCATTTTGCCCCAAGCTCTGTTCTAAGTACTGTGTACCTGTGACCCCACTTCATTCTCCTATCGCCTCCCCAATGATGGACAGTCAGATGGCTGATTCAGGACTGTGCCTTGCAGTCTGGGCAGAAGCCTGTACCCACTACTTTTCAGGTGACGCATGACACCGGACACACTGGTCCACTGGATCAGTAAATGAACACACCGAGTCCAAGCTCCTTTTGCAGATGGGCCAAGCGCCTCAGGGCATTGACATTAAGGGCTCCAGTGTCAGTCACTTCCTCATCTTTGGCACTGTTCTTGCAATTCATTTGTTCATCCACTCATTCTAGCACTTATTAACAGCTCCTAGGTGCCAGGAGCCCTTCTAAGCAAAAGTTCCAGGGTGAACAAATTGCCTCCCTAGGCTATGGCTGCATGAGTGAGAGGTCACTACTGAGTCCCCACCGCTGAGACCTGAAGAGCACTGGATCTGGGGGGCACTGGGGGCTTGGGAAATGTTTGTGAAATTAATAAAAACTCTCACAGGCCAAAAGACTAATGGCAGTCATTCCCAGGAAAACACTGATCGTTTTTGCCATGAAGACAAAAGGAACCTGGACATTTAACAATATTCCCTGCCAAAGGCATGAGTATCACCAAAATCTACTTTATGACACACACACACAAATGACAAGCCAAAGCCCCCATCATTTGCGAAATGCTTGCACCAGACATGACGGTTTGCATTTTCTGTGTTTACTGCCCTGGGCCAGGCCTCATGGACCCAGTCTCTATTCTCTGCACCGACGCTGCTTCCTTGGCTTGCATCACACTGGGGAGGGCCCAGTGTCGCAGGGACCAGCAGCCTGAGTCTGTTCCGCCAGCACTGTGCCTCTGGTCAGTGGCCCAGCCTGTGTACGTCAAGCCCTGTTTCTTTATCCACTGAACAGAATATGATGCCTTATCTTACCGAATTGTTTTATCAATTGCATGAGAAAATTCACACAATGTAGCCAGTGTGCTGGCTTACTGGCTAAGAGAAAAAGATGTCAGTGAAACCGCCATTGCAAAACTAGAACTGAGACAGTGAAAGAGACCTGAACTAACCACTTCCTCTTGATTCTAACCTCCAGACTGTCCTTGTTCATTCCTGGGCGTAGGCCAAACTCACTTTGTGAGAAACTTAGTTTATCGTTTGAAACAAAGACAGTAGCCCTTTCCCAAAACAAACCTCCTTCTTGCCTGGTGAACTACACTGCCTTTCTAAGACTAACAAATTAGCCAAAATACTAGAAATTACAGTTTCAGAGACACGCAGCTGGAGGCTAGGAGATTCTGACCCTCCTGAAATTGCTCCTTGGAATAATATCACTATTGTAAAACCTGAGATCAGCGCTTGAGGTATTTTGCAGACCCTGTACTAGATGGATCAGCTGGCATCACCCAGATTGATAAACTGGCTCATCTGGTCTTGTGGCCCCGACTCAGGAACTGACTCAGCACAAGAGGACAGTTTGACTCATCCCCAACCCAATCCATCAGCACTCCTGACTCACTGGCCCCTACCCAGCAAATTATTCTTAGAAACTCAGACCTCTGAATGCCTGGGGAGACTGATTTGAGTAATAATAAAACTCAGGTCTTCTGTACAGCTGGCTCTGCGTGAATTACTCTTTCTCTGTTACAATTCCCCTGTCTTGATAAATGAGCTCTGTCTAGGCAGCGGCCGAAGTGAACCCACTGGGTGGCTGCATCAGTGAAAACGGATTGATTTTTATCCCTATTTTACAGATAAGAACATCAAGTTCGTAAAGATTAAGCAACTTGCCTAAAGTCACACAGTGAGCAGGCAGAGAATTCAAAGCCATATCTCCCTGGCTCTGATATGCATTATCTTTGCAATATAGGATTCCCCATCACTACCAATCACTAGCCACCACCCAGGCTCATGTAATGTATAAGGAGAAAACAGGCAGTGGTCCCTGCCTGCCCTCAGTGCAGCAGTGCAGCAGCAGACCCTGTCCAGTGACATCGTTGGGGCTCCGGAGGCAGAGGGCCTGCTGGGTGTGAGCAATAATTCCCTCCACCACTTACCAGGTGACCTTGGACAAGTGCTGTGGAATGGTGAAATCTCAGGGGTTATAGAAAGATTAAAGGGATTTTACTGATAAGCACTTAGAACCAATTCTAAGGTTATCTCAGCCTGGGCCGGGCTGAGAATCTCTACTGATTAAATACAAGTTGGTGATGGTGGTGCTGTGGTGATCCAGACTATGAAAGAGAAGCTCCTGGAAATCTGAATGTAACGGGTACAGAGACCACACCCAGCAGGAAAGAGAGTGGGCGTATTGACAAGTAGTCACTCATCAGCTCTTCAGCCTGATCTCATGATGGCAAATGGAAAAGCTGAATTGGAAAGCTGCCTATTCCTGTGTTCCTTGTTGTTTCAATTGCTAAAACTAAATATCTGATAATTTACAGAGTAAAGCAGTTTCCCCTTGGGATGCTGAGTTGCACCTCCACAGGTACCTGGCTCTGGCCATGCCCTCAGGTGATGGAGCCTGAAGCAGCTGGGCCAGCCTTGAAAGGAGAGGCCATCTTACCAAAGAAGAACAGAGCCCATGAGCAGAGCACTTAGGAGGGTCCTTGCACAAGCTCTCTAGTGGTCCCCTTGGAACAAACCTACTATGTAGATGATGAATCCCAGGCGGCAAAGGCTGAGCCCACTGTCTCAGGTCCCACAGCTGCTCCGAGGAGAAGCTCAGAGTCTGAATTTAAACCCAGGGTGGCATGGCTTTCAAGCTTCTGGCCCCTGCCTAAGGCAGTGGCTGCCTTGAGGCTCACTCAGAGAAGGATGAGAGCTGTAGCCATCTGGAGCCCAGGGTCTCCTATCTACCCAGCTGCCTGCTCATACATGCACAGTCCATACTGCATCTGAGTCAGTGTCTGAGCCCCCATGTGTGGACATTAGGTCTTTGACTCGTCTCAGTGGCCCTTACACACTCTCTAAATGAACTCCTGTGTTGCTCTCCTGCAGTCTGCCAGCCCTGCATTTATGATCAGCAGTGCTCTCCAAGTGTTTCCCTTACTGCCAAAAGCCAAGTCCCGCCCCTTCTCCCAGTCTGCCATCCAGTGGCCCCTCCCTGAAGGCCCTCCAGCTCTAGACTCCCAACACCCTCCTCTGTCTCTGCTTCATGTTCCGCCCTCCCCAGGGATCTCCTCTGCATTCGCTGTGAGACTAGATTTTACTAACTTTGTAACATGCTCTAAAGCAGGGGTCCTCAGCCCTGGCTGCACATAATATTCATCTGGGGAGCTCTGAATAAAAATACAGTGTCTAAATTCCAATCCCAGATATTCCGTTTCAGCCAATTTGGGTGCCCAGGCTCAGGCAAAGATGCATCATTAAAGTTCCAAGGATGATTCTAATGTACAGTCAGGGTTGAAAAACACTGGTTTAAAAAACAGAGTTGTCAGATTGGGATGAGAGTTTGTTTTGAGTCCTGCTTCTAGTACAAATTAGCTGTGTTAGTGACTCTGGTATAGAATTCTTTCCCATCTTAATTTGCCTCTTCTTCATATACAAATAAGAGTTCTCACCCAGACATCCCACACAAGGGATGCGAACATGTTCTAGAGATTCTAAATAGTAGCAGCATGCATTTGTCAAATATTTATTAAGCCTTTACTCTTCTTTTTATTTATTTATTTAACTTTAGGTGCATACTATATCTGGCATTTCTCCCCATGTTAGCCCTCCCCCCCCCGCTGTCTCTCCCCTACCCCCCCAACTGCCCCTAGTGCGTGATACTCCTCTCCCTGAGTATGAAAAAATGCTCATCATCACTGGTCATTAGAGAAATGCAAATCAAAACCACACTGAGATACCATCTCACGCCATTTGGAATGGTGATCATTAAAAAAAGCCTTTACTCTTAATGCATGCTCGATAAGGTTTGTTTGGTAAATGAATGTCACTGTTTTCATTATCATCCCTGACTCTAACCTCCCTGCTATGCCTGAGGCCATCTGTGCACAGGTACAAGATTCTGTCACCCACAGTGAGAAGCACTGAGTCACTAGTCAACAAATGCTTGCTCAGTGGAAGGGTAATGGACAAATGCATATGTGTAGTCTAAGCTTCAGGGAAACAAAGATCTGTTAACATGTTTAGTTTTTCCAAAATATCTGCAAGGCACATACTTATAGACACAGTGATGTAGGGTAACAGAATATAAGCATATTTCTCCAGCTTGATATCTAGAGTGAGGTTACAAGTGGTGTCTTTTCACTTCTGTTTCTGTAGCAAGCAAGCAACTGCATTTGCCTTGCAAAACTACTGCCATTCATTCAGACTCCTGCGCCAGTTCTCCAATTACCTGTAGCTCTGAGCACAGCTGAGAAAGTGTTTCTTCAACAGCAAGCGCCTCTAGAAAGAAAAAAATAAACCGTACAATTAAATGAACACAGACTAAAATGCAGCCGTTGCTAATTAAATGAAACAGCTAAAGTTTCACATTGGTATTAAAGTCATAGGGACAAACACATTGCTGAGGACCTTATAGCTATTCTAACTTTCTAAAGGGATCGTGCTTATAAGGAGAATAAACTTGATTGGAGCCACAGACTGAGCATTAGATAAAAGCCGATATCATCTCATGCACACAGTTATGAGAAGCAGTACATTCCCAATTCATACAGCACTTTGTGTGGTCCAGAGAGATTCCATTTATTTCTATTTTTGCAGACACACACACATACAATATATATATATATATTTGTCCATTATGTGTGGTACATGGATTTGGGTCTCTATCTTACACATAAAATACCAGAAGACCAGAGAAGCAGAGTGACAGGGAGAACCTCCTGCTCAGCTCCACTGGCTCTGATACTGAGGAACGTGGCCAGCTTATCAGCAGAAACCAGGTGGCCTCTGGCCTTTTGTTTTAACGGTCACAGCTGTGACTGGGTTTGAACTCTCCTCTGGTTCCATGATGCTGTTGTCAGTCATCTGCACATGGCTCTGACATGGATTTTAATTAAAGTATGGTTGCTTAGGTGAGTGAAAACAATCCCTGAGAAAGTTAGGATTCTTCTTGCTGACAACCTAATTAATAGACACCTCTCCATGTCACTGCTGACCTCAGGTCCCTGAACCCCACAAGGCAAAATGAACTCTTGATACACTGGTCATGGCTGTGTATCCTCAGGGTCTAGCACAATATCTGACATATAGTACATGTCCAATAAAATATGATGAGAGTGTGAATGAACAAATTCAGCTCCTTTGGATAAAATATAATAAGAAGTTATATCAGGAATCCAACTGCTACTGAAAAATCTCCATTTTTCATTTGAGCTATATAAAGTGGTTCTGATTCTGTGCATGTCTTTACTGCATGCATAATATTTGAACTTGAAAAAAATTCAATGATTGCATGATTCAAAGAGTAGTGCCTGAGTACAGAGTTTGGCTAAGATGTAAGAGCTGATAAAGCTAATGGCAAAAGGGCTCCAGAATTCAATTCAACAACTATAATCCTGTACTCACTCCTTTACACTCCGTACCAGGGACAGTGTAGCAAGGATCTGAGGGGAATCTGCTCTCAAAGATCTCAGTCTAGTTGGGAAGCAAAACATGCAAAGAAATCTTTGTTACATGATGATTTCAGTGCAGCAATGAACAATGAACAAGGTCACTGACCCGGCCAAAGCCACAGTTATCTCAGCAGTTGAGGTCTAAGGGTGCAGATAGGGAAGTCAAGGTACCCAGCAGGATTCTGATGTTGAAATGGGTGCTATCCTCAAAAAGCAGGCTGAGGACTTGGATTCTGTTCTAGAGACGATGAGGCCTTATTAGAGGACTTTGAGCAGAGCCAGGACATACCACCTGTTGTTACTGACTGTGACATGATACAAAAAACCCTGCCCCCAGGGGTCAGCACAGGATCCCTGAGCTCCTGTCATGGCTCTGCCACACATTGCTGTGTGATGCTGGGCAAGCCTTTTACCTCTCTGAGCTTCAGGTTCATTGTCTGCCAATCAACAGAGATTCAGGCCCACTGATTTCCATGATGTGTCATCTTTGGAAAATCCATGTGCAAAAATCAACTGATCCCCAGATAACCAAATGTAATGGATACTAAAAAGTTTCTATAGTTATCCAGAGCAAGTATATATGTATGCATATACTTATAGATGTGTGTATGTACATATATATATATATCTTTATGAGGATTTTTTACACTCTTATAAGTTACAATTCCATAATTACAGCTTGATTAAGGAAAGGCTATAAACTAGCATTTTCCTCTAGAAAGCAACCTCACATTATGCACTGGGGTGGCAGGTGTGTAATAGGTACTCAACAGATGTCTGGAAGATGAACACCTGAGTAAATGAATGCGCCTTGAGGAACATATGTCTTCTCTTACTACATTTGCATCTCCCAGATCCTCTCCTGTGAGAATGAAAATGAAAAGCACAGCCCAAACCTACCTGGACCAGTGGTATTCCTGTGACATTTACAAAAGCATGCCAGCTTTCCCCGTTCCCTTGTCTGGAGGAGGCTCATGAGCTGCTGGAGTGGCCTTGCCCCTGTCCCAGACCCTTACCCAGGTCCATGTGTGGCAGCTCCGGGATGTCCCGCATCATCACCAGGAAGTAGAGACGGAGTCCCCGGTAAGCGTGGAGGAGCAGCAGGCACAGGTCTCGGTGCCACTTGTGTGCATGCTGCATGCAGTTCTCGGAGGGGACATAGAAGCTTCCCTAAGGGGTGAAACATAAACAGAGGCTGAGGAATATTGCACCAGGTCCAGGCAGCACAGGGCCTTGACCTTCCATCCACCCACACCAACATTCACAAAGTGACTGGAAGTTCGGGGAAGGAAGCAGGTCCCATCCTGAGTAAAACTGGTACATGGTTGAAGATTGCAGGAAAAGGGATTCCTGAGCTGAAATCGCTTCTTTATCCTTCCAAGTAAGAAAATACTGAAATCTGCCACACCTTTGACTTATATTCAAATTGGAAATCATAAAATAGCAACAATTATCACAATAATAATGAATGATCATGAAGGTGATGAGGGCACTGGCCTCACAGGTTTGAGACAACTGAGTGGCCCCATTTACAAGCTGATATGGTTTGGCTCTGTGTACCCAACCAAATCTCACCTTGAATTGTAATAACCCCTAAATGTCATGGGAGGGACCCAGTGGGAGGTAACTGAATCATGGGGCAGGTTTTCCCATGCTGTTCTTGTGATAGTGAATAAGTCTCACAATTTCTGATGGTTTTATAAAGGGGGGTTCCCCTGCATATGCTCTCTTGCCTGCTGCCATGTAAGACATGACTTTGCTCGTCCTTCACCTTCTGCATGATTTTTTAGCCTCCCCAGCCATGTGGAACTGCAAGTCATTTAAACCTCTTTCCTTTATAAATTACCCAGCCTTGGTTATGTCTTTATCAGCAGCCTGAGAATGGACTAATATACAAGCCTCCTTTCACCACCACTGCAGGGTGCACTGTAAGAAGAGGCCATGGGACAGACAGCTGTGGGCTCCTTTTCGAAGAGAGAGAGAAATGTAGAAAGACCCTTGTAGCAGGTGGGTGAGCAGCAGGTCATGCTGAAAAGGAGGAAAAGAAAAAGTGTCATCATAATGTGGAAAGAAGTTGCAGGTTAAGTAACCAGTGCTGAAAACACACCTGTATAAAGCTCTGCACATGGGCATGCAGTGTCAGAACACTGTGCACTCTATTTTATTTGTAGAAATAGAATGGATGAAACTGGTAGAATTAATAAGTAGTTTGTCCCATGAGGAAAAGACACCTAAGTCTACAGTGGACTTGGAGACCAAGGCATGATGGAAAGGAAGGAACAGGACAGTTCTTTCTTACCAACCCAACAGAGAAGGATATCCTGAGGTGAATTTCAAGAGATTTGTTCTTAGAGCAGAGAAAGGAATCCTGTGGGAAAAGTCCTGGGCACAGAGGTGGGAATTCTTGAGTAATGTGCTGGTGCCCATCTACCACTCATATGACTGTGATGGGAAAAGGCAGTGGCTCCTGATGTTCCCAGGCTGCACTGCCTGCCTGCTGGAAGAATGCCAGATGAGGAGTGGGTGGCATTTCACCCTTGGCTTTTGTGAGTGTGTCTGCGCAGCCGACGACTGGAAAGCCTCCTACTTTGCTTGGCCTCCTTTCTCCTCACTACCATCCAAGAGAGTTGAGTTGATCCAATGGGGGCTGGGCAAGTCTGCTGGGGACAATACACATCTGCACATCATCTGCACCCACAATGGTGTTGTCTAGGCATATAATGGTGGGCACTATTATACCTACTCTAACCACCATATCGCAATGATTGTCATGTGTGAGGCAAGGTGCTACAAATCAGGAAACTTGGATGGAAGTCTCAGGTCTGCCACCATCTACCTCTGAGACTGTCTCAGGTGAGAGATTATGAGAGACCAGGAGAGGGTCATTGGGTTGTGCTCTCAGGAACAACATCTGTGCAGCTGTAAAGCAGGACCAGTGGAAGAATGGCACTGCATTGTCATACAGGTACAAAAGAGACCTCACCTGATGCCATGGGGACTGTTGGGCCAGCTGAGTCATCCGACCTTGGGGCAAGGACCAGGTCTTTGTACTTATTCCTTGGTGAGTACTTGGTGTGGGTTACCCTACGTATTAGTTTTCACAGTACTATAAAGAAATACCTGAGACTGAATAATTTACAAAGCAAAGACATTTAATTGACTCACAGTTCCCCATGGCTAGAGAGGCTTCAGAAAACTTACAATCATGGAGGAAGGGGAAGCCGGCACATCTCCACATGGCATCAGGAAAGAAAAGTGCAAAGAAGGAACTTATAAACACTGATAAAATCACAAGATCTCATGAGAACTCACTATCATGAGAACAGCATGGGGAAAACTGTCCCAGTGATCTTATCACCTCTTCCCTCAACATGTGCGGATTACAGGTTCCTCCCTTGACACATGGAGATTATAGTTTGAGATAAGATTTGGGTTGGGACACAGCTGAACCATATCACCCTAGCAGAGATGTGTGACCTTGGGGGAGCAGCTCTCTCCAGACAGGGCAGTCTCCATACTTGGCCAATTGCTGGTGACCACCAACATTCCCAACAGTGTGAAGAGTGAATGGCCCAGGTCTGAAGGTAGGTCTGAGCATCACACCACAGAGTACACAGGAGCGACCCTCTGCAGAACTTTACCCTCCATGGCTTGCATTTCTCGGCTCTGAAACCTGGCCTTGGATTAAAAGCTTGTCCATTTCCTTCTGAGCTTGACATTCAGCAAGGTTTGGAATCAGAAGACTTGTCCATTTTAGAACCAGAGAACTCAACCAACTACCCTGTCTGTGTTCACCAGGCATTCAGGGTCACCTGCACATTCACATTTCTCAACTTTCCTATTATATTAAGATAGAATAAAGAGAAGCCAGTCCAGTTGTAGAAAGTCTAGAAGAGCTGATATGCAGGATGGAGCACATCAGCCCAGCCAGATATGTGGAGCAGAAAGGAAGCCACTGCTTGTGAAGGCTCTAAATAGTCCTATTGTACTTTATTTGCTTTGAACTTCAACAAACACCAAAAAAGGCAGATACTCCCCTTTTGCTTTTCAAAACGGAATAGAAATATGGTGAAAAAAACAAAACCCCATCGATATCATCAAAGTAAACACAACATGAAGTGTTCCATTCCCCATAGTCTGGTAATTTTTTTCTTGTGGATTCTTCTGGAATACTACCCCCTATGCTCTTGTACATGCATACACACTTACTGTATGTGTGTATGTCCTGAAAACACATACAGACACACTTATAAGTTGGAGAATGCTGTGGACATTTCTCTGTTCCTTGCTTTTATCACCTAACATTGGAATTCCTTCTAATCAGATCAAACAATAATGATAGAAACTCTTATTTCCATTTCATAGATGAAAAGACTGTGGCTCAAAGAACTGAGTGATGTGTGCAAGGTCACTCTGCTTGACAGCAGCAGAAATCCTGCTCAGGATTCAGGGCTGATGTGAGCTTGTTCTTTCTTGGCATGCCACACCTGCCTCTGAAACCAGGCCCGTGGAAAGCAGATGCGAGACAAAGGTCCGCTCGCTTTGCCTGAGACATTCAAGTCCTGCAGTGTCTCTGACAACCATGACTAAGCAGAAATGAAAGCAGAAAGGGGATGAACAAAGGCACCAACTACAGTAGTCATGAATCCCCAGTGAGCTTTAGGTGGCCCCGAGAATCCCATTTTCAGGTCCCACTACCAGCCGCAGTTCCACTGTCTCATCTTCCTGGTCTCATCCTGCAAGTGCTTCAGGACACGAAGGCAAGAAATCTATGAAGTCTCTTGCCAGGTTTGACTTCTAAAACTAGACGCCAATGTCGTAGAGATTTTTCAAGAGAGACTTAAAGAAAACTTTGGGGAATCTTCAAAAAGCTAATTCAGTATAATTACTGAAATAATAAGTCAAAATGCTAATCCAAAGAGAAATTCTGAAATACATAAATAAATAAATATACACATACATGTATATATGATTGCAGAGTATTATAATACATATAATATATAATATATATATATGACTGGAGAGTATTATAAATGAAACAAAAAAAAACTTCCATTCTTCATAAGTTGCTCAGCAGCATGACCTTTTGAAAATGAGCGCTATACTGTAGAAGATCCCATTAGCCAACCGTGAGGGCCTGCAGAGTCAGTGTCACAGTGGACGGGCCAGTATGCCTCCATCAGCATTGCATGAAGTTCACTGAAAAACCCTATGCAGTCTCCCTAGCACAAAGCGAAAACGTTTTAGCGACAGTCTTTCCAGCAATTTGAAGTGAAACCTCTCAATGATAAAACAACAATGAAGCAGGCAGGCAGATAATTACATTGGGAATGAACTCTCAAATAGAAGGTTCCTGGCCTGGGCCTGCCCCACAACAGAAGCAGGACAGGAAATAAAGGGAGGACATAGCCTCCCTTTATGAGGCTGAAGCAAGTCTGCTGTCAAGGGGAACATATTTGTATGGCTAAATATGGAGTCTGAACAGGACAAACAGTGTGTATTTTTTTTTTTTTTTTTTCTTGAGACAAGATCTTGCTGTGTTGGAGTGCAGTGGTGCAATCGCAGCCTGGACCTCCTGGGAGTAAGTGAGCCTTCCACCTCAGTCTCCTGAGTTGCTGGGACTACAGGCATGTGCCATCATGTGTGGCTAATGTTTTATTTTTCTTGTAGAGATGAGGTCTCAAGATGTTGCCCAGGCTGGTTTTAAACTTCTGGGTTTAAGTGATTCCCTCTCAAAAGTAGTGGGATTCCAGGCATGAGCCATGCCTGCTCAGTCTTTGTTTTTGCTTTCTCACTTATTACCAATGTCACCTTGGGAAGATTTCTTCCTCTCCCTACATAGCAGGTACCTGAAAAGAGGGCACAGTCCTGAAATCGGCATCAGAGGAATGCTGTTACGGATTAAATGAATAATTCCAGCAAAATGTGGACTTAATGTAATGCCCCAGTATAAAGTCAGTGCATGCTAAAAGGAACTTTTGCTTACTTATGACATGCTCATTGATGGCCTTGGTGAACATGACTATGGATGGTGCAGCTTAAGATTCAACAATGATCGCCGGGCACTTTGGGAGGCCGAGACGGGTGGATCACAAGGTCAAGAGATTGAGACCATCCTGGTCAACATGGTAAAACTCCATCTCTACTAAAAATACAAAAATTAGCTGGGCATGGTGGTACATGCCTGTAGTCCCAGCTACTCGGGAGGCTGAGGCAGGAGAATTGCTTGAACCCAGGAGATGGAGGTTGCAGTGAGCCGAGATCACGCCATTGCACTCCAGCAACTGGGTAAAAAGAGTGAAACTCTGTCTCAAAAAAAAAAAAAAAAAAAATCAACAATGATCAACGGAGAAGCCTAAGAATGAATTTTAACTTAGTGGGGAGCTCCGTAGGGACACAGTTTGGTTTGAAGGAAGAATCTGGAGTCAAATAGGCCTGTACCTTGTACCTTGCTCACAGATGGCTCCCTCACTAGGTTACCTGAGCTAGATCTTTAATGTAGGAAGTACAAGTTTCCTAATGAGGAAAGTCAGGATAAAGTTAAAATACTTAGGGAGTGCTTGGTTTATAGCTTAGTACTTGATAACTGTTAGCTAAGACATTTTACTTTCTACTTCATTTATTTCCTAACAAAGAATATAAAAATCAGACATAGTTAAGCTTTTTAGCAACTCTTTCCTTTATGTAAATGTCTCTTAAATCTACATCTCTAAATCGAATTCCCGCACTAGGCTCTAGATCTCTATTGTCGAAACTTCCGATCGAATGGCTTGCCAAGCTGTCACAAAGCCATCTCACACGGAGCTCACCAGAGCCTTCCTTTCCCTCTGGTCTTCCTTAATGGACCCAGCTTTGCCCAACACCCAAGAACACAACGAGTTCTTCTAGATTCCAGACTTCTCACTTCGAGCATCTATTAGAAAGTCTGGATGGTTCTACCTCTAAAACTCTCTTACCTCTTCCCCAGGTTGAGCTGTCTCTATTGCTTACTTGAATCATTGAACACACCCACCTACGTGCCTTGCTGTTCTGATCTTACCTTCCACCTGCAGTGCCTGTCTGTGCAAGTGGGTCATATCATTATCCACTGTTTATAAGATAAAGTTCGAATTCTTTTGTGTGCCATGCAAGCACTTTATGCCTTAAAGCAGCAGTCCCCCTCCTTTTTGGCACCAGGGACTGGTTTAATCGAAGACAATTTTTCCAAGGACTGAAAGTGTGGGGGATGGTCTCGGGATGATTCATGAGCATTACATTTATTGTGCACTTTATTTCTATTATTACATTGTAATATAGAATAAATAATTATACAATTCGCCATCATGTAGAGTCAGTGAAAGCCCTGAGCTTGTTTTCCTTCAACTAGATGGTCCCATCTGGGGTTGATGAGAGACAGTGACAGAGCATTAGGTATTAGATTCTCAAAGAGAGTGGGCAACCTAGATCCCTTGCACGTACAGTTAAAAGGGTTTGTGCTTGAGAATCTAATGTCACCACTGACCTGACAGGATGTAGAGCTCACGTGGTAATGTAAGTGATGGGGTGGAGTGGCTTCACTGGCTCACCTGTCACTCACCTCCTCCTATGAAGCCTGCCTCCTAACAGGCCACAGGCCAGTACCACTCTGTGGTCCCAGACTTGGGGACTGCTGCCTGAATGGATCACATTTCCACACTCACCTGCTAGCTCCTGTTTTCTTCCAGGGCTTTCATGGCACTTCTCTACAGGGCCTGTCCTCTTGCTGTTGGAAATGTCTTTCTGAAAGAACCCTGCTCATCAGCAAGATGTAGGTCAAATGTCACCGCCTCTGTGACATTCTCCAATCATCCCCTGCTCACACATACTTCATTAGTTCCTTTAATTATTCCTTTATCTCTCATTCCGATACTCCCTGAACACTTTGGGAGTACAAAGACGTTTTTACTTTTTAGTTTTATTTTTCAGGTTGTCTTTGAAACTGAAACAACTGGCACATAGATTTCACTGAATACCAGAGAAAAAGTGAATGAATGAGTGAATTGTAGCATCTTCTACATGTCACTCCAATGGCATGATGGTTTAGACTTGATGCATACAGGCCTGGCTTCAGGGACAAACTTACCCTCACTGCCTCCTACTTTAGAATCATGGAACATTCACACAATTTTGGGATTTGGATCAGGATTTCCTAGATTACAATAATCATCTTGCTATATAAGTTTATGTCCTATATAAATATACTTGTTTATCCTTCATATGGAATATGTATGCAGCCAGATTTTAACTTAACCTGTGATAAACACTGATAACTTTTCAACATGATTCAGACAGACACATAAAAGCAAAACCTTTTTTTTTTTTTTTGAGATGGAGTCTCGCTCTGTTGCCCAGGCTGGAGTGCAGTGGTGTGATCTCGGCTCACCACAACCTCCGCCTCCTGTGTTCAAGCAATTATCTGCCTCAGCCTCCCGAGTAGTTGAGATTATAGGCACCTACCATCATGCCCATTTAATTTTTGTATTTTTTTGTTTTTTAGTAGACATAGGGTTTCACCATCTTGGCCAGGCTAGTCTCAAACTCCTGACCTCATGTTCCACCCACCTCAGCCTCCCAAAGTGCTGGATTACAGGAATAAGCCACTGCACCCAGCACCATAAGACATATTTTTTAACAGAGAAATATCAATACATTGTTTGTGTTACAATTATGAAAGAACACTTAAATGTTATTGGCTTCTAATAGTCCAGAGGTTTATTAAAAAAAGGAAATGTAAGGTTTATCAGACTTCAAAATCTATAATGCTATTAATAATCTACAGTTCATTATATGCCTGCTGTGTGCCTGGTACTATTCTGAGTTCCTGGATTCCTCTTCTTGGTGATTCAGTGAGTTTTACATTATTATCCCATTTTCACTGATAAGAAAACATCCTCATCATAAAAGCACTAAAAACAGCTAACACTTGGGAGGCCAAGGTGGGTGGATCACATGGTCAAGCGAGCAAGACCATCCTGGCTAACGTGGTGCAACCCTGTCTCTACTAAAAATATAAAAAATTAGCCTGGCATGTTGGCATGTGCCTATAATCCCAGCTACTTGGGAGGCTGAGGCAGGAGAATCACTTGAACCCAGGAGGCGGAGGTTGTAGTGAACCGAGACCACGCCACGGCGCTTCAGCCTGGTGAGAGCAAGACTTCGTCTCAAAAAAAAGGCTAACACTTATTATTTGACTCTTAAATGTCAAGCATTAAGTATTTTATGTGTATTAAGCATTTAATTCTCTTGCCAACCCTATGCAATAAGTCTGAGGACTTACACCCATTCTGCAGAGTGGGAAACTGAGACTTAAAGGGGCAAAGAACTTGTTTGCTGGTCTCATGGCAAGAAAGTGGTGGATCAAGAATCCAGACATGATGTGGGGCTGGAAGCCCCCATACTTTTCATCTTGATGCTGAACTTTCACTTTGAACTGAGCCGCAGGCAGTTTAGATAGTTTGCCTGCATTCACACATCCAGGAAAACAGTAGAATTGAACTTCTAACTCAGGTCAGGGCCCAGGTTTAAAAAGGAAACCAGCTTCATCAATTACAAAGAGAATCAAAGCCTCTTGTGCCAGCTGTAGCTTTGCTGCTAACTAGCTGCGATCTGGGAAAATCACTTACCTTCCTGGCCCTTTAATACCTTCTCTGTCAGCCACAAATTGCTGAGGTGTTAGTAACACATAAATTGTGTGTCCCAGTACTCTGGATTGTAGTGACTAGCTTGAGTTAAACTGCAAGTATTTCTTAGCAAAAATTTAAAATATAAAAATCATCAATGGCTTTTTTATATGAATACCATCGGAGTCAATGGTACCCATGCTGTCTCCTCACTGCCATTCTACTGAGCATATCTGAGTATGAGAAAAAGAGAGCAAAAGCTGCTGGGCTGGAACTGAGGAGTGGGTGTAGGAGTGGGGAAGGTGATTGAGAAACCTGGGTCAAGGTCATTTTCTGACCCAGTTATCTGTTCCATTATGCATGTATACACTTGCTGCCCTCCCCCTTCACACAGCTCCAGCAGTACCCCCACCTATGCACAGCTTAGCACCACCTCCACGTATCAAGGCTCTAGCAGCCCCGGCACCTACATACAGCTCCAGCATCTCCACCACCTATGCATAGTTCAGTACCCCCTCCACATACTCAGGGCTCCAGCCTCACCTCCCCCTACACAGAGGGCAAGGGTAAGGATAAAGGGGAAACAGTTCTTTGACATCTTAAAGCAAAAAAAAACTTAATCTTCTGACTATGATTATTATTGGTAGGAATTCCATATGAATCCTTTCACTGGTGTACTTAAATGATAATTTATTCAGTAAATTAGTCAATTCTTATATTGCCAAGAGATTTTGACCTATTCAGAACTTTTAAAAAATAACTCATTATTAGTTAGGTATGTTGATATATTGACTATGAATAATTCATGATATCTTATAAATTACCTTAATACCTATGATGCATGTTGCATGAATACATAAGTTGTTGTGATTAATCTATTTGACTTTAGAGAACTATATTTTCACATTAGAAGCATTGTGGTTGGGTTTCTCCATATTCCTCAGCCATCGGGGGTCAGTCCCATTGATCATCATAATCCTAACTGCTGTTTTTTTGGTGCTTCCTGTGTACCCATCACTGTGTTGAACACTTGAGCTCCAGAGGTTAATGAATATTGTCCACACCTGGAGGAGAATATACCCAAATTGAAGGAACCAGGGAAACAAACACATAATTGCAGCATAATATGGTACGTGTGATACCAGAGGAAACCATAGGATGTTGAGAGTGAGCGACAGGGCACACAGAGCTATTTAACAGGTGTGGGTAGAAAAGGTTTCCTGGACAGATGCTGCTGCAGTTGGATCTTGTAGGTGGAGGTATATACATAAGGGATAACAGGGGGGCATGCCAAGTACAGAAGCCATCATAAACAAGGGGGTAGCGTGAATAAAGTGACAAAGTGCAAGGAGATATAACCAGATATGGGCTGCCAGAGTCCAGGAGAGAAGCAGGAGATGAAGCTCAATGGACAGATTGAATCAGGTCAGGGTGTGGAAAGCTGGGCATAGTGTGTTGATCAAGAATCAATTCTCAGGAAACCAGCGACATATTAGCTATGTCCAAACCATGTGATAGTGTGCCCTTCAGGGAGACACAGGAAGGCCTTTCTCTGTGACTCTGGCTTCTCGCTGTCTCTGGCTTCTGGTCCTTCAAACCCTTAGGAAAGTTGTAATCATGGTATAAATTTTATGTAAGTGAAATGGGCCCAGAGAGGCTAAGTCAATAGCTCCCAGTCCCACAATTGCTAAGATACAAATTTAGAATTCTAAAAGAGCACAGGATGGGTCAAAAGCCAAGCTCTTTATCCCACATGGGACTATTCTGAATTCACCAGAATTAAAATTCCCAAACAGAAGGGTTGCTTCTCAACTGAGGGCAAGAAAATGAGAAAAGAGATAATGAAAACAGCAAGAGTAAGAAGAAGTGGCCATCAGATAAACAGAATTAATTATGTAGTGTGTGAAGGGTCAAGCAATGATTACTCCCATCCCTGAGAGGCTAGTCCAAGATCATCAAATTAGACGTGTCTGCAGAACAAGTGAGCTATTGATCTCAGTGCCTCTGGACATGGTGGTCATTGTGTCTGCTTCTACTGTGAAAGTTGCAGCAGTTCACTATGGTACCTTAGAGATTTAAAATTTCGTGCTTTTCTGATTTTAATTATACAAGGCATTAAATTCCTTCAGCTAACATTGGGGCAGGCACAGAGTCAGCAGCTATGACTCTCTTATTGTGAGTTCTAAGATCCCTTGTGTGAATTTGGTCTTTGTTTCTCCCCCTAGTATTCTTGATGGGTGTATTAGTTCGTTCTTGCATTGCTGTAACGAACTCCCTGAGACTGGGTAATTCATGAAGAAAGGAGGTTTACTTGACTCGGAGTTTGGCAGGCTTAACAGGAAGGATGCCTGGAGGCTTCAGGAAACTGACGATCATGGTGGAAGGGGAAGGGGAAGGGGAAGGGGAAGGGGAGGCAAGCGCCTTCTTCACATAGTAGCAGAAGAGACAGAGAGAGTAAGGGAGGGAAGCGCCACACACTTTTAAACCATCAAATCTTATGAGAACTCACTATCACGAGAACAGCATGGGAGAAATTCACCACCATGATCCAATCACTTCCTACCAGGTCCCTCCCTGCAATGTTGGGAATTATAATTTGACATGAGATTTGGGTGGGGACACAGAGCCAATCCATGTCAATGGACTTTGGTGCAGTCTGTAGGAAATCTGGAAAGCAGATCAGAACAGATGAGCATGGAAAACATATTCTATGTGCTAATACCAAGCATACACACACCCATGTAGCCCCTCATAAGCTCCCTTACCTGAGCCTCACAGGGCATTCAGAATTGTGTTCAGTGTGGGGTGGGGGAGAAGAAGTGACCTTTCTGTCTCAAAATTGGACAATCAGTATGGGGTATGGCTTTGACTTGAATGAGGTGCACCTGACCCCAGAACCATGCTCCTAACCATCGCCAATTCCTGCCTTTTTATAAAAGATGCTCAATGCTAATGTTAGCTCTCTCTTGGCTCTGGCAGAAAACAGATCAGGCTGTTCCGAAGGATCATTAAGCCACATGAGAGACCACTTAGTGGACCTTGTTATGTCAGAATATTTAATTCCATAGGAATGCAGCTCAAAATAGGTATGGCTTTTATTCAAGTAACCATAGCAATCATAGAAACCAAAAGATTAGTATTTGCATAATAAATCATAGTTCACCTGGGACTTTAAAATAGACTCTGTAGGGTATGTGTTACTATTCTCATTCTACAGATGCAGAGAGTCGGGGGGTGGATATCTCAGACAGTGTCAAGAATCAAGAGTTTCCTACAAAAATCATTTATCAAAATTAATAGGCCACAAATAACTTGAGCATATTTTAAGTAAAAGTTGGATCATATTTACAAGCATGCTGCATTCAAATATCATTGCATGATTTTGGTATCTGCATTTGCATAGGGTTTAAAATCAAGTTGTTAAACATATGGCCACGCTGAAGTGACAGTATTTATATTGCATTGCAACATTTAAAAATTGCGACTAGAGCATCTGACTTCTATTTAATGCTGCTCTGCATCTATTGACTGCTTGTTATTTGCTAGTATGCTGCTCAATACCATAAACACCTTCTATGTGGCATGTACCCATAAATGTATATGCAGCACATCTGCCATTATTTATTGCCTACACTATAAAATAGCAATTATCAGTCCAGGTGCAATGGCTCACACCTGTAATACCACTACTTTTGGAAGCCAAGGTGGGCAGATCACCTGAGGTCAGGAGTTCAAGACCAGCCTGACTAATATGGTGAAATAACATGCCTTAAAAATACAAAGGTAGGTGGGCATGGTGGCGCACACCTGTAATCTTAGCTACTCAGGAGGCTGAGGCAGGGGAATCACTTGAACCTGGGAGATGGAGGTTGCAATGAGCAAAGATGGAGCCACTACACTCCACCCTGGGTGACAGAGAGAAACTCTGTCTCAAAAATAAAATAGCAATAATAATAGCAAATACCTATGAGCAATGTGGTGAGGAACAACTAGGGCAGATAATATAAGTAAAGTGCTTAAGGGAGAGTCTGACAAAGGATGGAAACCTGGCACAAAATAGGTATTTGTGCTATGAGTACATAGAAGAAAGGTATGCAGCCCACACTGCAGGCGTAGGGGGAGTGATGGCCCTTGGGAAGAACTTTAAAGTGTAAAGAGAGATGCTTTAGAGGGACCAGCAGGTAGAGTGATGTTGCTGGCCGTCACAGTGGCAACGGCACTATGCAAATCCTGCTCCACTTTTCCCTGCTCTGAAGAGACTGAGGTACAGAAAGGTAATAAGATGGAATTAAAGCCCTGTTTCCTTGCAGTCTCCCAAACATAGCTGCCCCTCTGCCTTTTGCTTTTCGGGATTATAGACAGATGATATGCATAGGCCAGTTCACAATTGGATTTGCTCACAATGACTCTGCAGACAATAGATTTTTAAATTAAGGCAACTGAAGTCAACACAGCATCCCAGTGTGGAGAATACTTAACAATCTACATTTGAAAATGCTGAATCTATCTATTAAAACATTTATAGATAGCACTTTCATTTTCTAGCATTTTACTTCCATTTGTTCTTCATTAAAACCAATTCCCCTGACTGTGTGCAATGTTCAGCAATTTTGTTAGCAGTTGGCAAATTGGATTCTTAATATTTAATCTAATTGGGAACAACATTACACAACTCACACTGAACAAGCCATTTAGTTGTCAGATCATTAGAAAACCATAAACACCTTTCTGATCAATGTCTTATTTTTATAGTGTGGTGTGAAGATCCGACTTTTTTTAGAAAATTACTAGTCTCCAATTTAATGTGTACATATGTGTCTTAAAAATTACTAAGAATCACTATGTGTGATACTTTAAAAATGTAAGACATTGTCTGTTAAGTAAAATGAGCTCCACGGTCAGGGTCAACCTAGATTTACATACTGGCTTTGTAAGTTGTAAACTCTGAGATCATGGCTAAGAAGTGAGTCCTGAGAGTTCCTGCCTTCATGTGAAAATGCTGAATAGAACTACAAAAACAATTTTGGAATGAGATACCACCTACTGGATATGATTATTGACAAGATTAAATTATAGAATAAAATACATGTCTGATATATATTAAGTGCACCATATGATCACTACATAAATAGTAGTCACAGTGAATTAAGTAATAGGTATTATTGTCATTATTAGGGTTAATTCTTTCTATTAATATCATTATAATGTCAACAGCATATCTCCTCATTTTCCCTCATAATTAAGCCACAGTCCAGAGTTACAGGAGACAAACAGATGGAGGAATGGGAGAGGATGGTTAAATTCTGTGTGTTGTTTTCAATTTTATGTAATTTCTTTTTTTTTTTAACTTGATGTCTTTGATTGCTTTAAGACTTGGCTCTCAGATCTGGCAGAAATAGCTTTTGGAGATAGAATTTTAGCTTGTTAAGGATCAGATGTGGAGAAAGTTTATCTCCCTTGCAAATTGCTGTTTATAGATTTAAGCAAAAGAAGGATGGATTTAAGCACTAGAATGATGCAAGAAGTAAAAATAAATGAAAATGGACTGGGGATTTTACAAAGGGGGGAAAGTCCGATGAACTCACTCAGGATTAGAGAGGAAGCAGCAAGTTTCACTGGGCTGGAACCCACTTAGACGACAGTACCAAGCAGGCACCCACAATGGACAGGAGACCTTGATGGACAGGAGAGCTTCTGTAGCCCTGAAGACTTGTGGCTGGAAGTCTGCTCTCAACCCAACTGGATTCAACATAACTTTCCATGGTGTTCTGGATGGCTTTGTTGTGGAGGCCTTTCTAACCCTGGAACCAAAGCCTGATCATGCTCCCGTGGTTTTACATTGACCTAATTTCTCCAAATCCAGCCTGTTCTGTCCCTGACACAAGTCTCCCATCCCAACTCAACTGCATCTCTATTCTGTGCCTTCACCTTACCAAATCCAATGCACAGCCAGCCAGGTAATTGTTCCAGGATTTTTCTCAACAGAGATCCCAGTAAAGAGAATACATCTCCTCTTGGGAACTGGTCTGCCATTTCCCTGACTCAAATGCTATTACTATTTCTATACAAAGGGAAAGAAAGGATAGAGGATGATTCTGAGCTTTCTGGTGACTCAAATAAACAGATTTTTTCAAATGGTTTTAGATCCCACAAAGATGGACATGATTAAATATTTAGATATGATTAAATATCTAGAGTCTAACAGCCTGGGCTCAAATCCTAGAACGATCATTCACAATCTACCTAATCTTGGGCCACTTCCTCATCTCTCTATGCCTAAGTTACCTCATCTCTAAAATGAGGGATAACTAATAGATTCCTGGTAGGGTGCTAGTGAAGAGAAAATTAGATAATGTGTGCAAGAACTTAATATGGGAGCTAGAAAATAGTAAATACTCAAAATAATATTTTAGCTAATACTATTCTATTAATTGACTCTGATCTGAATATTAGCCATAGAACCACTTCCCTTATATCACTAAACTCACTGCAATGATCTCTGGAAATAACTGTTATGTAGCAAAGAGAACTTTAGACTTGGAGTCTTGAATCCAGCATCTAATAGTTACCAGATGGACAATCCTAGGCAAGTCACTTTCAGCCTCTGAGCCTCAGGATTCCATCCTATGCTAAAATTAACAAGTTGCAGAAGTGTTTTTATAAATATTAAATGAAACGAGGGTGAAAGTGCTTTGGGGCAGAGAGAACATTACAGAAACTCTAAATCATGTTGCATTAATCGATGCATCAATGATAATTGTCAGAAAGTGCAAATAAGGGACCTTGGAAAGGTTGCATAGGCACTCCATTCTCCCAGCCCTCCTGGCTCACATCCTATAAGTGATGCCAAGCAAAGATTAGAGAAGCACCCCCACCCCCAGAAGATATTCTGGCAGCCGTGAGCAATCATCAATTTCTTTCAACACTCTCTTGGGAATGAGAATGAGATTAGCATGGAACAGGATTCTCTGTGCTTCCTAGAGAAACCAATTAAAGAGGCAGAGGGGATGGCAAAAGTCAGTGAGAAGTGAGATTCATTTCCAATAATAAATATCCAGAACAGATTATATTACAGTGAACAGTACAGTCTACGTGCTACTACACCTACAGACAAAGAGCATGTCTGCACCTGGAACAATCTGAAGACTTGGTTCCAGTAGGGTTTCATTGTCGTGTCTACTCTGGCAGTAGAAGATCTGCAGTGGAATGGTGACAGTGTGTTGCTGGTTGACAATTGAAATGTCAATAACGACCATAACATTTTGTATGAAGACACTACCAATAAGACTTAGAGCCCCTGGGGGGATGGTTAGATAAAAGAGGACACATCTTATCAATTCTGAGATAAGCATTCTTCAGACTATATTTTAATAACATTCACGCTCATGATATTTATTGAGTTTCAGGGGCTTGCACAGATGCTGAAGGTTATAGCATGAAGGCACACATGTCTGCCTTCACCAGGCCCTCAGCCTGGAGTGAAGACAGATGACCATCTTCGGTGAGATTGGCATTGCACTAACGGAGAAAGGAAAAGGTGCAGGTAAGGGCTATAGGGTAATGCCTCTCTGAGCCAGGAACCTTCATTCTGAATCCTAAAGAGTGGCCAAGGGAAAGCTTCAAAAAGTCAGTTATCTGATGTGCTGCCTTTCTCAGTAATTTGGGCAACAAATACCTAGACTTGTCTGATGTATTTATGAACAAGATGGTGCTTAGAAAGCACTACCATTTCTAAGCCCTGTTAAACAGCCAGTGATGGGTTGCAGGTTGGTGAATGAAAATCTGATCTCTAAACTTGGATTAAATCACAGGAATCTTTGATTTGGTAGTAGTCACAATAAGCATATTCGTGTAGCCTAAATCATGTTCTTGGAAGAGAGCTATAATCCTAACCATCTTATAAAGAGGGAAACTGAGGCCTGAGGACACATAGTAAGTAGACTGCAAAGCTTTCCAGGATTTTGGGCTATGAGTCGACCAGCTGCTTCACTGTGTGCTTGTGTGATTTTGGCCAAATAACACCAACCTTTGCTGCCTTGGTTTCCTGATAGACATGACAGTATAATGTCACCTCGGAGCTGCAAAGGTTAAGTGAGATAATCTTTGTAAGTGTTGCCTGTCACCAACCTAACCAGCGCCATCACCACCATCATCAACAGCATCATCGTCATTAAGACCTGAGAAACATACCCACTTAGGTCAAGAGTCTGGAAATTTTGCCCATAATCTATATTTATGTAAATGGTAACTAAATGAAATAATGTGCTTCATGGCTAGAATTATCAGTACACTTCTGGATGGTCATATCTAGATAACAAAATGGTACAACTGAAGCAGCTCTTAGCGTAAGTGTAGGAAAAACTGATTTGGAATCCCAATATTGTTCTCTGCAAAGTGGGAAAAAGGTATTTCCTTTAGCCTTCCATGTGCAGTTATTCATTTGTTCTCTGATGTATTTCTTTTTTTTTTTTTTGCCATGAGGTGTGTTTTATTTTCATTATTCATACAAATGATTTTCTATAATATCCCAAGGCAAACCAGAGAATTTGGCAGTCCGACTGGGGGCTCCCTTCAGAGACACATAGGCCAGCGGCATTGGTGCGGAGTGCCCAGGTTCACAGTGCAGCTTGTGGCTCGTGTCCATCTTGCAGGTGGCTCTTCCTCCACATCGGGACTGGGGTCTCGAAGATGCCAGGGGCAGGAAATCTTCCAGGCTCTTCGGAAATTTCACTCTGCTTTTCCTGCTCAATGGTCTCTTTGGTCGGCAGGGTGTTCTACTCCTGCGTCTCCGTTTTCTTCAGCTTGGCCTTACCAAAGCTGGCGATTTCTCCCATGTCTGGTTTGCCTGCCATTTTCTTAAAACAGTCCGTATGGTCCTGCTCCAAGCCCGGGCTCCTGATGCCCCTGCTCCATCTCAACGTGAGCTCCCACTCACGTTGCAGCAGCAAGAGACCTGATGTATTTCTTTACACAACAGTATTCAGTGAGTTTCCGCCCATGTCTGAGGTGCTGAGGATGCCTCAGTGTTCATGAACTACCTCTGTTTGCCTTCATGGAGCTTTTGTAGCAGTGGAGACAAAGTAGGAAGAGAAAAAGCTGAATGTTACTATGAAACGGCCATGGGCTAAAGACAAGAAACTGGAGGGATTCTTTCAGGCCGTCTCTTAAATGTAAGGGATTCGTATTTCTGTATCAAAAATTACCTCTCTCTGCCAAACGATGACACTATTAATGGAAGGCATATTTAACTCCCACCTCTTCACACTAAGTATAATTAGTAGACTTTAATGGGTGAAAATTTAGTATTTACAGAAATATGATAACTAAGATGACTTCCAAATGTGTGAGCAATGAGACGTTGGGGGAAAATAAAAACTGAATCCATGTAGATGCAGTTCTTGAATTAACCAAAAAATGTCTGTGCATAGAAGCAAAGATAGAATTAATTCTACTATTACTTCTAATTAAAGCCATACTAAAAATAAGGAGAAAAATAAAAGCAGAGAAGGAAAAAATGAGAATTACCATTTATTTAATATTTACCACATGTCAATCACTCTACATATATTAACTGTAAGAATAACCATAGAAGTCACATGGGACTAGCAATATGTTCTGCTCGCAATCACAAATTAGTGTAGCACAACAGCCACATACCAAAGGGCAAACACTTCAGAATTAGAGATGTGGGCTAAAATTTGAGCTCTAATAATTTCTCTTAGGAAAGATGCCTAGCTTCTCAGATCCCCTGTTGGCTCCTCTGCAGAGTGGGGCTCATACTTAGAAATGTTCACGCATGCTAGAGAAGTTAGAAAAGATGATGCTTGCAAAAACCGAACACTTTATACAGCACAGAGCACTTGCTCAATAAATATCCCTTCTCCTTTCCTTTCACCTGCGCACTGGACTTCTTGCCTTCTAAGGTTTGCTACAGGCCACCCTAGAGACCCTGTTCAATGCCCTACTCCTCCTGGATTTACACACACACACACACACAAACACACACACACACACACACACACACACGAAGAGAGAGAGATTTATGAATAGAATGCTGTCCCATCAAACAAGGCAATGCAGCCAAGAAACTGCTTACCAGGCACTAGTAATATCCTCCTTGAGAAAATGAAATTAAACTAAAATAGAAAATAAAACCATTTCTAAACTTCGACAATAAACAGAAGTTGATATGAGTTGAATGCATTTGCAGGTGATGATAAATATGTGCCTACTTACCCGGCTAACACAGAATGCGCTGCGTCTGCAACTGCCGTTAATAACCACACAGCTGAACGCTAGTAATTTGGTCTCCATGGGAACAGAAGGTAATATCTGCACTACTGTTCCTAGATGGATCTTTTATTATTTCAATATTTGAAAAGTGATTTTTCAAGATGATAGAAACTGTAAAATACATTCAATTATGTATAACATGGGAGATGGAAGGTGTGCAGTTTTTAATACTCCTTTGGTTTTGCTTATTTTTCGGGGAGAAAAGAAAATGACATTGATGGGGAGAACAGGTTGATATTTTAGAGGAAAGGATCACAATTCCCAGATCTCCTGTAATTTCTAACATTGTTAAACCTGGAACCTGTCCCTGGCAGCTTTCATCACAGGTGTCCATTTACTGCCTTTAGTCATTTCACAGAAGTCCACCAGGTACCAACGAATGCCCAGAACCCCAGTGAATTCACTCGGTAATTCACTTGGCAATCACACATTGAGGATCACAAAATCTGGGTAAATATTTGAGTTGGAGATTGAGAAGATACCAGAGAAGCGTGGTCTAAGATAACAAATAGACCAAGCCATCCTATTCCTCAACTAGTTAAAACAGAAAACCAGGGCCACCCTTGAATGCTTTTTCTCTCTCACCCAGACCTGTTTATTCTCCCTCTGAAACGACTCACTTTACATCCCTCCCCCATTTTCTGTTGCGTTAGCGCAGATCAGGTTCTCATTTAGAATACTGCAAACACACATTTTGACTAGTCTGCTCTTTCCCTCTAGGACCCATGTTCTGGTAGAAACAGAAACAGATGCATATGTACTAATGATAAGCAGTTCATATGAACTATTCATAGACAACAGTTAATGAAAGGCTGACTTTCTGCCCTGCACTAACTTATGGATTTTAATATATTAACTAATTTGCTTCTCACCGCAAACACACTAATTGTTCTTGTTAATATTATTTCTATTTTACAAATGCCTGACTCACATACAAATAGGGCGATTTGCCTAAAATCACACAGACATATGCATGCATGCGCACACATGTGCATACACACACACACACCACACACACACACAGACACACAGACACACACACTCATGTGCAGAAAGTAACAGAGCAGAGAGTAGAACACAAGCAATCTGGGTCCACGGCCCATGATGCATAGCACATGGTGGGCACTAAAACAGGTATATAATTTGAAATGCAGAGGTGACAATATTATAACTACAGCACCCTTGGTTGGGTCACCTTTCTAGCCAGGAGTCTAGGACAGACCCGCTGTTTCTTTCTGAGCCCTAGGCAAGTGTAATTCAAATGTCACTCTAATCAGCAACTGACCTGCAACCCTCTCCTCTGGGGCACCTTGGGAAGGTCCTGCTGTGATCAACTGGTAGTGAGACTCAAAAAGCATCATTGTTGAGCCTGGAGCCTCTGAAGCCGCACTGCCCAGCTGTGTGTTCCACATGGTTGCTTACCAGTTGGTTTCTTGAGCTTTTATGGGCTTCAGTTTCTTCATCTTAAAAATGAGATTATTAATGACCTGCCCTATAGGCTGTCATTTTATTTAAATGAGTAAATAAATGCACAGAGCCTAGAAATAACTAACACATTGTAAGTGCTTGGTAAGTATCGATGAGGAAGATGAGGGGGATGGTAATGATGTTATTGGTGGCAAAATTGAACCTGAAAACTGCTGTCACTTCTAAACCACAAGAATTCCCCCTCGAAAAACTATTTTGAGGCCTGTGTTCATATTGCCAGTGTAAATTTCATCTCATGGTTTATAAGAAAATAGCAAATAGAACAACAAGTAACTGCATGTATATAAATGTTCAAAAGTCCCACATAAAAAAGAAAAAAAAAAAAGGGACCACTGCTTCAGCCAACAAGAAGAAACAGTCCAAATGTACTCACCCGTCTAAAATAACTAAAATCTAGATGAGATAGGTGAACGTGTTTTTCTGGCTTTGGATATCAGGCTACAAAGACTAAAAATGAAGTGAGACCTCCTATTGTCTGTTCTAATATACTTCCTGAAGGGAGTTTCCGGGCTATGATGCAGAACGGTGAAACCCAGGTGAGCTCTGGCAGACTCTTTGTGTTAGTCATTTCTTGCATTGCTACAAAGAAAATGCCTGAGACTGGGTAATTTAGAAAGAAAAAATGTTTAACTGTGATCTTTTCCTTTAAAATATCAACCTATTCTCCCCACCAGCATCATTTTCTTTTCTCCCTGAAAAATAAGCAAAACCAAAGAAGTACTCAAAACTCCACACTTCCTGTCTCTTATGTTGTGCATAATTGAATGTATTTTACAGGAAGCATACTGGCTTCTGTTTCTGGAGAAGCCTCAGGAAATGTACAGTCATGGAAGAAAAAGGAAAAGCAGACACCTCTTACATGGCAGGAGTAGGAGCAAGAGAGAGAGCAGGGAAGTGTCACTGCCACACACTTGCAAACAACCAGATCTCTGGAGAACTCACTTACTATCCAGCACCAAGGGGGATGGTGCTAAACCACTCAGGAGAACTCCACCCTCATGATCCAGTCACCTCTCAGCAGGCCCCACCACCTCCAACACTGGGGATTAGAATTCAACATGAGATCCTACTTGTCTATTTTGGCTTTTGTTGCCATTGCTTTTGGTGTTTTACTCATAAGGTCCTTGCCCATGCCTATGTCCTTGATGGTATTGCCTAGGTTTTCTCCTAGAGTTTTTATGGTGTTAGGCCTGTTTAAATCTTTAATCCATCTAGAGTTAATTTTTGTATAAGATGTAAGAAAGGGGTCCAATTTCAGCTTTCTGCATATGGCTAGCCAGTTTTCCCAGCACCATTTATTAAATAGGGAATACTTTCCCCATTGCTTGGTTTTTTGGTTTTTTTTTTCAGGTATGTCAAATATCAGATGGTTGTAGTTGTGTGGCATTCCTTTTGAGGCCTCTGTTGTGTTCCATTGGTCTCGCAGCTTTGCTACCAATATCATACTGTTTTGATTATAGTAGTCTTGTAACATAGTTTGAAGTCAGTTAGCATGACGCCTTCAGCTTTTTTGTTTGTTTTGCTTAGAATTGTCTTGGTTATATGGGTTCTTTTCTGGTTCCATATGAAGTTTAAAGTGGTTTTTTTCCAATTCTGTGAAGAAAGTCATTGGTAGCCTGATGGGGATAGCGTTGAATCTATAAATTGCACTGGGCAGTATGGCTATTTTCAAAATATTGATTCTTCTTAACCATGAGCATGGAATGTTTTTCCATCTGTTTGTGTCCTCTTAGATAAGTGGGATCTAATTAAACTTAAGAACTTCTGCACAGCAAAAGAAACTATCAATAGAGTGAACTAGCAACCAACAGAATGGGAAAAAGTTTTTGCAATCTACCCATCAGACAAAGGGCTAATATCTAGAATCTACAGATAACTTAAACAAATTTACAAGAAAAAAAAACAAACAAACCCATTCAAAAGTGGGCAAAGATTATGAACAGACGCTTTTAAAAAGAAGACATTTATGCAGGCAACAAACATATGAATAAATGCTCATCATCACTGGTCATTAGAGAAATGCAAATCAAAACCACATTGAGATACCATCTCATGCCAGTTAGAATGGCGATCATGAAAAAATCAGGAGACAATAGATGCTGGAGAGGATGTGAAGAAATAGGAACACTTTTACACTGTTGGTGGGAGTGCAAATTAGTGCAACCATTGTGGAAGACAGTGTGGCGATTCCTCAAGGATCTAGAAATAGAAATACCACTTGACCCAGCAATCCCATTACTGGGTTATACCCAAAGGATTATAAATTATTCTATTATAAAGACACATGCACATGTATATTTATTGTGGCACTGTTCACAATAGCAAAGACTTGGAACCAACACAATGCCCATGAATGACAAACTGGATAAAGAAAATGTGGCACATATACACCATGGAATACTATGTAACCATAAAAAAAGATGAGTTCATGTCCTTTGCAGGGACATGGATGAAACTGGAAACCATCATTCTCAGCAAACTGACACAAAACAGAAAACCAAATACTGCATGTTCTCACTCATAAGTGGGTATTGAACAATTAGAACACATGGACACAGGGAGGGGAACATCACACACTGGGGCCTGGGGCATGGGGGGCTAGGGGAGGAATAGTAGGGGGTAGGGGGATTGGGGAGGGATAACATTAGGAGAAATACCTAATGTAGATGACGGGGCAATGGATGCAGCAAACCACCATGGCACATGTATACCTGTGTAACAAACCTGCACAATCTACACATGTACCACAGAACTTAAAGTATAATTAATAAATAAATAAAAGAATTCAACATGAGATTTGGTGGGGACACAGATTCAACCATATTACGCTCAGATTTGCGAAGATAGGATGCGAATTACAGCAAGTTTAGGTAGGCTAGAGTTCACAGGACAAAGCACTGAACAGCCAAAGAAACAATTCCCAGGGCTCAGGCAGGACTGAGAATTAACTGATGTTTCACAAATCAGAATGAAAAACCTCATAATTCATGGAATATTGAGTAGAAAACTCAGAAGGGCATTACCTCAGTAATTGGGTAAAATTAGCCCTAGATAAAAGCTCCTCTGATCCCACCTAACAAATCTTAAAAAGCAAGCTTTGAGGCCAGGCACGGTGGCTCACACTTGTGATCTCAACACTTTGAGAGGCCAAGGCAGGCGGATCACAAGGTCTGGAGTTGGAGACCAGCCTAACCAACATGGTGAAACCATGTCCCTACTAAAAATACGAAAACTAGCTGAGCATGGTAGCACGTGCTTGTAATCCCAGCTACTCAGGAGGCTGAGGCAGGAGAATCGCTTAAACCTAGGAGGCAGATGTTGCAGTGAGCCGAAATCATGCCACTGCACTCCAGCCTTGGTGACAGAGCAAGACTCTGTCAAAAAAAAAGTAACTTAATCATATCCAATTACAGAGCTAAAGAATGCATATGTATGCATGAGTGTGCACAAGTACACACACACACCCATACATATCCAGCACTGAAAAATATAAAACCACAATGCTTATCATTGAATGCAAACTACTAGGCATACAAGTAAGCAGGAAAACAAAATATATATAAAGAGAAAAATCAATCAATAGAAACTAATTCAGAAATGGCAGCAATGATAGAGTTCTCAGCAAGGACAGTTACAAAGAGAAAGAAGATGACATAGAGAGTGCGGGGTTGAGATGTGGAGGAAAGAAAGGAAGAGACGGAGAGAGAGAGACAGAGAAGGGGAGCTTAGAAAGAGGCAGAAACAGAAGGGCAACTGAGAGGTAAGGAGATAAACAGAGAAGCCACGTGAGTAAGGAGAGAGATGCCTGGGGAGAAAAGGCAAACACAGGAGTAGGAGCAGGCAGTGGCAGAGAGGAGGGATATAATAGGATCACAGAAAGAAGTTCAAAGAGCAATCGCCTGCCCATTGCTTCTTAACTCTTATCACAATTGCAACTCATAAATAATCAGCACAATTATCTATTTACTTTATATATGCCCCCCTAAAAGGAAAACCTCCCCACCAAATTCCTATCTGTCCATAAAGCCAGGATGTCATCTGTCTCATTCACTGCAGTTTTACCAATGATTCACACAGCCTATTGAATACAGCAGGGTGGCCCAAAGTTACTGAATGTGTTAGAGAAGAAAGGGACAAATATAACTGTTATTTACTGACCAGGCTGAAGAGGTTTGGTGACCTGCACAAAGACAAAAGCTGGTAAGTAGAATAATTAGATTCAGATGTAGCGGGTTTTGTTTGTTTGTGGGTTTGTTGTTGTTGTTGCTGTTTTAGTTCTGAGTCCAGGATATTCCTCAGAGCCAGAAAAACAAAATGAATTTTTTAAAAAGATTCTGACAAGCAACCCATGACAAGTCTTTTAATTGCTAAATGAATAATTATTCTTCAATTATTTTCTCAAGCAAGACAACTGTGAATACAGAAGTTCAGAAAGTCTTTATCCTATATTTAGGAGAAAGACACATTGCCTTCAGCAGCTGCTGGCAGGGGTGAGGCAATGGAATGGACAAGGCTTGGGTACAGGAGGTTACTGTCAGGGACATGAGCCTCCTCCAACTGTGAACTGGTTCCGTTTCATGTTCAGATTTCAGGATTAGGTGCACAGGTGTTAGAGGGTGTCTGCCACACAGGTCTTCTGTAGCTTCTCTACTTGTGTCACACACGACCAGTTAGTTTCTAATTCTCAACCTCAGTTTTCTTGTACCAAAACGTCCATGGCAATCTCTCCCTCTAAGGGTAGTCATGGGGTTAAACAGGAGAGAACAACAAAATCCACGTGGCAATGACTATTCCACTGTGGGATGCCTGTAAGTCTGAAAACACACAGTGAAGAATAAACTACTTCCTCCAACACTTGTAGTCCAGGAGCTCTTGACTACAGAGACTGTCAAAAAAAGAAGCAGTAAAAATGAACTGTAAACGTTGAAATGACAGGGGTGAACAAAAAGAAATTTGGGTCCCAGAGAAGGGCCTGCTAAACCAGCCAGGAGTCAGGCAAGAGGGAGGGAAGTAGGATAGGACTTTGGAGGAAAGAATGCTTGTGCAGAGTCTTATAGAAGCAACAAGAATTCATAAGGTGAGGATCCTGAAGGGTATCCCAGGCAGTGGAAGCAGCTCATAAACAAGTGGGAAACGGAGAAAGATATGTGTTCTTAAGCATCCTTTGGTGTGGGTTGAAGGGTAGAGGTGGCCAAGACTCTAAGTTCATTTAGTATTAAACAATCGCAGACACGTATCTTACTCAGAGCACTGTGCACTAGTATGGCAGAAACGTGTTACACTGCAGCACTATTCACAAGAACAAAGACGTGGAATCACCCTAGGTGCCATCAATGATGGATTAAAAAAAATACGGGCCATATATAACATGGAATACTATGCAGCCATAAAAATAACAATTATTTTATCGGCAGCAACATGGACACAGCTGGAGGCCATTATTCTAAGCAAATTAACACAGAAACATAGAAATAAATGTCATATGTCCTCACTTTTTTTTTTTTTTTTTTTTTTTTTTTTGAGACAGAGTTTCGCTCTTGTTACCCAGGCTGGAGTGCAATGGCATGATCTCGGCTCACCGCAACCTCCACCTCCTGGGTTCAGGCAATTCTCCTGCCTCAGCCTCCTGAGTAACTGGGATTACAGGCACACACCACCATGCCCAGCCAATTTTTTTTTTTTTCTTCATATGAGGTTTCGCTCTTGTTACCCAGGCTGGAGTGCAATGGCGCGATCTCGGCTCACGGCAACCTCCGCCTCCCGGGTTCAGGCAATTCTCCTGCCTCAGCCTCCTGAGTAGCTGGGATTACAGGCATGCACCACCACGACCAGCTAATTTTTTGTATCTTTAGTAGAGACGGGGTTTCACCATGTTGACCAGGATGGTCTCAATGTCTTGACTTCGTGATCCACCTGCCTCGGCCTCCCAAAGTGCTTGGATTACAGGCTTGAGCCACCGCACCCGGCCTGTCCTCACTTTTAAGTGGGAGATAAACACTGGGGTACACATGCATATAAAGATGGCGACAATGGGAACTGGGGACTACTAGAGGAGGTGGGGAGTGACAAGGGTTGAAAAATTAACTGTTGCATACTATGCTCAGTACGTGGGTGAGAGGATCACCTGTACCCCAAACCTCAGTATCATGCACTATACCCATGTAACAAAGCTAGACATGTACCCCCTGAATCGAAAGTAAAAGTTGAAAAAAATTAAAAAAAAAATGCTAAAGCTAGGGAAATACCACAGTTGAAGAACACCGATAAATGCAGACTGAAGATTGACAGCACTCTATAGTTAACATGTTCAGGAAGGCATAGGTGCCCCAGCTGAGATGGAACAATGCAGGCAGGAAGCCATCCAGCATCAAACACAGAGCAGGACTCCTGCGTGCACACACATGCACACGCACGCAGGCGACACAAGAGGGGCTAGACAGAACCAAGACCAAAACATTTTTAAAGATGTATTTGGCTAAGTGTTCCACATCATGCAACTATCTTGCATATCCTGCGCATGTACCCCAAAACCTAAAATGCAATTAAAAAAAAAAAAGAAAAGAATTGGCATTGAAGAACAGTACTACAGTGCAGCTACACCTAAACAGGTAAAACACAACCAGTATCTGGTTGGCATATGTTATAGACTTAATGTTTATGTCTCTAAAATTCACATATTAAAGTCTTAGTCAGAAGTAAGGCCTTTGGAAGGTCAGTAGAGTTGGATTAGGTCATGAGGATAGGACCCTCATGACGAAGTTAATAATACCCTGAAGGACATTATTAAATAGGCCAGACGCAAAAAATACAAATCCTACACAATTTCACTTACATGTGGAATCTAAAAAAGTCACACTCATAGAAACAGAAAATAGAAAGGTGGTTATTAGACTGTCTGGACAGAGGTGGGGAGAACAGGGAAGGCAAGAATGGAGAAAAAATGACAAGTTGGTGAAAGGGAACAACAGAAGAAGTTTTAGTGACTTATCTCACTGCATGGTGAGCACAGTTGATCATAATGTATATTTCAAAATTGCTACAAAATAGATTTTAAACATTCTTACCACAAAGTAAAGGGTGAGTTGTTGAGTGACAGATTAGATAGCTATGTTAATTATATTGATTTAATCTGTACATAGATCAAAAGAATTACACTGTATCCCACAAATATATGCAATTCTTATTTGTCAACTAAAAAATAAATAGAAAATTAGATGGAACAACAGAAAAAGAGACATAGATATGGATCTCTCTCTGCTCTCTGCCATGTGAAGGTACAACAAGAAGGTAGTCATCTGCAAGCCAGCAAGCAGGCCCTCACCGGACACTGGGCTGGGAGATGCCTGAATCTTGGACTTCTCAGCCTCCAAAACTGTGAGAAATAAATGTTTGCTGTTTAAGCAAAAAAAAAAAAAAAAAAAAAAGATTTTTCAATTTGCATGTGCTGCGTGTGTGTGTGTGTGTGTGTGTGTGTGTGTGTGTGTGTGTGTGTTGTGCAGGGATTAGGTAGAGAATAGACACTTCCATTATTGTAGGTCAAATGGTCTTACAACAGAGGATGTGAGACATAGATATGGGTACACATAGTTTAATAAGTCACTGCACTCCTCTCAGAAGAACATGATTGAAGGACAAAGATAGGTCAGGGCAGAAGCTAAGCAAGGATGTATTTTCTACTAGTAGTTGGGCTAAACTCAAGACAAGGGGTAGGCAGTCTTCAGCACCCAGGTGTCAGGCAGGCATGAGCTGTGATCACAGACGGGTAAAGCTCTGAGCTTTCAGCACCAACTCTCATAGCATCTGGCAGGGTGGTGGTGCACGTTTCCGGTAAAGGAGAGCTGTAGACTATGCACAGAGGAGGGAGGAGGAAGTTCCAGTTAGACTAAAGGTGTATGTTCATTCCATAGGGGCCTAGAGGAACCTGGGATTCATGTTTATTTACAAGGAGAGGAAAGATTTCACAAGGAAATAGTATTTAAGCCAAGTTTTAGAGGTGGATAACTGATTATTATTTTCCTATAAAACAAGTCATTAAGAAAACGTAGCAAATAAGTTACGTTGACGTTCTAAAGAAAATATAATTTTCTGGGGACCCACTGTATGTGCATGTGTGTTTCTGTGTGTGTGTATGTCATTTTTTTTTCATTGATTCTGCAAACAAATATTGAGCATTAGTTTATGTTGAATACTATGGTAGGTCATGGAGACACTGTGAAGAACAAGAACATCTATGACACCTGCCCTCACAGAACATAGAGTCACTGTTGTAAACTAAGGCAAATGCACAAAAGGAAAGGAACAGAATTCTGTTACATTTGATAAAGGAACCTGACAAACCTACAAGTCATGAAAGCTCTCTCAAGGAATTTACCTTTAAACTGATCTGAAGGATGAATAGGGCCAAAGAGTAGGGGTTGCCCAGGAAGTGAGTGCAGCATGTGCAAAGGTCCTGTGGTTGCACAGAGCCTGGCTAACTCGGGGTTTTTTTTTTTTTTTTTTTGAGTGGGGGTGGATGGAGCCTCTCTCTGTCACCCAGGCTGGAGTGCAGTAGTACAATCTCAGCTCACTGCAACCTCCACTTCCCACGGTAAGCAATTCTCCTTCTTCAGCCTCCTGAGTAGCTGGGATTACAGGCATGTGCCACCACGCCCAGCTAATTTTTATATTCTTAGTAGAGATGGAGTTTCATCATGTTGGCCAGACTGGTCTCAAATTCCTGACCTCAAGTGATCCTCCCACAGTGGCCTCCCAAAGTGCTGGGATTACATGCGTGAGCCACCATACCTGGCCCTAACTCAGGACTTTCTGTAGAGAGCCTGGCCTCTCCAGAGCATGCTGCATGACAAACTGTCCTTCTTTCAGCAGGAAAGATACGTTCTCTTTCCATGTGGCCCCAGCTCCCAAGTTCACAACTGATCAGATCAGGGCAGATACGTGATCCAAGGACAGCCATTCCCTAGGACATCAAGTGATCTTTGACGTTTTGCCAAAACGTCTGCTCAGATGGGGATGCTCATCTTTGCCCTAGTCAAACCAAGTATCCCCTTTAAAAGTGTTTTCTGGGAAATAAGAACAAAGTCAGCTATTTGGGAGGTGGGGAGCAAAATAATTAAATACAAAGTGAATCTGCAAATCAAGGGCAGCCCAGGCAGCTGACAATGGCACATTCGCAAGGAATTTCATGAATAGGATCCTATGCAGCCCTGCTGGGACCTGTCTTGGATCTATCATTTCTCACTCCAATAAGCAAAACTCCAGGCATACAATCGTTCCTACCTTTGGCATGCTATGAAAGTCCTGTTACTTGTTTTCTTAAATTAATTATTAATAGCTTTAGTATAACTGATATATAAAAACTGCATAAGTTTAATGTATGCAGTCTGATGAATCTAGGCACATGCACATGCTCATGACACCATCACCCCAATCAAGGAAACAGTCATACCCATCGCATCTAGAAGTTCCCTTGTGCTTTCTGGTATGTTTTAATTTTGTCTTTTTTTTTTGTGGGGGGGGGGTTGGTGGTGGTTGTTTTTTGGTAAGACCACTTAATATGAGATCTGCCCTCTCAACAAATTTTTAAGTGCACAATACAGTATTATTAGTTCCAGGCATTATGTTGTACAACAGATCTCTAGAACTTATTACCATGGCAGAATTGCAAGATAGACTGCAATGACAAAAGAACTTCCTATTGTCATATGCCTCTGCAGTACACCTTTAATCCTGCTATCAAGGCAACCTAATAGAACATGCAGAAGGTCGTACATTACAGCTTCTGCTGCCTTCTTCACAGACACAGAAAGGCATCCATCTCTGAGTCATGCAATTCTGAGCTGTCTTGGGCATTTTATGTGTGCATTGTCTCTAGCTCAAAGAGGTTAAATGATGAAATCAAGGACTAGAGTGACAAGGACTAAATTTGAACCTACGTGTCTAATTCCCAAGTCTATACCTTTTGGACCATTCCAAGAAACCTCAGTTGGAGGTAGACATCAGAATCATGTGGGGAGATTTTTTAAATTCAGCTATCCAAACTTCACTCTAGCTGGGCTGAATCAGAATCTTTAGGCATAGGGCTGAGGTATGCATAATTTAATAAAGACGCCCCAGAAGATTTTGATGTGCACTCCTGGTTAAAACTTGCATCACCCCAATTGCAGGATGGGGTGCTTTCTGCCTATTCCCCGGCACCATATTCAAGTTTGTTTACCATCAATGAACTGCTAAGAAGTGCGAATTTGTTGGACTTCTGATGTTTCCTTCTAGGTTAAAGAATAGACAGAGAGCTTTGAGGCTGTGGAGCTTGAAGCACATACGTTGTCAGGGAGCAGACCTGTGTTTGACAAGGTAGGTTTCACAGGCTGAGCTGAATGACAGACTCCCCTGAACCGGTTTACTGGGAGTGTATGTCACATGCCAACCACAACTTCTGCTTGCTCTTTGGAATTGACTTTTCTTCCTCTTAAATAAACCTCACACAGCACCATGAGGCCAGCATTGGACTTAGGAAAAGAAGGAAGACAGGAATAGGATAGGAAGAGGACAGCAAGGCTTACAAGTTCTGCCTGCATTGCCCTGCAGGGCCCTGATGTCCCCTGGTTCCCAGGATTCTCTCCAGCCATCCAGCTGTAGCATCTGTTCTTTCTGGGCCTGCTACAATTTCAGACCGAGGACGGAGCAGCAGGGGCATCCAGTAAACAGGTGTGAAGTGTCCTGTTATTCTGATGATTGGGTTCAAAACAGAGCGCAGCTGCTTTAGCGTTGACGGCTTTATACCTCCTGTGAAGCGCCCGTGTCTCCCTGTATGAACACTCACACGTGTGTGCATGTGCACAGCACACTCACACGGGCATCGGCAATGCCATCAGCACAATGCCACTCGGTCCGTTTCTGGCTGTCTTTGTTACTACGGGGAAGTCAGTTAAGGAGATTTATGGGGCTCAGTCCACTGCATCTTCCCTCCATGCATGACCCTGCTGTGTCCTCCTCTTTGGTACCTTCTTCAAGGGGCCTGCTGGAAACTGAGTCTGAAGGAATCATCTCCAAGGGTGTGGGCCTGGCACTGGGCACCTTCCTTGATCTGACCCATCTTCCACTGAAGCTCACAAAGTACACACAATCTCAAGACCATATCACATGTGCTAATGAGGTCTTGTGCATCAGACTCCAGGCCTTCGATAAATATGGTCCTCTCATCTAGGGCGCCTTTCCCCAGAGACCCGTAGTTATAGTCAGCGTAGGCTAGACAGTGCTGAAGTGAAAAATGACCCTAGACTCTCAATGTGTAACAACACAAAAGCTGAGTCATCACCATGGAAAAGGCAGCCTTTGAGGGCAGTTTTACAAAAAGCAGGGAGTCAGGGTTTCAGCCCTTCCGTTTTGGGATGCTGCCACCTTTAGCACACACCCTCTGTATTAGTCTGTTCTCACGCTGCTGTAATGAACTGCCCCAGACTGGGTAATCGAGAAGAGAAAGAGGTTTAATTGACTCCCAGTTTTGCATGGCTGGGGAGGCCTGGAGAAACTTAGAACTATGGTGGAAGGTACCTCTTCACAGGGTAACAGGAGAGAGAACAAGTGTCCAGTGAATGGGGAAGACCCTAATAAAACCATCAGTGTCAGCTCTTGTGAGATCTCACTCACTATCACAAGAACAGCATGAGGAAAACAGCCCCCATGGTTCAATTATCTCCACCTGGTCCTGCCCTTGACACTTTGGGGTTATTACAATTTAAGGTGAGGTTTGGGTGTGGACACTGCCAAAGCGTATCACCTTCCAAAGGTACCACAGAAGGGGGTGGGGAGTATCACATAAAATATTTTTCAGAGATAATGTATGTATCTACTGGCTGGAATCCAGACACATGGCCCCAAACTAACTGCAAGAAAGGCTCAGAAATGGGTCTTCAATTGTGCATGTAAAGATGAAATAGGAATACAGCCAGTCTCTGCCACCACTGTCATTCTGATCAGCCACGATCTATTTCACTGTTCTTTCCACACCTAGAGTGACCACATTCAAGGGGAACAGCCCTAGGCTCATACAGTCCCAGCTTCAGACTCAAAATGCAGTATCCCTGAGTGATGGATGCTGGTGTTGGCATTAGGTCCCGATGTGACTCTCTTGTATCCAACAACCTAAGACCTGTACATATAAATTTACTATCCTTCAGAATGTTCCGTACTAGAAAAAGAAGAGAATAACTGAAAAATTCACTCCCATTAGGAAGAATGGAGGAAAACCTCACTCGTAGCAGCCACGGGTCTATAGCATTTCTCAAATGCTGTGGGGCAGGCACACTGAGAGCCCTCTAGCTGGAGCTGGGGACAGACTCATGGACATGCGCGAATTCTTCTACTGGTTGGAATTCCTTAGTCCATGCCCCTGGACTCATGTAAGCTGGGCCTGCTGGGTCTGCTTCTAGGAGGCTATTCACTGTTATCATTATTCTTCTTGGCCTGTCCTGAGGTGGGCAGTGGGAACACGACACTTTGGGGACCATATACTGTTTAAAGCCTACCTCTTGCCCTACAGCACCATAAGCCAAAGGATTGAAAACAGTCTTAAAGAGTTCAACATTCTTGGAGCCCAAGTTGGTAGTTTCTTTGACAATATAATTTTCTCTAAAAAACTGATTAGGCTATCAGTTTATTTCTGGTCTCCCCTAGTAAACACATCCAAAGTTTTAAAATCTGCTTTGTTGCTTGGCTTTTCTTGTGCAGGTCACATGAAGTTACCTTTTCAAAAGTTTTTAATTCATTTTTTATCTTTATTTTATTTCGTATTTATTTATTTATTTTTGAGATGGAGTCTCTGTTACTCAGGCTGGAGTGTAGTGGTACAATCACGGTTCACTGCAACCTCCACCTACCAGGTTCAAGTGATTCTCCTTCCTCAGCCTCTCAGTGCAGCTGGGACTACAGGTGCATGACACCACACCCAGCTAATTTTTATATTTTTAGCAGAGATTGGGTTTCATCATGTTGGCCAGGCTGGTCTTAAACTCCTGATCTCAAGTGATTTTCCCACCTTGGCCTCCCAAAGTGCTGGGATTACAGGCATGAGCCACTGCTCCTGGTATCAAGATTTTTTCAAGTGGCTAATTTGTAAACTCCATGAGAGTAGGGACAGGGCAGGCTTGCTCACTTCCATCGCACTCACCCTCACAGCTGAGGGGTTTAACCTAACCATTGCCCACATCACATGAGTGTACAACAAACGGCTTAGACTTAGCTTCGCTGACTGCAAAAAGGAGCCAACACCAATGTAAGTTTTTATTAAGGAGATACCTATTTCTGATGACTCTGTGCTAGGTACAGAATGTGACAGATAAGGCTTCCAACTTACCAGGAAGATGAAAGGAGGCGGGCAGGTGAAAAGTGACTGTAAGTGGACAAAAGACAAGTGTTGGACACAGTCAGATCTGGAGTCACATCCCAGCCCTTCCAGGAGTCAGCTGTCTGATGCTGGCCAATCTGCTGAAGTTATTAAAGCTCGAGTTTCTTCAACTATATAATATGAGTATATGCAGGAATCAGTGTGGAGGCATAGTAAGACTATCCAGCAGAGAGCCAGACATAAATAAACGCTCACTACATGTACCTGACGTACTTAACCTATAAGATGCCGTGTCACCATCACGGCATCCCTGGGTGGGAGAACAGGAAAAGGAGAAAAAAGAGGGTAGGGAAAAAAGGGATTCCCCAAAGGGCAAATACCTTATCCTTCCTGAGTCCCAGGTAAATTTTATGAGTCAAGAAGATTTCAACATTCCATTTCAAAAAGAAGAAACAGAGAATCTGAATGGTTAAATGGCTCAATCAAGCTCTCACAGTTACTCCATCGGAGAATCCAAGCTTAGCCCTACCACATTGATCTACTCCAAGTCTACTGTTCTTGCCTGTATGCCCTGCTGCTCTGTCCCCTTGTACTCAGTATGTATTTACTGCATGTCTGTCATGCACCATGAGCCAGGCTGGGTATCAAGAACACAGTGGGGGAGTCCTGGACTGTCTGGGAAGGAATTTGAGTGCCTCATTGTCACCATGTGACATCTCCCATCATGCCCAGAAATACTGGTGAGGAGCAAGGCTTCAGAATGTAGATGATGTAGGACAAGGCAATTTTCAGTAACAGAAAAGGGTGGTGTATAATTTAGCAATACTGTAGACCTTTGTATTAAAGGCCCATTTTCACTGATTTATACGATTCATGGAAATGACCTGTGGAAATATGTTGGATTCCTATGCAGACTGATGTAATGCACCATATACTCAAAGCTCCCCTTAGCATATGTACGGTATAGCAAGTTGCCATTTATCTTGCAGGATTTTATTAAATCAAGCAATTATTTCAAATATAAATTTAAAACTTTTGTAAATTTTATTGGGAGAAAACATAAAAGTGCTTGACACCTTAATTCTTAAAATAGTAGAAGTTATGAAATACCATTTTAACTCTAAAATATTTTTTCTGTAAATAACTATTACATTTTTATGTTTTCTTGGTAACTTATTTTTTATTTCATTTTTTTAAAATTCTAGTAAAACCTTTTAATTTGAAATCTATTCTCTTAAAATTTTAAGTATTCAATACACTATTGTTAACTACAGGCACAATGTTGTACAGCAGACTATCTAGAATTTATTCATCTTGCATAACTAAAATTTTATACCCATTGAACAGCAACCCCCCACTTTCCCCCTTACCCCTGTCAACCACTATTATGCTAATTTTTTCTATGAGCTTGAACATATTAGATACCTCATATGAGTGGAATCCTGTAGTATTTGTTCTTCTGTGACTAGTTGATGTCACTGAGTATAAGCCTAAAAATTCATATGGAACCACAAATGATTTCAAATAGCCAAGCAAACTTGAGAAAGAAATACAAAGCTGCAGGCATCACACTTCCTGATTTCAAAATATATTACAGAGCTATGGTAATTAAAACAGTATGGTAATGGAATGAAGGCAGACATATAGACCAACTGAATCAAATTGCAAGCCCATCCAAACTCACAGAATTGTAGACACTAAATATGTACGGTTTTTATGTCACTCATACCTCAGTAAAGTGATTTTAACATAATAATAGAAAACTAAAAAATTATCCAACTCATGTATAGTCAACTAATCTTGGATAAGGTATTAAGGGCACACAACAAGGAAAAGACAGCCTCTTCAACAAATGATGATGGGAAAACTGATATCTACAGATAAACGAATGACATTGGACCAATATCTTATACCACACACAACAATCAACTCAAAAGGATTAAAGACTTAAATGTCAGACCCAAACTGTAAAACTCCTAGAAGAAAACATGAGGGGAATTCTTCATGACATTAATCTTGGCAAATGCTTTCTTGGATATGACACCAAATGCACAGCAATGAAAGCAAAAATAGATGAGCAGGCCTACATGAAACTAAAAAGCATCCGCACTGCAAAGGAAATAGTGAACAGAGTGAAAATACAACCTGCAGAATGGAAAAAAAATTTGCAAACCATATATTCGATAATTGATTAATATCCAAAATACATAAGGAACTCCTACAATGCAACAACAAGTAAATATATAATAAATATATATATAAACAAACTTGATTTTTAAAATTGACAAAGGACTTGAATGGTCGTTTCTCCAAAGAAGACATACAACTGGCAAACAGGCTTACGAAATGATACTCAGCATCAGTAATTATTAAGGAAATGGAAATAAAAGCCAAAATGAGATATCACTTTCACATCTCATTGTCACCACACGACATCTCTCATCATGTCCAGAAATACTGGTAAGGAGCAAGGCATCAGAAGGCAATGTGGAACAAGGCAATTTTCAGTGATATAAAGGGTGGTGTATAAGTATGCAATACTGTTCACTTCTGCATTCAAAGACTCCAATGGATTAAACTTGTCAACACTTACCTTGTCAAAAAAAAAAAAAAGAATAAGTGTTGACAACAATATAAATGATACGTGTTAGCAAGAACATTGAGAAACCTGAATCTTTGTATGGTGTTGATAGAAATGTAGAATAGTGCAGCCACTATGAAAAACAATACAGAGCCTTCTTAAAATGCTAAATATATAATTATTATGTGATCCAGCAATCCCATTTCTGAATGTATAACCAAAACATCTGAAATCAGAATCCCCAAGAGAAATCTGTACTCCCTGTTTATTTCAGCATTATTCACAATAGCCAAAATATAGAAACAACCTACACGTCCATCAATGAATGAGTGAATGGATAAAGAAAAATGTACCTCACACGCCTGTAATCCCAGCACTCTGGGAGGTCAAGGCAGGTGATCATGAGGTCAAGAGATCAAGACCATCCTGGCCAAAATGGTGAAACCCTATCTCTACTAAATATATATATATATAATAGCTGGGCATGGTGGTGCACAGCTGTAGTCCCAGCTGCTTGTGAGGCTGAGGCAGGAGAATCACTTGAATCCAAGAGGTGGAGGTTCCAGTGAGCCAAGATTTCACCACTGCACTCCAGCCTAATGACAGAGTGAGACTCCATCAAATAAAAAATAAAAGAAAGAAAAACATATCTATATACACATACACACTGGAATCTTATTCTGCCTTAATAAAGAAGGAAATCCTGCCACATGTAACCACAGAGATAAACCTGAAAGACATTTTTTTCTGGTAACTTTTGTCCTTCTCTAGGTAGTTGAACTTAAGCATATAATATTCACAAATGTCAAACAGCGGCACCTCTTGTATTCAGCTCCTTCATCAGTGTACGGATGCTTTTGTGGCACACTCCACATGCAGGCAGACATGCTGCCGCAATGAGTGTCAGCAAAGCTTGGGGCCAGAGAGGACTGGGTTTCAGGTTAACATCTTCAAACCTTGGGGAAGTCATCTAGGCCCACTGGGCTCAACTTTTCTAGGTCTGTGATCAGGAGACAATCATGAGGAATGATAATAATTACTCTCAGAGCTGAATTATGACTTTTGTGGGCCCCAGGTACCTTTGCCTTGGTGGGCCTCCTTCATCCATAAAACAAGTATTTAAAATTATATTTTTGCACCTGTTTGTATAAAGGTGAATATAATTCAGACTTGATCATATTCCTTATTTTTTTCTGATTTTAACAGAAATCAGAACATTCCTTTGGTCCCGAAAAGTACTGTATTCCCTAGTCACTGTGGCTACTGTGTCTGCTGGCTACATCTACTGTGGCCACTCATTACAGATGGAAGAAGATATGTCTATCTCCTCACCTCATTTATTTTATTTTATTTTTAATATGTATTTTTTCTTGTACTTTAGGTTCTGGAGTACATGTGCAGATCATGCAGGATTGTTGCATAGGTACATACATGGCAATGTGGTTTGCTGCCTCCCTCCCCCCATCACATTTCTGGCATTTCTCCCCATGTTATCCCTCTCCAACCTCCCTACCCCCCACTGCCCCTCCCCTAATCTCCCCCAACAGACTCCAGTGTGTGATGCTCCTCTACCTGTGTCCATGGGTTCTCACCTCGTTTATTGATTCATCATTAACTGAGCATGCACAATGTGTCAGAAACTAATGGGCACTGAGGGCTCTAGAAATGAAGATGCCCCACCAGGCTGGGGTGAAGAATGCCATTTCCATTGCTGCATTACTAACCCCTGGCACAGTGCCTGAGACAGAGTTAATGCTTAATTAATGTTTGATGAGTGAATAAACCCATGGCAGTGTCTCTGCTCAAAGAGATGTCACCATCCAGAGACAACATAATAACTATGCATGTCTGTACATATGTGACCCTACAGCCTCATGAAAAGAATATGAGTGTGGCTCATGCCTGTAATCCCAGCACTTTGGGAGGCCAAGGCGGTTGGATCATGAGGTCAAGGGATCGAGACCATCCTGGTCAACATGGTGAAACCCCGTCTCTACTAAAAAATACAAAAAATTAGCTGGGCACAGTGGTGCGTGCCTGTAATCCCAGCTACTCAGGAGGCTGCGGTAGGAGAATTGCCTGAACCCAGGAGGCAGAGGTTGCAGTGAGCCGAGATCGTGCCATTGCATTCCAGCCTGGGTAACAAGAGCAAAACTCCATCTCAAAAAAAAAAAGAATATAAGTGTGTTCACAATAATGAGAAAGCACATATCCAAACAAGGGTAAAGTGCAAAGAACCCAATAGAAACGGGTATGAGAGAATAAAAAGAAGAGCCTACCAGTGAGAAATAAGATTTCTACCTGAGAGGCAGCTCTGTGCCCCAACTTTCCCCACCCTGCCCTGCCAGACACTTCCCATCAGAGGAGAAGGGGCTGTCACGGCACAAGGCTCGGCATGGAAGGAGCCTTGTAAAGCTGAGCACATCCCACGCTTGTCCAGTGTGAGCATTACTCACTTTGAGGAAGATACTGTTCTACGATTCTCTGCAATTCGACTTAAAGACAGCTTCAGCGTGGCAACCTTGCACATTCTCTCAATGACATACACTCATCTGTCTGGGAAACCATCTTCTAAGTAAAGCAAAGGAAGGGGGATTTCACTTTATTGTCCAACACACTCATCTCAGAGAAAGGTGTTCCAGCAGAACATCCTCCCCATCGTAGTGTGGAACCTATGATCTTCACAGGTGAAGTTAGAAATATTAATCAACTTAATGCTTGATCAACGTTTGAAGAGTGAATAAACCAATGGCGGTGTCTCTGCCCAAAGAGTTGTCACCATCCAGAGACAGCATAATGACATGTTTAATGATAAGTATGCATGTCTGTGTCTTACATGGGTGACTCGGGTGAGTCAAGGAACTGGGAGGCCCAACTTGCACGCTGGAAACAGGTCTGTTGGGAATGCCTGACACTATTTACAAGTGCTTTTGTTCTTCTGCATCTTCTGCATCTCAGATTCCGTGGCCTCCAACACTCATTTACTCAACAAAGGCTTCGTGGGCATATGTCAAGTGCCAGGCATAGAAACATACCATGCTCTGGTGGACCTTAGAGTCTACAGTCCCACTTCTGAACATCTATTCAAAATATTTGAAATCAGGATCTCCAAGAGAAATCAGCATTCACATGTGCATTGCAGCATTGTTCACAAAAGTCAAAATATGGAAACAACTTAAACATCCATCAATGAATAAACTGATAAAGAAACACACACACACACACACACACACACACACACACATACTAGAATATTATTATGTCCTCCCAAAAAAAGGACAGAAGATATCACAATCTTCTGTGGTTAACCATTCACTTGATGGTAATGATGGAGATGAAGAGATGGCATTAGACTCACTGATGTAAAACTCCAGCTTGATCCCAGCTCTGCTGTGTGTCTGCAGTGACAGACTTAACCTCTCCCTGTCTCAGTGTCCTCATTTGTAAAAGGAAATATGAAAGGGCCATTCTGTGAATTGAAGGAGTCCAGGCACATAAGCAGCTTACCAGCAGATTGATGCAAAGTAGATGTTCAAAAATGTGATTTGAAACAATCAGTAACACACTTTTCACACTCTTGTGACATATGTAATTTTTAGTTATTCCTTTGTTTCATGTACAACATGGAAAATGAATCTCAGGATCCATTAAGGGTTGGCACTGAGTTTTATTCATTGTCTTAGCCCCTGCAGCTCATAGATCCTAGTGCACAGCAGGGGCTAAATAAATGGCTGACAGATAAATAAATGAGCACATGTCCTAAAACCCCTGCCCAAGGTAATGGAGATCTGAAGACAAAGCCCCTTAAAGACTGTGTCTCCCTACTAGGCTGCCATTCCTCCCTTCGATGATGGAATTGCCATCCTTATGTCAGTGAGAAGAAAAGGGGTGTGCAGCCTTCCATGCGGGAGAACAGGTGCACCTGACTCTGAGTAACTGCATCCTTGATCATGTTTTTTTGGTGGGGGGAGATGGAGGCTCACTCTGTCTCTCAGGCTGGAGTGAAGTGGCACAATCTTGGCTCACTGTAACCTCCGCCTCCTGGGTTCAAGTGATTCTCCTGCCTCAGCCTCCTGATTAGCTGGGATTACAAGTGCCCACCACCATGCCTGGATTTTGCATTTTTAGTAGAGATGAGGTTTTGCTATGTTGGCCAGGCTGGTCTTCAACTCCTGACCTTGTGATCCACCTGCCTCAGCCTCCCAAAGTGCTGGGACTACAGGTGTGAGCCACCGTGCCCAGTCTGGATCTTTGATCTTTAATGACAGTCTGCCCTCTGGCAGACTGAGTATTCATCAGCTGTGGTGGCTATTTATGTGTCAATCTGGCCTGGTCACAAAATCCAGATGTTTGTTCCAACATTATAGACGTTTCTGTGAAGGTATCTTTTAGAGGAAATTAACATTTAAATTATTAGACTCTGAGTAAAGCAGATAACCTTCCATCATATGGGTGGGTCCTGTTCAGTCAGTTGAAGACTTTTTTCGTAGGAAAAGACTGACTTTCCCCAAAGAAAAAGAAATTCTGCCAACAGACTGCATTCAGACTTGAATGGAAACTCTTCCTTGGGTCTCCAGCCTGCCAGCCTACCCTGTAGAACTTCGACTTGCCAATCTCCACAAGTGTGTGACCCAAGTTCTTATGTGGGTGTATAGATAAATACACACACATACGCATTCACACACATATACACATATATACACCCTATTGGTTCTGTTTCTCTGGAGAAGCAAACCCGTCAAGCAAGTGCCAACTGACCCCAAATGGACCAGGCAGTGTCAGGGATATCACAGTAAAAGCAGCACAGAAAGGGCTAACAGAGGCCTCTGGGATGATCATATCCAATTATCTCTCTATGACTTAAGAAACTGAGACCCGGAAAGGAAAGGTGCCGGGCTCAAGGTCACACAGCAAGTTGGCACTGGGCAAAACACGTGGAAGACTCTTTCCTCAATGTCCCATCACGAGGCCACATTGGAGCTGGAGTAACACTTGATTTAATTATGTGGATAAATGACAGAAAAATAATATCGGCAGGAAGTTTTATTGGGCATGTTTGTGTCAGGCTGTATGCTCAAGGCTTTTATAAGCTTATTTCATGTAATCTTCTCAGCAACCCTGTGAGCCAGGCATTAGTATCTCCTTTGACAGATAAGCCATGAGTCAAAGAGGGGAAATAATTCCCCTAGTATAAAGCTGCTGGTTCCGGATTCAGAGGGAACGCAAGCACTTGCTGCACCAACTCTAAAGGTGAAAGTCTAGATATCAAAGGTGCAGCAGGAAAGAACAGAGGCCACAAGGGGAGGGGAGCCAAGGCTAATAAGGGAAGACATGGCCTGTCACGGCAACCCTCACCTCCCCATGATTTTTTTTTATGCCGATCAGCTCGTTTTGCTATGAAACTCCAGTTCTGCAAATGTCTCTGCAAAGAAAGGCTTATTTTGAAGGGAACACCTGTTCTCCAATCCTTCCAGCTGATGCTGCAATCTGTGCAGATTCCAGTGTTATTTGTTAATGCGCTGGGCCTCTCAGGGATTTGGATACAGAGCCCCCAGAGGAGGTGGAGGGAGTGGATTTTATTCTTTGCTTGGCAGCACGTGCCTGGTGGGAAGGCACAGGGTAGGTGCACAGCACTGAATCTGCATAATTGGATGGGACCCAAATGGAAAATGCACAGGGAAAGAATCAAGTCCTGAAAATAATCCATTGAGCTAAACTCTGTGAGCAAGTTCAAAGCTAAGCATTCACAAATAAACCATTTTGTTTGACTCTGGTGAAAGACAGATGTCTGCTTTGACACACATCCCCGAAAATAGCTAAGAAGGGAAATTAAAAGAAAATGCTATACTGTATCCTGTGCCTAAGGCTGTTTCTGTAATGTTTTTACACACATTAACTTCTGAAATCCTCCCTAGAAGGTAGATGTGATCCCATTTCACAGTTAAGAAAACTAAGTTTCCACAAGAGTGAATGAGTTCCTCCAAGTCACATAGCGTTTATCAGGCAGGCATTTGAAACCAGAGTCTGCTCTCTACCACACTGTAATAGTCTCCAAGGCAGAGATTCGGCTGGACCATGCTCAGATGTGTCATCTGCAACAGAGTCCAGTGGACTGAAATGGCCTCTGATGTGCTCCATTCCATCCCACCGCATACCAGCTCTAACATTCTGAGCAGTCTCCAGGGGCAGCCCTGCTGGGCACACATACGTCAGTGGGGATGCCCCTCACTCCACAGCTGCCTCTCATTTGTTACTGGCTCCTGCTGTGTGAAGCAGTGAATGGTCTCTCTGGCCTCAGTGTCCTGCTTTCTCAGTGTCAGCTTTCCACACAAACGTGATTTACACACTTGTATCAATTATTCATTCCCCACACGTTTATTGAGCACTGTGTATGCCAGGCATGGTGCTGGCCCTCGGGATAGGGAGCTAAATGAAGTGGTTTCTATCCCCAGCCACTCAGAGCCCAGTGCGGGGAGACAGAAATGCCTAGAGACTTGGAGAGAAAGTATTTCTTTTTAGGAAAGAGAGTACTTTCACATCAGTGGTGGCATCTGAACAAGCTCTGGGAGGGTGTGCATGTCAGAGTGCCTTTGGACAAAGACTCTCTCATAATCATTTTCATACACTCCTGCGGCAGCCTCAGCAAAGGCTTCAGGCTTGGGAGATGAGTGTTGAAAGTGTTTTGATCTGCGACCACTGACATTTCCTAATGTCCCAGGCCACATTCCCCGGAAAACAGAGTTTGAGTGGAAGATTTTCAGGCAGTCCATCTCCTGAGGCTCTGAGGGCCAGCCTTGGCTCTGCAGCTCTTCGGTGCCCACGTGGGCTCTACTGAAACTCTGGGGGTCAGCCCATGTGGGGAGGTGAAGGGAGGAAGACTGAATAGAGGGAGAAGCTGAACTGTGATGTAGTCACGACAAAGGCTTCAGCCAACCACGGGGAGCTCTGCCTGTAGCAAAGGACCTGCAGCAGGGACAGTCTAACAGCATCTCATGCTATAGGGCTCACTGCTTTCTACTTGATTTCTTACTCATTCAGTTCCTATCTCCTGGGCCCTGCATCAGTGCTAAGGATGCCGGCTTTGAGAAGCTCAGTGGTTGACTGAAGTTCTGCATCTACAGTCACTGGAGTCTACCCTCAAACTGGTCTTATTTGGCTCTAAAATCTGCTCCTTCCATGACACAGAATCCTAGTCTGGCTTCAGGTCCCTCAGCAGGGTCTTGGCAACTCTTTTCTTTGCTTCTCTGGACTATAAGAACATGTGACACAGCAGCTTGGACCAGAGGAAGATATGTCTCGGGCAGCTTCTGCAGCTAGACCTTATGGCTGGGCCTCAGAGCTAGCAAAGATGACATCAGAGGATAGCCAGCTGAGTGCATTACCTAATAGTCTGAATAGTCTGTGCACAGAGCCTAATTGTACAGGAGGACAGAGAACCTCTTTTGGGGGCTGACTGGGCATGAAGAGTTTATTACACTCATATTATGAGCTACTCAGAAATTAGTAGTGATGGTTACCATTCGTGTAATGGTAACTTTTATGTGTCAACTTGATTGGGCCACAAGGTGCCCAGATGTTTGGTCAAACATTCTGGGCAAGCCTGTGAGGCTATGTCTGGATGAACTGGTCAACTGAGTAAAGCAGATAGCCCTCTCCAACATGAATGGCCTCCTCCAATCTTTGAGGGCTGCAAAAAAGCTGAGTGAGAAAAATCTGTGTCTCTCTTATTTAAGGTCTTTGATCTGGGACATCAGTTTTCTCCTGCCTTTGGACTTAGATTTGGAATGGATCTTATATCACTAGCTTCCCTGGTTCTGAGGCCTTTAGCCTGGGACTGGAACTACCATCTGCTCTCTTGGGGTCTCCAGCTTGCTGACTGAATATCTGGGGGCTTCTCAGCCTCCAAAATCATCAAAATCATGTCAGTCAATTGCTTACAATAAACCTCTTCATGTATATGTGTGTGTGTGCACGTGCACGTGTCTGTGTGCATGCGTGTGTGTGTGTGTGTGTGTAACCTATTGGCTGTATTGGTCCTGTTTCTCTGGAGAACCCTGAAAAATAAGGCTGGTTATTTGGGAGTAGGCTGCTAATAAATACACAGCACATACTGGCTCAGGAGAAATCTGCTCAGAGTCATACCCTGTGTGGTTGAACCTCTGCACATCACAAGGAGTAAGGGATGTTTCCTGGGATAAAATTACAAGGGGAAGGACAGGATATGCGTATTAACTGAGCACCTAGTGAGTACTGAGTACTGGACTAGGAGCTTCACACTTATTACAACATTGGGTACATATAACACTCCACGAGATCATTAGCTATTGGGGAGTCCACTCTATGGTGGGAAAACTGATGTTCAGAGAGGGCACAAATGAAAGTGAGAGCCAGGTTTTGAAGCCAGGCATGGTTTTGATGCTCAGCTTTGAATGTTATCACACAGTCTGAGTAGTCCCCTCATAGCACAGCCTCCTGACCTCCAGAGAACCACATTCTTCCAAGGGACCACAAATAAGAATTATCATATGAAGACCATATTCCCTGTATCTACCCCAGGGCTTGGCCTTAGACTATGTTTGATAGAGGTTGTAGTGGTAAAAAGAAGGGATGGAAAGATGGTGAAAGGAAGAGTCAAATAAACACAAATCTCTGAAGGGGATGTTTCAAAGCAGCATGAATCTCATAGAACATGCACTCTGCAAAGTGAAGTTTGACAGTTTTGAAGCAACTGCCCCTTTGAGACCTTACCTCTGAGGAAGTTGGCTTGCAGTATCCAGCTCCAAAGACCAAGTTTTCCAGAGAAATGATAGACTGCTCTTGTCCGGTGTCTGGGCCACCTTTACCAAGCCAGGAGCCTCTTCCTGGGCGAGTAAAACTAAACAAAAGAGAATTGAAATGAAAGATGAAAAAGGAGGTAAAGAAAATGATGGTGCCATTAACTCAGCTCCTTTGAGGGGTATTCCTATGAAGCCTTTGGGGTAAGTCATTTAGGAGTAGTTTACCCTAGGGGGTATTTGTATATGACATTTTTGGATGTCTTGACAATAAAGAGGGTGCAACTGGCACGTAGGCTTGAAAGTCAAAGGGGATACACATCCTACAATGTGTGAAAGTAAATGCCCACCCTAAATGCCAACACACCTGTAAGAAACACTGAAGCAGAGCTCCAAGCTTATATCGCTAGAGGGAAAGGCGGGGCATAGGCACGGAATTTTCAGGAGGCAACTCCGACCAGACAAGGTCTGAGTCTTTTCTCTGCTCCTTCCACCCCTTCCTCCCTTTCTGGACCTCTCTTCTTTTGTGGAAAAGCAAAAAACATCTACTTCCATGATTCACACAAGAGTCTAATATGATGTGAAAGACTGTCATGAGACAGAAAGCACTTGCTATATCAACGCTAACTGGGAAGACTGTCACCTACCCAGCTCACAACGTGCAGTTCCTGCCCAGCTCTGCGATTCATTGTGAAGGTTAATGGACATATTGTCATGGCAATGATCAATTTTAGGATCCAAGGATATTAGGAAAAGCTGTGTGATAATTCAAATTTATCACACTTGAGTTTATGATCATCTTCCTCTATCTTTACCTGTTTGATTTTCATCAATTGATATATCAGTAAAGTTTACTTATATTCATAATAATCTTTTTAGATCTCTTCTATTCATTTTCTAATGAATGTTTTATCATATTCTGGATACTGTTTTCTTTTTTGCTGTTGTTTTTTGAGATGGAGTCTCACTCTGTCGCCCAGGCTGGAGTACAGTGGTGCGATCTCGGCTCACTGCAACCTTTGCCTCCTGGGTTCAATCAATTCTCCTGCCTCAGCTTCCTGAGTAACTGGGACTACAGGTGCAGACCACAATGCTCAGCTTATTTTTTTTTTATTTTTTATTTTTTTTAGTAGAGATGGGGTTTCACCATATTGGCCAGGCTGGTCTCGAACTCTTGACCTCCTGATTTGCCCATCTCGGCCTCCCAAAATGGTGAGATTACAAGTGTGAGCCAACTGTGCCCAGCCGTGTATACTATTTTCGAGGCACCTTTTAGCCCCTCAGTAAGAGTTAAAGTCTCTGATGGGAAAGAGCATCTTGACAATAAATAGCCCCAGGGGCATCATCTTCATCATCCTCACTGTGGGTACTCAAGAAATATTTGTGGAAGGATTTAATCCAAGAGAAAGATTCCTGCTTAAAACAGTGACAGAAAAATAAATTTGCATTATATTTCTGTTTAATTCATTTACTCAAATATTTATTAGGCCTATACCATATATCAGGCAGTGGGTTCACCTTAAAGACATTTGTCTAGAGAGCAACACAAACCGATAGATGTAATATAATGGAGGAAAACTCAGGCCAGTGTGTGCAGGAGTACAATTTACGTGGCAAACAAGGTGAAAAGAAAGTATCCAGAGATGATCCTTAGAGTATGTTTGAGCAGTGGGGAGCCAATAAAGTCAGCCTCTCAGGGTTCAACTCCCTAAAGGCTGTGTGACCTGAAGCAAGTTTTTAATCCCCCTACCTTCTTCCCCCTGTCAGAAGGTTGGATAACAGCCCCATAGCCATTTGGTGGTTGTGGGGTTCCACTAGGGGATAAGCCAGGGACAGTGTCCAGTACAGCGTCTGGCAAGCCGCAAGGCTTCCATCAATGCTAGGAGCTGTTATGTTGCTAACGCCACACATATAACAAAATAGAATCATTATTCTGATTTGTTTTGGACTGCAAGCTGAAGCGACTCCATAATTTAACTATAAGATGGATACAAGGAACATTCCAGAAGAAAAGTAGAAAGTGTGTATGTAGATACTCCTGGCACATTCACTGGACAGACTGCAAATTAATAACTAAAATAACTGGTTATTTACTTAGGGTGATTTTAATTAGCTTTTCTGGTGGATCTGAATCCCTCAAGTAAAATCCAATTATATTCATTTTGGAGTTAAAAATTGGACTCTTTGCTTCATCTTGTTTTAGTAAAGGCTAAGGGGTTTTGGAGGTTAAATGTTAATTTCACACCTGTTTCATGATGATTGGACTTAACTGACGCTGCGAAAAACTGCTTTTCTAGAAAAGCTAGTGCTTGCCCTATTTGACAAGTATTTCCCACAAGCTTAAAGGTTTCTTTTTGTTCCCAGCTGCTGTGATGCAACTGATACAAGTTCTTCCTGCAAACTCCAGAGGACAGACAGTTCTATTTATACCCCATCCTGGAGAAGTTTAAGACCTTACTGTGAATTTCTATCTGTGTTTCACTCCAGCAGGGTTTCTTGAGACAAACTTGCAAGAGACTCTTTCTGTCAGAAGTTTACACATTTTATTAAGACTTCTAAGATAACCAAATTTTCCTTAGAATAGTATTAGGGCCCCCATTATAAAAGGAGAGTGAAGCCTGCTGATATGGTTTCACTGTGTCCCCACCCAAATTTCATCTTGAATTGTAGTTTTCATGATACCCACATGTTGTGGGAGGGACCCAGTGGGAGATAATTGAATCATGGGGGTGGTTACCTCCATGCTGTTCTCCTGATATTGAATAAGTTCTCATGAGATGTGATGGTTTTATAATGGGCTTTCCCCTATTTATTCAGCACTTCTCTTGCTGCCACCATGTAAAGAACATATTTCCTTCTCCTTCCACCATGATTGTAAGTTTGCTGAGGCCACCTCAGCCCTGCAGAACTGTGAGTCAATTAAACCACTTTTCTTTATTAATTACCCAGTCTTGGGTATTTACTCATAGCAGCATAAGAATCAACTAATACAGTAAACTGGTACCAAATAGAGAAGGGTGCTGCTGTAAGGACACCCAAAAAACGTGGAAGTGACTTTGGAACTGGATAACAGGCAGAGGTTAGAATAGTTTGGAGGGCTCAGAAGAAGACAGGAAAATGTGGGAAAGTTTGGAATTCCCTAGAGACTTGGAGGGCTCAGAAGACAGAAAGATGTGGAAAAGTTTGAAAGTTCCTGCAGACATGTTGGATGGCTTTAACCAAATTGCTGATAGTGATATGGACAATGAAGTCCAGGCTGAGGTGTTTCAGATGGAGATCAGGAACTTCTTGGGAACTGGAATAAAGGTAATTCTTCCTATGCTTTAGCAGAGAGACTGGCAGCATTTGCCTCTGCCCTAGAGATATGTGGAATTCTGAACTTGAGAGGAATAATTTAGGGTATCTGCTGGAAGAAATTTCCAAATGGCAAAGTGTTCAAGAGGGAGCAGAACATAAAAGTTTGGAAAACGTGCAGCCTGATATGCAATAGAAAAGTAAAACCCATTTTCTGGAAAAAAATTCAAGCCTGCTATAGAAATTTGCGTAAGTGATGAAAGCCTCAATGCTAATCACCAAGGAAATGAGGAAAATGTCTCCAGGGCATGTCAGAGACCTTCATGGCAGCCCCTCCCCTCCCATCACAGGCCCAGAGGTACAGAAGGAAAAAATGGGTTTGTGGGCCTGGGCCCAAGACCCCCTTGTTGTGTGTAGCCTAGAGACTTGGTGCCCTGTGTCCCAGCTGCTCCAGCTGTGGCAAAAAGGGGCCAAGGTACAGCTGAGCATGAGGGTGCAAGCCTCAAGCCTTGGCATCTTCCACTTGATGTTGAGTCTGCAGGTGCACAGAAGTCAAGAATTGAAGATTGGAAATCTCTGCCTAGATTTCAGAGGATATATGGAAACTTCTGGATGTCTAGGCAGAATTGTGTTGCAGGAACAGAGCCCTCATGGAGAATCTCTGCTAGGGCAGCACAGAAGGAAAAGGTAGGGTCGAAACCCCCACACAGAGTCCCCATTGGGCTACTGCCTAATGGAACTATGAGAAGAGGGCCACCATATTCCATACCCCAGAATGGTAGATCTACCAATAGCTTGCTCTGTGCACCTGTAAAAGCCACACTCAAAGCCAGACCATGAAAGCAGCTGGTAGAAAGGCTGTACCCTGCCAAGTCAAGGGGCAGAGCTACCCAAGGCCATGGATGCCCATCCCTTGTATCAGCATGACCTGGATGTAACACAAGGAGTCAAAGGAGATTATTTTGGAGTTTTAAGATTTAGTTACCGGACTTGTAACCCCTTTGTTTTGGCCATCTTCTCCCATTTGGAATAGATGTATTTACCAAATGCCTGTACCCCCATGGTATCTAGGAAATAACTAACTTGCTTTCGGTTTTGCTGTAGGCTCATAGGCCGAAGGGACTTGCCTTGTCTCAGATGAGACTTTGGATTTGGACTTTTGGGTTAATGCTGGAATGAATTAAGACTTTGAGGGACTGTTGAAAAGGCATGATCATGTTTTGAATTTTGAGATTTGGGAGGGGCCAGAAAGGAATAATATGGTTTAGCTGTGTCTCCACCCAAAGCTACTCTTGAATTGGGAGGGACCTGGTGGGAGATAAATGAATCATGAGGGCAGTTACCTCCATGCTGTTTGTGTGATAATGAGTGAGTGCCCAAAAGATCTGATGGTTTTATAAGGGGCTTTTCCCCCTTTTGCTCAGCATTTCTCTTTGATGCTGCCATGTAAAGAATGACATGTTTGCTTCCCCCTCCACCATGATTTAATATTTCCGGAGGCCTCCCCACCCCTGTGGAACTGTGAGTCAGTTAAACTTCATTCCTTTATACATAACCCAGTCTCAGTTATTTCTTCATAGCAGAGTGAGAACAGACTAATACACCTGCTCTCTGCCTGTAGTCCCAGCTACTTGGGGGACTGAGGCAGGAAGATCACTTGAGCCCAGGTGGCAGTTTGCATAAACACTTTGCATCACCAAACCAGCCTCCAGTCTAACCAACTCACAGCTTCCAGTCTAACCAACTCACAGCTTCCAGTCTAACCAACTCACAGATGTTGGAGTCTTTACAAAACATAGATCTTACAAGGTAATTCTCCTGCTCAAAACCTTCAGTGCCTCTGTTTTATACAATAAACAAATTCTCAATTCCTTAATGTGCCATTAATTACTGTATTAAACTATAACTCCAATTTACCATCCCAAATTCACTTTTCACTCTCACAGTCTTATGCTCTCAGTATAGCACAAAGGCTGTTTCTTCTGGAAATATTTCTCTCATGTCCCTGAAGCAGAATGGCTTCTTTCCTGTGCTAAAGGTTACATACCATTCATTAAATGCTTATTAAGTGCTACACATGGGGCCTAGGTGGGGGCTTGGAATATGGAAGGTGCTAAATATTAATCAACTGAATGAAGGGCCAAGGGTTTTATATGTACAATCTCATTTAATCCTTCTAAAAGCTTTCTGATATGTACTGAAACTGAAACTCACATGTTCAAGCTAACAGAGTTAACAACCAGGGGCTCAGATTTGTAACATGAGTCTGTCTAATCCTAAAAGCCATCCCTTTAATTCCTACCCTACACTGGGTTCCCACACCCCTTATTTAACAGGTATTGCTCTGAATTAGAGTTCACTGTCTGTGTGTGTTTCTGCCAGACTCCGAGACTCTAATGGTGGCAGACTTGATCTGTTTATCTCAGACCTTCCAGACATAGCCTCTCTAGAAGTGCCTAAAGCTTAGTGACACCCACATTGAAGCAAGCATGTTTTCACCATGGGCAGCACTATACACTTCATCCCATTGCATCCCCTCATCATCCCTGTCATGTTAGTATTACCTCTCATTGTTTAAAAATTTCAGCCAAGTGTGGTGGCCCACACCTGTAATCCTAGCACTTGGGGAGGCTGAGGCAGTTGAACAGCTTGACCTGAGGAGTTTGAGACCAGTTTGGGCAACATGGTGAAACCCCATCTCTACAAAATGACAAAAATTAGCCAGGCATGGTGGCACCTGCCTGTAGTCTCAGCTACTTGGGGGGCTGAGGCAGGAAGATCACTTGAGCCCAGGTGGCAGAGGTTGCAGTAAATTAAATTTATGTCACTGTACTCCAGCCTGGGTGACACACAGAGTAAGACCCTGTCTAAAATAATAATAATACATGAAAATTAGACTAATTCATTTACTTATATGTTGAAACAGATGCTAGAAAAATTAGGTGGCTTATCCAAGGATCTCCAAAAAGTAAGTGGTAAGGCTAGACAGTAAGCTGGTCTTGACTGCAGCTGATGAAGAACAATTTGATCCCAGGGCCCTAGAACCCCTTGCAGGAAGCTCTGCCTTTCCTACCCCAGGCTGTCTATCACCATCTGTTGCCACATCTTCAGCAGTGACAGCTTGGTAATCCCAGAACCTGACCTCACTAGCCTGACCTCATGGAGGACAGACAGATCATCCCTTAATTCTGCCTTGAGGATGTGATGTGGTAAGCCTTGCAGTGTGTTAGAAGCGAGGGAATATCCTTTGGGAATATTCTTCACATGATGATAGTACTCTTTGCTGCTTTCTGGATTCTACATCTCCTGTCGCTTCCCAAGATCAGGGCTGCTGTCCTTTGTTCCTATAACTGTGAATCTTGTAACATTTTCTACCAAACTCTACCACAACAGCATTTACCATATTATAATTTCTTATATGCAAATGGGTCCACTTCTTTGGACTGTGAACCCATTGAGGAAAACATATATTCCAAAGTATCTTTATATTCCATAGTAGGATGTACTGCATATTCCCTTACACTTTTCCTAGAGCACAGCAGGCCCCCAGTAAATACCCATTGAATAAAAGAATAATGGAGCCAGGATAGAAACCCAGCAGATGGGTGTTGTTACTGGATCCCAACTCTAGGGGCAGCAGTTCCTGGTCATGTTGCAGGGCTCAGATTGGGTAACTCATTTCCTACTCTCTGACCCCAGCAAAGAACAAGGGCTTCAGGACAGAAACAGCAAACATAGTGAAAATTCAAGTCTCCTGTATGTGCACTAAAACTCTCAGCACTGAGAAGCCATTCATAAAAGGGAAACTAGGGAAGATCCCTATCAGAAATTCCATGCTGCAACATTCTATGCATAAACATTGCACATATGAAACTTTTGCCCATGTGTAATGTTTTGAATTGATATGATGCACCTATCTGGCCATGCTGGGAGTAAGCAGAAAGACAGGTGAGCACAGGACAATGTGCTGGCTGCTGTCAGCTGTATGCCTCCACTTAGGCCATTCATATAAACTCATTGCTTTGCAGGATCTTCAACACGTTCTGGAAAAACGAATCAAACCACATGAATGGGCTGGGCATGGTGGCTCATGCCTGTAATTTCACCACTTTGAGAGGCCGAGGAGGGTGGATCACCCGAGGTCAGGAGTTTAAGACCAGCCTTAAACTCCTGGTGAAACTCTGTCTGTACTAAAAAATACAAAAATTAGCTGGGCATGGTGGCATGCGCCTATAATCTCAGCTACTCAGGAGGCTGAGGAAGAATTGTTTGAGCCCAGGAACTGGAGGTTGCAGTGAGTCAAGATTGCACCACTGCAACCCAGCCTGGGCAACAAGGGAGAGACTCTGTCTCAAAAACAAGCAAACAAACAAAACACCCATATGAATGGACTGTCCACATTTGAACAAATAACCACTTGGGGGAGAAAAAGAAAACTAAGCCCCTACCCCGTGCCTGGCACCATTTTGATTTGAGATTCACTGAAGTCTTACGTAGATGGGATACACCTTAGTGTTCCTGTTATAGAGCTGATTATGTGGCTCAGGAACATTAGGTGATTTCTCAAAGAAGGCACAGTTAGAAAAATGTGGAGCCAGAGTCCAAGTCTTTCTGGTATCAGCCATAGTTTGCAGGTTTTCGACTTCTGGATCCCACAGTCTCCTGGTGGGACCCCCTCCTTCCTCTCTCCCATGCTCCTCAGTGAGGCTCAAAGCTTAAACCTATAGTCTTAGAGAAACTCCCTTGCCCGTGCCAATCTCTCCTGGGAAACTCCCTCCCCCTCCACCACACCTGACATAGAAGGAAGTTCCCACAAATCAGGGTTGTCTCCGAACTTCATACCTGATCAAGGGCTGCTGCAGAGCCACCAGGGAAGCATGGATGGTCACTGAGATCACAGACAGGTGGAAATAGTCAAACATGACTGGGACCTGGTGGTGCAGACCATTCCGGGGGTGGAAGTGCAGGCCAAGGGCGCGGCTGCTGACCATCGGTGCCCCGGCCACATCCCTCAACCTGGAAGGCAAGCATGTGAGTGCATGTGAGAAATGGTGGGTTGCCCCTGCTGTCATCCAAGAAGGTCTGTATTAAGCCTCTCCATGACCCAAGCAACGTGCATACACCAAGGAAACCAGGGCTCAGAGGTATCACTAGATGTCACACAGCTGCTACACAACAGATCTGGTGACATGCTCCACTGTCACGGACATCAAGCTCACCTGTCAGTGATGAATAAGAAGCCCAGACTAGCTTTTCAAGACTCTCTTCAACACTAAAGCCTGCTTTTCCCACTTATTTTTTCATTATCCCCACAGATGTCCAGATGTCCAGTGCTCTCCTCATAATGTTGCACTGACTGTGTGAGCCTGTGTTTTCTAATAGATTCCTACCTCTTAAGGCCAGGGACTATGACTAATGCATCTTTACATTCCCAATACCTAGCCTAGTATCTGGCACATATTGAGAATATAAATATGTATTAAAATGAACAGCTGACTGACTGAACTAAAAAAAGAATGAATGACCCCCAAAGCACAACGGTTAAATAGTCTGACTAGTTTCATCAAGGATTCCCCAACATCTGCCTCAGGATTTTGTAACTGACATGTATCTGAGACTAAGAGATGAAACCAACTGCACACAAGGCCCAACAGCATCTTTGGTGATAAAAAGAAGACTGCTTGTTACCTAAATAAAACCTGGAGCCATATTAGCTCCCAGAAGGACCCGGCACTAATCTCAAACCCTGAGAACCAGCCGTTTGGGCTGTGCAAATTTCTCTGAAGCAGATCACAAGGGAAACCTGGAAGGGGCATCTTTCATGAGGAGAGCAGTGAGGAAATGCTTATCCTCCATCCATAGATAAGGAAACTAAGCATGGAAAGGGTGGGATGAAGGGTGCTCTCCAGACGCAGCACCATGGGCTTTGCTTCCTTGAGACCCTTGTTGCTTATGTGCAAATGAAGGCCAAGTGAAAGAGCCAGCTAAATCACTGGAGCTCAGGGAGACTCCATAGATTGAATATAAATAATGGTCCCCAGCCGGGCACAGTGGCTCACGCCTGTAATCCCAGCACTTTGGGAGGCCAAGGCGGGTGGATCATGAGGTCAAGAGATTGAGACCATCCTGGTCAACAAGGTGAAACCCCGTCTCTACTAAAAATACAAAAAATTAGCTGGGCATGGTGGTGCGCGCCTGTAGTCCCAGGTACTCGGGAGGCTGAGGCAGGAGAATTGCTTGAACCCAGGAGGTGGAGGTTGTGGTGAGCTGAGATCGTGCAATTGCACTCCAGTCTGGGTAACAACAGTGAAGCTCCATCTCAAAAAAAAAAAAAAAAAAAAAAAATAATAATAATAATAATAATGGTCCTCTTGTACCAGAAAGAAACCTGATGGGGAGAGGACCACTCCATGAATCTCAGCAAGGTGTTAATATTTACATTCATTTTAATTCTTACTACAATTTATTGAGAGCTTATTATAAACTGAACATGGTACTTTTCCCAATCATAGGAAATATTTACTGGTATTGTTCTGTCTGTAGAAAAGGAAGTAAAGCCAACACGAGTTAATTAAAGCCACAAGGCAAAAATGTCATCTTGGACCGGGTCTTCCTGATTCAGAGCTGTTTCTGAGTTATTGCTCAATATTGCTTTGAATCCAGTCAGACACAGGTTCCTATGAATAGCAGATATATCCCTAGGGCTTGAACAACAGGAGGTTAAATACACATCAGTGCAGCAAAGATGTCAAAAATGTTAACAAGAATTTAAGCCACGTTAGTAAGAGTAACGAATGAAGAATAAAGAGGTGGTAGTTCTCCTGTGCTCTGAAATAGATATATCCAAAATGGAGATAAAACTTAGTTCCTGGTGGTGGTGCAGGGAGGTCTCCAACCTCTGAAGTGATGGTGATAAACTTCGTTTCATTGACAGGAGGATGTCTGAGTTCTTATAAGGAAACTAAAGCAAACAACAAAATTAAACAAACAAACAAAAAACCCACATGGAAAGAGCCCTGGTATTTAACCTTGAGATGACATGAACAAAGGTTTTTTTTTTTAATTTTTTTGAGATGGAGTCTCACTCTGTCACCCAGGCTGCCAGGCTGGAGTACAGTGGCACAATCTCAGCTCACTGCAACCTCTGCCTCCTGGGTTCAAGCAATCCTCCCACCTCAGCCTCCCACGTAGCTGGGATAACAAGTGTGCGCCACCATGCCCAGCTAATTTTTGTGTTTTTTAGTAGATATGTGGTTTCACCAAGTTGGTCAGGCTGGTCTTGAACTCCTGACCTCAAGTGATCCTCCTGCCTCAGCCTCCCAAAGTTCTGAGATTACAGGTGTGAGCCACCATGGCTGGCCAAGAAGGTTTCTTATCTGAACTGACATCCAGACTTAGGATTTGTCTGGGTGGCCACAAGAAATAAAACTGAAGTCAACTGAGGACAGATGCACATAAATGAATTGTTCCCTGAAGAAGGATTTCCCAATCAGCAGAACTGTTCAGGGCAGAATGGGCTACGATATGAAGGAGTGAGCTCCCCAGGCCTGGGCAAACAGGTTCTTATGGGTCTTTGCAGAATAACAAGTACAAATATAGGTTAAATACAGCAGGTTTTCCTCAGCCAGCTTACAGCATTGACTCTGGGGACTGCATAGTGCTTTCTTGTGGTGGGAGGGGTGGTGCTGATTGTACACTATACAGTGTGCAGCAGCATCTCTGGCCTTGACTCACTAGATGACAGTATTGAAGTGTGACAATTGTCTGCTTCATACCACTCCTGGGACTTGTTCTGAGGTCCTAGGAGAGGTTGGCCTTTTTCCTGATCTATAAACTCAGAAGTGCAGCCCTGCCTTTATCATGCTCACATCTCACATCTCCCCTCAACCATCCTACCCAGCTGTGACAATTGAACACGTCTCTGGGCATGGCCACATGTCTCCAAGGGTCAGAATCCTCCCGCCTGCATTGAGAGCTGCTAGACAAGAAAAATTTCCAAGCTCTTCTGTCCCTGACACGAGAGGCTCTGCTTCTCCATTTTGTTCCCACCCAGGCCTACATGATGCTAAAGAAGGCAGATGACATGGTCATGTTTCAGAGCCTAATGTCCACCCCAGGATATGCCACAGATGCCTTGTCATCCTTAAACTCAATTTATGAAAATTAAAAAATGTGGCATTTTTCATATTCCCCAGCCTCTGGCTTCCTGTTCCTTGTAGCTAATCATATTTCATGAAAACCCTTACTCTGATTATTATTAAGTGCTTGGGAGCAGAAGGAACACATTGAAACCTGGCCTCACTTCCACCTAGGAAGCCATAAAGAGGAAGAAGACATTGATTCAGCAGTTTGCACACTTGGCCCGTTACACATATTGTCTCTCTTAATCATCAAACAGACCTACAAGCCATGTATTCTAGAGTGATATCAATCTTATAACTGAAGCTACTAAAATTTATGCAAGTGTGGGGACTTCCCCAATGTTTTAGAGTTGATGAGTACAGAGTCTAGGTTGCTGAGGGTTATATACTTCAATTAAACCAATCTCCTATACACAGGCTCTCCATTCTGTTTTGCTGAACAGAAGGTCTCATTTACTGTGTATACTGTGGCTTACCACATGGAGGGCAGGTTGGAGGCTGATTTCTAGGCTAAGCTTGGAGTTAGCAGCAGGGTTCTGTGATGAAGTGGAAATGTCTACCACAGAGGTATGAATGAATGTCTTGGAATGAAGTGGAACAGAGTGATAGAGTAGGGCTGGGTTACTGGAGGCATTAATGACAGAAACCCCAGATGGTTAGGAAAAAATAGGAGCACAATAAAGGCAGGGCTTTACTTCTGAGTTTATAACTTAGGATGAAGGCCAGCCACTCTTAGGGCTTCTGAGTTTAGTATGGTGCTGGAATAAGTCCTGGCAATGGGGTGAAGCAGGTAGGATTCCTCGTTTCTGCACTATGCTGCTAAGGAGAAAGCATATGTGGTGAGAAAAGCAGGCAGCCACCGGGCTGCGGTCCAGATAGAGACAAAAGTGAGGCATCTGTGAAGCTGAACCCAGACTGTGGCAGGATCATGGGCAGATACTCCTGCCAGCCCAGAGACCAGGCAAGACAGGCTACACATCAGCGGATGTCCCTTCTCAATGCCCAGACACGATCAATTCCCTGACACTTCAGTAGACATCCATCCATCTTTAGTTCAAATCCCCTTGGACTCAACTCCTCATGTTATAAACAGTCGCATAATGGAATAGACATATTTCAGAGACAGGACAGTCCTTGAGGAAGGGGAAGAAGTTCTGAGAAGAAACCTGAACTTTTTTTTTTTTTTTTTGAAGGGTCTTACTCTGTCACCCAGGCTGGAGTGCAGTGGTGCAATCATGATGCACTGTAACCTTGAACTCTTGAGCTCAAGCAATCTTTCCCCCTCAGCCTGCCAAAGTGCCGGGTTGACAGGCAGGAGCCACAACTCCTGGCCAAGTCTGAACTTTGAAGGGATGGGGGGAACAACTCTGCCAGCATTGGCTCATCAGCTTCCCCATTCCCCATTCTCCAAAGGAAAAGGGAAAACATTTGCTGGGGAGGTTACAGAGATCAGAAGTGAGAATTGACTTTAATATGCAAATACTGGCCAGTATGTGCTGAGATTCTGCTAACAGAATGGAGGGAGAAGGAGTTTTCCTCCCTTTGCCTAAGCCAAGGGAGGAGGTCTTCAAGGGAGACTGCCCTGTGTCCCCTAGAACAGTGTGAATGCTGTTTCTGGTGCTCAACTCATTCTGCAAAAGCCATCAGGAAAGAAGCTGAAGGTGGTGGGACTGGTCTAAAGAAGAGTAAACAGACTTTACAGAGGAGGCTCCCACATATGTGGAATGGGGGTTAAGTGTCTGTGTCCATTTCCCATGGGCCAGATGTGTGTGCTTTGGGAAAGTGTCCACCTCAAAAGCTTCCTGCAAGGAATGAGTCAACTGGCCTCTTGTGAGGCATCACTACATCAGATAACTGCAGATATGGGGCTGGGTGAGAGTCTGGTCAGCAGTACCTAAGGAGCATGTCTCTAAGGAATTCACAACAACATCCTAAGGGCAATTTAGGGTTCACCATATGATGATCCTACTTACAAATGAATCCCTGCTCTTTCCTTCACTGTCTCCCTCCTTACTGTGTCTGACCCTGCAAAGCCTGCAAACTTCAGTGGGGAAGAAAGGGGGGATATGAAGCCCCCCATCATGCCCCTTTCCTACATTGGGAGTTTCCTCTCCTAGGAACGTCTGGATCTGGAGGTGAAGTAGACAAAAGAAGCAACAGAAATAAGTTATACAATGGGTGAGGTTTAGAGTTCTGATGTTACGCTTCACCGTACTTTTCTTACCTAAAAAAGGATGATTTACTTTTTACCTGAAATATCCCAGCTTAGTGTCCTGACAGTTCAGCCAGGGTAGGAAGAAAAGGCCACAGAAGAAGCTGAAAGGAAGCAGTTACGAGAAAGAAGAAAGTTGCCTCCTGCTTATTTAATGAGCAGGTTTTACATAAGTGGAGTTTCATGTTTCAGAGCTGAAACATAATAACAGATATGTAGCACAAAGATGCAGAATCCTGGAAGAATCTCCTTTAACTCAGAAGGGAATTTGCCATTTGTAGCCTCATACAGTCCTTAATCTAAAACCCCCAATTAATAACACATTGTAAGATGTGTGAAGGTGTCAGTCACAAGAAGGTGCCGGTTAATAAAGCCAACAAGTTATGAGATTTCTGAGTATATTAGACTTCCGTGTATGCATTTGAGCTGCCTGCCTAAAATACATGTGGTTTGAAATGACCACACAGACTTTCTTAGCCTGCACCCCTGAGTAAGGGACATTGCAGCTTGTCAGGAGATGCTTGTCTGAGAGAACTTCTGAGGTTCATGGCTATGAGGCTATCCAGGACTGGGGAAAGGAGGAGGAGAGCAGGGTGCTAGTACAATTCAATAAATTCCATGACACTCACTGCTGTTCACTGTCCGTGAAGTGCAGATCCACCTTGAGCTGAAAATCTACTTCACTCAGCGCATCTTCCACCTGCAAAAGAAACAAAGTCGAATGGACTTCAGTAGTCAAATCTTGTCCAAATGAATACTTAGCTGGTCCGTTTCCCAAAGTAGAGTAACACTATCTTGTCCAAAAATCAATGCCATGTATGCTTAAAGCAGAGTTTCCATGCATGTTCCACAGAGTTCCAGGTGAACAGGATATCTGGGAGTATTTCACGGAAAGAAAATTGAAGGAACTTACATAGCCAGTTTGGGAAAAGCCAATTTGAAAAAAAAAAGTTAAACAAATTTCCTTATGCAGGACTTGTGAGAGTCTCATTTGGATTTGATTTGGAATCCTATTGGGGGCAAGAGTGAAGTATTCTGTAGCATCTGCATTGGGAAGCAGGGAGCAGTGAGCTCAGAGTGAAATTCCATTTGGCTAGCAAAGGGAGTAAGTCCGAGCACTGTAATCTCTAACCCTCAGCATCCTCTCAGGGCAGGCACCATTGCCACATGTGCAGAGGGGAAGCTGATGTTTGGGGAAGTAGTCACTTCTTCAGGTGTTTCAGCTTCCTAAGAAAGCAACTTCTTCATTTCTGTCTTGAAATCCATTGTATTTAACCATTTACACTTTATGACACCGGCATTTTATGTCCTACCCATGGACCCTTTTATTCTTAGCTTTAAGAAAAAAATATATACTTTTTAAACACAGGAATCTCTAATTTTTCCTGCCAGCTTCTCACATATACCTGGAAGATGGTACCCCTAGCTCTCCTTTTCTCACATCACCCCCAACTCAAGGGGAGTTACTTGCTAAATACCAGGTCGTGCCACCACCTCTACTCAGAGGTCAACCCGAGTCAGTTCTGCACACCTGTAGTAGGACTTGGCCTCCGCCTCATTCACAGGCAGGATGGAGCCCTTTTCATCTGTAACCACAACAGCTTGCATCTTGTCTATCTTGGTATTTAACTGGGCCTACAACAATTTTCGAAGGGGTGTTACAGCCTTGAAACCTGTGAGCCAGGTATTGTCTGCTGATGTGTCTCTAATGTGTCTTATTTAGTCCCCATAGTATTTTTGAAAATGCTTTGAAAAAATTGCAAACATTTAAAATTCAGGCAATTTCATATTTGTATTATGGGTTTTCAGCTTCTAAAAAACAAAAAAAAGAACCCCCTCCCCCCCAAAAAAATAAAACCAAAACAACAACAACAAAAAAAATCCTGGACTTGGGAGTGCTGGGCTGGCATTTAGAAACTGAATCAGGTAATCGCTATTGCATCTGCCACCATTCACGGTATTCACTGACACGGATCTGGCCTGTGGCTAAAAGCCCCTGGCTATTTTCTTGCTTAGCGTCCATAGCAATCTGTGTATGATTAAGAGAGAAACTAGTCTTAATTCATCCTCAATCCCCTGCTCCAGAAATAGTGTCTGCTACATAGAAAGTATCAACGCATCTTTGAGGAATAAATAAAGCTCTTTCCCAATCACCACCTTTTCTGTTTTTTGTTTCTTTGCAAGAATATCCTCATCTTCCTGGGATGGAAATCTCTTATCCAAAGATCTCTTTGGAAATGTCTTCCTGGTTAAGCATAATTCATAAAGAGATATACAGATGGAATTTATCTTTAGGTCTCCAGGGTGCAAAATTTGTTATTTAAAAAAAGCATTTAAAAGTTAACATTTTGCTGAATCCAAGTACTATAAATAACTTCCGTTCCTAGCTTTGTTTTGCATAATCATGAACCTAGCTTCAAACCAAGGAAAGCAATACAGTCCAGCCTCTTGTCACTAGGAAGGGAGACCGGTGAAGTCAGCTTCCCAGCTAGCTTCTGAACGCTCGTTTGCCTGGGCAATGAAAATTCAGTGCAAACTCCAGTTTTTAACTCTGCAATTCCTTGGGAACTGGGAGAGGCATCATCAGCCTGGTTAAGCTGTGGCTCAATTGAGATGGGCTATGACTTTACAAAAGCTTCAATGAATCTCATTTGCAAGATATTCCAGAATGAAGTCACTGCCTTTTCTAAACATTTATTTCATAATTGGTTGTTGACTTCCTGCCTCTCCCTTCAAAATGACACACACGCACACACACACACACACACATACACAACACATCCCACATATACACATATGATTTTCCTTTATTCTGCCTTATCTCAGTTAGACTCATTATCTTCATTCAAGGGTCATTTTCTCATGACCAGGAAGCAGTTTTGCAAACTGGTAGAAATAACCTAAGAAGCTAATTTACAGAAGAGTTATTATTTTGCAGGCAATAAACTATCATTATACATATACTATTATGTATAACAATATAACACATAATACATATGCTATTTTATTTAATGTGGATAAAGCTATGAGTTAGGAAATACTGTCCTGCATTTATAACATGAGGAAACCGAGGCTCGGTGTGGTAAAGGCATTTTCCCAAACTCGGCTAGTGAGAGAGTCCCACATCCTAGATGCTGTCAAGGGCTCCCCTTCTTCAGCCTTTCCCCACGGTCAAATATGTGTTCTAGGTTACACATTCTCTCACAGCTTGGTTTCAACTCATAATGGTGACCCTCTTGTTTCATCCTCCATTCTTAACTTCCGTCTTGAGCTTTGTTACAGCCTGATGGCTAAGAGGGCAGCTTGTGAAATCAAGATACATGTGTACAACTCCTAGTTCTACCATTTTGTATCTATGACTGGGGACAGTCAACCTCTGATGTTTTCTCATTCATCAAGTGGGAGTAAAATAATTACACTTCCTCGCAAAGCTTGTTATTGTGTGAACTAAAACGTTAAAGTGTAAAGAGCTTTGTTCACAATTGAACTTGTCGACAAAGGTTAGCTATTATTATTGCTGTCATTTTCAATTTACTAGGGGGCCTGGCCACATGAAGGACCCATTCCTCCACCAACATCACACAATGGTCTTGCGTACTGGTCACAAACACAGGCTTTATGATAGGACTGCCCAGGTTCAAACCCTGGCTCTACAACACCTGGGTGGTGTGACTTTAGATAAATAACTTCTTTAAGTCACTGTATCCTCATATGTAAGACAAAAGTAGTAAAACACCTCATCATGCTGTTGCAATAATTCAGTAAGATATTCCAAAGAAATCAGCACAGCGACTGCCATATGGCACATACTTTATAGGTATAAGATGCGGTTAGTGCTAAGATCCTGTGATTGTTCTTATAACTCATCCTGAACTCCTTTCACTTCCCAGTAGAAGCTTTTCTTCTCCCAACTACCCTGGACTATCGATAACTCCAAGCCCGTTTCATGCCCAAATCTCAGAGTCAGCTTCCATTCATCATTCCTCTCTATAAGATACCTGCCATCTCCTATGTTCAATCTGAACCCAGTCATGAGGGCTGCACTTGGTGGCCATGCAGCTCACCCTTTCAACTCACACAGTTTCAGTTCACGCAGTTATGACCTCTGCCACGAAGCTCACAAACATGCCATGCACTATAGCAACACCTGTCTGTATGCTCTTGGTCTCCTGGGCCCCATTTTCTATGTTATTACCAGACCGACTTTTCTAAATGCCAGGTCTCCTCCTTCTGTCCTGAAGGAGACTCCTACCTTTAGAAAAGGCAAAACATGACCTCCGGCAGATTATCCGTGGCTCTCCATGCTGTGTCCTCAACCTTCCTTTCTAGCTTTGTGTCCCTGCAACTTCCTAGTCCATCAGCAACAATGCTTTCTTTCCCAAATCTGCCTTCTGCCTTCCCGCTTTACATGGCCCTTGCTGTTGTCTGTCTCAGGAGCTTTTATCTGCCTACTGTGGAATATCTTGCCCATTTCTACTTATCAAAACTCAGCCCTCTCTCCACTTCCAGCCAAAAATCCAAACCTACCTCTGTCTGAATCACTAGGTCTGGCATGGGCTTATGAATCTGCATTTTGTACAAGTACTGCCAGGGGACTGTGATGCCGGCGCACTAAGGAATCACACGTTGGAAAATGCTTTTCCTTTTTAAGCCTATGAAAATGCAATCTTACTCATAAAATGTGTTTAACTTGTAATCTTTTCCTCTTCTTCCTCAGAATGGTAAGCATTTCACTGTTAATAACTGTATCTTCTTCTTTGCCTGCTGGGAGCTTAGTACTCGATGTGTGGGTCTCCATTAGCAAATATTCAGAGGATGTTTGTGCATTTTGGTCTGCTACATTTGCCCCAGCCTTTGTTTTCCTGTAGGTGTTTTTCCTCTACTCTGCCTCATTCCATTGATAGTTTTTTTTTAACCATTCTATGCATTTTGAAAGCCTTCCCAAATCATCTGTGAGATTACACAGAGTATATAAATAAAATACATACACTACCTCCAGACTCACTCTTTGCAACTGTTTTTACAATATCTCCTCGTGCACCTTAACTTGTGATTAGTTCTGTCCAAGGTAATCTCTTGTACTTATCTGTGACGTCATTGCACAATTGAATCTTCTTTGTATCTGAATTTCTGATAGCATGTGGAATCATCTGTTTGATGAACAGGCATTTCATAAATGACTGTGGTTCACAGTGATGTCTATGAGCATCCATGAACAAAATTTCTGGCCAACTGGCTATAAGCAGTGTTTTGGTTGTCATAAGCAGACTGATACGAACTGAAAAAGTGTTAATACATCCATTCCAAATATACAGTGTTTACAGACATATCCAATCAACTTTTATTATCCCTGATTTGTATATAACCATCAGCTGTGACATTGTTTGCTGCCATATGGATTACCCCCAACACAATAATAAATTATTAGCTTACAGAGATAAGAAATTTGATAGGAAGAAGAAAACAGCATGTAATGTGAAACAGACTCCCTGTTCAACTTGAGAACTAAGGCTGGCTACAACCTCACATGAACTAAGGTTGAGGGTTGGGAAGGTCAAACTTGAAGGCTTTAAGTAGTCAGAATTCCAACAATTCTCTGTTGGAATTAAGATGGAGCAATGGCCAGGATACCTGAATAATGCCCAAACCCAGCCTCCATCATTGGTTTGCCATAAGCACTCCACCAGGGTAGCTCTTTGAGATCAACAGCCCAAAGGGCAATGGCCATGGGAAATAAATGGAGCACTGTTTTCTTATTGGAGTTTGGGGAAGTGGACCTTGAGCTTACAGTCTGTTTAACTGGGATTTTTTTTTGTGTGTGTGTGTTTTTTTTTTTTGGTTTGTTTTGTTTTTTAACCACTCTAGGAAACCTAAGAGTACTGTTTCCTAAACTAAAGATATCAACTTGAGTCCAGGAAGGAAATAGAGGATTCACTCAAAATGAGGACTCCAAGTACAATTCATCAAAGGGATGATTTACAAAGTGTGTGGAAGATTTAGAAAAACCAACTAACAATGGCTCAGTTCTTCAAGGTCAGTAACAACAGGACTTCCTTATCACCCTCGGCCTGAAGAGTCAAGCAGAGGCAGTGGTTATCAGAATTGAGAGAAAGCTACAGGGAGCGTGTCTCCCTGACTGAAGCTGGGGCCTTTGGAAGAAGGAAAGAGCAAGCGGTATGGTGGTAAAGGTTTAACAACTGGCTCTCTGGAGAAAAATTAAAAAAGAAGAAAACACTGATTGTAGCACTGGCAGTTTCTTTGGTCTAAATGTTTTCACCACAATTGGCTTCAAGTTCTGAATGTGAAGTCACTAAATAGGGAGTTGGAAATAGGTCTATACCTGTGGCTGTCAAAAGCTGGTATAAGCAGATTGTAGCACAATGCTGAACACAGCCAAGCCTACAGAATCCAGCAGAGAAGGAGCCTGGGGAATGAACATTCTGGGCCTATTATTCTCATAGTCACCTGCAGAAGCTCTCATACACTGAACTCAATGGAAACCAAAAGATAAATACATGACTGAGTAGTTGTGGGAATTCAGTTGGGTGGTGGCAGAAATATTTAAAGGAAAATATTAGAGAAAGTTACCAAATATAGTTACAAACCCCCTTGGAAGGCCTGGGGGGGGGATTGCATAAGTTCCAATAAATCTGGCTGAAGGCAGCCAGAGTCTCTTTGCAGGAGCCAGAGAGATTAGGGCACAAATACAAAGGAATGTGGAGAGTTTACCTAACTAGCTTGTTTACTCATTTGTTTCTAAAATTAACCTTTGATCATTCGCAATGGCTTTCTCATGGGGAGTTCGACCAGGGATATTACTAATGGCGTTTGCTTTAGGGCTCAGAACCTATCCTTTAATCTCTAACCTCTACTGGTGTTGACCCATAGTTTTTGTCATTTAATGTGTGCTAAATAAAGGCAGGGAGGTCAGCATGTCAGGGCCGGTGGCTACTATCTCTTTACAGCACTCTCCAGAGAGTCTGTGTGTAGGCTGGACACTCAGTCGAACTGGCAAAGATAACATCTGTGAGTCGGTGCACTTTATTCTTCCATTGTTGAGTCAGGGTCTGCAGTACAGAGCCCTGCAAGTGGTGACCCTGACAAGCAGTTGTTGCAGCCAGTCTCCTGGGGCACATCCCATGTGGGACAGCAGAAAGGGGAAATGGGCGAGTATTCAAAAGCTAGCCAGCATGGCTAATAGGAGTTTGGTTTGTTCTTTTAAATTTTGATTACAGATAAAATTTTTGCAGTCACTGTGATGGCACAAGGGAGACAGGGTCAGGTTAACTGAAGACTCCAGTGAGTGGGATATGTGTTCCTTGACGTATTATTGAAGTAGGCAACTGTGGTGTGGGCACAACTGTGGTACTGACAGCCAAGGGCCATCAAACAGGGCACACTGTGGATGCTCATCTCTGTTTGGAAAGAATAGTTTGCAGAGGCCCTCAAAATAAGGGATTGCAAATTAAATTCATTCATTCAGCAACTAAGTCATCCACTCCATGTCAGGTATCCACAATGTAGTCCTGTGGCCACTGGGGCACTCAGAATGAAAAGAGAGATCCAGTCCTGTGGAGCTTGCTGACTGGAGTAGGGATGACAAAATTCTAAAATAAAAATTGTGCCACTGCACCCTTCTAACAAAATCAATGGATTTCTATTGTCCAAGAATAAGCCCTAAATTCCCTGTCATGGCCCACAATGCTGGGCCTCCCCCCTCCATCTCCTACTCCTTTTCCCTCCCTCTCTATGCAAGTCACCTCAGCCTTAGTGCTTTTCCTGAAACACCCCAATGGCATTCCCACCTCAGGCCCTTTGTCCTCACTGTGCTCTCCTCCAGAGCCAACATCTCCCCGAGCTGGCATCATGCCTGAATCTTCCTTGGTATGTGGGTCTCAGTTCTACACTGACTTCTCTGGAAGGCCTCTCCTGTCTGTCACTTGTCCTCCAGGGAATAACCTTTTTGGGTGAAGTCTGTGTTGAAGGTTGTGCTGAGCTCTTCACATTCTCATTATCCGAGTATCTGTCATGAGGCAACAGACTGCCTTACACAGTAGGACCATCACGAGGTCTCTTCCACTTTGGGTATAACTGTAGCTTCACCGGACCTCCAGTGAGGGCGCAAACTCCTACCCTTATCTCCCTCACGAGTGTGTCTCAGAGACTAGGGAGCTGAGCATGTGGCAGTAAGAAGGCTTGGTGATAGAATATGCACGATCAATTTATCTAATTACATTGCGATATATTGATCTAATATTAGAATATAAGCCCAAAATGCCAGGGGTATTTTCAGATTCACCATTTTACCTCCAGCACATACACAGTGCTTAGTGAGTGCTCAATAAAGCTTTGAGGGAATGGATGGGTTAATTAATAACAAATGAGAGGCAGCTTTTCAATTTTAGCCACACAGGGGAATCTGGTCACTACCTAGATAAGAGAAGATGTGCACAAGGAGCCTGAGAGGAGTGCTGTAACAGATGCCCAATAGGAGCTGTCACATACACCACATGGGGACTGCAAGTAGGGGGGCTCTCATTAGATCTTCGTAAAATAGAAATACTCTTTCATATAATTCTCAGTATAATCTAGCAGGAAAAAATCAGCTGGAATGTGGCAACAGGTATAAGAAGTGAGGGTGAGGGAGGCAGATCAAAAGTGTGAGCTTCACATTTTTTTTTGAAATGTATTAATCTAATGGATAGAAAATTTTCAATCAAGTTTCCAACTAATAAAGTGAATCCCCCAAGGCCTCTGGGCTTGAAATGACACTGTTTCCCTTTCATTAGATGTCCTTCCTCTGTCTCTGGTGAATTCAGCATGTGCATCTGAAGCCAGCTCTTTTGTGTAACTGTTGATGAACACCAGCTCTGTCATCTCCACAGAGAAAATTTCTTACATCACCTACCAAGGTATTTGCTTATTTATCTGTTTTCCTGCTAAATTATCAACCCTTTCAAGGTAGAGTTCCTGCTGCCTTCTCCACTTCTGTTCCTTATCCAAGGGACCCACAAAGAGCCCTGCAAAAAATAGTTACTCAAAATCACCTGCTGATTGACTCACTGCAGAGGGCCTGAACTGATGCACAACTGGGCAAATGAGGAGGGAAGAAGAGACCCAGTAAGTGAGTCGATGGACACTGTTTGCACTTGAAACTACATGGAACAAGCAAATTAGATGAATAAGAAAATGAGTAAAACAATGAATATATAAATAAGTGCATGTGTGCACTGAAAGCACTAATCTCTGAGAGATTTCAGAGTAAATCTGTACCAGCTTCTTTCACCATTTACCTAGCAGTGAGAGAGAATAGCCACAAGAGGGAACAGCCACTTGTGCTTGTGGCAGATTCATGACTTACCCTTTCACCATCTAAGAGCAAATGAGCTCGGAAGACCACAGCATCATTTATGGGCACCTCTTCATTCCGGTATAAGATCTGAAAGACCCGGCTGTGCACAGTGCTGTCATGGACACAGGCTGAATGCAGGCTGCTGCTCTCTGCAAAACAAGAATCAGCAGGAACCCATGAACTCCAGTTGTCCTGTACCTGCACTCCTGTTGAGTGTTCTTTCCTGCTCCAGGAGACTAATGGCCCCAAGTTGCCTTCCAGTTTCCAAAGCTCAAAATCATAGTTAACGAGACCTCATCATATGAATATTTTGTTCATTGAGTTGGGCTGGTATCTCAGAAAACCTCCATCCCTTACAAGCTGTAAGATCTTGGCTAAGTCACTCATTCTGTGGGAAGTGCTCCCGGGCTACTATGCAGTGCCTGCTCAACTTCTCACCTGTTCACATGTTCACCTGTCTCCTCCTCTGTGAAGCATTCTGTCATCCCCCTCTCCTAGAAACAATGAGGAGAAAAATGGGGAGTAAAAGACAGAAGCCACCCTTCCTTCTGCAAGTACTTCCTAGTGTCCATAGAATCCCTCTCTTCTCAAAGGTGCTGCCTGCATATAACGCGTGTTATAAAGAACACTGTCTTAAGTTTTAGAAAAATGTGGTAATCCTAATTATGCTGTATATTAAGTTTTAAAGGAATTTATCTCTGTATCCTCCAATGCATTCGAGATGTACTATAATCCCTAAACAGTACTTCAAAGTTAAGTTATATTTCAAGAAGACAGATCTATTCAAGGAGGTTAAGAGACTTTCTGCATCTACTGTCCAGGTTCATTGTGGGGGAACAAATGCGTAAACTCCTCAAAATTACTTAATCCATTATCTACACAGTTGGAAATAAGTAAATATATATATACACCCACATATATATATTTTCTAAAATAAATAACACTGTTCAGGGTTATTGTGGAGAAACAAATGGGTGAACTCCTCCAAATTACTTAACATATAAACTACACGAGTGCAGATACATGTAAATGTATACATATATATATATACACACACACACACACGTATATACACACACACATACATGTATATATATATTCTAAAGTAAATACTAATATTTTTATAAGGTAACAATTATTAATTACCTATTTATAATAGGGAACAATTATACAGCATTTTACAAGTTCTAAAGTGCTTTTCAATTGTGTTACTTTCCTTAATTATCATAACAAACCCATGAGGTAAATTTTTCACCAGATGAAGAGACAAAAGGTCAAAGCAGAGGCAGGTGCCTAAATATGTCCTTGTTATGAATGCCTATGTCTCCCCAGGATGTATATGTTCAAATCTAATCACCGATGTGACGGTATTTGGTGGTAGAGCTTTTGGGAGAAAATTACATCATAAGGGTAGAGTTCTCATATTTGGGATTAATGCCCTTATAAAATGAGGGCAGAGATCTGGTCCCCTCACCTTTCCCACCATGAAAGAATACAAGAGAGAAGTCACCAATCTGCAGACCTGGAAAAGGGGCCTCACCAGAACCTGACCTTGTTGGCATCCGAATCTTAAACTTCCAGTCTCTAGAACTGTGAAAAACACATTTCTGTGGCCAAGAAGCCACCCAATTTATGGCATTCTGTTATGGCAGACTGAGCTAGAGCATTGCTATATAATGAAGCATTGTGTAGATTCATCCTCACGTATACCTCTTCAACAAGAGAGAAAATGAAGTCTCCAGTGAATGAATGAAATGCATCTATTCTCCAGCAAAGGGTGGGGACTCTATAAAACAGTACTGAAAGAATTCAATAGTTTGCCTGAAATGGGAGCCAAGAAAATAAGAGAGAGAAAAAAAGCCAAAACAGCCTAACCAGCAAAGAAAAATACAAAGTACCTTGTACACTGTCTGTGGATGGATCAAAGAGTTCTTTGGAAACAGGGACACAGGATCACAGTCACCTACCAATGCACATTAACATCTACACAAACACCTACCTTGTAGCTTCAGAGCAAGGAATAGAACAATATGTAAAATGCCAGGTTATTCCCAAGGCTACTCAGATGTGCCTGCTCTAATTTGCTCTTTGTCATGAAGGCAATAGAATTACTAGCCTAATGCAGTTCTATTTAGATGTGCTGTATTCAAATTGATTTGCCTATTAAATAAAAAATGATTCATGTGTGCAGACGCCTCTCTGTTTTTATTTGCTACACTGGCTCTTTCTCTATCACTGTCAAGGCCCAGCTGATCTATAAGCAGAATGACAATGTGGCAGCGGATAGATGGGGTAAATGCCCTGAAGGTCAGAGCAGCACCGAGTAGTCTGCTACCAGAAGGGACAGCCAGCAAAACAGTTCAATCACTTGCCATCTTGGGCAAGTGACATCACCTCTTGTAACAGCAGCTTTCCATGCGAGAAATGGACACAGCCATGCTGACCTTCTGGGACACAAAGAGGACAAAATAGATCAAGTTCCTAAGACAAGGCATGCACTGGACGTACAATATACAGTATGATGACTTTTTAATTGTCTTTGCAGAGGAAGTTCTAAGTACTTTCTGTTGAATAAATTGTCACTGGTCACATTTTATGGGAGATTAAGCACCTCTGAATTTGAGCAGATTGGCAAACTAGACCACAGGGCTTAATGGGTATTTACTGAAAGTCACCAAATCCCGAGATGCCCCGTTAAGCCTGGGATAAGGCATTTTTCATAGCTTAGGAGAATTTCTGGGTCAAGTTTTCACCATTATTAAATAGGGCATCACATGGAACAGGTGTCTTTTTTTTTTTTTTTTAATACAAGGGAAGGCTTACCAATCCCAAGACGTTTCCCTGGGATTGTGGAGATCACTAGGATAACACTTGCCTGCTTTGTTCCCATTGAGACTTTCCCTTCTTCAACAGCAGTCCACATCTGGATACCCGACCCAACCCACTATCCTTACTCTTCCTTCCTGGCGAATTCAGGTCCTAGAGATAACAAAATTACATGCTCTCTCCACCCTTAAAGACGAACTTACACTTTGGGATGGCAGCTTCTCCTAGCTATGGGGTAGATAGCCACTTTTCAATTTAGTGTATTTTTATGTGTTTTGAGGCAACAAGATTTCTACTCAAGTGGTCCAATGAGAAGGTGCAGACTAGAGCCTCCCTATGTATTGTCTTCCTCTTTTGTGTGTGTCAGCCTTGGTCCCGTGCATAAAAAGAGTTGAAACTTTAAGGGGAAAAAAGAGAAGGAAAGAAAATGGGTGGAGGAAGGAAAGGGAATGTGAAGGAAAAAGAGGAGGGGAAAAGAGAAAAAAGAGTACAGCATGGAAGGGAAGAGGAACTTTGCAAGTTTCAGCTGCACAAAGAATACATTTCAAACAGCTCAACACAGAATTTCAGGCCAAAGGGCAAGAGAAAAAACAAAACTTTAAAGTTCTGTAGTTTCTTCTTCTCCCCTCACAAAATGAATGATATTAATACTTTATATATCTATGCACCTCTAAATGTTTACACCTTAAATGAGAGCATCCAGCAGCCCTAGAGGGATCTGTGAGCATGGAGTATAAAATACAGGTGTGATTCTTCTGACATGGATTCTATGCTCAATGCCCAATGCCCAGTGCCCAAACCAATAGCATTAGGGACATTTACTTGTGGACTAAACTTCAATCCCTTTCCAAGAACATGGCCATGGCTCTGCCTGCACACAGCAGATTCCCAAAGAATCAAGATTGTGCCTCAATTCTGGATGACACCCCCTTCAGTCTGCCAGGCCTGAAGTCAGCTGTCTGAAGTCTGGACTGTTTGAATTTCTTTAAACTCAGGACGTACTCACACTCTTCCAATACGTTAGAGCCAAGAGAAGTAGAAAAGCCCCATTAGACTACGGGTTCCTCAAAGTCGCAATGCTGGTTTTCATATGACTTAGAAAATGCTACTTTAGTAAGGGAAGTATCAGTGCTAGACTTGTCCCCATTTTCCAGCTGTGTGGCCTTGGGCAGGACTATGGAATCTGAGCTCAAATGAGGCAAGAATCATGCCTTACTTAATTTCCATAATGAATGTAAGGCTTAGATAAAATGGTGAAGAAAGAAGTGTGTTTTTAACTGAAGAGTTATCAAAATCCAAACAGATTTTCTCATAGATTGAAGATGACAATGATTACGATGCTTTAAGTGGGGTAAATTTTCTGACCCTTTCTAGGAGCAGGAAGGACAGAAAGTCACTCTGAAGCCAAGCTTTATTTTTGCCAACGATTGTAAGGAATAGGCAGAAGAGAAACCCACTTTGAAAGGTATTCACTGTTTTTCCAGAGAGAATGAGCAGAACAATTTCCTGTAGTCGTGTGCGCACTGCCTAGCTCGTAGGGTCACTGAGGCTTCAATGCCAGGGTAGGGAGGTCCAATACATGACCTCTTGAGACTCCCCCAAGCTTGCTAGTTTCCTGAAGACCCCATCACTGGAGGGCAAGTAGAATAATATGGATAAGAAACCATGGGATACAGGCAACCATGGTCTTGATGGCTTTTCTTGAGGTTGAAAATCAGGGACACTGTTGGACTGGGACAGACCCTTCCCAACCAGGGTGGTACTAGTGTCAATCACACAAGCACAACCTGTTCCCATAAACAAAGCTATCTTGAGAAAAGCTGGGGCCCAGGATGATGACTCTGGATGTTCAGAAATGCTCAGGGCTTCATGGGTAGAAGGTTGGTTCGGTTACATTGTGAGCTGTAAAGATGAGGACCCACCGAACCTGAGACAAAGACCATGCTGTCGAGAGCAATGGCTGAATAGGAAAATGCTGTATCTTAGCTCACTGTGTGCTGCAATAACACAATAGCACAGACTATGTCATTCATAATGCACAAAAATTGCTTGGCTCACAGTTCTGGAAGCTGGGAAGTCCAACATCAAGGCGCTTGCATCTCACAAAGGCCTTCTTTCTGCATCATCTCATTGCAAAAGGCAGAAGGGCCAAGAGACAAAAGTGAGCTGAACTTGCCCTTTTATAAAGGCAGTAATTCCATCCAATAGGGTAAAGCCCACATGGCCCAATACCTCTTACAGTTCTCACCTCAAAACTGTTACAATGGCAACTAAATTTTCAACACAAGCTTTGGAGGGGACAAACATTTAAATCATAACAGTTTCTAATGAGTGATAACCTGGGAGCTCAGGGTGGAGGCCCAAGTAGCCTGTGCATATAACTGGACCAGCGAAGAGTTCACCATTGAAGACCCAAGCTTCCTCTGAATTCTAAGACCCATGCGTCAACAGAGACACTGTGTGCCAATGAATGCCCCAGCAGCTAGGGACTGAGGAGATTCATTTCTATCCTAAACTAGCATTCAGAAAAGGACCACACTTCATTGTGTCAGCCCAGTGCTTTTTGGATGATGTGAGATGGGAAAAGTAAGTGGCATTTCTGCTAACAGGGCATTGAGATATACAAGCACTTTCTTGAAATATCTGAAGAGATGCAATTCTGCTAGTACCTTCAATTTTTGAAGCACGTCAAATCGGTGACACATCAATAAAGAGCTGCATTTTAGTTGTCATTTTGATTTCTGTCTCAAGGAACAGAAAACATTTTTCTTGTTTTCTACTTAAAGTAACCTGCTGTACATGGAGTACTGAAGCATGACATACGTTTATGCCTCACCTATAATTCTAGATTAATATGTTCCGATGTTTTTGCTATAAAATGTGTTTATTCATTCAAAGAATATTCACTAATCACCTGCTATGCACTAGGTCTTGGGCAAAACATTGGGATTCAGCATTGAACACTCACAGGGTTCCTTCTGGGACATCTATGCTTTACACTTCTGTCTGTGGAATAGGGAATGAATATTCCCATTGCCGTCCGACTCCACAGACATCTCCTTGTGTAAATGAATGTTTCATCTTTCCACACACGTTGCATTAGTCGCAACGTCTTATATAGGCTAATTTTAAATTCTGATTGAGGTGGCAAATTATGTAAAACAAACTGTAAAACAAATTGATAATAGATGCTATTCATTAATTATATGATTGGAAAAGTCATATTTCTATAAAAACATAATAAATATAAAATGGTTTTGCTAATTGCAAGTTGCTCAATTAAAGCTAGCCTGAGGTTTATTGGTCTAAATTCTAGATATTTTGTGTTCCTTAAATCACTGATATGGCCTTGGGGTATTTGAGTTTTCATCATATTTATAAGGAAACATGATCAAAGAGATGGTTACACCCTCAATGTCAAATATGGTAGATGGTACAATGGTGACTCCAAATGCTATTTTTTTTAATTTCACTCCTTAATTTGTTTATTCATGCATTCATTATTTAACTCAAAAACCACACAAGCCATATATCATAATTCTGTCACTGGTAAAGATAAAACAATGACAAATAATATTCTTCGATATTTAGTACAAAATTTCCCAAGCTCTTCTTTTCCTTACTTCAAATGCACTATCCATATATTTCTGTTTAATAGAAAAATAATTTAATTCTGAGAATGACAGAACAAAAGGCTTTGCATATCACTTACACTCAAATACTTAGCAAATCAATCCAGCAATCAACGTATTAATAAATGCAGAAATGGAGGGATATGACTTTTGGAAGTTACCCCATGTTTGTGATAGTTCTAGTTTGTAATAGTTCTGATATCCAGAATTTCTGACTCCTAGGCTACTCTGCAAGAAATCCCAACTTACAAAGCACATACCATGCTCTGGCAGAAAGTCCTTTTTATAGGTGGGCAACCAAACTGAAGAGGCCAGTAAAAAGCACCATTTAAGCCACTGAAAATGAGAAAGGCTATTACTGCAATTTAACAGGAAGCACTCTCTCATCAACACTGAGTGGGCTTAATTACTTAATTATAAACCATTGTGGCCTACTATTAGAACAAGCCGAGTAAGTCCAGCACTTGATAACACTTTATTATCTAACAACGTGTATTGCTCTATAGTCTCAAAAGTAAAAGGCCAGTGTGTTGCCTCTGGTACACTCTAGTTGCTACACAGAAACCCACTGGATTTCCTTCAATTGGTCCTAACCGCTGAGTGGTCTCAGGTATTGCAGTTTGGACTTCAATAACAGAGTCCAGTGCATGGCCCTGTACTTCATGTTTGTGTAAGCACATAGATTTGAGTTAAAAGACATGGATTTGGCTGGGCGTGGTGGCTCACACCTATAATCCCAGCACTTTGGCAGGCTGAGGCGGGTGGATCACGAGGTCAGGAGATTGAGACCATCCTGGTCAACAAGGTGAAACCCTGTCTCTACTAAAAATACAAAAATTAGCTGGGCATGATGGTGCGTGCCTGTAGTCCCAGCTACTCGGGAGGCTGAGGCAGGAGAATTGCTTGAACCCAGAAGGCGGAGGTTGCGGTGAGCCAAGATCGTGCCATTGCATTCCAGTAACAAGAGCGAAACTCCATCTCAAAAAAAAAGACATGGATTTGCTCTCAGGTCTGCCATGTATACACTGTATACCTGTGAACTAAGAGCTTGCACTGTCTAAGCCTTGGTTTCCTCATCTGTGAACTGGGGATGGAAAAGCAATACCTGTCTCAGGGCTGCGAGGGTTTTACGAGATAACCTATGAAAGTACCTGGTACAAGACGTAACATAAAACAGGGGCTCAGACAAAGGGAGTGAATAAAAATGCTGCTGGATCAATAGGAGTGTGGAACTATATGACTATTACAAATTGCCCAGCATAGAATTTTACCAGCTACTAGGTAGAAGTCTCAGTGGGAGCGAGGAGTAGAAATAAATCTTTTTTTTTTCTTTTTTTTGAGATGAAGTCTCACTCTGTCACCCAGGCTGGAGTGCAGTGGGGCCATCTGGGCTCACTACAACCGCTATCTACCATGTTCAAGTGATTCTCCTGCCTCAGCCTCCTGAGAAGCTGGAATTATGGGCACCCAAGCTAATTTTTGTATTTTTAGTACAGATGGGGTTTCTCCATGTTGGTCAGACTGGTCTCGATCCTCTGACCTTGTGATCCACCTGCCTCGGCCTCCCAAAATGCTGGGATTACAGGTGTGAGCCACCACACCCGGCCAAAAGGAATCTTTGATTACCCTTTGACACCTTGAAGCAAGCAGGCTTGGCCCTGGGCAGTGGGCATGGCCTGAATGGAGTCATGGAACACCTCCCTGCTTACTAGCTCGGACATGTTGGGCAAGACTTTCAATCTACTGGCCTTACTTTTTTATAGGCGAAAATGATAGTAACAGTCTGACTATATGGGGGAGCCAGATGATGCCTCATGCCCACCTTGCCTGCTCTTCCAGCTTCTCCAGCTTCTCTCTCACTCGCTCCTGCCCTTCTGGATTCCCAGGTCCTCCTGCACCTCCCGCCTCTCTGTGTCGTAGAACCCCAGGTCATGGCCCCAATTATTTTCTCCATTATTAACTGTGCTCCTTCCCTAGTGTAATTCCCTAGGCTTTCTATGCCACCTACAAGCTGAGCACTCTCAAATGTGTAACGCCAGCCCCGTCTCTCTCCAAAGTGGGCCTGATCCTTCACCACTTGGTGTGATTTCTTTGATGTCAAATAAAGATCAGAACCCTCACATGTCCAGTATAGAACCTTTGATTGTATTTCCCAAATACATTCCTTTTTCCAGCTTACCCATGCTAGTGAAATACTTCCTGCTCATTTAATTCCTCTTTTACACTCACCTGCTCTATCCAATCATCAGCACATAGTATGGATTCACACCCAAATCCAATCCTATCTCTTTTTTTTTCAATATTGCATAGTGAAAACCTTACTTTTTGCTTCTGCTCTTACCACCTATTTGTCTACTAATATAAAATATAAACTAGATGTTGGCTAGACAGGATGGCTCAATCTTTTGGTTGGTTTGTTTTGAGAGAGTGTCTCGCTCTGGCACCAGGCTGGAGTGCAGTGGTGTGATCTCAGCTCACTGCCCCCTCGATGGCTCATTCTTATCTCAATATTTCAGGAGGCAAAGGTGAGAGGATCACTTTAGGCCAGGAGTTTGAGACCAGTCTGGGCAACACAGTGAGCCTCTGCTCACTCTATCTCTATAAGTTTTTTTTTTTAATATATAAAATTAGCTGGGCATGGAAGTGTGCCTGTAATCCTCACTACTCAGAAGACTGAGGTGGAAAGTATCTTAAGCCCATGAATTCAAGGCTGCTGAGGCATAACCTTGTCACTGCACTCTGGCCTAGGTGACAGAGTGAGACCTTGTCTTTAAAGAATAATAAAAAATTAATACATAAAATATAAACCAAATGCCATTATCCCCTCCTTGCACTTAGAAGGAATTCTAAAGTCTTTACTATGGTTAATTGGCCCTAAATGAGGAGTGTAGGAGCTACAGCCATAGTGAGGACTGAACACAGAGCTGATGCTTTGTGCTGAATCCAGGCCTGGCAAGTATTTATAGAATGCATGACTGACCAACGCTCCAAGTGGCCTGATCACAGAGAACTTGGCAGCAGTGTGTAGTAACATTTGTGAAGGTGAACTGAATCTCAGATGGAGCAGCTAGCTCACTGAGGCTGTCTCTATACCCTGCTATGTCCTCATGATGACCCAGAGTCCACTTCAATCCAGGTTCCCTTGCAAAACGCTGGCAGAAAGGATTCCCGGAATGCACAACATGGGGCTTTTTGAGAAGGGTATAGCTGAAGCCCCATCTTCGGATATTGAAACCCATCCTGTTAATAAGTCATCAGGAGGCTCAGCAAATGGGAGGCAAAGAGCCCTGTTGATGTGATTCAGGCTTTCCTGAGCCATCTGCCTCCCCATATGCTTCTCGAGGAGAACTAAGTATAGCCACAATTGCAGCTAATCAAATATTTGTCAGAGCTGCAGTGTTCCCACCCAATTATGGTCTCCAGGATGTGCCAAGGAGCACAGAGCTGTTCACGAGTCCACGGTGACCTTGGCCTTAGCTGGAGGTCACAGAATATAGGGGGAAGTTGTGACTACAAAAAAATAGCAGGGAGCCCCAGAGTCACAGCTGATTAGAGAAGAACAGGTGGTCACTCTGCCTTTGTCTTCCACAGAGATGCCAGATGCCTCCAGCAGGGCCTGACCACTCCAGAGGCTAAGCTAAACCCAGCCAGTCCAGAAAGAGACCAGTAACCTCAGTCCCAACTCCCGCCAAGGTCTGAGGCCCCCACCAACCCAAGTGTTGAATGAGCTGTGACCTGGACTGTCTCTCCTTTCCTCTCTTGGTCCCCTCCCTTCTGTCTATTAGGGCACACGCCCACACACCAGGGTGCCCTTACAGTCTGGAGCGGGGCAGGATATTCAAAATTGGTGAGCACAGACAGCACCCAGTCAGAATGCCTGCCAGGCAGGGGACGAGCAGGGCCTGCAGGTCAACAGCTTCCTGGTGTAAATCCTTTAGTTATGGATGATACAGAAGGTGAGGGTCTGCACTGGGGGCCTGGGCAACTGGTCACTGTAGTCTCGAAAGAAAGACTTGGAAAGCTCAGGACAGTGCCTGTTATAACAACTACTCATACCAGATGCACTGGCTGAATATTGCCCCTGGTTAAAATGAGCAAAAGTTATCCCCGTGCCGTGCACAGGTCAGTTCTGCTGAGACCTGTCTCTGCACCTCGAGTTTTGTCTTCTCAGCTTCACTGCATTTCATCATCCGTTCTCCTCCTAGACTCCAGTGGCAGCCCAGAATGACCTGATCTTCTGTCCTCCAGGACAGCAGAAACTCTTGCAGCTGACATTTTTCCTTTCCTTATTCAGCTTCTCTCTCTGCTGCTTATACATTGAGCCAAATACTGCAGATACATTGTCTGTCTGTGCATGGACTTGGGAATTCCCTCAGGGAGAGCTCACCTCTCTCCAGCTCCTCTATGCCCATGCACTCTCCCAGTTGCCTGCATACCACAGAGTCCTAGTCAGCCCAGTAGGTGACCTGGTTTCTGATGGGTCACCTTGACTCAGTCTCGGCCCTGGCTGAACCAAGTAATTAACTTTCAATTACAGCAAATGCAGTACAGAAGGGTCTTAACCAAACATTTCAACCAAGTTCTTGAATTATTTCTTGATCTGAGCTTCTGCATGTAAGCCCCTTAGCTCCAGTCAACAACTGGAGAAGTCTCAGGCATAGCCAGAGTGTATGGTAACCACACACTTATTGGTGCTGATACTTCAGGGAGTAGGGCCTTGAGAAACCGATGCCGGATCCAGCCCATTTCAAACTATCACCCTTTCAGCAAGCTTTCTCTGCCTGTCCCAGATAAGTGTGAATGTTCTCACCCTGGATCATATGCATTTACTACTCAACAACACTCAGCAGGCAGAAGATGCTACCCATCTCTTCAATGCATCCCTCCAACACACACAGTCCATTTATCCGAAATACTGACAATTCCAGGGACCTTGCAGGATCAGTAGCCACAAGATGCTCCTTGCTCTTGAAGAATGCCTGACATTATTGTCTTCTCTTGAATAAATGTGATGATTTCCTCATTAGTATCACCTGTTGAATCTTGCCCTTTGCACTCAGCCCCCAGCAATGTACAAAGGGCTGGCTGATGGTGCCCCTGGTGCCTAGGCAACCTTTCATGGTTGCCTCTGAACCAAGATGAAGATGTGAAAATAAATGAGCAAAGAAGAACAGGTCATCTGGCATCTGAATCTACGCTGCAAACATTGCTGCTGAGGATGCAGACCTAAGTGTTCGTGGAGACTACAGCCAACTGGCTAAGCCGCGGCTGACACCCTACCAAGTGATACTGCAACTTTTAGGTGACTCTTTTCACCCCTTGTGTCTGAGAAAATTCTACCTCCACCATCTGAAAGTCACAGTGTCACCTGCCTGGGTGTCAGCCAAGGCTTAGCCAGTTGGCTTTAGTATCAATGAACACCTAGGCCTACATCCTCCGAAGCAATATGTTTCAGTTCGATTAAACAGATGGGGCAAGATGACTTGAGGGATGTGACAGTCCTGCTTTGGGCCACTGGGATGCCAAAGAGGTTCATATTTTTTCCTATTATAAAAACATTTTTCTTTTTTGAGACAGAGTCTCGCTCTGTCACCCAGTCTGGAGTGTAGTGGTGTGATCTCAGCTCACCACAACATCCACCTCCCAATTCAAGTGATTCTCCTGCTTCAGCCTCCCAAGTAGTTGGGATTACAGGCACCCACCACAACCTCTGGCAATTTTTTTTGTATTTTCAGTAAAGATGGGGTTTTGCCATCTTGGCCAGTCCAAAGGATATAATTATTTTCTAAAACAAACTTCATTTTCTACAAAATGGAGCCAAAATCTCTAATCACAGGGCTGTCGTGAGTATGAAATGAGACGATAAAAATCAGTGCCTACGGCTCACTATACACGAACAGTATTGTTCAATGTTTTAATTATTTTCTTGACTTTTGGGGAGAGGGAGGGCGGGTACTGGCTCGTAGTGACTTCCACCATGTCAATTCTAAGCTTCTTTCGGATTAGACCTGGTTACTTCTTGATAACTCTCAGAAGTCATATCACACTGCTTGCCAAAATGACCAATCCGTAAATATTTTTATACGTTCTGTTTCCTCTCACATTCTTTTTTCCACTTTCTTCTTCTCATCCATTAAGACTCTGCTTATTTTTCCCCTCCTTGGAAGCTCTTCCCTCAATGCCACAGGCAGAGTAATTGCTCCCTCGTCTGTTTCCACAGCATTTTGTAGCAGCTCTTGTAGAATACTTGTTCCTCCAAGTAGCAGGTCTGTGTGTCCTTCTGTAACCAGACTCTGGGCTCCTTTAAGACTGAAGAGTGCACGACTCACCAATGAGTTCTAGGATTCTAGTAAGGTGCTTGACATAAAAGGCACGTAATTAGTCTTTTAAAATGAACTGATATCATCCTCACCTCAAAAGTCTGCCTGTTTCTCAATGACCTCTTAAATACTACCTCTTCCATGAAGATCTTCCCAATTAGAAGGCAGAATTCAGTGTACTTATAAGCAGAACAGATTCTGATTCAGACTGATCTTTATTTAAGTTCAGGCTTTCCATGCATTTGCAAATTATTTATCCTTTTTGAGAATAATTCTCTTCATATATAGAATAATCATGAAAGATTAGATACGACAAAGATGGCTATCATCATTATTATTAAAACACATATCTTCCGCCTGTTTATTCATCTAGCTTTACACCTTTCCTGTGTCCCACAGAGTCTGCCTCCTATTTTATTCTTCTTAGAGTCACCTTATTGCCACCCACCTACTTCCTCTCCTCCTCTGTTGTTCTGTAAGTTCCTTAAAGGGCATAGAATTAGGAAATCACTTGAGTATCTTCCCTGTGACCTAGATCAGTACTTTAAATAAAATAGATGCTAAAAAAGTTGCCAAGTGAGCACTCGAGTGTTAGTCTGGGGAACTTGCTTATCCCCAAAAGAAGGCTGAGTACTCACTATATGTGCCTCTCATTCAAGACATGTGAGAATGGAAAAGGGCACAGACACTTTGGGAGATCGTTTGGTGGTTTCAAACTCGTACAATCAATATGAGGACTGGGAGCTAAAAGAAAGTCACACAGTTTTATAAACCCGTTTCAGGAATAGGAACTGGGGCCTTGGAAAGACGAAGAATCCAGCCAAAGGCCAGCAGTAGAATCTCAAATCTACCTGCTGCACCGACAGCCCTTCCTGCTACCCCCATCTGCCCTGATGCTTACCAGGGCACCAAAAAACTATTTCCAAGGCTCTCTTGACTCCTTGTGTCTGAGAAAATTCTACAATGAATATTTGAAAGTAGTAGCTTCACCTAGATGGGTGTCAGCCAAGGCTTAGCCTGCTGGCTCTAGCATCAATGAACACCTAGGCCTACATCCTCAGAAGCACTTTTCACAGCTTCAGATTCAGCTACCATACGGCCCGATACCCTGGGCTCATTTACCTTCCCATCAACATCTTGCTGCAGAGGTAACCACGCAAGTTTGCTGTTTAGGCTCCAGGGCCACAATCAGCTGCCCTTTGTGTGCTGCTGGGGGCTGAGCACAGGGAGCAACTTCTTCCCTTGACCAAACTCTCATTTCTGTACCTTCCTCATGATCTCTTGTTACTGCGTGGCTGTTTATTTGCATGTCTGTGTGAGTTCCTTCGAGTTCAGTCACACTGTGGTTCATCCCAGCAGCCACAGGACTTGGTACAGGGCATGGAAAAAGCAAAATTTAATGGCTATGTTACCCAAGAAGGAACGGGGTTCATTTGCCTGGCAAGTAACGGACAAATCTCCACAAGAGCGCAGGTTTTGATCAATAGGAGTTGTATCACTTGTCACAAGGGAGGAGAGCACTGGGGGTATTCTCCATGCAGTGTCTCCCCAAGGAAAAGTGACAGGAAGGTTTTATGGGGTGGTGGAGTGGGAGAGGCTGCCTCATGGTATGCAGAGGAAGGGGCTCCGTGGTGCAGATGCAGTGAGTCATCACGCCAGCACAGAGGTTACATGTCACAGTAATGAAGCTACAGCTCCTCCTTGGGTGGAGGCTTCAGCATGGTAACCAGGAAAGTTCACTCAAGTTCACCAATAAGTTGCCAGGGCTGTCAGGAGCTGCTTCCACCCAACTAGGTGATTACATTCCACACAGAATTTTGGTGGTGGCGGTGGCGGGGGGCAGTGCAAGTGGGGGAACAGGCACAGGAAGCTGTAAATAGGTGAATTGCTCAAGTCCATGAAACCCCTATAGTCCCTGGAGATTCTCCACGCCTGCTTGCACCTGGAGTGTTTCAACTACTTTTCCTACTTTATTTTACACATGCAACATTTCCTCCTAAACCAGATTCTTCCCAATGACGTTGAAATGTATTCACCATTCTCTCATTAGAAATAAAATACACACAGAAGTCAAATCCCACAGCTCTTCCCAAATACCCTGGTTGAGTAGCAACCAACTGACCTAAGGATGTCTCTACTGGCTGTTTCAATTTCTCCATTGCTCTACTCACTCTTCAAAACCCCAAAGCTGGTTTCTGTTCTCTTAGCATCAGAAAAAAAAAAAAAAAAACTATCCAGGTGAATAGTGTCCTGTGTTTCTAAAAGATAGAGGAAATTTTTAGTACACACTATACTTGAATTCTCAGCAGCATTATGCAATGTTGGTCAACTCCCCCTCCCTTGAAATACCCTCTTTCCTTGGCCACTGTGAAACAAAGCTTCACTATCTTTTTCCTCTTGACTCTGATAGCACGTTTCTCTGTATCCTTATCACAATCACCTCCCTGGAAACTGGCATGCCTTTCCCCAATCCAGTGTTGCTCTCTGTCCCTGTGCGGGTGGTTTATTTCATGGCACATATTACTGTTTGTGGTATACTGATTATCTTCTTTTTAAAATTTTTTAAAATTATTTTAGAGACAGGGCCTCTCTGTGTTGCTCATGCTGGAGTGCAGTAGAACATTAATGGCTCAGTGCAGGCTCAGCCTCTGGGTTCAAAGGATCCTCCAGCCTCAGCCTCCTGAGTAGCTGGAACTACAGGCATGCACCATTGTGCCAAGCTGATTATCTTCTTTTCCAACCATAATGTGAGCAATAAGAAAGCAGAAAATCTAACGATTTTGTGCATTTTCCAAGTCCTGCACATAAAGTGGCATCTAGCATATAGCCACTTAATGAAAATTATGTCTCTAAAACAGATTTTTCTTCTACGTTCAAGATCTATATGTTAAATTGGCTACTTCAAGTTTCATGCTTAGATTTTCAAAGATACTGTATATTTAACATGTTCAAAAGTAATCTATCAACTCAGAAGATAATACAGGGGAAATATTCAGATTTCCTTGGGTCTGGTAATGAGATTTTAGATATACACCTAAGGCACAGTTCCTGAAAAAGAAAAGAACTGATAAACTAGATTTCATTAAAATTATAATTTTCTGCTCAGAAAAAACCATTGCCAAGAAAACGGAAAGACAAGCCACAGGCTGGAAGAAAATGTTTACAGAAGGCATATCTAATAATGGAATGTTATCTAAAGTACATTTAAAAAATCTTAAAGCTCAACAATGAGAAAATAAACAACCCAATTAAAAAATGAGCCAAAGATCTTAACAGATACCTTGGCAAAGCAGATACAGGAATGAAAAATAAGCATATGAAAGGTTGTTCCACGTCATATGTCACCAGGGAAATGCAAATTAAAAACAGTGAGATACTGTTACACACCTATTAGAGTGGCTAAACGTCAACACTGTGATAACACCAAATGCTGGAAAGGTTTTTGTTGTGGAGTAACAAGAACTCTCATTCACAGCATGTGGGAGCGGAAAAGGGCTTAGGCACTTTGGGACATCTTTGGTGGTTTCTTACAAAACTATGCATACTCTTACCATATGATCTAGCAGTTGCACTCCGTGGCATTTACCCAAAGGAGATGAAAACACATATTGACATAAAAATCCACACACAAAAGTTCATAGCAGGTTTGTGTGTGTGGTTCTGTTGTCGATGTTGTTTTTGAGACGGAGTCTCACTCTGTCACCAGGCTGGAGTGCAGTGGCACGATCTCGGCTCACTGCAATCTCTGCCTCCCAGGTTCAAGTGATTCTCCTGCCTCAGCCTCCACAGTAGCTGGGACTACTGGTGTGCACCACCACACCTGGCTAATTCTTGTATTTTTAGTAGAGACTGGGTTTCGCCATGTTGGCCAGTCTGGTCTTGAGCTCCTGACCTCAGGTGATCTGCCCACCTTGGCCTCACAAAGTCCTGATGTATTGCTCAAAGCTCCAGTTTTGCTTTCCCTCGCCCCTCCATCTCCATATCACTCCAGGATCCAACCACTTCCAGCTCACCCTTCTCCAGCCTCGCTGGCCTGCCAGCCCCTCCCTGTTACATGCTACCTTCGCCCATGCTGCTCCCTCTGCTGGGAATGGCATTTTCCTTTCCTGGGATAGAAAAATAACCCATGGCTTCTACTCACCCCTCACCTCTATGTTCAGGCATCCCTTCCTCCCTGGAAAGCCTTCCCTAATCTCCCTAACATGGTCAGACATTCCTCTTAGTGCTGTGACATTAGTTGGTGTAAAAATAACTTTGTACGATTATCTGCATAGTGACTGCCTCCCGTATTAAACTGAGGAATCTGTAATGGGATGTTTGTTCTGCTTAAACGAATCTATTACACTGCATAGCACCCGGATGCTCAATAGATAGTGGCTGAATGCAGAACTTTAAAAAACATAATATTCAGTTTGAAAGAAAGTATGAAGGCTTAACTCACTGACCATTTTTAAAAGCATTTCCTTATCATCTGATCTTTACAAAACATAATAAAAATATAGAGAAATCAAAGAATTCACTTGAAATGAAATTAAAAACCAAACTAGAAAACACACATTGGGTCTACTAATTTTTAAACTCTCTGAGATTCAGGTTCCTTCTGTAGGAACAAAGATATGTTTCTCTACAGATTGTTATGAGGATGTATAAAATAATATCTACAAAAAACCTAGCAGGGCCCAGTGTATTCAGTTGTACAGTCAATGAAAATTTATTAGAGCCATTACTACCAATCCACGAAAATACAGGTCAGCCATTGGCACATATTTCAGAAAGCTGAGCAAAGTACACTCACCTTAAGGAAGATAAACAAGAGCATTAATTTCCAAGTGTCATGACTTTTATTGTGTCTTAAACTTTAACAATATTGACCTGAATCACTCTAAACCAAAGCCATCAATACTGCAGAATGTTTGCTCAGGCGAAGCTTTCAAACAGGATTTAGGTGGAGAGAAAGGTTTCTGAAATGGAGTCTGGAAGTGATGTGCACTTCTTCATTCATCACCTTATCTTTGTATCCACCTATCAGTCCATTGGCTCAAAACTTAAGTATTGAGTAACTGAGATATACCAGGCACTTGAGTTATGGCAGTGAAGGGGATGGAGTTTCTGTCTTCACTGAACTTACACTATAGAAAAATAAAAACAGAAACAAAAATATTAAGCCCACAAAACACTCAAGTAATCATTCTGTTCTAATGCCATAAATGTAAAAGAAATTAAGATAGAAAATATAGAGCACTTAATTTGTAGATGGGAAAAGACTTTGTATATAATGATGAAAATGGGCATTTATATAAATTGTGGCTGGACAGAGCCCAGAACAGACCTTGCAAACCAATGTGAGGGAGCAGATTCAGAAGCAGAGCTCACAGGGAGTGAGTGAAAACCACAGCTCTCGAACCCCTTGGTCAGCTTAGCAGAGGAACATGGTGTCAGGCAGAAGGGGAAGAAAGGATTTTGGAAAGAAGACCTATGCAGTCTCTGGTTATGCCACCTCCAATGGAGGAGATAAAAGAAGTCACCTCCTTTTTTCCACGTATAGAGGGCCTACTCAGAAAGCTTGGTATAGATTCCCATAGTTTTGGGACCAGAGGCACAGGCATATTTCACTCCTCGGAAAGCTAAGGCCATCCCAGGCAACAAGATGAAGACCAATGCAGCAGGATATGCTTGGACATTTAGAATTTGTTGAGGAAATGAAGCATTGCTCATGGACTAGCAGTGAGACACGTGGTGAAAAGAGTTGTCCTGGTGCCACTTTAAGGCCTGCCCAAGACTCCAGCAGCAGATTTCTGTGTGTTTGAAACATGTCCAATTACAAAGTGGACATCCCAGGCACACTGAATCAGCAGAGAGCATCAGGATGGGAGTCACTCACGAGGGAGCCCTGAGGTTCCATCTGGACGGCAACCTGGGCTACAGCTCAAGCACACCTTGATATCGGAGACAATGAGACCTGAATACAAATCCCAGGCCTGCCAGTTTACCTCTTGGACCCTCACTTCTACCTGCAAAAGAATATCAGTGACAGCATCGCCTGGCTTGGAAGAATGTTTACATGAGTAGGAAAGCCCATTTTAAACACACTTATAGGCAAAAGCTTCAATACACTACACTTCAAAATTTAAAATGTCTGTATGATGAAAACCACCTAAAACAAAGTTAAAGGACAAGCTACAGACGACGAGAAGATACTTTCTACGTGATGTATCAAAAAATTGTTATCAAAGACGTGGTTGGCAGTAGACAGAAAATAAAATTATGTAATGAAGGAATAAATTATCCAAAGAAACAGAAGCAAAAGTTATAGATGTGGGATCCCCAAAGGGAGAACAAAAAAAAAGCCAATCAACATGAGAAGATGGTCAACATCCTTAGTAATTAGGGAAATGTAAACTAAAAAAAAAATACTACATCTTACCCTTGTTGATTGGTTCAAAGAAATATTTCCATCAACCACTAGTGAAAGTTTAAACTGATACTTTGAAGTATATTTTGGAAGTCTTTTTAAAAAATCTGCATGCTCTAAGACTATTTCAGCGATGTGGCTGCCTGGTATCTCCCTTAGAGAAACTCTTCACATGTTTTACAAAGAGGGATGGACAGAAATGGTTATGGAATCATCTTCATCTGTAAAAGCCCTCACACGCTGGCAGGCTAGTGCATGCTTAGCAAATGGCTTCCCCCAAACAGACCTGATGTGCAGTGTTTGCTGATTTCCTGGCACACACAGCACCAGCATGGCCAATTTAAAGCAACCGAAATGAAGTCACTGAAGGAGATGGATGTCCACAGTCAGCTTTTCTGAGTGGCACAAGCTGGCTGCAACACACTGCTGCTCCCAATAGTACATGTGGACAGACTGTGTTGAAGTACAAAAACCAAAATAGACATGTGACCTATGAGTCAGTGGAGCACAGTAAGAAATGTAGATGATACATACCAACAAGTTAGCAATGGTTTCTTTGGGTCTTGGATTCGGGTCATAATGCAATGTCTTTAGCCTTATTTGTAACATTCTCAAGGGGCGTTTTGTCCTAGATCTCTGGATTTTATGAGGAAAGATCCCACTTGAGAAATACAAACTTGGTTTTGAAAACTCCAACTTGATTCTGTTGTAACTAACTTATTTTGATTTTTACTCCTAATGGCTTATTTTCTCATTGTAGCAGCTTTGGGTTAAGGGAGCAGAAACTGCTCTAGATATTTCTAGCAGAGAGAGACTCAGTGCAGGGATTCAGTTGCAAAGGTATCGGGGTGGGTTGGGAAGGCAAAAGGCAGAGGAAGGTGTTGGTGCTAACACGGGTTTAGGAAGCTGGTGTTAGCATGAGATGAGGAGACTGAGGCTGAGACACTTTGATTGACTTGTTTAAGGCCCTGCCAACCCTTGTTCTCATGAAGCCCAAAATCTAGGCAAGGAAATAAACATACATGATCAGCCATGAGATTGAGCCTCTCTTGCCTCTAACTCCTGCCCAATTCTTACTATGTCATGCTGCCTGCCATAGATGGGTGACTAGGAGGCCCAGGAACCTGGCAGGGGACTTTCTCCATCTCCATACCCTGCCATATGTTCTCAGGATTCTAAAAATTTCTCAAATATCTGCTACTAGCTCTTTGGAACGTTTCAAAAACACCACTCGCAGAGCTACCTGACAATAGCCTGAATCTGAACAAACAAGCTGATTGAAAACTGGCTGGATCAAGGTAGCTATATTTACACTGATGGAATACCATGCCTTAGTGAAAGATGGGAATCTTAAAAGTCACCTATATGCATACTTATTGACCAGGACTTTGACAAGTGGAAGATATTTCCAAGGCAAGAGACAAAGACACTGGCAGAACTTAGGCATAAAAGGCATTTATAAAAGAATGAATGTCAATCCTTCTCAAACTCTTCCAAAACACTAGAATGGAAGGTAACACTTTCAAACTCATTTTCTGAGGCCAGTATTACGTAGAAACCAAAACAAGATAAAAACAGAGGGCTTTTATACACACACACATATATATATATATATTTGTAATGACACACATATATATGTCATTACACACATATATATATTTGTAATTACAGATATATTGGTATATATATATATATATATACATACACATTATGAACATATCTGATATATATGCATATCAGATATATGCCAATATACCTGATGAACATAGCTGATATATATGCAAATATTCTGAGAAAAATATTAGCTAGCCTAATTCAACAGCATATTAAAAGGATCATATGCCATAATCAAGTAGGATTTCCTGAGATGCAAGGATGGTCAACACATGCATATCGATAAATGTGATATAGCATATCGACAGAATGAAAGACAAAACCATATCATCACCTCCACAGATGCAAAAAAGCATTTGACAAAATTCAACATCCTTTCTTGATAAAAATTCTTAACAGATTAGGTTAAGGGACAGCAGGGGGTGGGGAGCTGGGGAGAGTTAGCATGGGGAGAAATGCCAGATATAGGTGAAGGGGAGGAAGGCAGCAAATCACACTGCCATGTGTGTACCTATGCAACTATCTTGCATTTTCTTCACATGTACCCCAAAGCCTAAAATGCAATTAAAAAAAAAAAGATTTGGCTAGGATATGTAATGGTTCTTAAACTTGACCATGCATCAGGATAAAAAAAAAAAAAAGAAATAATAAAGGCCATATATCACAACCCTACAGCTAACATCATATTCAGTGTTGAAAAGCTGAAAGGTTTTCCTCTAGATCAGGAAAAAACAAGGGTGCCATTATTACTGCTTCACTTGAACACAGTACTGAAAGACTTAGCTAGAGAAATTAAAGAAGAATAAAAGAACATTCATATTTGAAAGGAAGAGGTAAAGTTTGTTTCTGTTGGCAGATGACATGATCTCACATACAGAGAAGCCTAAAAATTCCATCAAAAAACCATTAGGACCAATAAACAAATATAGTAAAGATGAAGGATACAAAATCAACATTAAAAATCAGTTGTGTTTCTAATAACAAAATACCTCAGAAAGAAATCAATAAAACAATCTCATGTAGTAGCTACAAAAACAATGAAATACTTAGAGACAAATTTAATCAAGGAGTTGAATGATCTGTACACTGAAAATTAAAGACACTAATAAAAGAAACTGAAAAGGGCAGAGACGCAGGTAAAGATAGCTCATGTTCATGGATTAAAAGAATTAATATTGTTAAATGTCCATAGCATTTAAAACAGTCTATAGATTTGATGTCATCCCTGTCAAAATTCCAGTGTTTTTCACATAAAAAGAAAAAAAAATCCCTAAAATTCATATTAAACTAGAAAAGACCTTAAATAGCCAAAGCAATCTTGTATAAAAAGAACACAAACAAATGAAAAAACATTCCACGCTTATGGATAGGAATAATCTATATCATTAAAATGGCCATACTGCCCAAAGCCCTTTTTAGATTCAACGTTATTTATATTAAAAGTACCATTGAGGCACCAGGCGCGGTGGCTCACGCCTGTAATCCCAGCACTTTGGGAGGCCGAAGCAGGTGGATCACGAGGTCAAGAGATAGAGATCATCCTGGTCAACATGGTGAAACCCCGTCTCTACTAAAAATACAAAAAATTAGCTGGGCATGGTGGCGCGTGCCTGTAATCCCAGCTACTCAGGAGGCTGAGGCAGGAGAATTGCCTGAACCCAGGAGGCGGAGGTTGTGGTGAGCTGAGATCGTGCCATCGCACTCCAGCCTAGGTAACAATAGTGAAACTCCATCTCAAAAAAAAAAAAAAAAAAAAAAAGTACCATTGATATTTTTTAGAGAACTAAAAAAACTGTTTTGAAATTCATATGGAACCAAAAAAGAGTCCAAATAGCCAAGGCTGGGGTAATTATTTTACAATACATACATATATCAAATCATCACATTGCAGACCTTAACAAATGAAAACACATCTCATATCATGAATTAGAAGACTTAATACTGTGAAAACAACCATTTCAACATTTGAAAATGACCATTTGAAACTGCCCAAAGCAATCCAGATTCAATGCAATTTCTAAAAAAAAAAAAAACATCATTTTTCACAGAATTAGAAAAAACAATCCTGAAATTCATGTAGAAACTAAGAGAACCTGAATAGCCAAAGCTATCCTGAGCATAAAGAACAAATCTAGAGGCATCACACTACCTGACTTGAAATTATACTACAAGGCTATAGTTCCAAATCAGGATGGTACTGGTAAAAAAAAAGACACACAGACTGGTGGAAACGAATAGAGAATACAGAAATAAAGCCAAATTTACAACCAACTGATCTTCAGCAAAGCCTACAAAAAATAAATCAGGGGAAGACAACCTAATTAATAATTGATGATGGGAAAACTGGATAGCCACAGGTAGAAAAATGAAACTGGATTGGATCCTTATCTCTCACCTTATACAAAAATCAACTCGAGGCCAGTGTGGTGGCTCATGACTGTAATCCCAGCACTTTGGGAGGCTGAGGCAAGTGGATCATGAGGTCAGGAGTTCAAGACTAACCTGGCTAACATGGTGAAACCCTATCTCTACTAAAAATATAAAAATTAGCTGGGTGTGGTGGTACATTCCTATAGTTCCAGCTACTCAGGAGGCTGAGGCAGGAGAATCGTTTGAACCCAGGATGTGGATGTTGCAGTGAGCCAAGAGCGCCACTGCACTCCAGCCTAGTGACAGATAGAGACTATGCCTCAAAAATAAATAAATAGATAAAAATAATTTAAAAAATGAAAAAAACCTCAAGATGGGTCAAACACTTAAATCTGTGTTCTGAAGAAACCAGAACCATTCTAGAAGATAACCTAGGAGAAACTCTTCTGGACATTGGCCTTGGCAAAGCCTTCATGACAAAGAACCCAAAGGCAAATGTGACAAAAACAAAGATAAATAAGTAAGTCCTAATTAAACTAAAGAGCTTCTGTACAACAAAAGAAATAACCATCAAAGTAAACAGACAACTTACAGAATGGGTGAAAATATTTACAAACTGCATCCGACAAAGGACTAATATCTGCACTCTACAAGGAGCTCAAACAAATTTGCAAGAAAAAAAATTCCATCAAAATGTGGGCAAATGACATGAACAGACATTTCTGAAGACAAGATACAGAAATGGCCAATGAACATATGACAAAATGCTCAACATAACTAATCATCAGGGAAATGCAAATTAAAACAATGAGATACCACCTTACTCTTACAAGAATAGTCATTACTAAAAAGTGAAAAAAAAAAACAGATGTTGGCATGGATATGGTGAGAAGAAAATGCTTATCTGCTACTGGTGGGAATGTAAATTAGTACAACCTCTATGGAAAATGGTATGGAGATTTCTTAAAGAACTAAAAGTAGACCTGTCATTTGACCCAGCAATCCCAGTGCTGGGTATCCAACCAAAGAGACAGATGTCATTATATTCAAAAATGCACCTGCATGCCTATGTTTATTGCAGCACAATTCACAATTGCAAAGATATGGAATCAACCTAAATGTCCATCAACCAATGAGTGGGTAAAGAAAATATGCTATATCCACACCATCGAATACCACTCAGACATAAAAAGATTGTATTTTGCAGCAACTTAGATGGAGCTGGAGGCCATTATTCTAAGTAAAGTAGCTCAGGAATGGAAAACCAAATACTGTATGTTCTTATAGGTGAGAGCTAGGCTGTGGGCATGGAAAAGTATAGAGAGTGGTATGATGGACTTTGGAGACTCAGAAAGTGGGGAGTGGGAGGGGATGAAAGATAAAAAGTTACACATTGGGTACCATATACAATACTTGGGTGATGGCTGTGCTAAAATCTCAGATTTCACCACCATACAATTCATCCATATAATCAAAAACCACTTGTACACCAAAAGCTATTGAAATAAGAAATACCTTTAAAATAAAATTTTAAAGTTGTAAACCTTATATATATACAATTTTTGTCAATTATACATCAATAAAGCTAGAAAAATAAAACAAAATGTTGTCCACATCATCATTCATAAGAAATGACATTGAAATCATATTCAATATAAGGAGAATGGTTAAATAAATCACACCATGTGCATTAAATGGAAAACTCCGAGGTAATTTAAAAGGTTTAGCTCTTAGCATAATTAATGATATAGCAACATATTTACAATCAATAAAATTAAAAAGATAATAATCAACAAATTCTCTCTGGAATTATCAATAAATTCCTGACCGTTCGAACTGAAAAGAAAGAGAAGTCCTTTGTCATGATGAAACAACGACAACAAAATTGTTTCAGGTGAACGTGTCCATCAGATTTCATGTTCCTGAGTGAGAATACCAGCTCTGCTACTGACCAGTGGCCTTAATCAATTCATTTAACGACTCTGCGTCTGCAAGTTTCCCGTTCAGTCTTTAAATTCCTTTGGCCGTAAAACTCTGCTGTATTTCCCATATAAGTCTATTTACTGTGGTTCACAGTCAAATACTTCAAGGCAATAATCTTCAGAGTCTATTCTTAATGAAGGTAAACGGACCGCATAGAAGAGCTGGGTCATGATAGATAATTCCTCACAGATTCCCGGCTCAACCTTATTTCAAATACCACCCTGGCTGGATTGTTTTTATTTTTTTGATTGTTTGTTTGTTTGTCTGTTGGCTTTTTTTTTTTTTTAAGAATCCCTTGGCCAAGCCTCCTCAATGCACAAGTCCAAGAAGGGCTGATGCCTAGCTCATAAAGACCCCTACTGAGGAACAGATTCCTCCAACTGTGTAAAAGAGTTAAGGACCCATCTCACCTGGTAGGAAAAGCACTGGTCTGGGAACCCAGCATGCAGGTTCTCATGGTGGCTTTGACATTGTGCTACAACTTTGTAGACAACCAAAGTCTCCTTATCTACAGAATATGGGTGCTGGCCTTGATGAGTACCAGGCTTCGGATACTGGATCCTGTGTTGGGATGAGGGAGGAAACAAAACATGGCCCCAGCCTTCACTGAGCTTGAATCTGCAGGGGCCAAAGGAGGAATTGGATACTTTTTACACAAATATATGAACACTTAAAGTCCCGATTGCCATAAAGCAGAGATGCCTACCAGCCAGGGCAGGGGGCACTTCCTGTGAGGAGTAGCCTGTGGGCAGAGTTCTGAAGGAAAAGTAGGCATCAGGAGGCAAAGCAGCAGAGGGAGACACATGCAAGCATCCTGTCTTCTCAGTGTACATTAACGGAGACACCCCCAATCCATGGTCTGCGTACACCCATGGTTAGCAAGCAGAAAGCATCCTAAGGAATGTTCAGATGAAATATTAAGGAAAGATTTTGTCTTTTAAAGCAAGACTATTCCTGCCTGGATGATAAAAGGCTTTGTGTAAGTAGGAGTGGAAAATTGAGGTGGGGAAATTGATGATCTGGTAGGAAATACATAAGCAAAAACTTAAGGAGCAAAAGCACATTGGCAGATGTCACAGAACAAGCAAAGGCAGCCTCCACCTGAGAGAAACGGGAAGCAGTCGAGCTTGAGTGAAGGCATGCACCAAGGATGACTTGAAAGTTTTATTTCAGAGACCTTGAAAAGAAGGCTCAGATATTCGCTGCTGATGAATGCTTTTTAGTATATATCAAATGCCTCTTTATAGCTTTTTCCACTGTGGACTGAGACTTCTTTGAAATCCTCCCTGGTTCTTGTCTTTTCTCTTAATTCTCTGGCTATTCCTCAGGCGTCCTCATCAACTTCTTATCTGACCACCCCTCAATGTTCACATGGCCTCAGAGGGCCTTGGCTGGCTTCCTTGCAAATTTCACAGAATTTCCACCTTCAAACTTATCCTCCCGTCTGGTTTTAACCTCTGTGTATCTGCTGCTGACTCCACATGAATTAACGTCAGTTCAGATCTTCCAACAAACCAGCTGAGTTCCTGGTGCTGTGCCCTTTACACATTTTATTATGCTGAATTTATTTTTAGGCAATGCAGTTCCTTCTTTCCCAGTACCCCCAACTCAATCTTACATGGAAGTCCAATCCGTGAGACAGATAAACATAATTTTATGAAACTTATTTAGTTTATACAATCCAAATGGGTAGCATTTGCTGAAGAAAATGAATGAAACCATGAAGCTCTTCTGATTGATATGCAAATCTGAAATCAAGAGCTATGGAGCCTTAGATAAGCAGTTTATGATTTTTCTGACAGCATAAGATACATTATATTAAACATTTACAAGCATCATTGTTTGTACATATGTATTTTGTGTGATACATAGTTGATTCACCCCAAATCCTTTCAAAATCTTTGGCTCTGCTATTCATTTTATTCCCCCATGGTAACTGTTTTTCTTGATATTATCTAAAACTCTAAAATTGATTTTTTAAAATAAAAATTTGGGATCAATTATGGCTTCGAAGTCCCATTATTTTAACAAATGTTCACACTCTCTTCCTCATGAATGTTAAAGCCATCTGAGAGGCACAGCGAGCTCAGGGTAAGCACTGAAATTACACAGAGCCCAGTTTGTCATGACCTGGGATGCCATCTGTTCTCACGTCATTGCACAACTCTGTGCTGAGTGGATGTGACCCAGCCAGGCCTGGCATCTGGAGCCCTCACATGTAGGTGCTATGGAGGGGCATGTCTGTTCCCATCATGTCGTGTGATCAGACGTGTGCATCTGCTAAGTCACTCCCTCAATACCACAGAGTTGAAATGTGGAACGAAAGGAAGTCTATAAAAAAAGTTAAGAAGTATGGCATGAGTCAACGACGGTGAGGACGAGGGGCGGGGCAGCTGACGTTTGACTATTACATCCGCGGCAAGGGCTTCCATGACCTGAGTAAATCTGCAACATGACCTTGAGAGACAGGGTCTACTTCTGCTATCATGCTCATATGTAGAAACTGAGGCACCAGGCGCTTGCACAAAGTCTCACCATTTTAGAAGTGGAGCAACGATTTGAACCCAGATAGACAACTAGAAGTTATACTCCTAAAATAGGTCTGCACTGTATAAATATTTATTAAAATAATAAGACAAACATTTTTCATTCACTGCATTTTAAAAAAACATTTAACATATTTAAGAAAAGCAAGTGAAATAACGTGTGTAGTTCACCTAGAAGCCAGTCCATGGAATGCTGTCTGAGGGACCCCCTAAAGGTCTAATGTTGTCACTCGCCATCATCAGTGAGAACATCCAATGAGAGCTGGGAGCATGAAGAGAAGGAGGCTGTTAAGGATGCTGAGCAAAGGAAGGAATCCGGGTCAGCATCAGGCAGTACCAGGAGCATGAGGGGAAGCTGAGCATCCAAGAAGTAGGAGACAGCCCTGATGGTCTTAAAATTTTGATTAGAGGCAGAGGTAAGGGTAGATAAGGGAGTGAGGATGAAGCTCAGGTCCATCTTTCTGGGCCCCTGCATGGCAGGGCCATTTATCAACAAAGCTGATTCCTTTCTTCAGCAAACGCTTGCCACAGGTCCTGTTCCCAACACCATGGACACAGAAAGGAACAAACAACCCCTGTCCAGACCTGGGAGCTGGACCGTCTGGACTTGAATCCTGTCTCCACGACTTAATACTTGGGGAGCCTTGGGCAAGTCGGTGGGTTTCTCTTGTCTAAATTTCCCCTTCTGCAAAACAGATACCTATTCATATAACTTATCACATAGGGAAGATGTGATGAGTTAAGTACATCATACATGTGAAATATTACGAATAACTCCTGACATGTAAACACCACTCGGTAGTGATCTGCTGAAAATAACATTGTTATTAAATTCAAGAGGAGAGGCAGACAAAAAATGACTAAACCCGTATATAACAAATTCACTGAAGTCACCTAAAGGAAAAAACTGAGTAAGGACTCGTGTGTCAACAGGTGAAGCTGAGAATCTACTAAAAGAAAACACTGGGCAATAATTTCTCTCTCAGAAGGTGACATTTGAGCTAAGACCTGAATGAATTAAGGAAACAAGCTAGACAAAGGTTAGGAGAAAAATCACCAACTTCCAGGTCAAAACATTCCCCAGTGCAGAAGCTCTGAACTGGGAATAAACTTAGTGAATTTAAGAACAAATAGGAGTGACAGGGAAGAGGGACGGAAGATGAGTGTAAGAGGAACTTGGAGATGAGATGACCCCAAGTGAACCAGGACCTGCTAAGAAGTTTGGATTTTTTTTCTGTGGTTTACAGGACACAATAACATAGTAGCAGCAAGTCAGACTGTCTGGGTTGGAACCCTGACCCCACCTCTTACTAAGTGTGCATATCAGTATTTTCATCTGTAAAGTGGGGATAATAATAGTACCTACCCCATAGAGTTTTGAGATGTGGGACGAGTCAATACATGCAAAGAGCGTAGAATAGTGCCTGATGCATATTAACCATTACGTAAGTGTTAGCTGCTGCTGCTGTTGGCATCTTCATCATCATCCTCATCCTCATCCTCATCATCAGATTTTGAATAGGTGCCCAACATAAGCTTAATTACCTGTAAAATATATTAATCTGACTTCTGTGTGGGATAACAGAGGTTGGTCCCTCTGTAGTAGTGGTGGAAAAAATCTGAGTTGAAACATAACAGAGAATGGTAAAGAGAGATCCCTGCATTGGAAACACACTGAAGGAACTGACTTCTCAGACTGAATAGTTCCAGTCATCTGGATTTCAAAGTTTCCCTGAATATAAGCATGTTGGGTCACGATAAGTAAAGTCTTTTTGAAGAATATAAAGCTAAAATGAATGTAGTGTACCAAAAAAAAAATGTAAGATAAAACAAAACACCTCTCATGTTCTTATTTCAAGTGCAGGCTGAGTAAAAGCAAGTCTCTTTGAAGACAATGCATTCCTCACTGCCTCTCCTAGACAAAGTCCCAATTAGCTAACAAGGTAAAATGAGAAGCACTGCTTCTATCACTGTACAACTAAAATATGAATATTGAAACACAAGGTAAGTATTTTATGCTAATTTTCTCAAGTGAGAAGATTTAACATAAATTCATCCTCTTATCTCTGGCTTGTCTTTGAAAAGAAAGGGCCATTTGACAGATGCACAGAAAGCCAGTTTGTGAGAAGCCCTATCATGTAAGAACACTCTCCAGCACAACCCTACTCTGGTTTGAAATGTGTCTTGTTCAAATTGTTGGGCCTCTGTGGAGAACCTTAGCTCTACTCAATTATCTGAAGTAATATTTTCCAAACTTTTACTGGGCACACATAAATAAGACAATTAATCATAGTCATGATATAAAAACCAAGAGTGCCTTTGACTCCTGATCTCTCAAACAAGAAAAGTAGCTAGAAGTACTATATAACTTGCCCAGATACTGAACCGGGAGCTTTCTGTCTATTAATGGATTTAATACTGCTATTTCCACAATTTCAGTCATTCACAGAAAGCTTTCATGATTTTAACTATATCCCTCTACCAGCATTACTTAATAATTCTTGTTTGCAATGATTCTTTCTGTACTTAAATTTATTTGAAAGTAAAATGTGCTACTATTTCTTTCAATTATAAAACAACAACAGTGTTACTTTCTATACATAGAAAGTATTGTTAAAAACAAATTCAACAAAAACCAATCAACACTGTCAAAGTCTAGCCAGCTACTCTTGCCAATCAGAGGAGCTGATACTGCACTTCCTTAGCTAAAAAGAGAGATTAGGCCAGGCGTGGTGGCTCATGCCTGTAATCCCAGCACTTTGGGAGGCCGAGGTGGGTGGATCACGAGGTCAAGAGATCAAGACCATCCTGGTCAACATGGTGAAACCCCATCTCTATTAAAAATACAAAAAATTAGCTGCGCATGGTGGCGCGTGCCTGTAATCCCAGCTACTCAGGAGGCTGAGGCAGGCGAATTGCCTGAACCCAGGAGGCGGAGGTTGTGGTGAGCCAAGATCGCACCATTGCACTCCAGCCTGGGTAACAAGAGCGAAACTCCATCTCAAAAAAAAAAAAAAAAGAGAGAGATTAGAAAGGCTTAATATTTATTAGCTTCAAACATATTTTTCCTTAAACAGAAGAAGCTTTTCCAAAAGAATTTTTATCTAGTTGCATTAACTTCACATGTGTCCTAAAAGTATCTCGACTCTTCCCACCAGCATCAAGACAAAGGCTGAAAGTTGCACAGGCAATATCCAGAGGATCTTCTTTTTTGGAAAAAAACCCTGAGAACTGTGCCCCATCATGGCCATATAAATTAATGCTAGCAAATGAGATATCAAAGTGGCTTTATTGAATCTCCAAGAAGACCTTTAAAAGAAAGGGGCTGGCTGGGTGTGGTGGTTCACACCTGTGATTCCAGCACTTTGGAAGACCAAGGTGGGAGGATCACTTGGGACCAGGAGTTAAAGATCAGCCTAAGCAACATACCCAGACTCTGTTTCTACCAAAAAAAGAAAAATTAGCTAGGCACGTTGGCATGCACCTGTAGCCCCAGCTACTCTGGAGGCTAAGGTAGGGAGGACACTTAAGCCTAGCAGCTGGAGGCTGCAGTGAGCTATGAGCATACCATTGCACTCCAGCCTGAGTGACAGGATGAGACTCTAAAATAAATAAATAAATAGGAAGGGGCTGTCCTTCCTGCTTTGTTTGTTGTTTTCCTTCTGGCTGTACCTCAGATGTGATCACTGAAGCTTCAGAAGTTGCCCTCAGGTGATCTTGAGAGTAGATACTACAGGACAGAATGAAGGAGTGAAAAGTAGGCTGGAACCTGGGTCCTTGATAGACATTTGGAGCCACTATATCAATTTAGGTTGCTCACCTCTGGATGTTAGTGGGAGGAAGACATCATCTTTTATTTGATTGAAGCCCTAGAGGTCATCACTCTGTCACTCCCGTACCAATATTGTTACTATACTGGACCTTGGGAACTGGTGACTTCAGCTTTTAGACACCCTGTGACATAAGAATTATCATCCTTATCCTACTGACAAAATAAATAAAATTCAGAGAGATCAAGTAACTTGCCCAAAGGCACAAGGGCCTACAAGACCAAGCCAAGATGTGAGCTCAGCTTTGTCTGCCTTCAAAGCTCCTGGTCCCCTGACTATCCTGTTGCCTCTCAAAAAAGGCCCAATTCATCTCACTATCATGAAAAATAATTCTTAAAATAAATGAGGAAAGAGAACATTTCTTGTTTTTATTATGCATATGAACCCCCAAAACAACAATGAGCCCAGCAGAGCTGGATCCAACTCTACCAGAACCGACATCCACTCACCAGACCTCACCATTTCATTTGTTTGCCTTGGCTGCCAACAGCAGGCTACCTGGAGTCTGCAAGCTGCCCAGTGGCTTAGTGAATGGCTGAGATACACATGTATGAATACACACAAACACACCTGCTCCAAATGCAAAAATTAAGCTGCAGAGTCAAAACTAATCATGCTTAATTTAATTTTCTCAAAATGATACTCCATTGGTCCCATAAAATGGACCATTGGAGTCTATATCAAAATGTCATTACATTTCCAGAGACTTTGAAGGTAGATTTTCTTACTTTGCAACATTTTTTAAGTATGCAAAAAAATCACAAATGTGTATGAATAAAGAGGTATTAGGAGGTAATTAATTTTGAAAATACGTGTTGCAGAAAAATAATACTTATTTTTCGGATCCATTTGTGGGAAATTTTAATGCAATTAAAATTGGTATATTTTAATATAATTGCTAGGAAGTGAAATCATCAAAAGTGACAGTGGAGTTTTGTTCTTTTGTTTTTTTATTTGTTATGAGAGTCAATTCTGCTCTATCATCCAGTGCAGTGGCATGATCTTGGCCCGCTGCAACCTCCATATGCTGGATTCAAGTGATTCTTGTGCCTCAGCCTCCCAAGTATCTGGGATTACAGCTACTGTTTTTGAAATGGCTCTAAGGGACCCAGTGTAGGGTGTACAGTATCTCTGTGAGCAGGACTGTTACCCCGAGAACACTCCCCTTTCTCAATTCTCAGTTCAGAGGTCCTGATAACCTGTCCCTCCTAACCGTGTTCCTTGGGAATAATTTTTTCAAACATCCACAAGTTAATACTCATGGATAGAAATGAGCCTGTGGCCTAGCCAAGGCATATATTCAGCAGAGCTTGGAGACTGCCCTTCTGCCATTCATGGCAACCTCTGTTCCATTTACCTAACAACCTCCCTACCTCTGAAATAAAATCTATTTCTTTTCACATTTACAGTGCTTTCCACTGGCACCCAATGAAAATGCATCTGTGGGCAGATCAAGAATCAAAGTCCTCTGCTGCAAAGGTCCTCAAAGATGCGCCTTCACATTTAAAGCATGAAGACTACAGAATTTCTTCTTGTAACTGTAAGTCACCAAGGAGAAAATATTAAACCTTGCAATTATCCATCATTAATATCAACCTATTAGCTACAATTTTAAAATTCCAAGTTCTGGGAGAGCAAAGGATTTATCTTGTGTGGCCCTACATGAATTTTCTCTTCAATATTTTCTCCCTGTGACATTTCATTTTACTTTTTTTTTCTTTATTTTGAAACAGAGTCTCGCTCTGTTGCCAGGCTGGAATGCAGTGGTGCAATTGCAGCTCACTACAACCTCTCCCTCCCAAGTTGAAGCAATTCTCCTGCCTCAGCCTCCTGAATAGTTGGGACTACAGGCATGTGTCACCATGCCCAGCTAATTTTTTGTGAGCAGGACCGTTACCCTGAGAACACTCCCCTTTTTTTAGTAGAGATGGATTTTCACCATGTTGGCCAGGATAGTCTTGGTCTCTTAACCTCATGATCCGCCTACCTCAGTCTCCCAAAGTGCTGGGATTACAGGCATGAACAACAGCAACTACCTTCACTTTACTTTTAAAGTTTGACTCAGGAGGCCAATGTGGTGGCTCACACCTGTGATCCCAGCACTTTGGGAGACTACAGCAGGCAGATCATGAGGTCAGGAATTTGAGACCAGTCTGGCCAAGATGGTGAAACCCTGTCTACTAAAAATACAAAAATTAGCTGGGTGCAGTGGTAGGTGCCTGTAATCCCAGCTCATCAGGAGGCTGAGGCAGGAGAATAGCTTGAACTGGAAAGCAGAGGTTGCAGTGAGCCAAGATAATGCCACTGCACTCTAGCCTGGGTGACAGAGCCAGACTCCATCTCAAAAAAAAAAAAAATTCATTCAGGAGATCTGGGAGTCATGTCAAGTAACTGACTTTAGCAAATGTGCACGGCGTTCCATGAGTCAGGTCCTTGGGCCACATATTGAGGAACTCTAGGCTAACCGTTCTGCACCCCCGAAACCAAACCCCACATGCGATAGTTTGAGGAGGTGCAGAACGGTTCTCCCCACGCTGACCCTAAATATTTTCCACGGAGATACTTCAAATGCCAGGCATCCTACTTAATTCTTAAGTCTGTCAGACACATCCTGACCAAAACAGAAAGGGGTGTCTTGCCTCTTTTGGTTACTTTGTTTTCTCCAAATAATCACAATGTTTTTTCTTTACCTAACTGTTTAATGACTATCAGCACTCCAAATGGCATATTTTCCCACTGCTATTCTTCCTCCCAAAACAACCTATATTGCCTAGCCTTCAAGAGCTCCATTTCTTTCTTTTCAAATTTCATGAAATTCCGCTTTTCTCTTCCTTTGTTCTTTGTTCTAAGCTCTGTCTTCAGATGTGGCTTTTCATCCACTCATTCAACAAACATGCATGAGATGTGCACTCTGCCCGAGGCCCTCCACTAGGCACCAGCCAGCTAGCACTGAAGAAAGCAACATGGTGCCAGCACCTTGGAGTGTGCATTTCAGCATCACCTTACTCATGAAAGATTAACTTATATCTTCATGTATCAAAAGAAAATAAAAAGCTTTCTTATGTTAAAAAGACCTGGATGACTCCAAATATATGCACACAATTTTAATAACACCCTTTTCATTGTACATGGCCTCATGCCATGCTGAACCCCTGCTTGCACCCTCCAGTGCAAGGAAAGTTCCCTGCTGTGGAAGACAACATCGCAGCTGGGCATCTCAGGGTTCAGAGAGAGCTCTGGACCAGTGCCTGGCACACAGGAGGCCCTCAAGAAACACTGAACAAGTAAAACTCCTTCAGGACTAACTTTCCAGTCCATGCAACTTCTCCCACCTTCGGTTATAAAACCAAGATAGCCAGTGCTGACGGAGGTTCATCACATTGGACTCTCTTTTCAGCATGACATTTTTAATTCTCATAAAAACACATGAAGGAACTGTCAATATTACTGTTATTCCCATTTTACCCAGAAGAAACATGAATTTCAGGGAGGTGAGTGAGGAGTCCAAGGTCATCTAGTGTGAGTGCCGGCCCAGGCTTCTGATTCTAGAATCTGCATAAACGGTACTCTAGAGACCAAGGTTGTTCTCTCTTCCACCCACAAGACACAGGTTGTTTTCTCTTTCACTTTACGCCACTCTAAAGCTTTGTGCTACATCTCTGGATGCATGCTTCAAGGACCCTTCGCTTGTGCCTCATCCCTAGGTTTGTTTGCTTAAAACTCATTGTACCAGGAGAAGTTTCCCACAGAGCAGCTGCTAATGCCACTGCATGAGCAAAGGGCAGGTAGCTAAGCTAACCAGGGGAGCATGGAGCCTTACTCACTAGGGAAGGAATGCAGGACAGAGCTGCTGACTCCAAATGAGCCCAAGTCATAAAGATCTGCTAGGGAGACTCTCCTCATTTCCTGAGCAGATGAAGATTTGCCTTGATGACCTGCACCAGAAATCAGGACACCACAAGTCAGGTGTGCTGCACAAAAGAGAGAAGCCTTGACAAGGAGTCCCCCCCGAACGCTGAGTCCCTGGGCCCTCCCCTTCCAAGCCCACATCACTCACGTTGTGACTGCCACGCAATTTCTCTGTTCTACACCCTGGTCCTTGGGCCCCATGAGAGTAGCGCCAGCCACCAAGCTCACTGTCAACAGTGCCTCAGACACAGAAAACTTTCAAAAATAGAATTTTATGCTGAGTATCTTAACAGAAACCACAACCCAACACTTGCCAGTTAGAATGGCAATTATTAAAAACTCAGGAGACAACAGATGCTGGAGAGGATGTGAAGAAACAGGAACACTTTCACACTGTTGGTGAGAGGGTAAATTAGTTCAACCATTATGGAAGACAGTGTGGTGATTACTCAAGGATCTAGAACCAGAAATATCATTTGATCCAGCAGTCCCATTACTGGGTATATACCCAAGGGATTATAAGTCATTCCACTATAAAGACATATTCACATTTATGTTTATTGCACTATCTACAATAGCAAAGACTTGGTACCAACCCAAATACCCATCAGTGACAGACTGGATAAAGAAAATGAGACATATATACACCATGGACTACTATGCAGCCATAAAAAAGAATGAGTTTATGTCCTTTGCAGGGACATGGATGAAGTTGGAAACCAACATTCTCAGCAAACTAACACAGGAACAGAAAACTAAATACCACATATTGTCAGTCATAAGTGAGAATTGAACAATTAGAACGCATGAACACAGGAAGGGGAACATCACACATCAGAGTCTGTTGTAGGGTAGGGGGACAAGGGGAGGGAGAGCATTAGGATAAATGCCTAATGCATGCAGGGCTTAAACCACCATAGCACATGCATACCTATGCAACAAACCTGCACGTTCTGCACATGTATCCTAGAATTTAAAGTAAAATAAAAAAATAAAGAAGTAGCCACCATGCTAATTCCAATTAAAAAGCAATCACAACAATGTGGGGTGTACTAAGAGGTTATTTCTGCCAGATGTGGCAGGAGGTGGTGCAAGCCTGTGATGTCCTGGTACATGAGCCTGCACATGAGAATCCATCCATATGCGGAATCCCAACAGGACAGGAAATTTATCAAGTACCCACATAAGGTTACCTGAACTGACCCTTCAAACATTTCTACAGGGTCATTCCTATCAGTGCTATTCCTATTTATAGATGGCTAAACAGTGGCACAGAAGCTACTGGTTCAGGGTCACAGGGACCTTGGTGGACTCAGGTCTGGCCAACTTCAAATCCTACTTCCTAACTGCTATACTATTCCTATCAGTTTCTGGACACAGATGGTTGTTATACCCAGGAGAGTTAGATGGAACTGCACCAGGCTCTGAGTTTGAATCACAAGTCCTTTATTAACTAGCCGGTGACCAAGAGATGACTAACACTCAAAATTCTCTCAGCCCCGAGGAAGGGGCTGGATTGCTTTTATTTCTTGCTTAAGGTAAGGGAGAGGGAGCCTAGCTGGTGCAGAGTTTACAGAAGCAGAACAAGCAAGTTAGATAAGGAGGCTGGTAACTAGGAGGCAGGAGGTTCTCATGATTGTTGATTTCCAAGAAAGGTATACACAAGCCGTTCCCATGATTGCCAGTTACCAAGGTGGGTATTCGGTACTTGTCATACAATCAATCAAGGGCAGTATTCACAATAGCAAGTGGGCTTGCCAAGCAGGATATGGTTACAAAGGTTATACGTTTCTATAGTTCTAAGTACAGCATGACCCAGCACAGTAGCAAGACCCAGGTATGCACTTAAGGGAGGAGAGGCAGGAGGGGTGAGGTGGAGGTCATGATGGAGTCTATCTGGCTCTCAGCAAAACGGATTCTGTCTGGCTAACACAGGGTAGGTTAGTACATGGTAAAGCAGCAGACAACGATGTGTGTGCAAATAACTTATCGTGGGTGTGCCCTCAGTGAGACCCAGATGGGTAGTGGGGAACCAGGGTAGCGAAAGAGAGGAAGACTGGCCTGGGCACATTTCAGAGGTCCTGAGAAGGGCACCTGAGCCTGATTGTCAGGGGACTCAGGAGTGAGTGTTACCTCCAGGAATCTTCCCATCCTGAGACAAGGGAGCTGGGTTTCCATGACCCTGTGTTAGCAGCCATTTGTTCACAGCAAAGGTTGGAGTGAGGATGGGGGATGATGGGATTCAAACTCCCAGGACAGTTTAATTATTGGACAAAATGCTTCCTGTCATCTGGGTGTGGTCCTCCACAGGGAAGCCCCAGTGGAACCACAGTAAAATAGTGTAGAAGAAGCACAGAATGCAGGTGGGGTGTGGAAGGGGCTACGTGCTGCATGTCTATAGCTTGTGTGAAGGACGTTCAGTTGAGTAACTATTAATTCTGACGGGGGCAGAAGACTTCCCTTAGACCACCTGGTTGTTGAAGGCTGCATGCATTCTTTTTGTCAGTCCAGTGGGAGGAGAAGCAGGAAAGGAAACGAAAGGAAGGGGTAGGCATTAAAAGTAGAAGGAACTGCAAAAACAGGAGCTGAGACGAGTCAAGGCACATGACTGCACAGACTGCTGAAAGCTCCTGAGGGCCCTAGATGGCCAACAGGTATCAAGACACCATCTCAGGGACAAAGGATAAAGTGGCAATGCTGGCTTGACCCAAAGGAAGTGGGGTGGTCACCCACGCGGCTGGCAGAGCAGATTGCTGACCTGCTGGGAGTGGAAGGAAAGGGCCCCTGGGCTTTGCATTTCTGAGCTGACTGCTGTGACCTGCCTGGAAGCCGAAAAGATGGAAGAGCCTCTTTAAGTGCTTTGTTTAATCAGGAAGCCCACCCTGCCGGCCCTGGGCAGGCGCTCCTGTGGTCCCAGGCTGGCACATAGAGCCTGGGAGCTGCAGTGTTTTACCTGCTTAGAATTCTCCATGAAAACAGACATTTGATATTTAGGTGCTTTAATGGACCCTGAAAAGAAATTAGATTGATTCATTTGAAGAATAAGTGTCTCTCCCCCGCCCTCTACATGGTAAAACTCTTAAATGCTTCTACTTAATGGAAATGGAAATTACCTCTCAAAACATTACGAAAACTAATCATGGCAATTTTTATACGTTTTCACAATTTACTGTGCTATCTTTTCTCTTGCTTTGATGAGCAATGACTAGCAGATGCCTGTTTTGTGCCTAATCACTTAACGCAGCCTCAATCAATTTGAACAGACCCCTCTCCCAAGTATGGTTCAACTGATCAGCTCCGCAAGGGAAAAAAATAACATCTCTATGTAGGAAGAGACTGCAGAATCTATTAAATAGCAACATTTTGGTGGAAGAAAAGAGCCAAGACTAAATATTCTTAATATTTATTCATACAGACATGGACATACCAGTTGCTTTGTAACCCTAAACTCAAAAGAAAAGAAAAACATAAGCAAGTCTTTGAAGTAAGCATAATCACATTTTAAAATTTCCTACATCTGTTTTATCTTCCTTGAATATCTGAACTCTCATATTCAATTAATTATCATTCATCTTTGTATTTCTCAGGGAATAGTACACTTTCTGGTGTGTAGGGGGCGTCTGAAACAATTGTTGAACTCAGATAAATATCATTTTGGATCCAAATGTCACAGGCTTGACTGACAAGGATATTAAATTCAGTGAATATGTTAGAAATAAGATGAATTGAATAATTATACATACACACACGTATATACATGTATATATTTATTTGTATAGACATTTATATTTACAGGAAGACCACCTGAAATTAATTATATACATGCATGCATGTATAGATATACATAGGCATACATGTTTGTGTGTGCATATGTCTTATGATTACTACAATGAATGGTGAAAGTAGCATTCAGTTTGAGTACTGAGACACACAATAAAGTTCCTAAAAATCTTCATCACAGTTTTGCTAAGAAAAAGTTTCTGTTCTGTTCTAGCTGCATAACTAGCGGTTGGCAAGCCACATCCTATTGGTGGGCTTCCTCTGAGAAACTATTAGATGAGGCCAAGTGCGGTAGCTCATGCCTGTAATACGAGCATTTTGGGCGGCCAAGACAGGAGGATCATTTGAGGTCAGGAGGTAAAGACCAGCCTGGTCAACACGGTGAAACCTGTCTCTACTAAAAATACAAAAATTAGCCAGGGGTGGTAGTGTGTGCCTGTAATCCCATCCACTTGGTAGGCTGAGGCAGGAGAATTGTTTGAACCCAAAAGGCAGAGGTTGCAGTGAACTGAGATTGTACCACTGCACTCTGGCCTGGGTGACAGAGTGAGACTCCATCTCCAAAAAAGAAGAAAGAAAGGAAGAAAGAAAGGAAGGAAGGAAGGAAGGAAGGAAGGAAGGAAGGAAGGAAGGAAGGAAGGAAGGAAGGAAGGAAGGAAGGAGAAACTATCAGATGAGACTGTACAACCCGGCTCTCCCTTGACTGTTTAGACCTCAAGTCTCTAAGGGTACACAGGAATGCAGCAATGATACAAAAAGCCCATGATCTATCTTTTTTTTTTTTTTTTTTTTTTTGAGATAGAGTCTCACTCTGTTGCCCAGGCTGGAGGGCAGTGGTGTGATCTCAGCTCACTGCAACCTCCACCTCCTAGATTCAAGTGATTCTCCTGTCTTGGCCTCCTGAGTAACTGGAACTATAGGCATGTACCGCCACGCCCAGCTAATTTTTTGTATTTTTAATAGAGACGTGGTTTTGCCATGTTAGCCAAGCTGGTCTTGAACTCCTGACCTCAGATGATCCACCCGCCTCAGCCTCCCGAAGTGCTAGGATTATAGGTGTGAGCCATTGTGCCCAGCCACAGTCTGTATCATTCTTTAAGGCCATTGTGCCCATAGGGATTAGCAAATGCTGCTGGTCACAGTCTTGGTCGTGAGCTGATTGTCCCAGCCATTCTTGTAACCCACTCTCCATCCTCCATCAATGTTCATCTTCCCATCTTGCCTTCACATTGAAGGTTCAGCAACATCCCTCCTGTTTACCTTGGCACCTTACATGTTTTGCTATGTTCCCACCTAAATCTCATGTTCAATTCCTACATGCTGTGGGAAGGACCCAGTGGGAGGTAATTGAATCACAGAGACAAGTATGTCTCGTGCTGTTCTTATGATAGTGAATAAGTCTCATGAGATCTGATGGTTTCAAAAAAAAGGAGTTCCCCTATACAAACTCTGTCTCTCTTTGCCTGCTGCCATCCATGTAAGACATTATTTGCTCCTCCTTGCCTTCCCCAGTGATTGAGAGGCTTCCCCAGCCACACAAAACTGTAAGTCCAATTGAACCTCTTTCTTATGTAAATTGCCCAGACTTGGTTCTGTCTTCCTTAGCAGCATGAAAACCATCTAATACAGCACCCCTTCACCCATGCTATGAGGGCCCTGTCTCACTCACATCAAATCACCCTGTTTAAACATTCCCACTGGATCACCTTTGCCTCAGAAACACTTCTGTTGGCTCCATCTGCAAGCTTCCCTTGAATGCATGGTAAGACTTTTCATTAACTAATAATATTAATAATAAGAGCTGCATTTTATTTTTACCATTATGTATCAAGCACTGTGCTGGAGCTTCGCCATCATGCTCTAAAATCCTCTCAGAAGCCCTAGGCTAAAGGTATAACTACCCCCATTGTGGTAAAAAATTGAAGGCTCAGTGGTTGAAAGGCTTTCCTTGGTACACATAGGTCTGATGTGAATGAATGGGATATAATGTGACTATCTCAGTCCAAGTCTTTTCTGCTGCAGTCTCTGCCTCCCTAATAGTAGATTCTTTTATCTAAGAAATTTCACTGAATCTTCCCAATTTTCACTAAATTTTCTTAATTTTCATTGAAGTGAAAGGAGAACAACAGGAAGATGTTGCAACGACTTCTTTCTTTCTTGTTCTTGAAAAGTCAAGGGGTGTCTTGGTCAGTGAATTACTAGACAGTCACCTGTAATTTGCACTTTTCTATTTCTGGTGATAGAAGATATGATGATAAAGACCTGCATCCTTCATATTCATACCCAACACTAAGGCCAAATCCCCAATGTTCCCACATCTTACACAGAAGGGGCCTCAGGTCTATAAGCACATCTGACAGTATTACAGTTGCTGTCACCATTTGTGTGCCTGTCCCTTCTCAAATGCTAGGATCTTCCTAGCATGTCCACGAAAATGATTATTCCTAACTGCTGTGAGCTCAAAGCCTGTCATGTTCTCTGTAACAAGATACACAGCTGACTCAGAAAAGAGCAAACCATTAGTTTTCCAGGGAAGTCTTCCCCAAGTCACCTCTTAAAAAAGAATTGAAAGGAAAATGCAATGGTATGCAGGCTATGCACATGGGGAATTATTATTATGTTTTACTCACAGGAGCTAATCATACACACCCTGCTTGTACGAGTCAATGCAATATTTATTTCATATCAAGAGAATATGGACCTAAATCATCTATATCATTGAAACATGCTTCCATATAATAAGGCTATTAGAGAACTGACGTATTTAAAAAGGGAATACAAATGCAGAATCCTGTCCCTCGATTTATGCCACAGCACCACGTTTGAACAGCACCAGGCTTGACAGATTGGTTTCATTTCATCTGGCTGTGTCTCTGAAACAAAATCAATCTCCTCCGTGTGTTGCAAATGGCCTCCAAACCTGACCACAGCTTGTCTCTCTCTCACGTTGGCGTTGTTCTTATTGGCAGCCACACAAGATTTCTCCTCATTCTGTGAACCACCTTTGCTCCATACGGATCATTCTATTACCACTGCCTGGGTCAACCTTCCCTACTTTTGTCTGTGGAACCAATTTCTGCTTGTCCTTCAAGCCCAATCGGAGAGGCTCTTTCTAATCCAAGCCAGCGGCTCCTAGCACAGTCCTGCATGGTCCCGATGGTCACCACACTCTCCATCTCTACAGTATTATCTGACCACTTCTGTCTCCCTGAGATGACTTTGAGCATCTCTAGAGCTGGAAGGCAGCCTCTTGTTCTCCAGGATGAACAGCACAGGTCAGAGGCTGCTAAGTAATAGGCTACTCTTATGCATAATAGCAACACTTATTCTAAGTAATTGTTATTGTGAGCTCACCATGTGCCAGGCAACAATCTAATCACTTTATATACATGATATCTATGTAAACCATGTAATGTTTGTAAATCATTTTACATGCATGAATTTGCACAATTCATTCAATCTTTACCACAAACCTGTAAGTACCAACTTCCACCCCCATTTTATAGCTGAGGAACCTGAAAAACAAATTGGTTAAATAACTTTTCTAAAGTCAAGCAGCTTAGAAGTGGGAGAATAGACACTGTACCTGAAGAGCCCAAGCTTGCGGCCCTCACACCTGCTAAATTCTGCCTCCTTGGACATGGCAAGCTTTTTCTATTTACATTTAGGGACATGTGGAACAAAAGAGCCAAATGAAATCATGTGTTCCAACAAGACCATTCAAGTACTGAGCATCAAAGAAATCATTAGAGTCCGGATGTTTTCACTCCTGGTTCTCTGCAGTGTCTGATACCTTGCTGCCTAAAGATACAGTTTTCTTTTTTTCCCTCGGAAATGCATAGAGGTAATGGAAAATATGTATAGATAGTTGGCCATAAATAGGGCTGCCAAAGCTTCTCCCTATCACTGTACATGCAGTTGGTGCTTTCAATCAACAGAGAAAGTCTATTTCCATCCCCCTGGGGCTGGCTTTGTCAGCTACCCTGACCAATGAACTGTAGAGGAAGCCACCCTATGCCAGTCTCCATCTAGCCCTTAGGTGGCCTGGAATCATCTTCATTTTCCCTCTTGGTGAACTCAGCTACCATGTAAGGAATCTGACCACCCAACTGGAGACAGAAGCCCAGCTGTCTCTTATCTGGTGCAGTCACTACAACCAAGGGGTCAGAGAGATGAGTGAAGACATCTTAGCTGCTCCATCCTCAGCTGAGATCTCAGCTTAAGGTAGTGCATAAATTTCCACAGCCTAGGCTGGCTAACTCAAAACATTAGAAAAGAATAAGCCATTGTTAAAAGTCACAAGTTTTGGAGTGCTTCATAATGCAGCGGTCTCTAACCAAAAATGGTATAGTTGAAAAATTCAACCACGAAGAAGAAATACAAATTCTATACATCTCTCACCTGGGGCACAATCTCATTGTAAATTGTTGCTGGCCTCTGCGTTAGTATTCTGTTCTAAACAGCATGCTACTGTAAAGCTCAAGGCATACCAACTTCATCATAATTATTCTTCTGTTAAACAATACAAGAAAAGAAAATAGGTTTTTCCCCAAAAATTATATTTCATTTTCATTTTCTTTGTCCCTGTGTAGTACTATCTCAAGCCCTTCTCTTCCCCAGCTGGGCTCTTCCAACCACTGAGCATCCTGCAGGACTCCGGTCCTCACAGCTGGGGCCTGCCAGCTCCAAAAGATGACTCAGCCGGTGACAGGACCCAAGCTCCTGTTGTCCACAGTCACAAGGAAGAGTGGAGTCCTTGATGAGAGTCTGGGGATGGCTTTCATCAGGTCGGCTGGGGTGTTATTCCACTTAACGTCTAGGTCTCTCACTAAGGCCTTCACCTTGACCCTGCGATCGGGTCCCTCACACCCCTGATGATATGACCACTCACAGGCAGCAGGTAGGACTAACTGGATACTTACCTCATGCTAGTTCCTGTTCTGATATATATATATATATATAATCTCTACAAAATATAAAGTGTCCTTTTTATAAAGTGTACTTTCTAAGACAAATATCTATGAAGAATGCATTTTTTCCCTCATATTTGAGGAAACTAAAGCTCAAGCTTCTAGTAACATACCTGGGTTCACAGATATGTTATTATCCAACTTACACATATGGACACTGGCTCACGTGGAGTCAGGGGCCAAAGCCCCTGCTTTCTCTGTGGACATCATGGACCTTCTTCTGTTGGAAGGTGGGGTGAGAAAGGGGTGAAGCACAGAATAACAGGAAAGGAGGGAATTGTGGGATTCTTAAATCACTCTGGATCTAGGAGAATGGGTGGCTCCCTTTCCCCACTTTTCAGATACCTGATTTCTTCCCAGGAGAAAGGAGTGAAGGGAAAGAGAAGGAACACCTTGGAAATACAGCAGCTTGACTATTACTTAGTGCTTTACTCTGCCCAAAGGCAAGGGAGAAGCCGGTGGCCATCAGCATCTTCCTTTTGCAGATCACAGGCTTGAGTTATCCTATTGCTCTAAAACCAGGTCTCTTCTAATGTTCTATCACGTGGCCTGAGGAACCAGGTCCCCCTCCCGACTTCTTCCAAGGTAAATTTAAGCAGAACACCACATCTACATCTCTAACTTGTGGGTATTCAATTGCATATGATTTCACTCACCATAACACATTGAAAATTCCAAATGAATTTTATGAAGGGTAGATATGACCACAACTCTTAGTTTTGCTGGATAGGATTTCTGTAACATTCTTGGCTACTAGTAATTTATAATTAATGTTAAACAGATTTTGCGTGGCTCTGTCTTGTTATCTGTTTTTTTCAATGCTCCCTACCCTCTACTCTAACCTTTAAGTCTTTCTCTCCTTTTTTTTTAGTTTGAGACAGAATCCTGTTCTGTCACCCAGGCTGGAGTGCCGTGGTGCTATCTCCACTCACTGCAACCTCTGCCTCCCAGGTTCAAGTGTTTCTCCTGCCTCAGCCTCCTGGGTAGCTGAGATTACAGGCACCTGCCACCACGCCCAGCTAATTTTTTTGTATTTTTAGTAGAGATGGGGTTTCCCCATGTTGACCAGTCTGGTCTCAAACTCCTGACCTCAGGTGATCCACTCACCTCAGACTCACGAAGTGCTGTGATTACAGGCGTGAGCCACCATGCCCTGCCTCTTCTTCTTAAGGTCTACCTAGCCTGCACAGTTCTCCCAAATTTATTAATGCAAACTCCTAACAGGTCTACTAGTTAATATTATGTCTGTCTTTATTTCCAGCACGATAACTTGTCTATTTCTGATGTAACACTCTGTGATAGACTACCTGTTCAGAGCCCCGGTTACCACTTTGTACTCCAGCCTTCTCAAGATGAGGATCCGAGTTGTCCTTGGCAATCCTCCTCAAGCTGGGAGCGCTGCTCTCGGACACTGCTCCCCCTCACTGCTTCACCGTGCATGGAGCATGCCACCACAGTGCCTATTCACTCAGTCTTCTGTACCTAGTTGAAGCCTTTAACAGGCTTCCTGTTTAACCCTCTTGCTGGACGTCATTTCCCACTGGCATCCTCCCTGACTTGACTTTAACCAAGCCCCCCACAGCCAGTTTGTCTCAAATACTGGCTGTTCCTGGGAAAGTGTATTTTTTTCAAGCCAGGTCCCCCTTTCAACAATGTACTCATATGGCCACCTCCAACTCTTGGTCTCCGTTTCCAAAACTCACTCATTCAACATTCACCAAAGATTGACTGAGTGCCTTGCACTCTGCTGTGCCCTGGCAAGCAGTGACAAATGAAGATTCACCACTGGGGGCAAGCGCCCCACTGCCATTCTTCTGCTCACCTGTCTGCCCGACGATGGAGGCACTCAGTCTGTGGGGGATCCTTGAGGACACCTTCAAGGTCACTCGGATCTGGTAATACCTAAGAAAAGAGCAGAGGACAGGATGCTGAAGATCAGGCATCTTAATGTTGACTTCTAAAAATACCTAGACTTATTCCTGAAAGCCATAGAAAATTAGGGAAGTTTCTTGGCAGCATGCACTATCATCTGGCATTCGTGACAAATGCTTGTTATCAGCAAAGGTGGAGAGGGAGGGGACAGGGCAGTGTTGAAGACAAGAAGTTGAGTTCACTTGAGATCATACAAGACTGAACAACGTTGGAGATGACAGGAATAGAGAAAAGAAAGAGATGGGTCATGTGACAGTTTCATTAAGGGGTATGGGTTTTATGTACTCATGAAAGGTTATTGTAATAGGAAAGCAGGTTATTTATGCAGGGTGGGGAATCCATCCATAAATTCAGTTTCTATCAGGTTGCAACACAAAAACTACTTCCTTTATTAGCATAGCCTCTGAGTTAGCCCTCTTGGAGGCATCGCCAAATACACCGTTCCCTGTATATTTTGCCTCCTTAATTTTTACATAGCACTCCCATTTTCTAATCCCATCATTTCAGGACAATGTGCAGGTCCCCATGCTGTCAGCTAACTCTCTAATGTGTCCTCTTTGGCCCCAAGTACAGAAGTATCCTTTGAAGTTCTGTGCTTTGCAGTTAATGACTCTTTGCCTGTAAGCACTGGAGGACATTACTGGCATCATCATTGTTCTCTTCTTTCACTGATTTGAAGCCCATTGTGAAATGGAATGTGAATAAACCGAAGTGAAACATAAGGAAAATGGACCATGAACACATCAGTCTTTCATGGCTCACTGAGCTCATAGCTGGGTGAGTACCCTGCTATTGAGGTACTTTCATTGCACATACACTCACAGAATGCTCTGTTGGTAGTTGCATGCTTGTTTTTATGTATAAATGATGTACAGAGATAAAGAGAAAAGAGCACTGGTGCTGGATTCATAGCTGTAGTGTGAGTGACACATTTCCAGCTGTGTGACTTTAAGTACATCACATAATTTCTCTGAACTTGTTTCTGTATCTGCAAAATGAGTACTTTCTACAAGTATCTGCCATGGCTTCTGTTTCCAGAAATATGAAGTAGACAGACATACTTTCCCCTATTTTTTGCACTAAGCACAACAAAAAATCTATTTAGAAAAACAGTATATAGAAAAGCAAATGAAGATTCTTAAACATAGATAAGAAAGCAAATGGGTTAGGGACCTCAGGACCGAAGGAGAGACATGCTGGTGAGGCTTCTGCATTTTCTTTTGCCTCATATACCCCAGACTGGATACTGGAGAAGGTAAGAAGCCAGAAAACCTAATAGCCACAGACAAGAAAATTATACCAAAAAAGCCTTCTCCTTCCAGCCGAAGGATCAGGAAGAGAACAGCAAGACAGAAAACTTTTAGGCAACAGCTGTCTACTCCAGCCAAGAAACAGAAAACACTGTGGGCCCACCTCCACCCACACCAGCAAAGGCAAAGTGGGAAGTCTAGACACCCGCCATCCCCAGACTGCATGAAAACACTGCATCTCCACCCAACCTGCCAAGAGAGGGACTTCAGCAGGGAGCTAGGCTTCCATCTGAAACAGATGGCAAAGGGAACCCCACCTGCTCAGTTGAAGTGGAGACCATGTGGGGAGCCTGGACCTCCACCCACCACCCTGCAGTAATGAGGGCATACATATGCCCACATGATTTTTGACAAAGGTGCAAACGCAACTCAGTGGAGGAGAGATCGCCTTTTAAAATAAGTTGTCCTAAAGCAACTGGCTATCCACAGACAAAGTAACAGCCACTACCAAACAAATACACCTCAACTTTAATTTCATATCTTATAAAGAAATTATTAGTAACTCAAAGTAGATTGTGAACTTAAATGAAAAATAGAAAACCATAAAACATAGGAAACAGAGAAACATTTTTAAATTTTTCTTTTTAAAAATCATTTTTTAAAATTGTTTTTGAGACAGAGTCTCATTTTGTCACCCAGGCTGGAGTGAAGTGTCTTAATCTCAGCTCATTGCAACCTCCACTTCCCAGGTTCAAGTGATTCTTCTTCCTCAGCCTCCCGAGTAGCTGGGATCACAGGTGCCCACCACTATGCTTGGCTAATTTCTTTTATTTTTAGTAGAGACAGGGTTTCACCATGTTTACCAGGCTGGTCTCGAACTCCTAACCTCAGGCGATTCACCTGCCTCAGCTTCCCAAAGTGCTGGGATTACAGGTTTGGGCCACTGCACCTGGCCTAAAAAATATTCTAAATGGAGAGTTAAGCAAAAAGTTTTTAGACTTGGTACATAAAACATGATCCATAAAATAAAAACAACAAATTTTGTTTGCTTTGTGGGTTTTTTTTTTTTTTTTTTTTTGAGGTATGAGGTCTTGTCATGTTGCCCAGACTGGCATCAAACTCCTGGTCTCAAGTGATCCTCCCACCTTGGCCTCCCAAAGTGCTGGGATTACAGGCATGAGCCACTGCACCCTGCAGATAAATTTTAGTTCATTAAATCTAAACACTTTCATGCTGTGAAAGACCCTGTTAAGAGGATTAAAATACAAGACACACTGTGGGAGAAAACAGTTGCAAATCATATACAGTGGATCCTCAGTATCTGTGTCTTCCATATTTGGGAATTTGCTCACTTGATAAAATGTGTTTTTAGCTCCAAATGTAACACCCACAGCACCATAGTGGTCATACACAGACAGGAAAACAGTGTAAAAAGTCTGAATCTTCTGACACTCAGGTGGCCAACTGAGGCTAAGCAATACCAGAAACAAGTATCTGTTTTGCAATTTACTTAGTCCCACTAAATATTTTTGTACTCTGTGCTTTTTTTGGCAACTCCACTGTATGAGATGGACCTCAGGAGTGCTGCTGAAGGGCTGTCTAGTGTTCCTAAGGGCTGGAGTGCTGTGATGCACTTCATGGAGAAAGGATGTGTGTTAGATGAGCTTCACTCAGCTATGAGTTATAGTGCTGCTGACTGAGATCAATGTAATGAATCAATAGTGCATATGAAGTGTGGGGTATCTTTAAACAGATATGCATAAGACAAGATTATGTATTGCCCAGTTTGGCAGAAATGTGACCAGAAGCTCACAGGAACCTAACCCTGTATTTCCCCTAGGAACGGTGGTTCACCATTTGCTGATTGAGTACCCACAGTGACTTTATAGAATATACTAATGTAAATATTGAGAGCTGACCATCTAACAAAGGACTATTACCTAGGATATATAAAGAACTCTTGGAACTCAATAGTAAAAACAAGCACACTAATTAAAAAGTGGGCAAACACAAGAAAAATTTCACCAAAGGGGACACACAGAGGACACATAAGCCCATGAAAAGATGTTCAAATTTTCACACATGCAGAGCAATATAGAGTATCAGTACAGTCCCTGTTAAAATGCCAAGTCAGGTGCTCATGCCTGTAATCCCAGCACTTGGGGAGGCTGAGGCTGGAGGATTGCTTGAGCCCAGGAATTTGAGACCAGCCTAGCCAATATAGGGAAACTCCATCCCTATTAAAAAAATTATTTGGGTGTGGTGGCACATGCCTGCAGTCTGTAGTCTCAGCTATTTGGAGGGCTGAGGTGGGAAAATCACTTGAGTGCAGCAGGTTGAAGATGCAATGAGCTGAAATCACATCACTGCACTCCAGCCTGGGTGTCAGACTCAGACCTTGCCTCAAAAAAAAAAAAAAAAAAAAAAAAAAAATCCAAGGGCATTATTTTATGCAATTAGAGAAAATAGTTCTAAAATATGTATGGAATCACAAAAGATATTAAACAGCTATAATATAATCTTGATAAACAAGAAAAATAAACAAGATAAAATGATCACTTACAAATGAAGGAAAATGTTTGCAAACAATATGTCTGATAAGGGATTAGTGTTCAAAATGTATAAGAAACTCATGCAACTCAATAGCAATAATAATAGTATAATTTAAAAGGACAATGGATCTGAATATGCATTTTTCCAAAGAAAACATTCAAATGACCAACATGTTTGTGAAAAAGTACTCAATATGTCACTAATCATCAGGGAAACACAAATCAAAACCACAACAACATATCACCTCATACATTTTAGCATAGTTATGAAAAAGATGAGAAATAACAAGTGTTGATGAAAATGCAGAGGAAAGAAAACCCTCTTTTTTGGTGGGAATGTAAATTGGCACAGCCATTATGAAAAATAACATAAAGCTTTCTCAAAAAATTAAAAATAAAACTACCATATGACCCAGAAACCCCTCTGCTTGTGTATACCAACTGGAAATCAAAGTCAGCACCTTGTGGAGAGATCTGCATGTCCATGTTCACTGTGGCGTTAGTCACAATAGCCAAGAAACAGCAACAACCTAACTGCCCAGCAGTGGATCAATGGATAAACTGTGGAATACATATCAGTGTACACACACACACACACACACACACACACAGAGACACACACACACAGACACAAACACACACACAGACACACAGACACAAACACAGACACAAATACACACACACAAACACACACAGACACAAACACACACAAACACACACAGACACACACACACACAGACACACACACACAGACACACAGACACACACACAGACACACACACACAGACACACAGACACACACACACACAAACACACACACAGACACAAACACACACAAACACACACAGACACACACACAAACACACACACACAAACACACAGACAATGGAATATTATTCAGCCTTAAAAGAAGAAGATACTGCCATTTTCAACAACATGGATGAGTGGATGAAACTGGAGAACATTATGCTTAAGTGAAATGAGCCAGATACAGAAAAAGAAAATACATGATCTCACTTACATATAGAACATTTTAAAAGAAGTGAAACACACAGAAAGAGAGAATAGAATGAAAGTTACCAAGATCGGAGAGGGGGAAGAAAGAAGAAATGGGGAAACATAGGTTGAAGAGTATAGGCTTTCACTTATATAGTATTAATACATTTAGAGATCAATGTACAGCAGGAGGATTACAGTTAATAATATCGTATTACATACTGAAAATTTGCTAAGAGAACAGATTTTAGATGTACTTACCACCAAAAAATTGAACATTAAAAAAAAAAAAAAAAAGGCGGCTGGGAGAGGTGGCTCAAGCCTGTAATCCCAGCACTTTGGGAGGCCGAGGCGGGCATATCACAAGGTCAAGGAATTGAGACCATCCTGGCCAACATGGTGAAACGCTGTCTCTACTGAAAATACAAAAATAATTATCTGGGTGTGGTGGTGTGGGCCTGTAGTCCGAGCTACCCAGGAGGCTGAGGCAGGAGAATTGCTTGAACCCAGGAGGCAGAGGTTGCAGTGAGCCAGGATCGTGCCACTGCATTTCAGCCTGGCGCCTGGCCACAAAGATATCTCAAAAAAAAAAAAAAAAAAAAAAAGAAGGCAACTTTGGAAGACAGTAGTTGTGCTATTTGCTCACCTCTAATGGTTGTATTGTATATATTTAAAGTATACAACATGATGTTTTGACATTTGTTTATCGAAACATGATGTTGTATACTTTAAATATATACAATTAAATAAATGTTTAAAAAAGATATTTGACAACATCAGACAAAATTCTAATTAAAACCACAATGAGCTACTACAATGCAGTCATCAGAATGACTAAAATAAAAAACATTGACAACACCAGATACTAGCAGTTATGCAGACAAAGTAGATCACTCAACACTTTGCTGGTGGAAATGTAAAATGAAACAGCCATTCTGGAAAACATTTGCTAGCATCTTTAAAAATTAAACTACAACTCGACCCAACAATTGCCCTCTTAGGCATTTCTCTTAGAGAAATAAAAACTTACTTATGCAAGAAATTGTCCAAAATGTTTAGAGCAGCTTTATCCACAATACTAAAAACTGAAACAACCCAGATGTCCTTCAATAAATGAATAAGCTGTGGAAACTACTCCGTAATAAATAAGAATGAACAATTCATATGTAGAACAACCTAGATGGATCTCCAGACAGTTATTCTCAGCAAAAGAAGCTAATTTGAAAAGGTGTATATTGCCATTTATGTACAATGTTTAAAATTGCAAAATTATGAAAATAGAACACAGATTATTAGCTGCCAGGGGATGGGGAGAGGATGGGAGTGGGAGGCAAGTGGGTGTGGCTATCAAAGAGCAACATAAAATGTGAGATCCATGTGGTGAGGAAAATAATTTGTATCCTCATTGTGCATATCAATACCCTGACTGTGAAACTGTAACACAGCATTGCAAGATACTACCGTTAAGGAAACTAGAAAAACATTATGTGAGATATCTCTTTACCTACTTCTTAAAACTAAATAAAATTTTTTCAAAATAAAAAATTTGACTGAAAAGTATAAAAGGCACCTGTCCTGTTCAACAGCAAGATCACGGTGACTGTATCTATTGGAAGGGATAAGGCCCCGTACCAACTGGAGAAAATGCAAACGCTCATGGCGGCCAGGCAAATTACACAAGTGAAATTGTAAGCAAACCTTGGGTTCCACCTAATCTATCTTTCTGTTTTCTGCTTTTGGTGGGTATGCGGGTCCAGAAGCAGTAAACTACCATCAGAAAATCCCAGTGGAAGCTCATTTACAAATGACCATGACACTTGCCTGTGTGAGGGCAGCGGTGGCAGCCTTGGCCACAGGAGCAGCTGCTACTAAGCAGCAGCTTATTATGAGCCTGCAGAAACGTTAACTGCATGTGGCTAGATCTTTCGGTTTTTCAGGAGAAGACAGAAATTTAATTTTGTAATAAAACATCTTTAACATGCTAAATATTGGTTCACAAATCAATGGCAATGGCAACAGCAACATCAGCAACAGCAAAAACAATTAGCAGCAGCGACCACGGCCACAACATTAGCAATAAAGCACTGTGTCAACAAGATCAAACACATTTGCAGGCTGACTCTTCACGGGCCAATAACTGGCACACCCTGACTGACACAAATACAAGATGTTATTTTTAATGTTTCGTTAATAAAAGACCTGTGTATTTCAGTAATTTCATAAAGAAGGAAAGGAACACGAAACCCATCAGCACCGCCACCAACCGTCATATTGTAATGGTGCCTTCTCTGAACATATTAATACAATGCATCAGTCATTGCCAGGGGCTATGCATCCCTCTCCCATCCTACTGCTCTTGGAGCCATTACAGCTACACTGAAGATTAATTTTTTTTTTTTTTTTTTTTGAGACGGAGTTTCACTCTTGTTACCCAGGCTGGAGTGCAATGGCGCAACCTCGGCTCACCGCAACTTCCGCCTCCCGGGTTCAGGCAATTCTCCTGCCTCAGCCTCCTGAGTAGCTGGGATTACAGGCACACGCCACCATGCCCAGCTAATTTTTTGTATTTTTAGTAGAGACAGGGTTTCACCATGTTGACCAGGATGGTCTTGATCTCTTGACCTCGTGATCCACCCGCCTCCCAAAGTGCTGGGATTACAGGCGTGAGCCACCGTGCCCGGCCTACGCTGAAGATTTATTAAGCATTTCTGTGGGAGGATCTGTGCTAGCAGCTTCCAGGGAAGCAATCTTGGCTGATCCCTTATAAATCCTACGTGAAAGCAAGCACTATCTCAAGGGTAAACCAAGGAAGAAATTGAGCCGTTGGAGAGATCTAACCAGTTATCCAAAGCCACAGAGCCAGGAAAGGGTAACCAGGATTCCAACTCCAGAGATGGGTGTTTCCTTTTCCCTGCCACATCTCACAGGAAACACATTTTGTTATATAGTTTAAGGCCTTTTTATTGCTTATTTCAAAGTGCTCTCGACTTACTGTTTCCTAAAAGCACTTGATGCTACTGAATCTCACTTCAAGAACTTAATTATCTTCAATTTCAGATGATTTATAGGTTCAAAGTTTACCTTTCGGTTGGGTTGACCCATTCAGGTTCTGTCCTGATGAAACAGAATGCTTAAACTGCTTTAGTAAGTCCCTTTAACGTCATGGGAAATTTCTACCTGGGCATAAATCCATAAACCACATACTCATATTTGAGGTGCAAGATACTGTTTGATCCCTATAGGATGTCTTTAATATACTTGCCATGATTTCTATGTTAAAGATGAGAAATTAACATTTAGAGATAAAGGGATTTGTACAAGTTCACGGACTCAGTAAGTAATGTAAGTAAATCTCCAAATATCTTTTAACCATTTTAGAGCTATCTCCTTCTACTTGGGGTCATTCAAAGAAGTTATCATAAAGAAGGGAATGGTTTGCTTAAATTGTTGAAGAATGATCCAATGGTAAAAGAAGATGGGCCATGGGTTTCGTCAGAATGGAGAAAGAAGCTAAGAGGCAGAAGACTTCAGACAGTATGCTGGCTGATGCATTTCAGTAGCCTAGATTCGCACAGGCCTCCTGGGAAACGGTAACAATAGCCACCCATTATTGATTTCGATCTCTATTACTGACACTAAACTATGCCCTTTACATAATGTAGTAAGCATAATAATACCTCCCAACCCCTAACATACAACTCCTAATCTTCAGAACCTGTGAATATGCTGGGCAAAAGAGAATTAAGGTTGCAGATGAAATGAAGGCTGTCAGTCAGCTGGCCTTGAAATTTGGAGATTATTCTAAACTACATGGGTATACTCAATGCAATCATAACAGTCTTTCCATTATAAGAGAGAGAAGGAGGTGAGAGAGACAGAGACAGAGAAAGACAGGTAAACAGAAAGACAGACAGAGTAGTACAATAGAAGAAAGACCTGAGCTCCCCAGCCAAGGGATGCAGGCAGCCTCTATAAACTACAACAGATAAACAGACACTTGCACTGCATGGAAACTCCTCTAGAGCCTCCATGCAGGAATACAGACTTCAGCCCATATTTCAGACTTCTAACCTGCAGAATTCTAAGATAATAACACTATATTGTTTGGTTTTTTGATTTTTTTTTTTTTTTGAGATGGAGTTTTGCTCTCGTTACCCAGGCTGGAGTGCAATGGCGCCATCTCGGCTCACCGCAACCTCTGCCTCCTGAGTTCAGGCAATTCTGCCTCAGCTTCCTGAGTAGCTGGGATTACAGGCACGCACCACCGTGTGCAGCTAATTTTTTGTATTTTTAGTAGAGACGGGGTTTCACCATGTTGACCAGGATGGTCTCGATCTCTTGAACTTGTGATCCACCCACCTCGGCCTCCCAAAGTGCTGGGATTACAGGCTGAGCCACCTAACATTATATTGTTTTAAGCCACTGAGGTTATGGCAATATGTGACAGCAGTAATTGTAAACTAATGCAGGCAAGCTTTCAAATTTCCTCCTTAGGACAAAACCAATAGACGGGATTCAATATTCTCATGTTAAACATACACAAATTGTGATTCAGAGAGGTTAGGTAATTTGCCCACAGTCACACAGCTGGTCAATAGATAGTTTAGAAATTAAAATGCAGGGCCATTTGGCTGGCACCAAGTTTATTTTAGGGAAGGCAAAGCCAGGTGCTTTAATGTTATAAGCTCACCTCAATTTCCACATTGCTCTTATCCTAGGAGCCCAATCGGATTCTCGCTCTGATCACTAATTTTCTAATATCATCTCCTGTTTCATGTATTTCCTTTTATTTCCTCAAAAGCACCTTGAGAATAAGAATGCTACTATTTACTTCTTTTGTATTCCTTAGAGGTCTCACGGCTGTGCCAGAGAGAAAAGCACCTAATGAACATCTGTTGTCAGTTGATTATAGAAATACCCATTACCACCAGCCACTGAAGGAGAGAAGCCATGCCCTATTCATCTCTGTATCTCCAGAAACTAACAGAGGGCTGATATGGCTGGCATTCAATAAATGCCAGGTGAAAGAATGAATAAGTGAAAATTTTACAACAAAGATTCCCTCAAACAACGGGGTTCTACAATCCGATCCTAATACACAATTCTGTGAGTGATAAAGAATCGACATGCAATTTTTATAAAACTAGGAGTAATATTTCATAATGGGAATACAGAAACGTGACATTTTGTCAAAATCGTTTTTCATATCAGTATAGCATGAAACAACCACTCTGACCCAGGGACATCTGACATATCCTAAAATACAAATCATTATCAACAAAAGTCAAACACAGATACTCTGGAGTCTGAACACCTAGGTCCCCAAAGTCAGGTTGGAAAACTTAAAGCTAGTAACTTTCCCTCCCTAAGCTTCTCTTTCGTCATGGGTGAGGGAAGCTACACTTGTTCCAGCCTTGCAGAATTATTGTGAGGCAGGAACAGGACAATCCGTGGGAAGCATGGGCAGGGGATGATGCTCAACCCCATATTTCATTTAAGATACAACGTCTTTGTTGCTACTTCCTAAGACATGTGTGAGACACAGCCTCCCACCTTCATGATCCCAGTCGATCCTCCCACATCATAACTGAGATGAAGCTGGGAAAAGGCATGATGCTTTCAGTGGGACACGTTTCAGGGATGCCTGCAGGATACAATATATGACTGTATCAAACAGCTCAAGATGTAAATGGTCAGCTATGATATGGGAGTGCTCATGCAGCTGGGGAAAATTTCTCTTTGAGTCTCCTGAAGCAATATAGCATTTTGATTAAGAGGGTAAGCTCTGAAAAACTGCCTGTTTCTGACTGTAACCTTGAGTAAATCATGGTCACGGTGCCCCTGTGATCAAAGTCCTCATGTACAAATGGGGATAGTAATGATAGTAATGTCCCTCACAGTGCCATTAGGAGAATTAAATGATTTGTAATAAGCAAAGTGCTTATAATGACTGGCAAGTATTGAGTCAAAATGAGTGTTTCTTAATAACAGGTATAATAAAAATGATAATGAAGATGCCTTTATGAAGGTACCTTAGGCACCTAGCATCTCACTTGTCACATGAAAATGGAATGACTCCCCTCTTTATCTCTGTTCACCCAGAGGTCGAGGTCCCTGTGAAGAGATGTGAAGTCTCCTGCAATCCCCTGTGAAGAAGGGATTGCAAAAGAGCCACACATGCCATGACTGCCCGCAAATGTCACTGCAAAGTGTGAACAGGACTCTCTCAAAACTTCTCTTGTCTACATGAGCCTCAGGAGGGAACAGTGGAAGGAACACGGAAGACAGGCAGACATGGATTCAAATCCCCAAGGATCCACAACTTGCAGAGGATCAGTTCCCTTGTGTTTAAAGTACACACTGTTATATGAATGTGCAGGGGAACTTTGTTTTTAAATGCACTGAAATATTGATATGGCAGGGACTCTGTAAATGTGGTAGATGGGATCACAACTTCCCATAAAGCATGTACACATTTCTATAAGCAGCTGCAGTTGAGAGTCAACTGAAGCTCCTCTGCCCCACACCTGACGACTGTGGTGCCTGCTTAAGGGGCAAGCTGGCAGAGGATTCAGGACATGAGCTAAGCTTCCTGTGGTCTGGTTAGGGGAGGAGACCCTCTCCTGTGCTATTGTTCCCCAAAAGGCTGAGTCAATTTAGAGTCAAACTAGCTCCAGATTGCTTGACACTGCAGGGTTTTTCCAATGAGTTCTGAAAAGCCTGATTAAATACTGGCAATCCTCTCCTTGCCCTAACAGTGGGGCACCATGACAGAATCAGCAATAATGCAATCAGTGGCTTTCTCTCCTTTACAAAAGCTAATGGCCCAGAATCTAATGATCGTCAGCTATGGGGAAACTGCGTGAGGATTTATAAATAACTAGAGAGGTGAAATATCTTCTCATATGGCCAGGTGTGATAAACATAACCTGCCCTACCTTCCTCCTTATGAAGAACTGCCACTCGCCTAGACCTCACCTAACGAGCTGTCACACTGCTCTTCCCAGTCTCTTTGCCAGCAGGAGAGCTGGCGCCATTTGGAATCCCAGCCTTATATATGGTCCCTACCTGACAGTGGAAGACACTGTGACACTTAGGTGAAACTCCACCCTAGCAGGGAGGCCTGCAAAGTTCTGCCAATAAAAGAGGCTTTGGTGTTCAAAAGAAACAAACAAACAAACAAAAAACCAATGAAATAACTAATCCAGTTTCACTGCACAGTACATACTCATAGGTGGGCAGTATGCATCCACCACTGCAGGACTATGCACCATTCTGTTGCATTTTATTCGTCTCAATGGAAATTACTGAAATATTTTTCCAGGGAAAGTCTACTCTAGTATTTCAGCAGAACTCATCTGGATACTTTGATATATCACAATATAATAATTCATTCAGATTCCACCAATGTTTACTCTGACAATCCTCCACAATTCTCTACCTGCATTCTCCTTGTTGACCCAGAAGCTTCTATGTGGCTCATGCTGTGAATTGCCTGTTCACTATCCATTACCTCCTCTTTCCTTACAAACCAAAGCCAGGTTTTCTCAGGGGAATTGCTATACCTACCTAAAAGTATCCACCCTTTGCTGACTCCCTTGCAGCTAGAAAAAATCTCATGGCCCTCTCTTGGCTAATGAAGTAGAAATGCACATCTGCAGGTAGAGCAGACAGGAAAGCTTTTAAAGGCCCTGTTTCATGGCCCTTGGGCCGTGAGTCTCTTCTTTCAATTAGGGAATATATCCAAAAAATATAACCATGAATGTTAAAGTCGGCTTTTTCCAGCCATGAGTATTAAAAAGCCATTTGCTAAGCATGGAAGAGCAGAAAGAGAAGTCTGAATCCTTATTATCCCTAGTGACATGGTTGTGCTGTCTACTTCTGTGTTTCTTGTGATATCTTGTGCTGGTTAAGCCAGGGTGAGTTACATACTCGATTATTTGAAGCCAAACACAACTCTTACTGATAGAATCTGATTCTAGAACCCTCCTGGGCCACATTTTATACAGGTTGAAATTCAGAAGAGGTCACACAGTCTGCCTTCTCTCACTGCCTTTTTTCTGAAAATGGAAAACTCTGCTTTGTCTTGCATAGGAGCCATTAAAATCTAAGAATCTAGGTTGGACTTCTGTGTAGAAGTAAAGCAGGTATTTTTTATATACCATAATTTAAGTTACCTAATGGAAGACAGAGGCTCTCTTTGTGTGGCTGAACCTAACTCACTGGCATTCTTCAACAGGGTTTGAGGCCAAAGCTGCAGATGACAGGAAAGTGTTTTTTTCTTAAATTCTCTGTGCACATTATCTGTGCAGAAAACTTGAGGGTAGTGAGTGGTCAAAAGCAGAAATTGCAAATCCCTGTGTCCCAGCCGACTATAAACTGGTTGTGCTTTCTGCCATTTTTTAATGCTTTGTGTCTGGCACTATGTGGCATCCACACTACCAGAGATCACATTTAATTCTCATGAAAATTCTATGGACTGCACATTGTCGTCCCTATATACAGGTAAGGAAGTTAGGTTTTTCAATCTTTTGAAGTCACATGACTCCTGAGTCAGATAGGAAATCTACATAGGATTAGATAGCATTTATTCTTCATTTCTATTAAGGAATTGAGGAATTCCTTAAAATAAAGTGAGTATTTCCAGCCAGACCCCTAAAGGTAGTAATGACAAAGGGTACAGCCATTTGCCATTCCTGCAGAATTTTTTTTAAATTACATTTTAGGTTTTGGGGTACATGTGCAGAACATGCAAGATAGTTGCATAGGTACACACGTGGCAGTGTGATTTGCTGCCTTCCTCCCCTTCTCCCACATCTGGCATTTCTCTCCATGCTATCCCTCCCCAGCTCCCCCGCCCCTACTGTCCCTCCCCTATTCCCCCCAATAGACCCCAGTGTGTAGTGCTCCCCTCCCTGTGTCCATGTGTTCTCATTGTTCCTCACCTGCCTATGAGTGAGAACATGCGGTATTTCATTTTCTATTCTTGTGTCCATTTGCTGAGAATGATGTTCTCCAGATTCATCCATGTCCCTACAAAGGACACGAACTCATCGTTTTTGATTGCTGCATAATATTCCATGGTGTATATGTGCCACATTTTCCCAGTCCAGTCTATCATCGATGGGCATTTGGGTTGGTTCCAGGTCTTTGCTATTGTAAACAGTGCTGCAATGAACATTCGTGTGCATGTGTCCTTATAGTAGAACGATTTATGGTCCTTTGGATATATAAAAGTCCAAAAAAATTCTTTCTTCTTGCCACAGAAAATGTTTAAAAATATCAAACCAGTGATTTCCCTGAATTACCAAAACCACAGGAACTCAGAACGGAAAGAACAATCAGCAACTATCACTTTGCTACCTGGCAATGTTCCAACCACTATGCTCACCACTCATAGATCATCTCATGCAATTATCAAAAGCATCCCCTCATGGTGGAAACAAGTATGAATGTCCTTTCAGAAAAATGAGGTAGGATTGAGAGAAGGTAAACTATTTTTCCAAGTTTCTGCAACTTGTAAATTGGAGAGCTGAGATTCAAGCCCAAGAAATCTGATTTTTGAGTGTGTGCTCATAACCACTATACAATACAGCCTATCCTGACCAGGGGAAGAATTAATTGAAAGTCCTGGGTTTCTCTACAGGAAGCTGAAAAGCAACTTACCTGTAACCACTTAGTTAATGCTCACGAATTCTCTTTGATTAAGTGCTGTTCAATCAGTTTACATAAAAAAAAAATTCAGGTGAAAATGAATTAGATAACTTTCCCAGGATAAGCAGTAGAGTCAGGATTCAAACAACACAGTTCAAAGCCCATATTCTTATTTCTTTCCTATTTTAGACACTGTGTCTCCTCTGAGGGCTGGAGGACTCCCTAGAAATCATTAACCCCCTTAGATTAAAAAAAAAATAAAATTTAAGTTACATAACACATATCAAAGCTATTAATGAGAGCACTGAGCTGTAAGCACTTAATAAACATTTGTCCAATCAAACTGTGTTTAAATTGAGGCTCCAATGAAGTCCAACAAGAGTTGCTGCATGCTGATTGTGCACGCCTTCAGGTCCTTTAACTTCACATTGCTATCTTGAAATGGCCTTGGTGGGAGTATTTATAGCATGTAAATTGACAAACATTATACATCTTTGTTTTGAAGGGCCAGTTTTTACACATCTATCAGCACACCACTGCTCCACCTCCTTCCGTTACCACCACCGCTCCATCCTTTTAACCAAAGGAAATCTGAAACCTAAGGAGAGGAAATAAATGGGTGATCTGGAAACATTTCAAGAGAATCACTGTTGGGTGGGACTCAAACTGTTGAGCTTTCAGGAAAGAAATATATATTTATATTGCTCAGATAAACCTCACTGAATAAAGCTAGCTAATTAAGCTCTTACAAGCCGCAAGGAAAAATGACCTCTATGAAATGTATGCCTTTTGTACTTAACTTTGGAAGTCTGAACAGAATGCCTATAATTTCTCCCATTGCCTCTTCTCATTCATATTAAAACAAAACAAAACAAATGAGCATTAACAAAGCTATAATGGAGCTTTTTTGTGCCAACTTAAAGCTATCTAACTTTGAATTTCAGTTTTCTCATTTGCAAGTAAAGATTTTGTTACCTTCTGGAGTTGATATAGAAATCAAAATCAGGCCAGGAGAGGTGGCTCACTCCTTTAACCCCAGCACTTTAGGAGGCCAAGGTGGGCAGATCACAGGGTAAGACCATCCTGGCCAACATGGTGAAACCCCATCTCTATTAAAATACAACAACAACAAAAAAGCTGGGCATGGTGGTGCATGCCTGTAGTACCAGCTATTCAGGAGGCTGAGGCAGGGGAATCACCTGAACCCAGAGGGTGGAGGTTGCAGTGAGCCAAGACCACACCATTGAACTCCAGCCTGGTGATAGAACAAGACTCTGTCTCCAAAAAATAAATAAATAAATAAAACAGTCAAAATCAACTGAGCTTCATTGAGTGGTGGATGTTATTACTGCTATGGTCATCTTTGCATATCTACCCCAAAAACATTCCTCTGCAAATGTCTGTTCTCCTATAAGGAGGCCCCTTAAGGAGCTTCAATCAACAACACAAGTAGCTTAGCTGGAATGACTGCGTATAAAAAATATGAGACTGCTGAGTTGCTGCGAGACTAAAGAGTGATTCCCCATTCCTGCAACTCCCTTTGCTGCTTTTATTAATATGGGTTGATGGACCTGTCATTCCTACCTAATGAGTCAACTCAGATGGGGCTCTAGTTTGTGTGAGTGGCCATGTGTCAATGCTGTGCTCAGAGAAGTTGCTGGTGCCGGTCTGTCATCCAGGGAGGTACCATTTGCAGGTAAAATGGAAGCTCCTTCTAGAGAGTCAATATGAAACATCATTGCAAGATGCCAGACATACGGTGGATGCTCAACAGGCATCAGTTCTCTTCCCTTTGGAGTCAAGGGAGCATTTGATTTTCTTTGCATTTGTGTGGCTTGTTTAAATGAGCTTGGTTGAAGCAGCCTTCAAGCCACTTGCACAGCTTGAAATGTCACGGGTAATTTAAAACCTCAGACCAGAAAATTTGCCGTGCAATATCACACTGTGGCAGGAGTTTCTGCAGAGAGAACTTTTCTGATTGGCAAAACCAGAACCCACAACCAGTTCCAAGCAGTCAGAAGGTGGGAGGAGAGTTGAAAAGCAAAACAACTCACAGGTCTTTCATGCAGACGGAGCAAAGCCATGAAGTGAAAACAAAAAATGGAATCCAGGTGCTTAGAGGGAGCAGGTTTTAAATGCTGGATTTGCAGTTTACTAAGCATGCATGACCCTGAACAATTCATTTTACCTCTCTGAGCATTTGGTTTCTCATGTTAAAATTTGTAATGGGGAACAAACGAGATAATACACACGCAATGCCTGGCACAGTGTAGAGCCACTGTAAGCACCAACTCCTTCTAAAACTGTAATTTAATTATTATTATGATTATGATATTCATGTTGCTAATGGAAAGCAGACACAGAAATGGGGAAGAAGTGCTCCAAAGATGTGCCAAGTCTATGCTAGAACCCAGGACTGCTAACATTGGCCATCACCCAATTCATTATGCCCATATAATTGAACATAGTAAATAATAAGAAAAGACCATCTACAAGTAGGCATATCCGTTACCTTAGTGTTGCTTTCAGGTACTCTGTAAATATCAATATTATACTTATTATTAGTAGAATATCAAAGTAAAAGCAAAGGAAGCCATCAGTTCTTGCAAATTAACTGTATGTTCGGCACGAAACTAGGTGATTTGCATTCATTGTCACATTCTACCTGGACAATCTTCAAAAAAAGATTCTTCCAATATTCCTCCTCCAATATTCCAACCTTCCTTTGAGGAACCTGAAGTTCAGAACAAAAAGTATCTTGCTCATAGACTGTAGCTTATAAGAAGAACTGGGATGGGAAGTCATGGCTATGAACCTCCAAAGACACAAAAATATTCTTAAAATTTGTCAAGTCACACATAACGGCTACCCTCTAAAATATCACTGGGGTACAGGAATGACCCACTCTAGCATGAAGAGCACAAACATTAACAAGCCCTGACAGCAATCGCGATGGAAAAAGCCATTGCAACTCTGTGTCCACTTCATTCAAATTCTTGCTGCTCAGCTATGCTCAACTGTAAACTGAGCACTGCTGAAGACAAGGCATCAAAACAGTGCCTGAAATCACAAGAACGAATGATGGAAGAGTCCCTGCCCTGGAGGAGCTGACAGTCTAACGGAGAAGAAAACCAGTTTCACAGATAATAATTGTAATCATAGGGAACCCCTCAGAACTTCCAAGGGGACAAGAAAAAGGGTGAGGTTTCCTCAGAGTGGGAACAGACTGCCTTCAGCAGAAGGCAGGAGTTGATTTAAGGCAGAAGTAAATTTAGAACCAAAGTCCCTACAAGGTAGTAGAACACATGAGGGAGACTTCACATTGCAAGAAATCGGGGTGTGAACCAAGAATACAAAGCCAATAAAAAGGGCAGAGTGGTTGGGGCACAAATTGATATCTTTGGTATCACTAGCTTTCAGCGGGGCCTTATCACTCTGGGGAACAAGCCTAAAACTGCATTCCGTGTTTCTGTATTCCCTGGAGAACCCCAGCATGCTTCTTCAGTTTGAGAATGTAGGCCATGGACCAGAGATGACTGAAACGCTGGTAGGTAGAGATGACCTATAAAGTCTCTTGTGCATGTTGCATATCTCCACACATGAATTCACCTGACTTATTCAGTGTTTGACCCATTTTACAACTCTATTAATGTTGATGAAGCTTATATGTTATTTTGGCTCGCCCCTAAAGAACAGGTAGGTCTTGACCAGGCTGGGGAAGATGGGATGGCATCTAACCCATTTATGCCTGAGGTTGCAATTTTTTGAATTTTTGCAATCGGACCTTGGCGATGACCTTGAACAATAGGATATAAATAACTTCCACATGCTTAGCATTCCAATAATGGAACACTAGGCATAAATGGCAAAGGTGGAAGAACAGCTTGGGGAAATGCAAAGGGGCAAGTCCTAGAGAGCATCGTGGGGACCTGGGGAGTTGACTTTGGCCAGAATACAGGATAGGTAACGAGGATCTGCAAATAGATATTTCCCTTCCAACCATTTACTCTGATTAGTGTTACTATAAAAATAGATGGCCCGAGCTACCTTCCACTAGAGGATATAAGTGTAGTAGTTAAGGAAATCAACTGTGAAATAAAACAGGTTTGAGTCATCACCTCTCAGCTTAGGAAAGTTACTGAACCTCTGTGAGCTACCATTGCCTCCTTTGTAACATGCAGATGAACAAAGACCCAATTCATAAGGTTGAGTGAGGGAGACATACAAAAGTTTGGCACAGCCCAGAGAAAGTCCTCCATAGTTATAAGACTATCTGATGAGAGGTGCAATATATATACTGTATGTACACAGGAAATGCATGATGTCTCACATACCCTTTTGGATGGTGTCACATTCTTCTCTGTTTCCTTTGGAAGCAAAACTCTACAAATAATATAGTGCAAATAACAGTTTATTCTTGGGTCACAGTGACAGGTAAAGTAGGCCACCGAAAACTCCATAAACAGACAGCTACATAGATGACTGATTGAGAAGCAGACAGTGATGAACAGAGACAAGTAGATGTTAGGAAGAATCATAAACAGAGAGATATAGATGGATGATGGGCAGATGGAAAGGTAGACAGAGAAATGACAGAGGAAAAAACACACTCATCAGTTGTTTTGTTGGGGAAAATATTCTCTGACCAATTTCCAGCTCCTTCTCACCAGCAAGTATTTCTTTTGAGAAGAAACCATCACAACCCTGAGTCATGATTCCCTCCTTTGGCTCCCTGTGTCTCTTAATTGCTTTTTGATCTGAAAACTCCCAGGTGTCTGAAGTCATTCTGGAGATTTCCAGGGATTTCATTATGTGTGTGAGAATTTCCATTTCCTCATCAATCAAATCTTTATTTCTGCAAAACTGTTCAGACAGAACAACAACAAAAAAATTCCCTTGGCTCCATTTGACTAAGAGATGTACTCTGTAATTACAACGGGGGAGTGTGTTTTAACCAAAAGATCATACAGGAGGCAAACTGTCTTTGCAGAACTCCTCACTGGCTGAAGTGAGGAGCAGGTAGAGTGAGGATTCTGGGGTTAGACCGACATGGGGAAGCTGTAAACTCACCTCACAGCTTCGTTGTAAGGGTTCACAAGGCAGTAGGTGGGAGAACTCAGCCCCATGCCCGGTAAAGCTACTGCAACTTTGGTCATAGTTGTTAATATTAATTTGATCATCATTTTCACTTCAGAAAAAGCCCTGGGTTCCATATAAAAAGATCTGGTTCGGGAAATTTGATAGATGTCACTACGTAAATATTAAGTGAATTGAACAGAAGGAAGAAAGGGAAAGAGTCCCAGTGTTTAAGAATGCAGAGACTGCTTGATAAAGCTACGTTGAACAGAGCATAAGAATGCTGGTTTGCATCTGGGGCATGCTCTCAACCCGTCGCTTAGTGGCCAGCTGTCTGATGGGCTTGCTTTTGCTCAGTCTCTCTAGTCTCCTCTTTCTACCCCAATGCACTCCTCACTCATACCTTTTTCTGATGATAATACCCAGGTGCTGCTCTTATTTTTGCAGTAAATCACCAGCTGCTTATTTTTACTATCAGTTGCCTTTTCATTTCATTTCATTTTTCTTTTCTTTTCTTTTTTTTTTTTTTTTTTTTTTTTGAGACAGAGTCTCACCCTGTCATACAGGCTGGAATGCAGTAGCCCAATCTGGGCTCACCACAACCTCCACCTCCTGGGTTCAAGCCATTCTCCTGCCTCAACCTCCTGAGTAGCTGGGATTACAGGCACAAGCCACCACACCCAGCTAATTACTGCATTTTTAGTAGAGACGGGGTTTCACCCTGTTGGTCAGGCTGGTCTCGAACTCCTGACCTCGTGATCTGCCCGCCTCGGCCTCCCAAAGTGCTGGAATTATAGGCGTAAGCCACCACACCCAACCTTCAGCTGCCTTTTCTTACTTGTCTCCCTTAACCTGTAATGAAGGTGTCATGAGTTCAAAGTTGTGGCTTCTGCTTTATGTGGTTCAGGGCAATATCAGTTTCTGGTGGACAGAAAGCCACCACTTTCCTAGGCTTTCTTCATCTTTGAGTACTGGGAAAAGCAAACACCCAAGTTCTGCAAGAGCAGAGCCTAGAAAAGTCCAGACAAGTCTGAATCCATAAGCACAAGGTAGGCCCACAGAGAACACTCACCTCACAATAACAATCTTGCTGAAACTCTTCTTACTCAGACACTACCCTTTACAAACAAAAATAGTACAACTGCTGGCTACCAAGCATGGAATCACTGCCCTGTGCTGCCACCCAGGTCAGGAGGACACCTTATCTCTAGACTTCAGCGAACTCCCTAAGCATACTCATCCTCAGGTTATTAATGAAGGAAGTCAACTCACAGAGGTTAAATGGCTTTTCCCAAGGCAGTGATACTGATAATTAGCTGAGCAGAATCCAGGGCAGCTCCATCCACTCTTACATCCATGTTCTGTCATTACCTCCCCTCCATACTTTTTCTGAGCAGGCCTATGTTTTGGAAACTCCCACATTTCAGGCAATCGGTGATCTCCAGGATAAGCTCTCAGCCATTCTCGTATAAATGCACCATCTTTATTCCTGTCTCCCTGGCCTGCCACACATGGTAGGTGCTAGGAAATGTCTTCCAATTTAATACAAAGTTCCCCAAACATGAAGTGCTGACTAATGAATGGCTTCAAACACGGACACATTATTTAGAAAAGAAATAGATTTGGGTGTGTATTTCATCATCTGACTCATTCATACAAGGTGCTAATCAAAGGTCTTTGAGGCATTTTAATCAATAATATGTAAACCCCAAATAGTTTCTTTTAAGACACAAGGTTTCAAGGAATATAATGGATCTTCTATTTTTAGGATGACAGAAAATAGATTAATTCCTTTTTAAAAGCAGATCTAAAAATAGGCATTATCCCAGATTATAGATGAGGAAAGAGGTTCAGAGAAGTTGACTGACTTCTCCAAGCCCATACAGTAAGAGTGATGAGGCTGGATTTAAAAGCAAGGTCTTTCAGATACTTTGAGCCACAAAACGCTACACGACAGAATGGTCTTCCAAAGATAAGCACAACACGGTGGATTCTTAGCACCCTCACCTGATGGCTGACTCAGGGAGGATTGAAATCAAGTCTTTTCTCTGGGGTGAACAGCAGCATCCCCGAAGCCTGCATTTTGGTTGTTCGGTTAGTTGAGTTTCTACTTCTTTTACAGAAGGCTAACTGAAGTTGAGGTAAAATAATCCAAATACATTTATTTAGGATTTGGAAAAGGACTCTGTGAGAACTCTGAGATGGGCCTCAGCATGTGACACCTCCCTGTTGTGTCACACAACTCCTCCGGGAAAGGAGTGTCTCCAGGTGATGTGGTCAAAAGGTCCTAGAACCATTCCTAACACCAACCCACATGTGATCTTCGGCAAGTCACTTCATGTCTCCAGGACTGAGGAAATTCCCAAAATGCAAAGACTGAGCTACTTACGTTATGAAGCCCAGTGCTGCATTCCTGTTCCAAGCTGCCCAAGGATCTGCTTGAAGTGCTCTGAACAAGGATGTAATTGTCAAGTAAGGTCGCAAGTCACAGTGTTATGCTTATTTGCAAAATAAAAGTTAACAGGACAAGAGCAACTAAGAGACTGCTCTTTCATTAATGACACTTAATGGGAGCAGTGACAAAGCTTGGGTTTATACCTGGATTATCTAACTCTGAGTCTAAGGGTTAGGATAGCCCATCCCCTGGACCCCAGAGAATACTTCATCTTTAGTCCAAGAGTGGTTTCTTTGGTCTTCAAGGAAAGGGCATGCTTGTGGTGCATCAGGTCCTGGGTAGGGCTATGTGGGCACCTGCTTCTTCGTGAGCCAATTTCTATGGCCCATGATTACCTCTGCTTCCAGTTTTAGAAAGACGTTGCTACTCCTAGGAGCTCATTGAGGTCTTTCTCTTTGGGAGGAAAAAATATTTTCATTTGCTACAATTCTACAATTACCTTAATGGACTCTACACTTAAATTATATCATTCAGCCCTCCCAGTCATATAATTAAGGTGCCATATCCCAATTTTCAATAGATGAACCCAAAACTCAAGGTAAAATAAAGTCATGGCTAGATTTGGTAGACCTGGGATTTGGACCCAGACCTGGTTGCAAAGATAACAGTCTTCTTCACTACCCTTCATCTTCCCTGCATTCAGGCAAAAGGATAGATGATGAGGCTCCCAATTGTGACAAGTGAGGAGAAACCCTGGTGAAGAGCAGGTGCATGTGGTGCATTTGGAGGATAAAGAGAAGGTAAGAGTGAACACGGAGTGCAGTAAACCCAGGCAGGATTTAGGAGCCTACACCACTCCAAACCATTTTGACTTGAGTCCTAACACACCAGAGAAGAAATGAAAGCTGTTGTTAAGTTACATCCAAACAAAACAGCTGGCAGGGCTTTCTAGAAATCTGTGTGGTGCTTCTACAGGGAGATGACCTCAAGTCAAACAGGGTTGGGTGCTTTGTGCTGAGAGTGTGGACCAGGGTGCTGTCATCCCCTAACACTTCCAACAGAGGACTCTACAGCTGGGATTTGAAAAGCAAACACAACACACACACACACACACACATATACACACACATACACACACACACACACATCTATTTTAGGTTAACAGTGCTCCAACCAACCTTAAAATATTTGGGAAAAAAACATTTAGAATGTTATTAAATCAAGAGAGATTTGAGCTCAGTGACTTGTGAAAAGATAAAGGAACATCCAGTCAGGGACCTTCTGTGCTGTGTAGGGATTAGCCTCAAAACCAATTCATGGAACAAAGGTAATCTCCACAGAGCCCTCCAGCACTTGCTCTGGGACAACTAAAGCTTGGACCCTGTTTGCTCTATGCAGTGGCATCCACCTTTTACCAGGTTCTGTCTCTGAGGTTGGGTCTTTCATCCTCTCTTCTGATATGTTGTTCACCTGCTTCCTGCTCCCTAGGCATCTGCCTGTGCTCCAGGGATGCCGTGTTGCTGGTGTGTAAATGTGTCATGCTCTTCCACATTTCCACAGCTTTGCACATGCTACTCCCCTAAAAAGCCTCCCTCTCTGACCTCATGGGAAGCCTTCCTAAAACATCCAACAGAATGGGCATTGCCCATCCTCTGTTGATGAAGGGCCTGGGGCTCCCCACTGTTTTCTAAAGATGATACCACATCACCATTGCTTGCTTTCCAGATAGTTCCCTCAGCTAACTCGAGCACTTGGACAGCAAGAGTCATTTCATGCTCCCTCTTTCTGTCCAAAATCCCAGCACAGTGCCTAATACCCAGCAGTCCCTCAAGACATGAATTGTGAAGGGATTTATAAGATATTAATTAACAATTAATATCTGTTTAACCCAAGATCCTATTCAGACTGTGAGCTCCTTGTTACGAGAACTTTTGCTTGACCGATATCTGCAGACTGCTTCAACCTATGTATTTGAGGAATAAGTACATGACCCAGTACTGAGCCCATTTTAGGGGCCAGAATCCAACAACTGACCTCCATCTCTCTTTTTTTGGGGTGAGGTGGAGTCCTGTTCTGTCTCCCAGGCTGGAGTACAGTGGCACAATCTTGGCTCACTGCAACCTCTGCTTCCCAGATTCAAGCAATTCTGCCTCAGCCTCCCAAGTAGCTGGGATTACAGTCACATGCCACCACACCCAGCTAATTTTTGTATTTTTATTAGAGACAGGGTTTCACCATGTTTGCCAGGCTGGTCTCAAACTCCTGACCTTAGGTGATCCACCCACCTCGGCCTCCCAAACTGCTGGGATCACAGGCGTGAGCCACTGCGCCTGGCCCCATCTCTCTAACTGACCCCCCGCAGTAGGGTGGGGCTAGAGATGCGTGCTCTGGCAATACTCCTACATTCCTACATCACTAGACTTTGGCCTACAGCAAATGGCTATAGATGCCCTTAGCAAATATCCACTTCTTCAGTTGTTTTTGTTTGTTTGCTTTTTAAAACTTTCAAGTTCAGGGGTACATGTGCAGGTTTGTTACATAGGAAAATTTGTGTCATGGGGGTCTGTCATACAGACTGTTTCATCACCATGGTATTAAGCCTAGTACTCATTAGTTATTTTTCCTGATCTTCTCCCCACTCCCAACCTCCCAGTGCGTCTTGTTCCCTTCTATGTGTCCACATATTCTCATCATCTAGCTCCTACTTATAAGTGAGAACATGTGGTATTTGGCTTTCTGTTCCTGCATTAGTTTGGTATGAATAATGGCCCCAAACTCCATCCATGTCCCTGCAAAGGACATGATCTTGTTCTTTTTTAATGACTGTATAGTATTCCATGGTATGTTTGTACCACATTTTCTTTGTCTAGTCTATCATGGATGGGCATTTGGGTTGATTCCATGTCTTTGCTATTGTGAACAGTGCTGCAATGAACATACACGTGCATGTATCTTTACAATAGAACTATTGAATTGTTAATAAGCAATCAGAAAAGGGATTCAGTGTGTCCAGTAGCATCTCATTTTTGTTTAAATGCTCACACAATGCATTTATAGTCCTTATACATTCAGAAGAAAAGTCTACATTTTTTTAAAACTTTAGTAATGATTGTGAGGAATACATTTTTTCTTATTCTGCATTTTCTAATTTGTTTAAATGTGATATTTATTCAACAGGACAAATGTCTCAAATGTAACACAGATCTCGGGAAGTGCCATGCCCAGCCCTAGACCTAACCTGTAGTGCAGGATTCTGAAAAGGAGTCTGGTCCTGGGAATCCTATGCCTATCGGAGAATTCGGTGGATTTGCAAAGTCCCATACAGGTAAGAGGTAGAATCCACTGCACTCAGTACTTAAAACGATCCTTCATTCTTCTTGTCCAGCACCCTCATCATCTTATTTTCTTGGTGCAAATTAAAAGAGTTGTGTAATATATCATAGATAATTTTAAAACCCTAAATAATCATACAAATGTTTGCTGGTTAGGTGGCATTTACTCATATTTGATAAGCCAATTGCATCGTCTTTAAAAAACTAAATATACATATATATATTCATATGTATGTAATATATATATATTAATCTCTAATGTAAACTGTTTTCCCTTCTCCATAACACACATCGCCCATTCTCCTCTCTTCTACCCTGAAGCTGGGCAGAATGCCAGGGATGTATCAGTCAGAAAAAGTGGCACCTAACATTTCTACCATGCTTTCATGACATCAGAAAAAAGGAGAATGGATTGCAGCGGCTGGAAAACTGCAGTGGCCTTTGACAAAACTGGGACACAGATTTCTTTTATACAGTGATTAGAATCAGAGCATTCCATCAGCTGAGAGCTGCAGCATCACAGAGTTAAGGCACTAGAACAATCTAAACACAATTCCTCCTTGCTTTGTGATACAGGAAAGCCTCCCCTGCTCACACCCTTGACCCAGCCCCTTCTGGTAGGCCACCTGAGTGCCTTCTGCAGGGCTGAACTCTGGACAGCAGGGCCGGTCATCTCATGTTCATCAGGATGGTGAGGAAGCACTGATGGGGGAGGGGAAGAGAGGGGGCTGTGCTTTGTCCCCACCACCATTCTCCAGCCTGCAGTGGGCACAGCCCCTCCATCTGATTTCCTCGTATCTAACTTGTGATCCCTGGACGCCACACCTGACTCATCACCCCGAGATGGGTGGAAGCTGCAAGAACTCCCTTTTCATTATCTTGGAGGACTGCAGCCCTTCCCAAAGCATGCAACTCGGCTGCCCATGGAGCGCAGGTCACAGAAAAGTCTGGAATAACTACAGTGAGGTCCAGCACGCACATCCGGAACATCTCTGCACTCTGAATTTCCGAAAGCCCCATCAGAATTCACACTCCACACTGCCACTGCTAGAGAGAGCCTTGTAAAATAATACCATACTAGAACAGTACAAACCATACAAACAGAAAGACAAAAACATAACAGGAAGCACTCGCATATGCACCAGCCCCGTGCAAAGTGAGGATTCACTAAATCCTCACGACACCTTGTTCATACGGATATGATCAGTATCCATGTTACCCACATCCTCACCTGCATGCTGTCATCCATATTATCATTTACAACCAGGATGCTGACATAGAGAAAGAGAGGATGACAAGTCCTGGCCACACAGCGAGGAGTAAACTCAGGAGGGCCAGGTTCCAGCAGCCATGTCCGCTCATCATTTCTCACCTAGGCATTGAGTACTAACCATGATGCCAACCTGCTCTTAGAACCCTCCTGCTGGCCAGCATCCCAGCTCATCAGCCTGGCACACAGGGCTCCTGATAGCCCAGCTCTCCCACATCCATCCCCTCCTCGCTCCTGCAGGCTTCCCACAACCTTGGATGAGCCAGCCCCATGCCCCCGAGGCTCCCTGCACCTCAACTCTCCCTGTGCCTCGTGCATCCACTCATCCTTGAAGTGTTGGTTCAAGTTTCCCTTTCTGGGCTTGCCTTTAAATGGCCCTTCTCTTGGGACTATCATGTGACTCTCATTTGGAGAACTAGGTATGTTCTCCAGATCTAGCCCCACCTCCTGTGTTACATGAATGTGGTTTTGTCCATCCCACAAGACTCAGCACCTTCTAGTATAGGAACACTGTCTCACAGTCTAGTACTCCCCATTCCCAGCACCTAGAGAAACTGAAACCAAGTACTCAATAATTGTTTAGTACTGGGTATTAATCCAAAGAAGTGGAATAAGAGGCTCACACAGATTTTGAATAGTGATGTTCACTGCAGCATTGTTCGCAATAGCCGAAAGGTAAAAACAGCACAAGTGTCCTTCAACAGAGGAATGGACAATCTGCGGCATGCTCCTACTATGGAACAGTATTCAGCCTTAAAATGAAGGAAATTCTGACACAGCTACAATGTAAATGAACCCTAAGGACATTATTGCCAAGGGAAATAAGCCAGTCACAGAAGAATGACCAACTACTGTGTTATTCCTCTCCTATGAGATTCTTTGCATACTGAAATTCATAGGGACAGAAGGTTGAATGGTGTTGGTAGGGATGGAGAAAGGCAGAAACTGGGTTGGTTATAGTAGGTAGTATTTAGTGGGTACAGAGTTTTCCATGGGGATGCTTTCAAATTTCTGGAGATGGATCGTGGTGATGGTTCCACACAATATGAATGTATTTAAGGCCAAAGAATTGTACATTTAAATTGGTAACAATGACTTATTTTATATTATGCATATTTTACCAAGATTTAACAAAATTTAAAAGGTGTTAGGTAAAGGGAACGAGTGAATGAAGACTTGAGCTACTGCAAGAATCCCCTGGAAGCATCTCTCTCCTGCAAGCCTCTCCTGACTTCAATCTATTGCCTCACACACAATCAGATGCCTGCCTCGTTTTTTCCCCAAAAGCATAAACATAAATGTCTTAGTCCATCACACAAGGACCCTCTCAGCAGGGAGAACACTGACCTCCCCAAGAAAGAAAAGGAATGCTTATTCAACCTCCTCATCTCCCCAGAAGTTAGCTAATAGACCTTTAACAAGTATATACTACACACTACTCTATATGCTCTTTTAGGTGCAGGAAATAAAAGTCACTTAAGACGTGGGCCAAGTTTTGGTGTTCTCAAGCCAGCAGATGCACAAGGCACTCTGCTAATCATTTAATGCTGCCAATAATTACTGCTAGAAATATCTACTAGGTGTCAAGCACTCTACTAAGACCTTCACGTCCCTTCACCTATTTTATCCCCACAAAACACCATGAAATAGGTCTACTTATAATATAAGGAAATACAGGTAGACTGAGCTCAAAGAGATTAAACCAATCCTTCAGCTAGAGTGAAACAGAACCATGATTCAATTCTAAGGTACTCTCAAGGGGATAATCTGGGCATGAGTGACAGATAGAGAAAATGAACCAGAGAGGTGGAATGACCCTTCTGATGACACAGAGTAATTAAGGACTCATCCCAGAACCTCCTCGTCTCCCCAGCAGCAGGAGGTTTTATTGCTGCTTTGGTCTCAAAATCAGCAAAAGCAGCTGCAAAGGCAGAAGGCACAGCCTCCTTTCAGACCAGAGAAAGGGGAAGGTGCTGTAAGCTGTGCTTGTGACCAAGAGCCCTTCAGGTGACTTTAAAGAGCCTTTGGCACTCAAACGGCTCTTAGATCATATCCATGTAGACCCCTGGGAGAGAGGAGAATATCTGAGTTGACCACTGAACAGGAGATTATGATACTCAGTAGAAACTTCACACTTGGCACAATGAGGTAGATAAGTCAAGTTTCACTTGGGAGAAGGGACATGAAGAAGAAAAATGCCCCAACCTGGCCAATATGGTGAAACCCTGTCTCTATCAAAAACACAAAAATTAGCGGGGCATGGTGACACACACCTGTGATCCCAGCTACTTGGAAGGAGAATCACTTGAACCCGGGAGGCAGAGGTTGTAGTGAGCCAAGTTTGCACCACTGCACTCCAGCCTGGGTGACAGAGCAAGACTCTGTCTCAAAAAATAAAAAGGAAGGAAGGAAGGAAGGAAGGAAGGAAGGAAGGAAGGAGGGAGGGAGGGAGGGAGGGAGGGAGGGAGGGAGGGAGGGAGGGAAGAGAAAAGGAGGGAGGGAAAAGAAAAATGCCATTGGCCCTCTCCAATATCCAGAGCCTTCAATGCTATATAACAGGGTTCAGATATGCATGCTTGTTCATTTGTTTAATCAAGCATGCATGCATCCATGCGCACAAACACATACACATACAACTAAGCATGTCCAGACATGTCAGTACACAAACATGCATGCCCACAAACATGTGTACACAGCTATGCATGCCCAAATACATGTACACTCAAATATGCATGTGCAAATCCAGTGGCCCCAGCTATATGCTAGGTGTAGTAACTCAGGACCGAGTATAATGAGGTCTGTATATTGATATATTGGTAACATTTTCTTCCGTAAGTTCCATGCTGCAGTAGAAGTACACTGATTCTTAAAAATATGCATCTATTTATTTATTTATTCATTCATTCTTTAAAAGTGTGTCCCATGAGGAATAGTTGAAGAAACTGAGGCTTTTTAGCCTAGAGCTTGAAAGACTCGGAGTGTCCTGATGAAGCTCAAAGGAAAATCCGGAACTAAGGGCTGGAAGGTAGACATTGACTGTTCCACTGTTGCATGGCTTTCTGACCACAGAGCTGTTCAAAGGGGGAAATTGACTCTCATGAAGCCCTGGGTTTCCCAGCGCTAGAGACGTGCAGGCGGGAAGACACACACAGCCACCGATATACACTATAGCTGCCAAGGACAGCCAAACCCAGGCAAAGACATTCTGATCTCAGCTTCTCAAGCACAGAGCTTGACCTCCAGGCCACAGGTGGATCCTAGAAGGGCCTCAGGACGCAGAAAGGCTCTGGAGCTAAGTCCATCCCAACTCTGGTCTCTGTTGACAGCCATGATGGCTGAACTAAAGCTGCAGGAACTGTCCACAGCCAACATGTTAAAATGAATGTGACTAACTTTGGCTTATCATACCTGCTTTCAGGATAAGAAGTGTCAAGAGAGAAGACATCATGTCAAGACTTACTCCGGGGTTCAGTCCCATGGGGCTGCCTGTATTTCTCAATGGCAAGGTGGCCGATGCAGTGCGATGAAAGATGCCCAATAGAGTATCACAGCCAAGTGTGACCTGGCACCAACTCGCCCCTCCAGCAGCGATGGTGGCCTCACTTTGTTTTCTCAAATACTCTGTCTCTGCCTCGGGGTCACAGGACTGCCCTTCCTTTGGCCTCTTTCCTCCTACCTGCACTTGGCTATCTCTTCATTCACCTTCAGGTCTCCCGTTAAATGTGACTTCCTCCAAGAAGCTTTTTGGAACCCTCAGTCTACATCAGGAGTCTCCTGCCACACTATCTGTGGCTATCTGCACGTCACATCATAGCACATATTTCAAACGGAATGATCCATTTGGAGAAGGGAGTTTGGGTTTTATGTTTGTTCTCCCACTGGACTGATGTTCTATGAGTGCAGGGACTGTTCTGTTTGGATTATAACCATGAAAGCAGCATCCAGCACTGTGTCTGCTATGCAGTAGACAATAAATACTATTTTATGGTTGGATAAGCGAATGAGGAGGGTCAAAATAGTTTAGCCCAACTCAAGTCCTTTTCAACAAGCTTTGATTGAGCTCCACTCTGTGCCAGCCTGAGTGGCAAGCCTAGGAAACAGAGGAAATGGAAGGATGAGACCTGGCTTCCAGGCCCTGCTGTGTCACAGTGAGGTGATTAGCATAAGTGGTGGGACAAAGGAGAGCATGGGGGAGGCTCCTCACCCAGGCTCAGCCCTCAGAAAGTTTCCTGAAATAAGTGACATCTGAGCAGAGACAAAAGGCAGGAGCAGGAGTTGGCGAGAGAACACTGCAGTTGCAGAGTGCTCCTAGCAGCAGCAGGGCCAGGGGCAAAGCTTGGAGGTAACAGAGTCTACATAACTCCAGATAGTTCTAAATGGACAGGGTAGGCAGGAGGCTGACTGCAAGTCAGAATCACAGTGGAAACCCTTGTTTTGTCAATGTGATGCCCCCTAATCCATTTGTTCAAGCCCTGTTGGCATGGTATGTGAGGACTCTGTGATATTAACCCAGTGTCCTCCTGTCCAATTCTATCTGAAGCCGCTCACTACCCCCAAACCACTCAGCCATGTAGCTACAACACTGGACATCCCAAAATTGGGAGAAGGGGAGAGCATCTTCTGACGCTGGCTTTCAGCCTTTCCCAAATTCTCCAAAGGAAAATCAGACTCTACCTTGGAAAAGCTCCCATAACATCCTGTGTGATGATTTCTACTGCCTCAGTTTCTCCATCTGAGAAGGTGGATGTGGATAGGACTTGCCTGTTTTTCTGTGATTATTAAGTTATATGTCTTGCAATCTATCCATCTGATAAAGGTCTAATATCCAGAGTCTACAAGAAACTTAAATAAATTTACAAGAAGAAAACAAACAACCCCACTAAAAAGTGGGCAAAGGACATGAACAGACACTTCTCCAAAGAAGACATTCATGTGACCCACAAACATATGAAAAGAAAGCTCAACATCGCTGATTATTAGAGAAATGAAAATCAAAACCACAATGAGATACCATCTCATGACCATCAGAATGGTGATGCTGGTGAGGTTGCAGATAAAAATGAACACTTTTACACTGTTGGTGGGAATGTGAATTAGTTCAACCATTGTGTAAGACAGTGTGGCCATTCTTTAAAGATCTAGAACCAGAAATACCATTTGACTCAGCAATCCCATTACTGAGTCTACAACCAAGGGAATATAACTTATTCTATTATAAAGATACATGTGCACATATGTTCACAATAGCAGTTCACAAATGCAGCACTATTCACAATAGCAACATGGAATCAACCCAAATGCCCATCAATGACAGACTGGGAAAAAAAATGTGTTGCATATACACCATGAAATACTATGCAGCCATAAAAAGGAATGAAATCATGTTCTTTGCAGGGAAATGGATGAAGCTGGAAGTTGTTATCCCCAGCCAAACTAACACAGAAACAGAAAAATCAAACACCACATGTTCTCACTTACAAGTGGGAGCTGAGCAGTGAGAATACATAGACACATGAGGGGACCAACACACACTGGGCCCTGCTGGGGGGGTGGGGGTGGGGGTGGCCAGGGGGAAAATATCAGGAAGAACAGAGAATGGATGCTGGGCTTAATACCTAGGTGATGGGTTGATCTGTGCAGCAAACCACCATGGCACACATTTACCTGTGAAATAAAGCTTCACATCCTGCACATGTACCCTGGAACTTAAAATAAAAGTTGAAGAAAATAAAAAATTACATCATGTGAAATTTTCAACTGAAGGCCTGGCAGGTAGCAAGTGCTCATGAATGTTCATGATAATCACACTGTATGATAATATGTGTCTGATTCTCTTATGAGGCTTTAGAAGCCCCAGTAAAAAAAAAAGGTTTTGTGTTCTTCACTTCTGGGTTCCTAATATCTAGCACCCTAATTGGCACATAGCTGTCAATTACAGTTTGGTAAGTGAATGAATACATGAACAAAAGGAAGAATGAATGGAGGAAGAAGGTGGGTCTGAGTAGGACAGTGTCTTCCCCAGGAGGACCAGGGGGATGGGACTTGTCAGAATGTCTCAGTAACATCATGTCCTCATCCACCTAGGTCATGGGTCTTTATGTTTTCTAAATGAATGACTGGAAATGGAGCTTTGCACTTCACAACACAAATCATCCCTTTCTGTGGTGTCAATGATCTATGAGCCTGTGATTGACTCAGCCTCAAAGTGAGAGAACAAAAGAGATGGCAATGCTTATAGAAGCCTGGCATCCTTCACCCCAGCATAACAACCTATGACATTGGGGCTTAAAAGTCCCACAGGCCATCTCTGCATGAGCATAGTGCATGGAAACCCAAGATTCAGAAAGATCACAAGGAGAAAATAGCCAAAAGGAACAGTGTCCAGTCAGGATTGCACACAGAGACAGCCTGCTGCTTTTCTAATTAACAGCCTTCTCATAATCCTTTGAGATTTTTTATTTTTATTCTTTAAAATGATACAAGTTGCAATCCTCATTCACTTACCATCCACTCTGCTTGCAGATCTTCAGGGGGTAGAAAGTCGGGGCCTGAGCCAATCACACCTGTTCTAGGACAATCAGACGGGTAGGGATCAATATGACCTTACACGTTCCTCAATCTGATCTAAGAACAGGCAGCCAAGCTCTGCCTCAGACCAGCAGTGTTACCTCGAATAAATCATATCAAGCTTGTGTCTCTTGGTTCCCTTACCTACAAGGCAGAGGTAGAATTATAGTCCTGACTTCATGCGGTTTTTAAAGAATTAAATTAGATATCCTTAAATTAAATGGCCAACATGGTAAAATCCTATCTCTACTAAAAATACAAAAATTAGCTGGACATGGTAGTGTATGCCTATAGTCCCAGCTACTCAGGTGGCTGAGGCAGGAGAATCGTTTGAACCCAGGAAGCGGAGGTTGTAGTGAGCTGAGATTGCACCACTGCACTACAGCCTGGCGACAGAGTGAGACTCTATCTCAAAAAAAAAAAAAAAAAAAAAAAAAAAAAAAAAAAATTAAATGAGGTAATAAATACAAAGCCTGGAAGAGTACCAGGCTCACAGCAAATGCTCAGTGAATGTTGGCTAATTCTACTATTACCATTTTTACTGTTGTTATCCCAGTGGTTCAAATATATGCAATGAGGTCCTCACGTTCTATGGAGCAGACTCAAAGTTGCCCTCATGCAACATACATCAGACTAGCTCTTCTTTTTCCTCTTTTACACATCAGTTTACTCTATAAAATTCAGTATGACAAAAGAAAGTAACGGTTTATAAACAACAATGCTTTAAGACCTGTGACTCAGTCCCCGACCACTTTCCTCCACCAAATGGGTAGCTTTCCTAGACTCTCAACTATACTAACCCATCTTCTTCTGGTAAGGACACTAATGACTGCCCAGAGCAACCCTGTTCATTGAGGACAGTTCCATTAGAAAGCAATTTCTGGTAGTGAGCACTTAAAATCTACCTTCTTTTCACTAAGTCTTAGTTCTAGACTTAAGAAAACCTAAGAGTGAGTGTAACTGATCTTCCTGGGAGACCATTAGTGATCACAAAATTGTGCTTGCACAGCTCCAAATCATCTCCAGTTCACTTCATTACTCCTTGTAGGACATGGTTGGGGCATAATTGGCCAGGCTGGGAGTGCCCAGGTTTGTCCACAAGTGCCCAGTGTCCTGGACTTACTCATGGATGGGAAAGCCCAGAGATCTGTCTGTAGCAGAGAAGAATGGCCATGTCCCCCCTACCTCTGGCATCAGCCAGATGAGTCCAGCCAAGATGGGCAGGCGGGAGGTCATTCTCAAGTTCACCTAGGCTAATGCCCCTTGTAAAATAGCAGCAACAAAAACAGAGGATGTACCTCTGTGCCTCCTGACTTCTTAACTGGTCAGTAAGGTTGGGAGCTATTTGGGAACAGAGACCCAGAACGTGGGTTTTGGAAGGGAAACTCCGTATCTTCTAAGAAAGAACATAGACTTAGAAGTAAGACAGACCTGGAACAGAATCCTGGACCCTTCACAGAGTACCCTGCATGGCTTCAAGTAAGTTATTTTTCTTTATTCTTCATTAGAGGCTGTTTGCTCATGTGTCAAATGGAAAAGATAGTATCTGCTCCTCCAGGATAATTGAATAAAATGATGTAGATACAATGTCTAGCATAATCCCTAGGATGTAGCAAGGTCTAGCAGGGATTAGGAAGGTTGCTGCTTCTTTCTTTTTTATTTTTTCTTTCTAAAATTCCCCAACATTTGACATAGGGCTGGCCACAAATGACGTATTTGATATATGTATGATGAGAGATAAAATAGCTGAATGAGTGAATGAATGAATGAGTACATATGTGTGAGGATAGACAGATGGACAGACAAACTCTCAATAGAGGTAGTTTGTGGCTCATACAGGCCCAGTTTTCTTCAGGCTAAGATGAGCAAAGCAGAGTCAGAAACACAAAGTATGTTCAAGAATCCATAAGCTCTGCAGTGAGTCAGATACAGGCTTCAATCCCTGACCTACCACTCACCTGCCATAGTGTTCCCTCAGACAAATGATGGAATAACCATCTTCATCATGACAATCAAGAATATCCACATTGCTAAAATTTATTGAGAACATGTACAAATTTTTGTCTACAAAAACACTGGTAAGGCAGACTCTATCATTATCCCCCATGTTAGATAAGATCTTATCCCCCAGATAAGATAGATTAAGTACATTGGCCATGACATTGCTCCAAGGTCTTGAGGTAAAGACTAAACTCAGTTGCTCTGATACCAAGGGCTGGGGCCCAAATCCCAGTCCCCAAGCAAACCCCTCTGAGTTTCCTTTGAGTCCTCATCTGAGAAGTTTGCTCATTCTCATGGTATCTCAATGACAAAAATTAGAATATGCTACATGAAGCATTTCACGTAGACAGCAAAATATGCCATGCCATTCCTTCACCTAAGTCGACATTCCTACGTCACTATTCAAGAGGAGGCCGCTAGACAAGGGCACAAGGCAATCAACCATTCCAATCCTCTAACCAAATCCAGATTAGGACAATTTTGCAAATCAGTCCTTTTGATGCATGAAAGGGGGTGGCTTGGGTAAAACAGCCATTCTCCAAGGGATGTTCACTGGGATGCTAGAATCAGAAATTGTAAACAGGTTTTCCACAACACACACACACACACACACACCTGTGACACACGCGGAGAAATACTGCAGCTGTAAAAATCCTGAGAGAGAGAGATTGCAAGCTGCATATGTGGGACTAACGTTCCACTAAATACACTGGAATATTTGGTTCTGAAAGAAAAAAAGCCTTGATTAGGAATCAGAAAGCTGAGATTCCAAGAGGATTCTCCACGTCCCAGCTGTTTATCTTTTGAAGGCAACGCCTCCTTTTCCTATGCCCTGTTTCCTTATTCATGCATTAAGGAAGCTGAGCTATGTGATACATAAGCTAATTCCCAGAACTTCCACATTTTATGTCTATATGCTTGTCATTCCTGTCACCTTGTACACCTCACAGTGCTTACCTGCCACCAGACAGTGTCCATGGTCTTCGTATCTAAAGTCCTTGCCATATAACCTGCTCACCTCACCAGTCATCATTCACCATGCAGCCCTGGGGTGACCAACTCATTGCAGTTTGCCTGGGATTTTTGTGGTCTTAGCACTGAAAGTCTTACATTCCAGGAAACCCCCTTCCGTCCTGACAAAATCCAGGCAGAATCTACATACAATGTTTTTACTCCACATAAAAGGCATGCCTTTTTGTGCTTTTCCAAACTGTACTCCCTCTACACAAAACTGGCAGATGCCTCTGTACAGGCTGAACTGCAACCCCTTCAAAAAGGCATGCTTAAGCCCTAACTCTCAGTACCTCAGAATGTGGCATTATTTGGAAATAAGGTCTTTGCAGAGCCCAATAAAGCCAAATAGAGTTAAAACAAGGCCATTAGGATGGTCCCTGATCCAACATGGCTGGTGTCCTCATGAAAGGGGAAGTCTGGACAGAGGCAGGCGTGAAGAGGGAAGATCTCATGAAGAGGCACAGGTAGAACACCAATGAAGGTGGAGGGAGGAACTACAGTCACGCATTGAAAAGCTGAGTCACATCAGAAATCACCAGAAAACCACGAAGCCAGGATAAAGGCATGCAACAGGGCCTCGCAGTCCTGAGAAAGAACAATGGCGTGTGCACCTTGATTTCAGACTTCTAGACCCAACTGTGACACATTTCTGTTGCTTCATACACCCAGTTTTGGGTACTTTAAACAGCAACCCTAGAAAACCAAGACACCACCAATTCCTACATGCTTAGGGAAGATTCTTTCTTTTTTTGAGATGGAGTCTCAATCTCGGTTCACTGCAACCTCTGCCTCCCAGGTTCAAGTAATTCTCCTGCCTCAGCTTCTTGAGTAGCTGGAACTACAGGCATGAGCCACCATGGCCAGCTAATTTTTGTATTTTTAGTAGGGACAGGGTTTCACCATGTTGACCAGGCTGGTCTTGAACTCCTGACCTCAGGTGATCTGAGGCCGTCCAAAGTGCTGGGATTACAGGTGTGAGCCACTGCACCCAGCCAGATTATTATTTATTAACTAAGTACTTTCCCCACTGATCCTGTATGGAACCTTGGAAATGTTGACATAATGCTCTGTGCATAATACTCTAGGTCTAGAAGGGGCCACGTGAAGGCTGACTGATTACATACATTGGGAAACCACTGACAGCCACTGTTTAAACCCATGGAACATGTTCACTCAGGCAATGAGGCTTTGCAAATTCGATTGCTTAAAGGCCAAGATTTTTACTGAGATGCATTTTAATAATAGGTAGGGGGTTATGTTGCTTTAAATATCAAATCTGAATGATGCTTGAGGTAATGCATATCCTAATTACTTCAATTTGATCATTACACATTGTATGCATGTCTCATAATATCACACGTACCCCACAAATGTGTACAACTGTCTGTAAACAAACATCACATTGTAAACATTATACATAAAGAAAAAATATCAAGAACCATGCACAGTCTTATGACTAGCTGCTGTTTTTCCCTTGTATTCAGTAAGTCCAGCTTGGCTGATGAACCTTGGGTTCCCCCTGGGAGCCAGGAAGCTATTCATCTTCTCTCCTTTCACTCTCCCTGTCCCTCTGTCTCTAAACACTGAGTCTAAAGATTTATCTCATGATGGAGAAAGACAAAAAAAAAAAATCCTACGCAACTGTCTTGCATGCTCTGCTCATGTACCCCAAAACCTATAATCCAATAAAAAATTAAAAAAAAAAAAAAAAAAAAAAAAAAAAAAAAAAAAAGAAAAAAAAATCCTATTTTGGCATCCATGCCTGTGTCTTCTACTTACTGTTCAATCTGCTTTGCTCAATGTCCCCCAATAGGAGGGTATTGAGAATGTTCCCAGCTATAAATAAAGTACATTGGTTCCATTTCATTACTGTTTCTTATGGTTCTACAGCTCCCTAATTCATGGGAAGAGAGAAATCAGTAGTGAGATTTAAGTGTTATATAAACCTAACCACAACATCTCAGAAACTACTCGTCGATAGGACTTGGAGATCAGTAGGAAATCTGTCACACTGTTGAGTACATATCTCCTGCATCACCATCCAGCTAACATAAGATAGGCTGTAGCAGGAGAATTGCTTGAACCCAGGAGGTGGAGGTTGTAGTGAGCCGAGATTGCACCACTGCACTCCAGCCTGGCTCCTGGTGACAGAGCAAGACTCTGTCTCAAAAAAAAAGATACCTTATCCAATAAATATGAATTAAAATATGTGAGTGCCAACTATGTTCTTGGTTCTAGGTAGGGAATGCCTCTCTCTGCTACAATCTGAATTTCACACTTTAGCCAAATGATGTTCTGACCCATATCTGATCACGTCACTCCCCTACTTAAAACATTCCACACTTACACCTCCTGTGACATTCCTAGGAGAGAAAGTCCAAACTCCTAGGTGTGCTTTTCTACCTCCTCTAGGATGCCTTCTCTATCTCCCACTGTATTGAGTAGTAAAATCTGGTTTATTTGTCAGCTCCCACGACCGCATGGTGAGATTTTTCTCTCAGGATCAGTTTTCATCCACATCTTCACACCAAGCTCTCTGGCTGCTGCTCTCATCATATAGACAAATTATTCTGGCAAAGGCTATTCTTGATCCCTGAACCAGCATCAGAATCCTTTCTGGTCCTCATACCCTTGATTCCTCTGCCACATTTAGCCTTGAGATGTTCCCTCCTTCTGGCTCCCACATTTCTTTGATTCTTTGAATTCTTTACCCTGATTATCCTTGCACCTCTCCAACAGCTCTAGCTCAGTCTCTTTTGCAAGTTTCTCCATCTTCAAATATACTTGAATTGTGAATTTTCTCTTTAGAGTCTGGTCTGACCAACAAAATAAAATTCAGACTTCAGAATACTGGAAACAAACAGCTATGAATCCAAACCCTGACTGTCAAAGGATAGCCAGTGGCCTTGGGCCTCAGTATACTTATCTGTGAAATAATATCTATCACATAGGTCTATTGATGGCATCGAGTGAGTTGACAGAGTAAAAGCTCCTGACACAGACTGAGCTCACAAGGCCTGTGCTAATGCTGCAGAGTCACTGAGTGATTTCAGCTCAATTACGGCTACGAGCTGATGAATCCTAGCCCAGATTCCCACCTGGCCTCTGCCCTCGGAGACCCCACTGCCTTTAGATCTATGACTCACATCAACTTCTCTTGCTGCTTCGTCCTCTTCTCCTTCAGCTTTATCAACAAATTCACCCAAGGGAATTTCTTACCGTCACTGTGTCTTTTCCCTTCCCCTGATCGCAATGCAAAAGCACCAATTCTGGCTGGGCGCGGTGGCTCACGCCCATAATCCCAGCACTTTGGGAGGCCGAGGCGGGTGGATCACGAGGTCAAGAGATCGAGACCATCCTGGTCAACGTGGTGAAACCCCGTCTCTACTAAAATACAAAAAATTAGCCGGGCACGGTGGTGCGTGCCTGTAATCCCAGCTACTCAGGAGGCTGAGGCAGGAGAATTGCTTGAACCCAGGAGGCGGAGGTTGCAGTGAGCTGAGATCACGCCATTGCACTCCAGCCTGGGTAACAAGAGCGAAACTCTGTCTCAAAAAAAAAAAAGCACCAATTCTTCTCATTCCATTACCTCACAGTTCTCAATTATTCTCCTTCTGAGCTACCTGCACCACTTCAATCGTCTCTTCCCACCCCAACTGTCATCCTCTTTGCTTCTAACATGTCATTTCTATTACACACAAACAACTCCCTTACTCAAATTGTTTCATAGTCCTCCTTTATCTACGCATGCAATTCCAGCTCCAGAAGGGGACACACCATTCGTGATCAGTCTCTGTGGAATTTGGCTAGCCCCATCCCCATCACTCAAACAAAACAAAACACTTGTATGCAGTACTCTTGAAAACCCTAGCACTATCCAGGAGACAATGTGCCCGTTTCATTTCTGTACCTTTGTACATACCTTCTCCATGCCTGAGACCACCTTCCAGCCTTTATCTGGCTTGTGAATGCCCTCTCTTCCAAGAAACCTATCCTGATACCTCCTGGGTGTGTGTTTTGGGAGTTCCCTGCCCTCCATCAACATCTTATATGTGTTTAACTTCCATTTCTGACATTACTTTCTTGGCTTCCACCTCTCCGTCTTACCCTACACATCAGGAACAACTTTAGTTCACAGTTATGTCTTTCTCATTGCTCTGCCCAGAATTCTTAGGATAGGGCCAAGAAGAGCAAGAGCTCAAGGTCTCCTAAGTGAGCAAACTGATGACAGTCTGTAAATAAATAAAAGAAGGAAAAGGACCCTGAGGTTTATCTTACAAGAGGGGATTTGTATGAAAATGCCATGGGAGGAACATCACACGTTTTCTTTTGAGGAGGAAGACATCAGTGAGAAGTGAGTGAGCAAAAGGGGACTCTTCTCATTCACTAGCTTTTAATGAATGAGAACAAGGTGACCATGATCACTTCTGAGGACTCTATTCGAAGAATTAACTTTTATTAAGGAAATGTGAGATCAACTGGTCAAGAAAGTATCTCTTATGTCTGTCAGTCATTGGCTGGAAGGATTCAGTTCTCAAAACCCACATTATCTTCTCATTATTCAAGGAGGAGACCCTGGCAGGTGCCAACCAGTGAGAAAGAGAAGTCTGAGTATACTTTCCTCCTGAGAGTACCGCTCTATAATTTCACCGTTTGCAGCAGTGCATTGCATTTAAGAAATAGGGAGGAAAAGACATCACAACATTTGATCACCCTTGTCTGAGCCAAATAAAACAAAATATGTCCTGTGGCACTACGGTTTGAATCTGCCCCCTCCAAGCTGTATGTTAAAACCTAATGCCCTGGTAATGGTGTTAAGAGGTGAGGCCCTTTGGAAAGTGATTAAGTACTTAGGGCTTTGTCCTCAGGAATGGATTAGTGACTTATAAAAAGGCTGGAGAGAACTAGCTTAAGCTCTTTCCCCCTTCCAAGTTCCAACATGTGACAGGGCAGCATTTGCCCCTTCCATCATGTAAGGACACACAAAACAAGGGCCCTCACCAGGCACCAAATGCTGGTGTCTCGATCTTGGACTTCCCAGTCTCCAGAACTGTGAGAAAATAAATGTATGCCATTTGCAAATTACCCAGTTTTGGGTACTTTGTTATAGCAGGACAAAAGGACTAAAACACTATGTGTGGTGGAGAGAGAGAAAGGGAGAGGGAGAGGGAGAGGGAGAGGGAGAGGGAGAGGGAGAGGGAGAGGGAGAGGGAGAGGGAGAGGGAGAGGGAGAGGGAGAGGGAACACAGAGTATGTGAACACAAGAGTCTAAGCATCCAAGAATGAATTCTTTCATGTGGCCACTTGCAGAATGTTCAAAACCAGGGCAGACACTGAACCCATGTGAGCCCCTGCTTCCTCAGTGATTTAGGGATAAAACTATGTTCCTTGCAGAATTGTAATAATCACATGAAGTTATCTATGACAATACAGAGCTTTAAAATTTTTCTTCCTCAAATAATTCTGGCTAACTCATTGGGTTGAGATGTAAAAGACAGTTTCATCCAATGATGGTGAAGTGATTTTTTTTTTTAAAAGAAAACACCAAATCACACCTGTCCTGAGAACACAAAGCATGATGGTAAAAGCAAAGATCTGCCTACTTTGAGGAAAAACAGCAGAGCAACCTTCCAATGCTGTCTTCCCTTTTTCCAAGTTTCTAAACAGTAACTCAGCTACCTGAGTGTCAATGTGGGGCCATGGAAATGCTTATATCAGCTGGATGGAAGATTTGTAGGCTTTTTCTGTTTTTAAAAACTCCTCTCACTTAAAAAAGTACAGATCCATTACCTAATACCATTTACCTAATACCAAGTTTCTTAATCTATGTTTAATTCCTCTAAGCTTTGTGAAATATCTTTTGCAGAGGTTTTAGAAGGGGTGGAGAAGAGATTTGGGAGTAAATGAGGACAGTTGAGTGAAACATCATTTCCTCCCTCACCTTGTTCAATGATAAAAGCATTTGATCAAGCAGAGTACAATATAAATCACTGAACTACAAAGAAAGACAAGTAGCAAGATGTGTTCATTTCTAGGATATGTTATTTATGTTATCAAAAGAGAATAATTTCCTAATTAAGAAAATAATTGACAATTTAAAATAATTTATTAAAATTTGTGCTAGTGTTACATAGCAGCATGTCTTCCCCCACATTTCTAAAATGCTCTGAAATGCATTTTAATATTAAAACTAAAATTATAAAGCCAGTGAAATGTCCAAAAATACAGCATTGGTTAAATAAACTAGAACCACATGATGGAATTCTGTGTAGTTACATTAATTATGTTGTAAAAATATGTAGGGTCATCAAAAATGTTTATAACATGGAAAGTGAGAAAAACAGAGTAACTTATATATTACATTTTTGTAAAGGATAATACATGTGAATGTAAAATAGTTTGTGCCTAGTGAAATAATTATGGGAACAGTTTTCTTTTTACTTGTTATTTTCCACGGGGTGCATATTACTTATGTAATCAGAACTATAAACACACTCACACACATATACGTGTGCAACTAAATGCTTAAAATGAAGATATCTGAAGGAATATATTTAAAACTGCTCTTGAGCAATATTTGACAATTCATAGAAAAAAAGAACAAGAGCAGTGAAGGATCCTACTCTCTTACACCTACTCTGGCCCAAGATCGACTCAAAAAACTTCTAGGAAAGAAACATTCTAGAGTTTAGTATATTTTATTGACTATATTTCCCTAGTGTCTCTAAAACTATTATTTCTTTAGAAGTGTGGCATTTTCACTTTGTGGCTCTCAAATGTAAAATAAAAAAGAGAAAATGTGATTTCTCCCATTGAAGCCAATAGGAATAAACATGGCGTCCACTAGTGTATTAGTCCATTTTCATACCACTACAAAGAAATATCCAAGACTGGGTAACTTATAAAACGAATGAAAAAGAGGTTTAGTAGACTCACAGCCAAACTATATTAAGTTTTTAAGTGGCAAGAAGACCCCTTCCTGAGGAATTAGCTGTAGTAACTATAATGTACCTGCGTAAAATATAGAAAGGAACATGCATTCAGAGCTTGACCAGATCAATAGTCTATTCCAGCCCTGGCACTAAGCAGCTGAGGATGCTTCGTTCAGAGTTTTAGTTACAATCAATGGAGGGCGTAGGTCCTCTTGACTAGTGCAACAAAACCTGGTCCTCTGTTTTACTAGGTGCTTTACAAATTTCACCTCATGGACATTTATTAGATTCTGCAAAACAAATTTAAAAAGATTGGCCAGGCATGGTGGCTCACGCCTGTAATCCCAGCACTCACTTTGAAAGGCTGAGGTGGGTGGATCACCTGAGATCAGGAGTTTGAGACCAGCCTGGCCAACATGGAAAACCTTGTCTCTACTAAAAATACAAAAATTAGCCGGGCACATGGTGGCAGGCACCTGTAATCCCACCTACTTGGGAGGCTGAGGAAGGAGAATTGCTTTAACCTGGGAGGTGGAGGTTGCAGTGAGCCAAGATCACCCCATTGTACTTCAGCCTGGGAGATTAGAGCAAAACTCCCACCTCAAAAAAAAAAAAAAAAAAAGTGAGATTAGAGAATTTTAGTAACATGCCCATAGATACCCTGTTAATAACAGAATAAATGAAATTAGAACCAAGATGTGTGTCTCCTAAATGTCTATGATTTGCTACCTTAATGGCCACATGCCCTTTTACTCTCCGTAAGAGACCTTGGCGAGAACCATCAAGTACCTTTGGAGTACAGAGTTCTTTTAAAGCACAAAACTAGAAAGGACCACACTGCCCAGTGGCATTATGCTCTGCCTTTGATTCTACCAGGATGTATTCGGGCCCTGTGGGTGGCTCTGAGCTCACCAGAGGCATTTTAAATCTCAGCAGGTCAATATCCGGTCCCCTGGAAAGAGCTTTCCTTTATACACCTGCTGAGTATGTCCTCAGCCAGGGGTTAAGAGGATAAAAGGCTCAAAGCAGCAGGCTCATAAAGTCACAGATTAAAAGGTAAATTGAGAAAAAAAAATAGGACAGTGCAATCATTAATGGGAACGTGGATTTGTCCAAAAAATAATCGAGAATGTTCATCTACATAAGCACTTGGTAACTGAAGTCTATTCATTTGTCATAAGAGTGATAATAATAATGTCATTGTATGAAGGAGGAATATAAAATTGTTGTTAAAATAATAATTATGGAATTTTGTAGGAAAAATACTCAAAAATGAACAAGGCTACCTACCCCTTTGTGCTAGATGAAACACTGACTGATCAATACTTGACATCAAACTGGGTTTAACAAAAATAAAACAAATGGATTGGCTGGAACAAATGAAAAGCCATGGGACTAGAATCATGTATTAAACTCATTGCTTCTGTGGTGTGTCCAAATCATACTCACCTACCATTCATCAAGGTGGACACTCTACCTTCACAAATGCATCACTGTTAAAGCCCACGTAATGCTAAACTTGTAGGTTCACCTGCATGCTGACTGCCCAGCTCTATAATGCTTGCTTCTTTGTCCAGCACTCAATGGGGCTGTCAAGGATTTATAATTGACACTCACTTTCAAAAGTGTGGGAATGAATTAAAAGGATCTCAACATATTTTAATAAGAGAAGTGGAGGAAAAAAGATTGTTTCTGACAGACCCAGACAAATCAATTAATTGATCTCTGGCAAGCAAAGATAATTGTATTTCTGAGTCTATTAAGGCACATCAGGGCTGGTTAGCTAATTTCACAGGGGAGCTGGATGTCCCTAGGCATTAGGCAGTGATGGGAACATCAGGTAGAAACACAAGATGACATTTTCTTTCAGGGAAGCACTTGACTTTCGACTCAACCATTTTCACTTCGGTAGAAAAAAGGCAGGTGAGTTTGTTCAAAGGAGATTTCAATCCTAACATTTCCATGAGCATTCACACTTTTACACCAGCTCTGATAATACAGATTATAGGTCCTTTTTGGGAGACTCTTCTGTGAATAAAAACAGAATTTTTTATTAAAGTCATCTAAAGTCCCTGGACAGAAAATCTCCTAAATGATACTATCAAGAAGGGGAGGAAGAAAGACAGGGGATGAATCTGAACATCAAACAATGAAAATTTTACTCCTAAAGAAAATCAGTTTGATTTAGAGCTTTGTCTGAATTAAGATTTAAAACCAAATTTGAATTCGTTTTCAAGGACTAATGTTAGCTCCATTTCAGCTAACAATATTAGAAATGCAGGTTCATGGTCTCATAGATACAAATGAGTTATGGATATATTGTTGATTAACAAATATCCATGTAATGGGTTTCATAATTCATTGTTCATTTAGAAAGCATTTCCTTAGGAGAAAAGTATTGCATATGAAAAAAAAGACCACCCTTCTTGCTTTCTCACTACTAGCACCATGCTGGAAAACTAACACAATTTCTACAGCAGAAGAATGCACAAAGGGAGTGAAGATCTAGTGTCCTACTGGGGAAGAGGAGGCTTCGCAATCCCGTTATGAAAGTAGAAGTCAGGGTCTCCTTTGCTTCATAATAAAGAGGCTAGCAAAGAGATTACTTGGCCTGTGCCATCTTCACTTAGCCTTAATCCCGTCGTTTCCAACCTTGGAATTACCTCAGGAACTTTAGCAAGCGCTGACACCTTGATCCCATTGCCAAGATTTTTTTTTACTTAATTGGTCTGGAGGATAAAATGTTCAGTTTTCCAGGAACTTCTAGTACACGATGAAGGTTGAGATTTTCACAGGAACTCTTCCAGCAGTGCTCTTCAACCAGAATCACCCAGAGAACATATTAAAACATGGTCTCCCAAGCCCTTCGACCAGAGATTCTGACTCAGTAGGTCTGAGACCAGGGCCAGGAATTTCCATTTCTAATGTGCTCCCAGCTGATGGGGATGTTGCTGGTCCATGAGCCACCCTTTGAGTAGCATTGTTTTAAATGGGACTTTAGGAATTTGGAATCATCTTCTATTGGTGGCATTTAATAAAGATCCATGGGACTCATCTGTAATTGAATAAATTTTGAAAGAAGAAACAGGAAGTTCAATACAATCGAAGATAAGCTAAAATTTTTCTCCCAGTATGCACTAGGCCCTATTCTGGGCACAGGCAATGCAAAGTCAAGTAAGATCAGCTCGTGACTCGCAGAAAGCATACACTGACAGAGACGACAAAGCCACACGTTACATCTCTAACAGTCCCTTTCTTCTGCAGTCTAGAAAGTCTGTGGCAGCTGACATCCCTACATCTCCAAGTCTAATAAAAAGCATGCTGCAAAAAATAAATGCATAAATAAATTCATAAATCACCTCCGTCCACTCCCTGACTCTTACTCTTCACTTCAACCATGAGTTGCCACCTTTGGTCTTTCAGGAGGGCTCTGTGTTCTGATACCACAGGTACCCTGTAGGACTGACCCACATCCATCCTTAAAGTGATGCTTCTGCAGTTATTCCACTCCAAGATGTCTGTTCTGACTCTGTCTAGAGACTGTATTTCTGCTTCTCTGTCTCTTCATAGCATTGCTAGTCTGTCTCAGTGACAAGCATTTATCACACATATTATGATCATTTTCTTTTTTTTCTGATTTTAAATTTTAGTTTTAATTTTTGTGGGTACATAGTAGATAAATACATATATATGTATTTATGGGGCACATAAGTTGTTTTAATACAAGTGTGCAATACATAATAATCACCTCATAGAGAACAGAGTATTCATCTCCTCAAGCATATTTGCCCTTTGTGTTATAAGCAATCCAATTACCTTTAGTTATTCTTAAATGTACAATTAAGTTATTATTGACTATAGTCACCCTGTTGTGCTATCAAATAGTAGGCCTATTCTTTCTATATTTTTTGCACTCATTAACAATCCCCGCCTTCCTCTCACCACCTCTCATTTCATTTTTCCACCAAATACCGTTACCCAATTTGTTGACAGTAGGGACCATTCATCTGATAATCTTCACAAGTAGTATCATGCATGGACTATAGCGCACATGTGATATTCTTCACTGACAGCCATTGGCTGAGTGACTCTTCAGTTTATGGGACTTTGGTCTGAATGACTTATAGCTGTTTCTACAACCTCAAGTCACTTTCTAAGATGTGAAGAAGATGTTACAAGGTGGATAGTGCACACTGCTTGGAGTCAGATGTTCTGGCTTTCTTATTTGTCATCTGTGTGTCCTTGGGCAAAAAACTTAGCTTGGGGCCTTGGTTTCTTCATGCCACAGAAGTTATACAGAGTCTTGGGGATGTTTTGAGGATAAACTGGGTAAGGCATAAGTGGTATGACACATGGCAGGATTACTTGTTATTGTTATCTAATGGAATATACATACATACCCTGTAAAAATAACCTCAAGATTTACGGAAATGTTTGAACTGATGGTCATTTTCTATGTATGTGTCAGTCTCTCTCATGAGTTGGTAAACATCTTGATGACATAGGGCTCTATCTTTTCATCTTAGTCTTCTGGAGCCAAAAGAAACAGCATATGCTAACTAATGTCTTTGGGAATGAGTAAATTACCAAATAAAGCATGTATAGATGTGCCTTAGGAATATGGAAAAGCAGGGGGTTCCAGATAACTGGGCTGAACACAATAGCTAAATGTCAATATGCAGAAATGTTTTGGAGAGGTTATATTAAACTGTAACTTGTGTAGCTAGAATTTTCAAGACAGATCTACAGGGAAAAGGGCCAAGAATGGTCTGAGCACAGACAATAAGATGAAGTTCAAGATTAACCCATTCAGGTTTTCAGTGCTGATGAGTGCTCAAAACCTAATGATTTGACCTTGAACTTCATCTTATTTTCTGATGAGTGACAGCAAAAAGAAGCTGGAGGGTTTTTAACAAGAAAGCAAGGTAGACACAACAAACTTTTTGGGTAGTAACTCCATTAACGGTGTTAATGACAGGTTGGAGACAAGGCTGTACTTGTAGTAGTGACAACTTAGTTGGCATCTGCTAGATATAAAGTATACCTTGCTATATTCTCTGCATATCTGCAAATATTAATTAATGCCATAAACTTTCAGACTGCCACATGAAATAGACTTTGTCACCACCATTTTATAGGCCATATAATGTTGGGTCGGGGGATTGTTTCCAAGTCCTCAGAGCTCATAAGTGGCAGAGCATGGCTTCAAATTGAGGTGTGACCCCCAAAGCCAGGTCCTCAGTACTTCTCTGCCCCTGCCTTTTTGTCAGCAAGAGTCTTACTGCTGAATATGGGGGAGACATCCTATGATTCTTGATGACTGGTTTGAGGAAATGTTTTTCCTTTGAGAATTTGTGTCAGCCTTTGGATATAGACTTTGGATAAATGCATGTTGACTGTTTTTTCAAAGCAAACATCATTACAAGGCAGTGTGCATTCTCAGACTGGAACAAACACCCATGAATATAAATGTGCTAGAAGCAAGGAGCTCCCTGATCAGGACAAATTATCAGGCAATGTTCTTTTTTCTGTATCTTTATGCTTTCGACATAGCATCTTATAAAAACTCGAGAGGAGGTTTCTCTCCCATCAGACTATGTAACAATGAGCTGAGACATTTGGATGGAGGTCCAAGAGATGTTTCTCACCAACTACATGAATGAGGTGGAACTTGGATGACCACAGGCAGCTCAGTCTGAGAAAGGGTACTCTCCCCCTCTTGCAATCCTCAACTCTAATTTTTACCATCCCCAAGACTGTGTAGAGCACACATTTAATCATACATCCTTGCACCCAGAAAAGAACTAGCTTCCCCAAAATCTGCATTTCTTCTTCTTACTAACATCAGAAGACCATTTGATTTTCTTTAGAAACTGTCCCAGGGCTCCATCTTGGCCACCAGGCTCGGTTTATAGCTATGACTTCTCCATGGAGCACTTGCTGGATAAAGTAATTACACTTCATTCTAAGCATAGCTCCTGCGGAATTCAGAGCAGAAAAATAGCCCTTAAGTATCAGGGATCATGCCTGTCAGAAACATCCTGGCAAATTCAGAATCCTTGTTGGCATCATACCCCGTCTGTCCACAGCTGCCCAAAGGCAGGATCTAGGAAGCTGGTGGTCATCAAGTGCAAGGTTTTGTTGCTGATGAGAACATAGAGAACCTAGATATCATTACCAGGCAGTGTGTATCCACCTGAGAGGTCTAATTCACTTCACCCAAACCAAGTCTAGACTTGTCCATAGAAGTAGATGCAATCAAGTGATCCTCAAGCATATGTAGTCATAAGAATATGCCCTTATCCACATCTGAAGCATGTGCCTAAATATGCATCCTCCTTGAAACTGTGAAATGCTAGCATTAAGAGCTAGAAGCTTATAAGAATATTCCTAATTTTCTGGGTGAGTGGTCTCCAACTATTAAAGATTTGCATGCTTATCTGTATATTTATTTATAAATACATGTACAATTATACTCAAATGCATTATAAATATAGAAAAAGTTTTTATAAAGACAAGATAAAGATATAATAATCCATGTTTTAAAAATAGGTATTTTATGTGTTAATGGATCACGTAACATTTTGTTTTTGTTTTTCTTTTTTTGAAACAGAGTCTTGCTCTGTCACCTAGGCTAGAGTGCAGTGGCACAATCTCAGCTCACTGCAACCTCTACCTCCTGGTTCAAGCAATTCTCCTGCCTCAGCTCCCCAAGTAGTTGGGATTACACGTGCCCACCACTATGCCCAGGTGATTTTGGTATTTTTGGTAGAGATGAGCTTTCCCTGTGTTGGCCAGTCTGTTCTCAAACTCCCAAACTCAAATGACCCACCTGCCATGGCCTCCCAAAAGGCTGGGATTACAGGTATGACCCACCATGATGGCTGATCATGTGACATCTTGTTCTGGTTTTAGTTTAACCTAAATCAATATTAGACTTCAGTGGTAAGCATGAATAAATGAGATGCCTCCCAAGAACATACAGAAAAAAGAAAAGAATATCCTAGGCTTGCTGAACAGGTGATGATTTTTATCCTCATTTTTCAAGATTTTTACAACTTGACAGGGGTCCATCCCTGTTTTGGATGTGTTAGTTTGAAATATTTTGTTAATGGTGATGATTTTGTGTAAGACTATGTCAATATCTCAAGGTCCAATATACAGTTAGGATAAGGTACATCATAAGTATTTACACTTACAAGTCTATATATCAAATAGTTTTTAAAATACAACTAAATCACTACGTACTTACTGTTAGGTAGATTAGCTTATCAACTTTAATTCTCACTTTGTGTGTCGATAGGCTTTTGTAAGAAGTAGGATAAATGTGGTTGGTTCTGGCATTTCCTGGTATTTGGTATGTTTCCATTATTATATTATCTTCAATTCATGATTCATCATAGTATTAGATGTTTTTCTGTTTGTATTTTCCTAACTCTTCATAACCAACCATATGAGGGTTAGTATAGTTAACACGAGAAATCAATTTAGAGTTGTATGTAACTGGCCAGTTGCATACTGCAGTATTTCACAATGTGAGGGTGATGTCAGTCTGTGCTACAGACTCCTAAGTTACTCAGTGTGATTCTACCATACAGAAAAAGCAAGGTCCTCCAGGTTAATCTGGATTCTAATTATTAGTGAAGCTTAATTTCTTTTTTTTCTTATTCACCAAAGTAATTGTAAATAGACATTCTAATACTTTCTTTCCACATCCTGATGGCTGTCTGGTGCACCCTGGGGAGAATGCAGCCCACTTTGCAGCTTAAATAATGTCAAATAATACATGATTTTGAATGAGAGATGCTTAGCCTCAGCCCCTCACTCAGCTGTTTTAAAGCTACGTACTGTCCTACTTCCTTAATCCCAAGTTATCTGGCTAGTGTTTGAAGAAAATACTGCTTAGTTCTATGGTTGGTTATAAGGAGTCAGGAAAAGCCAAATAAGAAAAATGTCTAACACTGTGATGGAAACTTGACACTATCAAAATTGCTTGTTTTTCTTGTAAATGTGAACCTGAAAAGCAGAGTGGAGTGGTGCCAAAGGAGCTCCCAGAAGCAATAGCACACCCTGGACTCGGGAGTACTGGCTTCAAGCCCAGGGCTCCTATCAATATACAGTGTGGCATCTGATCAAATGAGAGGTGAACCAATGGCAACAGGACTTCCAGAGGATGCACAGAGCTTTTCCTCATTAAGGCTCAGCCTCTGTGAATGCTGCCCAGAACCCCTCTTCACGTGCTTCCTTCTCTGAAACAGAACCATTTCCCATTCTTCTCACTGCCTGGGGTTCAGGTCACCCACCAAAACCATTCAGCCTCACTGACTTTCATCCTTAAGTTAAGTGGGGGCCATCACACACAAGAGGAGCTTGAAGCATTAAATTCAGGGTTATCTTTTCACAACTGGAGTCTAATGTTGGAGGTAGATTATTAAACTGTGCATGGATTCTTAGTCTTCTATCAAGAGATAGTATCTATTTCTTCATTTTGAACCTGGACTGGCCTTGTGACTCACTTTAGTCAGTGGAATGTATTGAAAAACAACTTTATGCAAATTCTAAGACTGGACAACAGGAGATTTTGTGTGTTTCCCCTCTTAATAGCCCAGGACCCTAGCCTGGTGGAGGATAAGAGGCCACAAGGAGAACCACACAGTTCAGCTGGGAGCCCCAGACCTGTGAGTGAGCCCAGTGAGATCATCCAAGTCATGTCTAACTCAGTAGAACCGCCCAGCTGAGCCCAGTCCAAACTGCTTACTCATGAGCTAAACTAAGTCATTGTTTTCAAGCCATTAAGTTTTCGAAAAGTTTGTTACGCAACAAAAGCAAACAGATAGATACTCCTTGTTTTGTATTCTATTTTGCTCTGTTAATTGGACACATAAAAAATTCAGTTTCTATTAACTATTTTTTGTTACATCCAGTATTTTATTACAGTTTACAAAATGATGATTTCTAATTATGTCATTTCCCTTTTCATTTGTTAGCTAAGATTCTGATTCAAGAAAAAAAATATGAACAATTTAGCTCAAAATAGAGATAATACATCTTTGTGTTTGAGGCAAGGTACAATCTTTTTTTTTAATTACATTTTAGGTTTTGGGGTACATGTGCAGAACATGCAAGATAGTTGCATAGGTACACACATGGCAGTGTGATTTGCTGCCTTCCTCTTCTTCTCCCACATCTGGCATTTCTCCCCATGCTACCCCTCCCCAGCCCCCCCACCCTGATGTCCCTCCCCTATTCCCCCCAATAGACCCCAGTGTGTAGTGCTCCCCTCCCTGTGTCCATGTGTTCTCATTGTTCCTCACCCGTCTATGAGTGAGAACATATGGTATTTCATTTTCTGTTCTTGTGTCCATTTGCTGAGAATGATGTTCTGCAGATTCATCCATGTCCCTACAAAGGACATGAACTCATCCTTTTTGATTGCTGCATAATATTCCGTGGTGTATATGTGCCACATTTTCCCAGTCCAGTCTATCATCGATGGGCATTTGGGTTGGTTCCAGGTCTTTGCTATTGTAAACAGTGCTGCAATGAACATTCATGTGCATGTGTCCTTATAGTAGAACGATTTATAGTCCTTTGGATATATACCCAGTAATGGGATTGCTGGATCAAATGAAATTTCTATTTCTAAGGCCTTGAGGAATCGCCACACTGTCTTCCACAATGGTTGAACTAATTTACACTCCCACCAGCAGTGCAAACGTGTTCCTATTTCTCCACATCCTCTCCAGCATCTGTTGTCCCCAGATTTTTTAATGATTGCCATTCTAACTGGTGTGAGATGGTATCTCAATGTAGTTTTGATTTGCATTTCTTTAATGACCAGTGATGATGAGCATTTTTTCATATGTTTGTTGTCCTCATGTATGTCTTCTTTTGTAAAGTGTCTGTTCATATCCTTTGCAGATTTTTGAATGGGCTTGTTTGCTTTTTTCTTGTAAATCTGTTTTAGTTCTTTGTAAATTCTGGATATCAGCCCTTTGTCAGATGGGTAAACTGCAAAAATTTCCCATTCTGTTGGTTGCCGATTCACTCTAATGACTGTTTCTTTTGCCATATAGAAGCTGTGGAGTTTCATGAGGTCCCATTTGTCTATTTTGGCTTTTGTTGCCAATACTTTTGGTGTTTTGGTCATGAAGTCCTTGCCTACTCCTATGTCCTGAATGGTTTTGCCTAGATTTCTTCTAGGGTTTTTATGATGCCAGGTCTTATGTTTAAGTCTTTAATCCATCTGGAGTTAATTTTAGTGTAAAGTGTCAGGAAGGGGTCCAGTTTCTGCTATCTGCACATGGCTAGCCAGTTTTCCCAACACCATTTATTAAACAGGGAATCCTTTCCCCATTGCTTGTTTTTGAACTTTGTTTTTTTGTGCATCAGTAACATAGTAGCAACCATCAGGAGGATATGTAGTTCATGTCTGTGTTTGGTTTCTTATACAACCATTTCACAACTTGATTATTTACAATGAGCCTTGGAGGTAAGACTACCGTGAGGATTTATTGCTATCACATGCACATGAAATAACCAATTTAGACTACATCATCTAAAAGATGAAAACAGTTATATTTCAATTATATAAATTGATGTTTATAAATACCAACGTTCTCAGTTTTTAAAAGATCTAGGCACAAGTGTTACAATATGTGATTTTGAAGTAGTGGCCTGCATCAGTATTGAACATACTGACTCCTTTTTACCACAGATACACAGGCAAGCTTCATTTTCCATCAATTTATTTCCCTTTAAAATTGACATATTTAATGGATAGAGCCACTGAGAAGAAAGAAGGTAGAAGGGAGTGCAGAAGGGAGGAGATAAATTTGTACTTTCTAGTCGCTGTCAATATGTGATTTATTTTCAGATGCATTAAAGCTTTGAATTTTTGACTTGGAAAGAAACACAAGGAAAATCTTTTTCTCATTAGTCCCAAATTTCCTATAATCTGATATCCCACCTCCACCTTCTTCCACAGAAAGAAACAAACATACATACACACACACACACACACACACACAAATACAAATTGTAAAGCACACTTACCCTCTCTGAAAGAGATCCACATTATAAAATTTATGTAGCTCTACCGAAAACTCAACCGTTCCTTGTACTTCAGACATGATCTTTTTGGCTCATTACCTGAAAAACAAGAGAGAAATTAACAGCTTGAGATCACATCAGCCAGACAGAGAACCTGGCTTTTATAACAGGAAATGAATCTGACCAACAGGATCAACAGGAGTAGCATGTGTCCACTGAATGTCCCCACTCAGGGTTCCTTGTATGGAAGGAGACATGGAGAGACAAAATGACTTGCCTATTGTCACATAGCTCCTACCTGGAAGGGCCAGGAGGGAGACCCAGGTATCCTGCTGGGTCTCAACTCCAAAGCTGAGCTGGTCCCATGCCCTCTCTTATCTCTCAGTACTGTGGTGACAATGACTTTCTGGCCGAGAGCCCATCTTTCATGGCCCAAGGCACAAGAAAGCCTGCTTACTGCTTTCTAGCTGTGTGACCTTACTCAAGTCACTTAACCTCTCCCATCTTCAGTGTTCTCCTCTAATATGAGGACTGGTAATAATGCATGACTTTGATATATGGTGGGCAGAGAAAGTAAATATACCACATTGAGCACTTTGCATGGTCATTTGTGTCTTAAATACTCGGTAAGTGGTAGCTACCACTGACAATAATAATTTTTAATGATTTTATCATTGGTATTATAAATGCAGTCTCTAAAGACTGCGGCAGGAATGGCATCAAGCATGGCACACAGAGCGTTCGGGTGCTGCTGCTAGGTAGATGTCGAAGCCAACTTGATAGATTGTTAATTTTCCAATTACTTGTTACTGGGGCTCAGTAACAAGAGGGTTGAATGGAAAAGATGGGAGGAAAAAAACATTAAAGCAGTCCCAGTCTGGGATGAGAAAAAAGCCAAGAGGTACATTTGAAGTAGGCTGGGTTTTCTGAGACTATGAAAGGATCTAGATACCAGGAATGTGATGGAAGGGAAAGAAACTTAGAGTAAGTATATTGAACACCTACTATACTCTTGGTGTTGCAAAAAGTATTCCATGTAAGTTGCCTGATTTTTTTCCAACAAGAATTTTGCATTATTCTTGCCCCATTTTGCATGCAAGAAAAGAGGACCAGAGAAATGCTGACCACTTCCTAACTCTGGAATGTTCTGGTGATATCGCCTTTGGTAAGACCCCCCCCTTTCTCCAAGCCTGTTGACTACCACGTATAACAGGGACAATGAAAGGTACTAAGTAGACTCCCAATAGGATAATAGGTAACAACTTGCAAAATTCCTGGCACCTAGCAGGATCTCAAGAACTGGCAGGACCTCCGGGAAGGGAAAGAATGAGAGAGAAGGAGAAGAGGGGAAAGTAAGGGAACACTTGGTCCTGTCACCTAAGAACTGGTGATTCACACTTGAGTCTCCTTCCAAAGCCCCTCTTTCTGCCCCCAGATGCCTCAGGGACCAGACTGTTCTTGTGGCTCAGAGCCCAACCTCACTGCAGTTAACAGGGTCGGGCTAGGCCAGATCCCCCAGATTAGAGCAGGAGGGATTAACTGGCCCTTAACTGCATCTTGGCTCATGCGAGGGTTTTCATCTGGGGAACATTCTAGAGATGCAGGAGGCTGCATACCAAATTAAAATCCTCAGAACCAACCTCTATAAATTCTGCCAGACAGAATTTCAATCTGGCAAACCTGAAAAGGCCTGGCTCACAAAACGTGCCAAAAACCCATTTCTGTAATGAAGAGCCATCGAGGTGTGCCCGGCCCCTACCCAACACACTGGAGCCAGTCAAGGTCAGAGCCTGAGGCTCAGTTTTAATCCCAAGTCACTTCCAGTCCAAGCCGGATAAAGGGGCCAGCAAATGGAAGCCACTCTGGGTTTCCCTTCATAACCACATGACATGTCAACAGTTACATCGTCCTCATTTTTTCATCACCCCACTCAGTCTGAATCCTCCAAAAACTCAGAGCTGGCAAAACCATCTGACTCTTTTCTTGGGGTTGTGAGCTTTCCATTATCCTTGGTGCCTTTCCTGATCTCTGATCGTGGGGAGGAAAGTATATAGAAAGAGGGAAAAAGGGAGAACAGGAACAATGCACCCCAGTGCCAGCCTACCATATACCACACACTGAAGGGGGTTCCAGGCATGACATCACACCATCCTCAAAAGCCCTCCACATGGGTAGTATTGGCCCCAAGCCACATAGGACAGTGGTGCTGTTGAGGCAAAGAGTGCCCACCCAGGAGCCTGGGTTTTCCAGGTTCTGCACTTACTAGTAGACTGACCAGTACCATGTTTTGGGCTAGAGTTACTATTTAGAATAAAATATTTAATGCATGGAGAATACCAAACAGAATATTATTTTCTTCATGAAAAATGCACCGTACCATGCTGTTGTTCAGGACGAATGGGATAGAGTTCTGGAACTTGTAAGCACAGACACAGCTTCTTGGTGGGAAGCTGCCTTTTCCTTTAAAACAGCATGTGATGCATTATAACCAAACACCCATAATGCAGTGAGGAAGATGAGTTTTCATGTAAAATGTCGATTGTAAAAGTCCGTGTTGATTTTGCTAGTAACATCCTTGACCACTTTGTGATCAGTGATCCAGAGCCATTTGCCCTGGTCCCAACCTTCTCCCCTGCTCTTGCCATCTGTGGATTAGAGGGAAGGTATCAGAGTGGCAGTTTGCAGGTGTGGCCCTCAGACCCATGGCATCAGCAATGCTTTGTTATAAAAACAAAGTCGAGTCCCACACCAGACCTACTCAGTCAGAAACTCCAGGGAAGAGGTTCAGGGATCTGTGTTTTCACAAGTTCTCCAGGGAATTCAGATGCAAACACTAATTTGAGAACCGCTGGCCTAAAGACAAGGGTTTTAGCATTAACCAGAGCTGAGTTAACTTGGTTTCTTGTGAGCTGCAAGACCTGGGCCCACAGCTTAAACTCTCTGTTCCTTATTGCTAAGAGGTGAGGAGCAAGAGTACCTACCCTATAAAAATGTCTTCATGATCAGTAGAGAGACAGCATGTAAAGTGTTTAATACAGTGTCTGGCACACTGTTGGAACATACAACATATGCACACAATAGACATATGACACATACCCAACACGCACATCACACTTATACACACAAACACACAGATACATACAACATGCATTGATAATAGAACATTGACACACACACACAAGATGCCCATGACATATACCCAGAACACCCTGGGTGCTGAAAGGACTGTCCAGGAAAGCCTGCTCTCTGCTTCTGTGGGACTGAGTTCAGGTGCACGGTTCCGAGAGTGCGTCGTGATGAGGGCAGTGAGAGGTACCAACAAGCATCAGGCTCAGGAGGAGGCCAGGACATGATTCAGATCTCCGTCCCCAGCACATCAGCAACCACACCTTGGGTAGATCAGTGTTCCTTGGTATTTTTTCCAAGAACCTCCCACAAAACATCAGAAAACCCAGCACTCACCCCCAACATGAACATGTACCACACACACAACCAACATACCCAACCCGAAATACACAGGCATCATGTGCACACACACCACAGACATCTTCTCTGCACTAACTTCCTCCTACAACCAGTGCCCACCACCATTCTAGTGAACTCAGTCATTCTGCTGCATTTGGTGTGACTCTGAAATGCTCACCTTCAAACTTGCACTTCCTGAAAACTGTGTCCAGGTACTGTGGCACTCTAAAGCATACAGAGCTTATGAGCGGACCTCATGATGCTCAGGGACTGGGAAAGGGTGATCCTGTGACAATCACGGTGACAGTGATGACAGCTCAGGAAGAGGGGGGACCTGGGTCTTTGGCACTCAGGTACAGCCTATCTGGGAAGGCTGGTTCTGAATGAGGAGGCATTTGCTATGCCTCAGTCCAGGGTCATCAGTGCAGATCTCTTCTGTTCAGAAAGTGAAGAGAGTGACCTCAGCAGGTCATTCCAACCTCAGCTTACCTGAATCGACACACCTGCCCTTGGTACTGCCCTTCGTTGTGTAACTTCCCTGGGCCCCTGATCACTGCCTGGTCCTCACTAAGGCAGCAGCACACACAGCTTACACCTATATGCAGATGGCTTGCCCTGGTGCACCACATTTTAGGCAAGCATACCTAAAGAAAAGGACAGAGGGAGGGGAAGGATGAGAGGGCCCCTGAAGCCTATGTCTAGAGATTAACAGACATCATCAGAATAGGCTTCCTTGAGGACAGTGGAGAGAACAGTCTGTCTCGAAAGTAATATACACACAGGCCCCAGAACCAGACGCCGTAGTCTCAATGGCCCTGGGTGACCTTGGAGTTATTATGACCTTCCTGGGTCTCATTTTCCTCATTTGTAAAGTGAGGATAATAATAATACCTACTTCCTGGAGTATTGCAATAATTAAAACTGTTAACATACATAAGCCACTCAGAATAGAGCCTGGCATGTAATAAACCCTCAAAACATGCAGGCTATTTTTAGCTTTGTAACAGAAGACAGAACTAGGAGGCAAGGTAAAAGAAATCCCGTGAAATTACAGCCCTGTTTGGTTTTCATTCATTAAAAAAAATACCTTGATTGAGTGCCCCTTACTGACCTGCCTTCTTCTGGGAGAGTTCTAGCCATCGCAGCTGCCCGACAATAGAGCAGTCCTCATTATGAAGAAAGGAACTCCCCCATTACTGTGAGTGTGCAGACAAAGGATGAGTCCCACTTTTCTGGGATGACGGGCCCCTGCCTTGAGTTTAAATGACAATTAAATTCCCCTTTGTACACAAGTTTCTAAGATCTCATTACCCTCAGGCAGGCAATGCTTGTATTTGATTGACGAGGAACAAAGAGGAAGAGGGTAGACTAGAGGACCGGAAGGCAATGTCACAGAACTGGGGTTTAGATTTGACTTCTGCCACTTCATAGGTTGACTAGGACATCACTTCATCTATTTGAGTCTAGGCTTCTGCATCTGTACCTGCAAGGAAACACCTACCTCAGAGAATAATACAGAATGGTAACTAAACCAATTTTTGTAAAGTATCAAAAATATTCTCATTGCCAATAGGATACTGTTGAAGTACAAAAAATATTTTGGAAACATAGCATGTTACTTTTCTTCCTTGAAGACAGAGATGAGTGGTCCATAAGCCCCTAAAAAGGAATCATTGTCTGTTTATGAATTTCTGAGCACTCCATGCCTAATCTGGCATCTGGTAAACAGTAGAGGTGCACAAATGCTATGGAACTAAGGAATAAATGGAAACACCTGACGACAGATTCTGGGCCATAGTGAGAATATGAAGGAAGAACCAAATTCAGCAATGAAAACAAAGCAACGGGAAATAAGACCAGAAGCATTTAAGAGTTGAAACAGCGATGCTGGTTATGGCAGAAAAAGCAAGTTCTTTGTCATTAGAGGTATTGGAAAAGAGGCTGTCCAAGAGAGCCCTTTCTCCATCTCTGTCACACTGAGTTCAGGCACACGGTTCTGAGGATGCACAGTGATGAGTGCACTGAGAGGTGGTGACACGCTCCATGCTTAGGAGGATGGCAGGATGCGATTCACATCTCCATCCACAGCACGTTGGCAACTACACTGGGTAAACCAGTTTTCCCCAACATTTGTTCCAAGAACCTCCCAGGAAAGAGCGACCTGGGGAAATTAACAACAACAACAACAAAAATCCAGATTCTTGAGTCCTACACTCAGACCTCCTAATCAGACTTCAAGACAGAATCTAGAAACACACAAGCTAAAGTCTGAGTCCACTGCTGCATCTGCCTCTAATACCAGCTCTGGCAGAAAAACTGTGCATGTCTCTAATAGCTGAGCCAGGGACTACCAGAATGCATCTATGTCCCATTTGTGTGGCCAAAGGAGGACTGGAAATCACCTTTGAGAAGAAGTGTGAGCTGAATATGTTGTCAAAAATCAAATTCCTTTTCTTTTAGAGCTACAAAAATTGTCTAGATTTATAAACTACCCCATAAAATGCAGAGAGTCTAGGTGGCACAGGGAATGGAGCCTCCATGGGTGTGTGTGTGTGGGTGTGTGTGTGTGTGTGTCTCGGTCAGGTTTTGGGATAGACCATCCAGGATTCAGATATCAACATTACAATCTACTTAAAGTTACAAAACTCCCCAAACCTCAGTCTCTCCCTCTGTACAACACCAAAAAATCATTATCCCTGACAGATGTTAGACCTAGCTCTTCCATAACACATAAAATTAAAGCCACCAAGAATGAATGTTAAAACGTCTAGTTAATTGTATGAATGTTTCATTTTGAATTTTCTTTTTACTCTCATTATCAGATTTCATTGAGCCTTTTCTTTCTGCTGTGTGTTAGCTTCCCTCCTGTTTTTTGTCATTTTATCCAGAGTGGTGCCTTCAAAGACATTCAAAACAAGGCAACATGGTGGGGATGGGGGAAGCCTTTGTTCTCAAAGTTGCAGCCTACAGTTCACTCTCCCAGTAACAGGGCATGGAAATGGCATTCCCCCTTGCATTAAAGGAATCTGGAAAGACCTCAAAACTGTAGAAGACTGCCTCTACTTACCCAGTTGTCTGGGCATAAACCAGGTTCCGCCTTCAGACCTTCTTTTTGTTTTGTTTTGTTTTGAGATGGAGACTAGCTCTGTTGCCCAAGCTGGAATGAGGTGGCCTGATCTTGGCTCACTGCAACCTCCACCTCCTGGGTTTAAGCAATTTCTGGTTAATTTTTGCCTTTTTTGTGGAGACAGTGTTTCACTGTGTTGGCCAGGCTGGTCTTGAACTCCTGACCCCAAGTGATCCACCCACCTCACCCTCCCAAAGTACTAGGATTCCATGCGTGAGCCATTGCACCTGGCCCAGGGCCCAGTCCTTCTTCTCCCTTTCCAAAAAAGACAATTAGTTGTCAGTTCTCACCATCTTTAGCTCCTCAAATTCAACTCCTCATCTCCATCTCCAAAGCCACTACCCCAGGAGTGCTGGTCCCAATCCTCTCTCTGAATATGTCCATCTCTTGCATGTGCCTCTCTCTGCTCTGGCTTCATCACCTTCTGTATCTTCTCCACCCTCTCACTGCAGTGGTCTATCTGGAGCACCAAGAAGCTCATGTTCTTCATATCTCAAAAGTTTTCAGTGCTTTCTCTTTGTCCTTAACATGAATCAAGAACCATTGTACAGTCCATCAACTTTTTACTTCTCCAGGCACAATGTTTTATCCTCCTCCCCTGCTGAAACTAAGCTTTAATCTATTTCCTTTAGCTCTACAACATATGATCTTTCAAAGATTCCATCTCTGTGTAAGTACCAGGGAGAACATCTGTGCATGAGGGTGGCACTGAGAATTAAAGATAATGGCATGTATAAAGAACTTCAGTCATTGCCTACAAAACTGTCAATCACTCATCATCAGTGGCAATCACTATTTTTATTCCCATCTTCAACACAATTGGCAGAAATTCATAAGGTCCCTCATAACCTTAAAAGGGACCTAAAGAACTAGGCCCCCAACTTAACTTTAGAGATGCTGGCATCTATAGAGGTCTGAGTAAATGTTTGTACTTTTCATTGCAATATAACAAAATGTTTGATTAGTTATTTACATTTTAAAAATGTACTAGAACATTCTCAGTTGCCTCTAAAAATGTTGGATAAAATATTAAAACCATTTTGAAGAAACATAATTCCAATACCTTATTCGATTTTGCTTGGGAAAAAGTCATTTTGCAAATATGTTTTCCTTTCAAATGCAATTTATCTTTAAAACATCAATCTTCAGGCTGAAGTTTTATGGTCTTTGAAAGATTAAATGAAAATAATAATTTGATCTTAATATATATCAGCATTTACTATAAAGTAAGTAAATAGAAAAGGCAAAACAACATTAATGTTCTCAAAGTACTGTGTATCATAGAATTACAATATAGCAGATGGGGAAGGCTCAGGGAGGGAACTCTCATGTACAGAGAAAAATTGTGAAGATCTTAGTCTGTTTTCTGCTGCTATAACAGAATACCACAGACTGGATAATTTATAAAGAACAGAAAGTTATTTGGCTCATGGTTCTGGAGGTTGGGAAGTCCAAGAGCACAGCATCTGGGGCCCCCCTGTCCATGGTAGAAGAACTGAAGGCACAAGACAGGCACAAGACACCCCTCAAGACAGAGAGGAGAAACTGAGCCAAACTCCCTATTATAACAAACCCAGTCTGAAGATAACTAATCTACTCCCTCCATAACACCATGAATCTATTTATCTTGTAAAGGCTCCACATTTCAACACTGCTAATAACAATGAAATTTCAACATGAGTTTTGGCAAAAATCGTAGCAGGATCCCAGAGCACACATGACCTAGCAAGTTCTTGGGAGAGCCACACTCAAACCCAGATTACCCTGTCAGAATGTGTTGCCATCCCTCTAGGGTCCAGGAGAAGCAGCAGAAATTACTCTCCAAAGCACGTATCTATATTCAGTGATGTCCTTCTCTCCAGGGGATTTACTCCATGCAGGCATTCTAACGAGGTAATAACTCTAGTTGATTGCCTGGTGTGATCACTGCAGGGAAAATCTGCTCAATGTTCCAGGAAAACAATCTTATTAGAGATGGAAAACTGGCACAACTTCATTAAAAAGGGAGGATCCCCTAAGCACTCTTTCTTGCTGTGAGAGTATCTCATCAACATTTGACTCCCAATCTTGGGTCTTACCTCTGTGTGGAAACTTGGGCAAGTCACATAGCATCTCTGAGCCTCACTGTTCACATGCAGAAGAGGGGCCAACTTCTCACAGCCCCAGGGACACAGGAAGACTGAGCCATAGACCTGGGGCCATTGAAAGACACAGAGAGACCTGAGCAGAGAAAGTCAAGTCACAACTGTGGTCTACGAGGATAAACACCCTGACATAAAGATGCACAAAGAAGGCAGGAGCACCTACTGGCTGTGGCTGAGACCCACTGGGTCAGCCTTCTGAGGCCTGGCCAGTCCAAGCAATACAGAGGCCAACCCCTCAGCAGCCGTGCAATCTTGGAGCAAGAACTTAACCTCTCTGTGTCTCAGTTTCCCCAACTGCAAGTTGTTTTGGAGTCTGGTATATAATAAATGCTTGATAAGCATAAGCTAGTATGATAAAAAAGAAAACCTAAAAACAGTTCTAAGGCAATAGCAAGAGAGAAATGATGATCTCCTCCCACCAATGAGTTACCTACACCCTGGACATCTCAGGTTCTTCAAGGCCTCCCTGCTGATTAGGAGCAGAGGGGAGGCCAGAAATCACATCTCTGACCTTCACCCTCTTAATGCTTAAAAGTATTTTCTTTCCTTCAATATAGAAATCAAAACTGGCTGTATATGTTTGCTTATTTTTTTTCACATCTGAAGACAGTGCAAATAGAAGCATCACACACAATGCCAAGTTCCTGTTTCCTTATGGATTCTATGTCCCCCTTATCTTAGGCAGCATTTTAAAATTCAGGCATGCAGGCACATAAGATTTCACAACCTCATAAAAAGATAACTGACTCATAAACTCAGGCAGAGGGCTTGAAGTACCAAAGATGAGGAAGCTCTATTAAGAAAGCAGCAGCCAATGCCATCACCATTCGCAGCTCTGTCGTGGAGGCTTCTCCCTTTCTGCCAATGCTGAAAACTCTGATGACACTGAGAAGTTAAACATGTGACCACAGTGGTTAGCAATTTCTCTCCTTACACCTACTGAAACACATGCACACAAACAGACTCCTAAGTGTGTGTGTGTACATATGCACACACAACAAAAAGCATACTGTCTCCAAGTTCTTTTTTTTGGAGAGACAATGTCAAATCATGGAAAGATCAGGGGCTTCGAGGCTGCCAAATCTGGTTCAATTCTGACCATTTTACGGTTACCCTAACTAAATGTTAGTGGTCCCATTTTCCACATCTGTAGTCCTACTATAGTAGCATCTATCTAGTTGGCAGTGATTTAATTTTTGGAAGATCAACACAAATGTATATTTTTTTCAGCAACATTATGGCTTCTCACTATATAGGAGATAATGTTAATATTAAGATAACTAACAATAACAAATATATGTGTGTTGTGCAATTAAAATTTTGCATAACAAAGATGAGCTTAAATACCCAAAGAAATCCAGCCTGTAGTGAACCACAGAAGAATCTTGGTGAAGCTCATTTGCTAGGGAAAGACACAGGCAATGTCCAAGGTCCAGGTACCAGGACTCAAGCTTTGGGGAAGCACACTGAATACTGAGTCCATAGCTAAGGAGCCTGGGTTCAGATGTAGGTTCCCATCTTCTCTGTGTCCTGAGGGAGACAGAAGCTCCATCTCTCCTCCAGGAGAAAATTCAGGCAAGTAATAATAGCACCTCACATTCATTGAGGTTGTGGGAGGTTTCAGTGCAATAATAGAAATAACTTGAGTCAGAAATAACAGATAGCAGATACACCTGCCTTGAAAGGCACTGATTCCGTCCCTAGAAGAATGTCGGCAGATGCCAAGTCTGCACCGGGAGCTGAAGACGAGATTCCTGCTTTGGGACTGAGCCTTGAGTAGACATCCTTTATGCTTCCTGGCAGTCTTGAGAGTCTATGAATATCACACCATCTAATTTTAAGGTTCTGCATTCATTAATGGCTATAAATGTTTTAAGAGCATTTCGTTTGCTGAATGACAGTGCACTGCACCCAATTCAAGTTGAATCACATGAAGGCATCTGTGGGTTTAGTATCAGTGGTCTTTTTAGTGACCTCTTTGAAGCGGGGAGCACTATATGTTTCTTTTTTTCTTCCTTTCTTTCTTTTTTTTTGGAGACAGAGTCTCACTCTGCCATCCAGGCTAGAGTGTAGTGGTGTGATCTTGGCTCAATGCAATCTCTGCCTCCTGGGCTCAAGGGATTCTCTTGCGTCAGCCTCCCAAGTAGCTGAGATTGCAGGTGCCTGCCACCATGTCTGGCTAATTTTTGTATTTTTAGTAGAGATGGGGTTTTGCCATGTTGGCCAGGCTGGTCTCAAAGCCCTGGCCTCAAGTTATCTGCCCACCTCGGCCTCCCAAAGTGCTGGGATTACAGGTGTGAGCCACTATATAGGTTTTAATAACTCAAGCATCAGAGCACAGTGATCCAGTGGGCCCTATCACCACCTTGCCAACCCCCTCATTAAACAGGTAAGACATTTGAAGCCCAGAAAGGGGCGTGGTTTGCCCATAATCACAGAACAAGTGTCCTCAGGATCCCGGTCTCCAGATCTGTAGCCCATTGACCTTTGAATTCTTGGTGGTCAAAGTTTCTACATCTATGATTTCATCTGATATAGAAAGAACCTCAAGCTGTTGAAAAAAAAGTAACAAACAAAAATCTAATATTAGATTGTCCTATAAGATGTAAAGTTCTGAGTCACTGAGGAACCTGTTATACCCACTTCGTTCCTCTTACCATGAAGATAGTGGGAATGGATAACAACAGGGTCTCAGAACTTTAGATCTTACAGGAAGCTCAGAGAGATCGCAGAGCTCAGGTCCTCGTATTGGAGCAAAAACAAAAAACAGACATCTGCATGGTTTGGGGGCTGCTGCACCACCATCTGAGAGAAAACCATTATGTGAGATATCCAGGTCCTTAGAGTATGAGATCTGCCAGACTGCACAGACAGACCCAGCCCTCTTTCAGGTGCATTACTGATGCATATTTAACCTAAGCAGAATCTAAATTCTTAGCATGAAAAGGGCTGCTTCAAATTCTAGGCCTTTCTTCTCTCACTATATCACCACCATGCCAAACAAAGCCTCTTAAAATATTCTCATCCAAGTGCTCCACCACCTCTAAACATAGTTTTTTTGTTTGTTTGTTTTTTGTTTGAGATGGAGTTTAACTCTTGTTGCCCAGGCTGGAGTAGGGTGGTTCAATCCCAGCTCACTGCAACCTCCACCTCCCAGGTACAAAGGATTCTCCTGCCTCAGCCTCCACAGTAGCTGGGATTGCAGGTGCACCCCACCACACCTGCCTAATTTTTGTATTTTTAGTAGAGATGGGGTTTCACTATGTGGACCAGGCTTATCTCGAACTCCTGAACTCAGGTGATCTGCCAGCCTCAGCCTCCTAAAATGCTGGGATTACAGGCCTGAACCACTGTGCCTGGCCTAAAAGTGGTTTTATTATACCTTTGTTCAAGCTATTATCTCCACTGGAGGGCCCACATTGCACCTCTCTACCTGACAAGCTCCCCATCCCTAAATGTCCAGTCTAGCTTTTCCAGGAAGCCCTCCCGGAACAGCCATGCCACCACCCTCCCTAACACAAGCCCCTGACCTTGCCTCGTGCCTGTCAAAATAGCCCTGAATAGGTTATGCTCTGCAAGCATCTCTATTTTCAGATTAGGCTGTGAGCTGCATAAAATGAAGGAGAGCCACGGGGTCTGGCAAGAAACGTGGTAGGGAACAGGTATGGAATAACATTTGTGGGACAAACAGGAGAAGAAATCAAAGACTAAACAAATGTAAGAGAAAATGCACATGAGAATGACTGAATATGCCCACTGCTCTTCTTTCTGACCAGAGGTTTTCTGGGCACTTGGAATCAGCTCCTACCTCAGACTTTGAAGCAGATAGAATTATACCCCTCTTATTTTTAAAGCAGCTTTGAGCTCCATTTGTCCTCTGCATATGTCCACTGAGGAGAGGAGGACAGCATGTACAATCCATCATCCCTGTGAGCATCCCTCAGAGGAGCCAGTGTCAGGGGAAAGATGCAGTAAGGGGTGGTGTCTCCACTGCAGACGAGCCCTCTATTTATCCTTCCTGTTGCCACAACATAAACAGGAGAGGAGGTGAACGCGAGATGTGAGGCTCCCACACACGAGTCAAGGCTGGCATTTCAGACACGCTATCTGTTTGTGCCCTGGTCACGGTGGTTTGGGATCCAATTTTGTTTAGCATCTGTCATTAGCTTCACAAGTGCAGCCGTGACTCAGCCCGCATCACCGTGTTCCCACACTGACCACCCACAAGATGTGCAAGCTTCCACTCCCAACCTTCTCACACACTCCGAGGCTCACCCTCCTCCCAGCCAAAATGGAAAGCTACATAGGACCAAGATAAGGAGGGCCTTAAGGATGGTCTTAAACAATGGTTTGTGGAATTTCTTGGGAGCCAGCGGAACCAGTGCAATCAATCCTCCCGAGGAGTTCCTCTTTCTCCAGGGCTACAGCTACCTCAGGGGTGTGAACACACTGGAAAGGCCTCTCCTGAGAGTTCAGTGGTTGGCTCATAATGTCACATGGCTATGGGGGGCTTAGAGACAAGTAAACCACAGCAGGACATGGAGAGGCAGATCGGTGCACAGCAAATGGCAACGTTTGGCACCAAACGTTCATGGCCACTAGTCCTGTCCTTTATTAATCCCTGCTTTTGTGTGGTGCCTTTATTTCTCAGTTTTCTCATCTGTGCACAGGGGCTCTGCACAGGATAAGTGTGAAAAAACAAACAAATTTATTCATAAAGTACATAGTGTGGCATCTGACACACAGAAAGGACTCAGAGTAGCTGCTACTATTCTTAACAACTATTGTGATATCAAAAGACGCTTAATAAATTGCTATTTAGGAATAAACAATAACCCTTTCATGCAGAGTTAGAAGTAACCACCCCCCTCCCTTATAATGAACAAACAGGGTTAATTTCATATTGAACATTTCCTTTAAAACCTGCCTTGCAGGCATAATTTTGGTGGTAAGAAGCTAACCCAGGATGGTGGAGAGGAAACTTAGAGGGCAGAAGATGGACGGAGAGGATGGAAACAAGAGTGGTTCTAGGCGTAGGTCTGGCCTGGATACACCCACTGGGAAAGGGGCCAGATCAAATCCCAGGCTCAACGAAGTTCATTCATTTGAATGACCACAGAGTAGCTCCATTATTCCTGGCCTCAAAAATGTCCCTTTCCGCACTGTCAACTACTTATCTACATGGCAGTGAGGTTGACGGTCTCCTCCAGCTCCGGTATAGCTGATTCCTGAGGTTCAGGCCCAGGAGCCCTGCTGCCTAGGGCTACCAAGTGTCCTCACTTTTTCCTGGACTTTCCACTGAGGGTCTTTAAAGCCAGACATGCTTCGTTCAAATCCCAAATCCAACGTATTTCTGTGCAAACCAGAGGTCAATAGCTTAATGTGGCCAGTGTTCCTCATCTGTAAAAACACATGTCTAGCAGTGACAGGGTGAAGATTAAGGAGAACTAAGAGCTCTCTGGCACAGAGGGAATATATGCATGCTAGCTGATGTATAGGTTAGTGGGATCCTGAGAATTCTGCTCTGTTTCTGTTTTCCCAGTTAGCTCTACTCGTAATTTATATAAAAATGAGAATGGGAGTATTTGAGTAAAGGAGAGAGAAAAGGACAGAGGTAAAACGTTGAACACCATGAAACTGGAGACTTCAATGCTTCTTTCACTTAGTCTTCAAAACTCAACATGAGAGGTCATCAAAGAACATCCTCCTTTGTGTGTGAGAGGTAATTGATGTTAAGGAAGGCAATCTCCATGACTTAATCTCTGCATGGTTCTTTTTTGACATTCTGATTTTTTATTCTTAAAAGGTAATAGATACATTTGCTGGTTTGTTTCTTCCTCCTCCCTGGACATTGCTGTATAAGCACCGCTCCAATTAAACTGGGTTCCTCACATTTGACAAAGGACACCACACTCATCCTCTGTCTTGGTTCCCATTTTGGCCCACTGTCCTGGCACCTGCTTCCTCCCTCTGAATCTCTTACTAGCCACCCAGAGGTGCTCCTCTCTGTTAAGCCTTCCCATGAAATGTCCACCTTCATTGTCTATGCCATCAGTCTGCCCTGCCTAATCAGGATGCCTAAAGCACGCAGAGATGAGCCACATGGACAGTCTCAGCTCCCACACAGCTGGATGTCCTGTGCATAGCATAGCTGGCTGCACTGATACCATTCCACTCATCACATGCAGGCTTAGCTTGACATCTGACTCTTGCAATGGGCCTGGCCTATGCAAAGTGACTGCACTCATCAAGCGTGTTATACACCTGAAACCACTTCCTCCCCTTCAGTCTAGGAGACTAATCGTTGCATAGTGGTAACCTAAGCCTCTATAGGCTCTATTTATTTACTTATTCATTCATTCATTCATTCAGCCATTTGCTGAATAGATGTGTTGGGAGCCTATTATGTGCCTGGCTTCCAGAGTGCACCCTGGGGATATGTGCAGAGAGGAAGAGTTACGATGACCAGACTCCAGTGACTCAGAGTCTCAGAGGAATCAGACTGGCAGAAGCTCTGCTGCAATAGGTCACAGGCTGTGATGGGGGCAAGACTACCTGCTTCCAAGTAGAGCAGAGATGTGGCTTTCTGCTAGGCAGAGAGAGAGAGAGAAAGAGAGAGAGAGTGTGTGTTTGTATGTGTTTATGTGCGTGAGTGTGTGGATGTGTGTGTATCTGTGCGTGTGTGTTTACGTGTGTGTGTGAGTGTGTGTATCTGTGCGTGTGTGTGAGTGTCTGTGCGTGTGTGTGTTTATGTGTGTGAGTGTGTATCTGTGCGTGTGTGAGTGCGTGTTTACGTGTGTGTATCTCTGTGTGTGTGTGTGCATGTGTGTTTACATGTGAGTGTATCTGTGCGTGTGTGTGTTTACGTGTGTATCTGTGCATGTGTGTGTGTTTACGTGTGAGTGTATCTGTGCGTGTGTGTGTTTACGTGTGTGAGTGTATCTGTGCGTGTGTGTGTGTGTGTGTTTACGTGTGTGAGTGATTTCCAGCAGGGAGAGATGAAGCCTTGGAAGGAACCACAGGAAAGGCTTTAGAAAGCCCTGAGGTTTTTAGCTCCAAAGTCTGTTTAGAGGGGCTAGCAATTGGTCACCTCCTGACTCCAAGTCTCACCATCTGGAGGACAGAGGACCCCAGACTGCTTTTCTGCTTCTCTTCTTCCCCTCTCTCCACAATCCATTCTCCACTCAGTAGCGCAGGGGATGGGAGATCTTTCTAAGAAGTACCTCCAATCCCGTCACCCTCCATCAACCTCTCATCCCCCCAGTTAATGAACTTCATGTCCTCGCATCAGCCAATGTAGTTTGATGTCACCTGCCCCCCGGCTCTACTGAGGATAAGTCCTTCCCCTAAGATGCCCCAGCAAACGTCCCTCCTTACTGCTCCTCACTCTGCTCCCCGCAACTCAGATATGCCTGAGACTTTTGGCCAGGACCATCAACTTGCCTTAAAGGCCCTTTCTGATATCTGCTCAGAGCTGCTCTTCAATTTTCCCTACTGGTCTCTGCTCCAATGTCATTTGCTCAAGTAGCTTCTTATCTCCTCTCAGTTCCTCTCCAGCTTATCACCATTTTATAATACTTGGGGTATCAACAGCTTCACAGAAATATCTACTTCATTTCCATATCCTCTCACAGAATATCACCACCAGGAAAGCCACCCCTCATTTGTCCCTGGCCTGCTCTATCTCCAGGAGACAGCACAGGGCTCAACTCCCACAAAGCACTCCATCATTATCTGCCGAATGGTAAACGTTAAGCCCAGTCTTGAAGAAGTTATAGGATTTAGGAGATGAACATTAGAAAGGACATATTTAAAGGAAAAGGGGTCTAGTGAGGTGGCTCATGCCTGTAATTCCAGCATTTTGGGAGGGTGAGGTGGGTGGATCACTTGAGGTCTGAAGTTTGAGACCAGCCTGGCCAATACAGTGAAACCCTGGGTCTACTAAAAAAATACAAAAATTACCCAGGCATGGTGGCAGGTGGGGAGCTGAGGCAGGAGAATTGCTACTGGGAGGCTGAGGCAGGAGAATTGCTTGAACCCAAGAGGCGAAGGTTGCAGTGAGCTGAGATGGCACCAGTTCACTCCAGCCTGGGTGACAGAGCGAGCTCAAAAAAATAAGTAAATAAATAAAAGCAATAACAAAATAAAGAAAAAGGGACAAAGGACACACAGAAGGAAATGGGCCAGACTTTTAGAACAAATATGATACTGGGTACTTCAACGTTTTATTTCATTTGACCTTCAAAACCTAACCGAGCTGGGCACATGGCTTGTCTGTAATTCAAGCCCGTTGAGAGGCCAAGGCAGGTAAATTACCTAAGGTCAGGAGTTCGAGATCATCCTGTCATGGTGAAACTCTGTCTCTACAAAAAAATACAAAATTTGCTGGGTGTGGTGGTGCATGCCTGTAATACCAGCTACTTAGAAGGCTGGGGCAGGAGAATCACTTGAACCTGGGAGGTAGAGGTTGCAGTTAGCTGAGATCACACCATTGCACTCCAGCCTGGGCAACAAGTGAAACAACCAGCAGACAAATAACCACAAACAACAATAACAACCTAACCTAACAAATTATCATGAAAATGCCCATGTTTTTATGAAAGAAAATTGATACTAAAAGAGTGGAGATAGCCTCAGTTGCCTCAAGCCACCAGGTAATAAAGGTACTGATGATTCCATGACATAAAAAAACTGAATTATGATGCCCCTAGCCAGTGAAAAGAAGGGTCTGATGAGCTCTTGGAAGACATGGGCCCAAGCTGTGCCTGGGAGGGCTAGAAGAAAAGAATGGAGGATGGTGAAAGTCCCATCAGCATTAGGGATTCTAGGAATTGCCTTTAACTGTGATATAGAATGAATCTGAAGTAGGACACTTGATACTGGCCTAGATATTAATCTTTATAAAATGACAATGCACAACCATTTTTTGGCATAAATTAATCATGAACTTGTGCTTTTTAATTTTTAAAAACAATCTTCCTTTATCACTGTCTCAGCAAAGGGTGCTCAGACAAACACTTCCCTGGTCATGATGAGAGTGGGGCTTCATTCAATCATTGAGCAAATGTTAATATTAATGAAAGGCAAAGCATGTGTCAGCAGCCAAACTGGGTATTAGGGAGACAGAAAGGAATGAGACAGGAGTTCAAGGCAGGGAGTTATGACAAAAGATAATGATCATACAGTTCAATGAGTGCTATACAGGGCCTATACAGAAAGCCTGCCACAGGATCATACAGGGGCCCAATCATTTCTTCTTCTGTTGAAGGGGCAGAGGGACATGGGGACTGCCCCGCAGGACCCAAGCCCTACGAAAGCTGAGTATCTGAGAAACTAATCTCCCATTTAACCTGGCATATTTATTCATATACAAAGGGTTATTTGATATTTAGAAATTAAGGAAAAATAGCAAACCGTTCACTAAACGATGGTAATTAGCATTATAGTTGCACAGACCAGCCAAGTATTATGGAGTTGGCTGAGTAGGGAGAGAAGAGGTGAAAGCAGGCCAGACTTCTTAAGTCCTGGCTCTAAAGGGAAACACCTGATCTGGGTCCAGGTCTCACAAGATCAGCACCTCCCTGCAGCCATCTGCAGTCACCTCCTTCCAGTACTACACAGGCCTCCTAGGACTGTGTGGATTTGAGATGATGGGAAGTCCATCCAGTAGAGATACAGAGAAAGAAGCAAATGCAATTCAGACACACCCACCTCTCCACCCCACCTTCCTCTGTCTTCTCTTTTTGCTCTTTCTCTTCAGACCAGCGTAAAGGAGATGGCCCGACAGCAATGAATCCGGAACCTCACATTCTCCCATTGAATTTTGAGACCCAGCCTATCCTGAAAGTGCTGAGGGAGGGGACTTCTATTTCTTGGAGCTCCTATTATGGGTCACACCCAGAGTACGTTCTCCAAAGTCATAGTCCCACTTAATCCTAGACATGGCACTGTTATTACCCAGTTCACAGAGGGGATTACTAAGGCTCATGGGTGACATGGTAACCCAGGCACCCAGGGCCAGAGAGAATAATCACAGAATCATGAACCACTTACTCTCAAGTCCCTGTCATCTCTCCTCTTACTCCTAAAATACTTTCACTACTGGTCTGCCTGCCTCCTTCATCCTCTGCCCAGAAGCTAGAGGGTCAATTAATATGAAAATCAAATTGCAATTCTCTGGTTACAAACTCCCATTGGCCTCCTATCACCCTTTAAATAAAATTGAAGTTCTAAGAGGATATGCAAATGGCCACCAAGTACATGAAAAGAGGCTCAACATCATTAGTCATTAGGGAAATGCAAATTAAAACCACAATGAAATATCCTGGTTAAAAAATAGGCCGAGACCTTAACAAACCCCTCAGCACAAAAAGACACACAGATGGCAAATAAGCATATGAAAAGATGTTCCGCATCATACATGACCAGAAAAATGCAAATGAAAACAACGAGACACCACTACACATCTATTAGAAGGGCCAAAATCCAGGAGACTGACAATACCAAATGCTGGCAAACATGTGGAGTAATAGAAACTCATTCACTGCTGCTGGGAATGTAAAATGGCACAGCCACTTTGGAAGACATATTGGCAGTTTTGTACAAAACGAAACATACTCTTACCATAAGATCCAGTAATTGTGCTCCTCAGTAAATACACAAAGCAGTCGAAAACATGTCTGTACAAAAACCTGCAAACAGATGTTTACAGCAGCTTATTCATAACTACCAAAACTTGGAAGCAACCTAAGTATCCTTCAGTGGGAGAATGAATAAATAAACCACCATATATCCTGACAATGGAGTATTATTCAGCACTAAGTAAAAGTGAGCTTTCAGGCCATGTGCAGGCATAAAGGCAACTTACATGCATATTAATAAGTGAAAAAACACCAATCTGAAAATGCTGCATACCATATGATTCCAACTATATGATGTGGTAGAAGATGGAACTCCCTAGACAGTAAGAAGATGAGTGATTGCCAAGGATTTAAGTAATAGGAAGCAATGAACAGGCAGAGGACAGAGGATTTTTAGGGCAGTGAAAGTACTCGGTAAGATATTACAATGCTTAGTATATGTCAACACTTCGGCTCAAACCCGTATAATGTTAGCGTGTTCAACACCATGAGTGTGCCCAATGTGAACTGTGGACTTTGGGTGATAATAATGTGTTGACGTAGGTCTATTTGTTGGGGGAAAAAAAAAAAGACACTGGGATATCATGACAGAAAGATTACACATGTGTGGAGTCGGGGGGTAAATGGGAAATCTCTGTATCTTTCATTCTATTTTGATGTAATCCTAAAACTGCTCTAAAAAATAATGTCTATTCACACATAATACACACACACAAGATATCACTTCATTGCCACTAGGATGGCAATAATTTACATGTAAACTACCGAGTGCTGACAAGATTGTAGAGAAACTGGAGCCCTCGTACACTGTTGGTGGAAGTATACAATGATGCAGCAGTCAATGTGGAAAACAGTTTGATGGCACCTCAATGAATTAAACCTAGAATTACCACATGACAAGAGAAGGGAATCCATTGCTCAAACAAAAACTTTTACACAAATAAATGTTCATTGCAGCAATATTCACAATACACAGGTGGCAGAAATGAAGGAAATGGCCATCAACCGATGAATACATCAAAACATGGTATATTTGTGCAGTGGGATATTATTCAGACATCAAAAGCATGAAGCTTTGATACATGCTACAACGCAGATGAGCCTTGCAAAATGATGCTAAGTGAAATAAGCCAACACAAAAGAACAAACACTGTATGATTTCATTTATAATATCCCCACCAAGATAAATCCATATAGAGAGAGAGCAGACAGGGGCTGGGGGAAAGGGGGAATGAGAATGACTGCTCATGAAAATAAGATTTCCTTCTGAGATGGTGAAATATTCCGGGACTACACAGTGGTGACGGTTGGACAATATTGTGGATATGCTGAAAGCTACGGAATCGTTCACTTTAAAATGGATCCAAAAGTGTTTGTGCTATGTGTGTTTTACCACCACAGAAAGAAACAAAATTAAGTCCTTCTCTCTTACCCTCTTCTGGAACTTCCCTTCCTGAACAAGTCAGCCCTAAAGTAGTTAGAGGTCCTGGGAAGCAGCTGCCAGACTAAGGATGCCGTATTGTACTTACCTGCTTTGCACTGAATCATTACATGTATACGTTCTTATTTATTTATATTCAATGCATGTAAACAGCCACTGGAATGAACCTTATTTATCTTGTTCACCATGTAGGACTGTCAGACTTAGCCAATAAAAATATGACCAATAATGCAATATTTGGGGACAACTTGTACTCAAAAATATTAAATATTTCTGTTCGTCTGAAATTCAAATTTAACTGGGTGTCTGACATGGTCTGGCTGTGTCCCCACCCAAATCTCCTCTTGAAGTGTAGCTCCCATAATTCCTATGTGTTGTGGGAGGGATCTGCTGGGAGATAATTGAATTATGGGGCAGTTTCCCCCATACTGTTCTCATGATAGTGATTAAGTTCCAGGAGATCTGATGGTTTTATAAGGGGAAACCCCTTTCACTTGGTTCTCATTCTCTCTTGTCTGCCGTCAAGTAAGATGGGCCTTTTGCTTTCTGCCATGACTGTAAGGTCTCCCCAGCCTTGTGGAACTGTGAGTCCATCAAACCTCTTTTTCTTTATAAATCAGTCTCAGGTATGACTTTATCAGCAGCATTAAAAGGGACTAATACAGTGTTCTATTATCTTGTCATTTCCTCATCACTGTATCTTCAGTGCAGAGTAGATGCAGGATATTTATGGAAATTTAATGAATAAATAATTCCTCGTTCAACACTGTTGTGTTCAGTGATGAGGAATTCAGTCATTCACTAAATGTGTGCATGACCATCAATCACTGACACTCTAGTGTACAGAGAGCAAAAGGAGAAGGCAGAGCAAGGTGGGGATGCAGTCATCTCTAGGCGGGCCTTTTCCATTTTGTCTCCTTCCACAGCACTCTATGGCAGTGTTTGAAGGAGAGCTGAGCTCTGGGGATAGCAAATATGCAATCTGGAAACTCTGCCCTTCAGAAATGTGTACTGTGGAGAAGATAGGAAGCAACCGTTTACAGTACCATGATGTACTGTACCTCCAGGTATAGAGGGTGAATCATCCTCTTCCCAAGATGAAGAATGGGAGTATTCAAGGCAGCAGCAGATCACTCCCAAACCCAAGAGTCACCCTGCTCCCAAGTGCAAGGGCCACCCTCCCTGACTCCTTCCCTCCCCGCAGCCCTGGAATCCTTGTCCTCTCATTAAGGCTGAGCTCTTGTTTCTGGTCCCAAAGAGACTGTCAAAATGCAGGCAGCAGGCCACTCTGCTGCTGGCTCACTTACACTGTCTTGTTGCCTGTGGGTGGCATTATTCCCATTTTACAGATGAGAACCCAGGACTGCAGAGCCCCCAGGATTGTCCTCTCCCCTATCTGCCTCCAGCACCATCTCCCCCAATCCCAGCTCCCTCCTTCCACATCCATTCACCTCCCAGCTTCTCCATCCACTTCCATCCACCAGCCTCACAGAGATCTTCCTGCTTTCCAGAATAGTTCACAATTTCCATTTCATAATTTGCACCTCCCTAGCCCTGCAGGATTTTCCTGGCCTTGACCTAAGCTCTTCAACCTGAAAGCTCCTACTTCTCCCTCCAGATGAATTCTCAAGCCAGCTGCACTCTGAAAGAAGCAGCCTAGCTGGTAGCCCATCTATCCCTGCACCACCTAAGCTTGTGGCTAATCTCTTAGTCATTGTACAGTAATGATCATAGAGACTAATATTTACTAAGTATTCCCTCCATGGCAGGCCCTGTTCTAAGGTTTGTATATAATTAATTTAACCTTCCTAACAGCTCTATATAGTAGCTATTATCATCATCCCTATTTTACACACAGATTATGAGGCACAGACAGGTTAGGTAACTTGCCTGAGGGTCACACAGCTAAATCAGTAACAAAGCAGAATTGGAACCAAGGCAGCCTGGCTGTGATCCCCAGCTGCTCGTCAGTAGACCCTCAGGTCCCCAGGTCAATAAGCACTGCCTAGCGGAGGATGGGTTTCTCTCACTTCTTTGACCTGCCCTAGCACCTAGCTCAGGTGGTGGCACAGGGCAGAGTAAATCATAAGACTAAATATTTGTTCATTAATCGCCTGGAACTGAATAACACATGGAAACACCTTGCATGTTGAATGTCACACATTGGAAGAAGGTTTGGAATGTAACCATCTCATTTGACTAAACGTTTCACTTTTCCATCTTTGAAACTGGCTTTGCAAACTGCTCTTGCATCTTCTGGCCCCAGGCCCAGGAGCCCCTCCTACCCAAATCTAGCTTCGTCTCCCAACTTGCATTTATCTCTAGGCTTGCTTCAGGGAACTCTGCAGGCCAGAAGACTAAGTAGCACTTTGCTTCCTGTGAAGATAATAGCTAATTAGAGTAATTCACACTAAAGTGTGAATGAAGCCAGCCGTTGCAAGGGAACAGTAAGGGGAATACATTTTAAAGCAGGAGCTGGGTAAATCCTGTATTTGTTGCAGGTCCCCAATACCCACAAAAATCCTTTCTGGAGCTTGGATCACTGAGAATACTGCAGTTAACCTGTCCATCTCTCTACCCCCTCACCTCCTCCTTTAAGTCACAGAGTCTAGCTACTCTGTCGGGATTTCTCTAAGTCAAAACGAAAAAAGAACAATGCTTTAGAATTAGATCTGAGTTTAAATCTTTACTCTTGAACTTTGTGACCTTAGACAAGTAACTTAATGTCTTCTGAGCTTCTAGGTATGCTTTTACTCATTTTTGAACTGGCCCAGAGGCGTGGGGTTACATTAGTCCAGTAGAGTCCTAGCAGGAGCTGGGGACCACTACTCAGGAGCTTCTCTTCCTCCTGCCATCCTCTCTATCCCTCTACTTCCACTCCAGTTTATGGGGAGGAATTAGAAACTACCTCCCAGACTGTGTTCTAAGAATACTCCTTAATAGGTGTTGTATTAGTCCGTTATCACACTGCTGATAAAGACATATCTGAGACTGGCCAATCTACAAAAGAAAGATGTTTAATTGAACTTACAGTTCCACGTGGCTGGGGAAGCCTCACAATTATGGTGGAAGGCAAGGAGGAGCAAGTCACATCCTACATGGATGGCAGCAGACAAAGAGAGAGCTTGTGCAGGGAAACCCGCCTTATAAAGCCATCGGATCTCATGAGACTTATTCACCATCACAAGAGCAGCATGGGAAAGACCTGCCTCCATGATTTGATTACCTCCCACTGGGTCCCTCTCACAACACATGGGAATTATGGGAGTACAATTCAAGATGAGATTTGGCTGGGGACACAGCCAAGCCCTATCAAATGTTTCTTCCCAATGGAGTCACTTGGTCAAAAAAATTCTGGAATCACAGATTTTAAAAACTGAATTTAAATCAAGTTTTTTTTCACCACTTTGCTCCTACAGGACTTCTCAGAAACCTTAATATGCTGGCATTTATGTCAGTCTCAAAGGTGGGAGTACACTCTAGGACACCATTTTATTAAATAAATAAATAAATAAATAAATAAAAGAGAGAGATATATTTAAGAGTATTCCTCCATGCTTCCATGTACCAAAAATGGTGCTAGGTCCTCTCTGTACAGAGTGAACTTATTTCCCACAGCTCAGCTTACGGGCTGAGGAAGGGGTACAGATGCATGAACAGAAAAGCCCTTTGCCTGAAAAGTTATTGAGATGTCAATAATAACACTGAATGGAAACGTAGTGGTTCCAGGCTGGAGCCTTCAGGCAGCTTACTTTCCTGCCCTCGCAGAGCCTATGCTTTGCATCCCCACTGTCCTCTGCTCCTTCACATGATCTCTGCATGTGTCTCTCCCAGATGCTGGTGTCCTGGGCAGTGTGTGCCACCTAATGCCTGTTGAACGGATGGGTGGATAGATCCACGTGCCACAGAACAAAAGCTCTGATCTAGGATGTATAACACCCATATCTGGAATCCAGGCCTTCCGCAAGTACTCCATATGCCTAAGAGCCAGCCACAACCCCTTGGCCTCAGTTTCTTCTTTTATAAAGTGGGGAGTTGGGGCAGTTGGGAACAAAGCAGCTGGCATGCCTGAGCAAACAGGACACTTTAATTCATGTGATGTGCTGGGGAATCTGTGCCTTCACAGTATTCTGTGAAGTACTGTACCCCTGAGTCCCAGGGACTCTGGTCTTCTGGCAAAGTCAAGGGTGCCCAATCTATTTCTCAGAAGAAGACAGATCACTCATTTCCTAGGGGACATGCCCTTATATCCATATTGGAAATCAATTTAGAAATTTTGGAGACTCCAGAGTCGACCCAAATTCTGTGTGCAGAGCGTGTTTGTCCCATGGGCCACCAGCTGCTGAGCTGAGGCTGGATAATAATGAGCCAGTATTTATTCAAGTTCCCATGTGCCAGGCACTGCATCATATCCTGCACCACATCATCTCCTTCAATCCCCCATTAGTTCTGAGAGCAGCCACTCTTCTCCCCATTTGACTGATGAGAGCACAAAGATTCAGGGAGGTTGAGTCACCGCCAGTAATAGAGAATAGAGTTGGAGCTGGGATTTGGGCCCAGGATGGTGAGATTAATTAATTATTCAGGCCTCGCCAATATACTGTACTGCCTGCTCTTGTGCAAACTTGAAGAGCACCTTAGACCAGTTATTCTATTTGTGGTGGTCTCATTTCATGGAGGCAGGTGACCTTAGTGATCTGACTACTGTGAACATCATATATGTGTAGAGTCCCTCCCATGTTCTGAGTCCTCTGCATGGGCTCTCTCACTCAATGCCACTGCAGGCCTGTGCAAGTTTGTGTTCCTGTTTTACTGAGGACACAGGCTCAGCCTGACCATGATGTCCTGGGACCCACTGCTACTGATGGAAGGAGACGGATCCCAGCTTAGGTCTATGTAACTGAGCTATCCATGCAAAAAGCAGCACTCGAGTTAACTGCCAGCTGGGTACATAAAAGGAAGCAGCAACTTCAGGAAATATGATGATACATTCAGGGCCAAAGGGAGGGGAACACACAGCCATTTGATGCAAATCATTTAATGGGCACAAGTAGGTCACTATGTCCCTTCTCTTCCATTTTTCCCCTTGTTTCCATCCTTTTCCACTGCACTCTTTTAAACCCAACCCCCGATGGCCGGTGGGTCATTGCCAGTGCAGTGAGCTAATGCCTTTGCCTTCCTCCATGCCTGTGAGGGAAACAAGCCCTGAATACCAAGTGCTATTTATCTAATAAGACTGCAGTTACATTAATTATATTTAAATGTCTCCACTTATACAATAAATTTGCCTGCACAACCCTGTCATTATCTCTCCTCTGTAGCCCCTCCACAGTCTCTGGGTCTTCCCAGGAATTCCCAGCAAAACTGCCAGCCCCAAAATAGAGGAAGCCTGGCTGGAAGACACGGCACCTGCTTGTTTATGGAGGTCTTCTCCTAGTTTGCATTGCAGATGTTCTCACTGTGAGCCAGAGAGCTACAGAACCAAAGGAGCTCTAGAGGAAAGGGAGCAACTGACACACCTGAGTTTGTATCCACCGTCTGCTACTTACTACCTGAGTGCTTTGATGCTATCTCCTAACCTCTCTGAGCTACAGTCCTCTTAGATTACAGATCTGCATCTGTGCAAAGATGGGATGATTTAGTCTTTCTAGGTCCCAGGGAATCTCCTTGGGCACAGGTGTCTGTACTTTGGCAACAGAAAGCAGAAAGATTCTGGACTCTTAAAGACCTTAGTTCTGACCACTTCTCTGCCACTTCACCAAGGTAGGACATTAGGTATATTGTTCAACCTCACAATCTCTGCTTTTAATTATCTACAAAGTGAGGATAATAGCTCCCTTCTTTATATGTCTGTGATGATTAAAATAATATGCAAACTCCCTTGCACATTAACTCCTTGTGTTATAGCCCGTGTTCCACAAATTGATGAATTATTCAGTTGATATCTTACAAACAAGACTCCAGGCATCAGGGCTGTACTCTTGGTCACCAGGCTTCCCTGGGGTGAACGTATGTCAAGTATTTTCTGTTTGTGTGACTCAGTTTACCCATTGAAAGCACATCTTTCCTTCCTGGAAAGAGAAAGCTTTGGAGTCAGACCCGGGCCAGAAGGTCAGTGCTGCTCCTTACTGGCTTTGTGGCTGTGGGGTACAGAACCTCTGAGGGCTCCATTAGCTGCAGTCTTCCCCATTGAAATGTAAGCCCTGTGCACACCCTTGACCGTGTGTGCATGGGGTAAAGCAGTGGCCAGCATGTGGCAGACTGCATAGACAAGCAGAGTAAATAAAAGAAGGTGAAGGGAGGCAGTGAGAATACTGACACCCACTCCCCAGCTTTGCTGTTAAGCTGTCAATACCTTCTTGATAACATTCAGGCTCCATCGGATTCACTGAGTTCCAATGACCCGGGGCAAGAGTAGTGTGAGGAGGGGACAAGGCACAGCAGGCTTGCTCTGTCCTTTCTCCCCAGCATCTGTGAGTGCATGCCTGATAAACATTCATCTATGGATGTGTTGTTACTGATGGAAGCTTTACAGCCACTGTGTGTATAACGACAATGATTAAAGGTAAGGAAATTGAAGCCCATGGCAGGAAAGACATCCAGCCGATATGACATGGACAAGTGGCTAATTATCAAGATGCAAAGCTTCCTTGAAGTCTTCTAATCTGTCCACTTTACCTCACTCAGGAAAACCTCATCCAGGGCTGCAGGGCCACTGACTCCACCGGCCCTGTCTCCCCATGCACAGAGCATCCTGTGTCTTTTCAGACTAGGAAGTCCATCTGGTTACCTTCCCCTGGACCTATCCCCAGACAGCACCTGCTTCTGCTACAAAGGACACACATGCCCCTAATTATGTATCCATATGATAAATGTGGCTCATTCCATCACATAACTAGAGGGTCCAAGAAAGCAAACTAAAAATGTATAAAATCAGGGTTCTTTGACTAATTTGTCCAACACCGCACCTAGCATGATGGGAGCCAGGTGTGTATCCCTCCAGTTGTAAAGCACTTAACTTCCTAACCAGGTAGTCAGTCCCAGTCGTGAGTTGCACAAGAACTGAATGAGCTGCTTTAGTAGATTCAGATATCACAAGCATCTGTGCGCCTACAGAAGGCTGGGCTCTGTGACAGATGAAATGTTTCACAGAAATCTGGAGCCAGATTCCAGGGTGCAAAACCACCCACAACATATATGAACCTTGGAAACATCATGCTAAGTGAAGAAAGTCAACACAGAAGGTCCCATGGTGTATGATTTTGTGTGTATGAAATGTCCAGGATGGGTGGGTCCATGGAGAGTGACTGCTTAATAGATATGAGGTTTCCTTTTAGAGTGATAAAAATGTCTTAAAAGTACATAGAGGTGATGGTTATACAACACTGTGAATGTATTAAATGCTAATACACTGTACACTTTAGTTAATTTCATATTATGTAAATTTCATCTCAGTTAAATTTCATCTCCAATATCATATGTACTTGTAGTATGTTATCTGCATATCCAATGGCTCAGTGAAAATAACTGTTGACTCTAAAAATAATTAGCTATTGTTATACTTAATTAGCTATTTCATCTTATATCTTAGCTCTGACATCAAGGCTACCTACCACTCCCTGGACTCCACATGTTGGCACAGACTCCACAAGCCTCTTTCTCCCATGGACAGACCTTCAAAAGTTTGAAGTCAGAGTTCATGTCCCTAGAACATTTCCTCTGATGATGGGTCATGTTCAGGTCCTCTGGCCTTGGAGAACAAGGTGTCACCATCCCTTCCTTGCCCACAGCAGCCCTCGTGTTCCTGGAAGGAAGGATTAATGCACCTCTAGGAGTGGCCTGACCAGCCAGGCAGAGATTCCCTTCTCTAGACACCACATCTGTTCTCACAGTGTCAGAAAGTGCACCCCAGCTTCCAGAACCTTTGCACACATTCAGGCAGGGCAACGGGAGCTCTCCTGGACCTTCTGAATATAAACTCCCTCTGGTCCTAGATGATACAGACACAGAGGGAGGCCACAGTCCTGCATTCTTATCCTTCTGTTCAAGGACTGTATGACCTTGGGGAAGCTGCTTCACACCTTCTGTAAGATAGAAATGGCACCACCACCCAGCACCCATCAGAGCCTGGAGGAGTCATGGCACCATGCGTGGGACTCCCTGGCAAGGTGTCTGACCCCCAGAGGGGCTCATTCAGGCTGTGCAGGTAAAAAGACCAAGAAGAAAGAGGAGACAGTGATTGGATTTTCAAGGGTATAAGAGTGTATCCGTAGCCAAAAGGATGCTGCTAAAAATAGCAGGTCTTCTATGGATGATTTCATATTAAATCTGCTCAATTTATAAGTCAAAACCTTATTACCTTCCTTTCTCACCCCTGCAGACCTCGGGGAACCAGGCACAGATGCACATAGTGCACGGAAGAGTAAGCCCTGGGCATTAATAGAAATGAGCCACATACAGAAACCACAGAGAGAAGAGTTTGGCTCATCAACCTATAGGCCCAACCCCTGGGTGTAGAGTGACAGTTTGATTTGGAAAGAATGCAGACATTAGAAGCTGCAAGGGGGAGGAAGTAGCATAGGGAGCAGAGAACAGAAAGACTGAAGTGCGTTCCTCCAAAGTAGGGAGCATTGACTAATTTTAAGGCGATGTTGAGGCAATGGTTTTAAGCCTATGATGAAAAGATGTTGAAAAAGCCATTGGGATATCAGTGGTCAGACCTTAACAAGAAGGTAATGGGATACTTGGGCTTCATGTATATTTAGTCCTCAACCTTATCTGCCCCTGCCCCAGCCTCTATTTCCCCTAAAACAGAATCTGGAAAATTATTTGACAAACTCTCGCTCAAAGATTGGACAGGAGAGGAATATAACCCTGTAATCAGGACTTGAACCCAGGCCATTAGGATTCCAGAACAGAACTCATTCCACTACAATACCTTGCCTATGCAAAATTAGCCTGTCTTCTCTTTAATAAAATAATAACAGGAGTAAGAATAATAATATATATTTTTAAAACCCCTGATTTAGGGCTCTCATAGCACTCCATCATTTTAATTAATCCATATGCCTTCTTTCCCCCTGGGAGAGTCTCAGTTAATATCTAGTGTCCTAGCTGAATTAATAATAGCATCCCCATTAATTCTCAGAAGTGTCTGGCTTTGAACAATATATTATGTGATCATCCTACCTACAGCAACCTTATGCAATGTGACTTATGGTCACTTTCACTTACAAACGAGGCAATCAAGGCTGAGACACAGATTATTCCAGCTATTCGTCAGAGAGTATTCAAATCTAGTCTACCTAGAGTAGAGAGTGAGCTCTAATCTCCCCCCAAACATTTCCTCCCAAAATAAGTGGTTTTCAGATAGTGTCCCTTAAGCCCCAGGGCAGAAGAGAGGCATTTTTAGGATTCACTGAAGGAACACAGGAAAACCACATAGGTGGGTCTTGGGGGTTTTACCACCCCACTGTCAAAGATCAAGCCTTCTTTAGACTTCATAGGAGTCTCTGCAAGAGTTTAAGAAAACAGGCTGTTTAGAAAAATGAACACAATTTTATTTCCATATCACCAGTTCCTAAAACAATGCCGAGCACACAGAGTCTCCAGCTAATACTGAATAAGAGAATGAACAATAGTTGCTACCTAGTAACTCCCCAGGCTGATGGATACTTTGAAAATGACTGGTGTACACTTTCTTGTGAACAATCATATTCATATCAGAATTCATGATCAAAATATTCATGTCAGACCTACCCAATCCCAGCATCAGAGGACTTAATATGGAAATACAACAAAAATCCATAATTGCAGAGGCATCCTTGAGCTTACCTGGCCTTGCAGGAAGAGCCTACCCTTGGCAAGGTTATAAGGAGAAGCCACGAATATATATCATCATCCTTTGAAACTATCTAGCTAACCAGCCCCCAGGCCCCCTGCAGAGTGTTTGGCACCATATGAAGATTCAATAAATTTCAGATTGGGGATGGATGGATGTTGGGGTGAATGAGATCCCTGGATCTCTTTGGAGCTTGAACTTTGGGTGCACTAGAAGCTCCCACAGCAAAGGCTTGGCTGGGATTCTGCCTGAAATCTGCCAAGGGAGCCTGGCTAATGCTAGAGCCAGAGTTACTCCTCAGACATCCCAGCTTAGAGTGGGCAGGAGAAATTGACTGTCCCAGGCTAACAAGGCAAATAACTCTGCCACTTTCTCCAGCCCTGTCTAGAATGACATGCTACCAAATAGCCCTTTGGGAATAAGTGAAGAGCAGGATGCAGTGTCCTGGGTCAACAGAGGGACCAGAGACTGGGTGACAGACACTTCAAGCCTGGTCATTCCCATAGTCTAAGATCTCAGGATCTCCCCCAATTTATCCCAGTCTCACCCTCTACCCACCACCATTAGAAGGATGTGGGAGGAAGGGAAGATGAGAGGAGGAGGACTGAAGAGATGAGTCAGTGAAAAGTAGGTCAGACTCCTACTCTCCTTGCAGAATCCCAAGTGTGGAAGGAGCTGCCTGATGCAAGCTGAGGAATCCCCTCTATCTCCCTAGCACATCGTTGCTCAGCCTTTGTTTAAACCTATCCAATACAGGGAATGGGCTACCTTCCAAGGCTGCCAGGGCCGTTTCCTCCATGAGCTACCCACTACCTCATTCTACACATGGGGAAGTGACCCATCCCCCTAATTTTAAACTACTCCAAAATGCATACTATGATAGGTCTGTGTTCCAAAACAGCAAAATGTATAAGAAATAGTGTCTCCAAATAAGGTTTGAAAACACTGTAAGACTATATGTGATTGATTTCCTACATTTTAATGACTTTGCTGAAACTGAACCATCAACCGTTTTAAGAACCAGAGATAAGATGGCAAAGGACTATGTACTTCAGAAACAACTTAGAAATTCACAAAAGGTCTGGGGTTCAAAGGGAGAACCTTAGCAACCCTCTCATTCAGCTCTTATTTGCAAAATTATGAACCTAGGCACGTTTTTATATAAAATATTAACTGCTATTATATCAAAAGATGCTTCGATGTTCAACCAAGTTTGAGGCTCCTTGGGTGATGTAGATGTCTATACCGCAGGACTTCTCAGAGCCTTTGCTGTGATGATTCCCTCAGTAATACTCTAAGCAGAACTACGTGGTCCAGAACGTCTCCCTACTTCCCCTAATTGTGGAGTTATTATTTTGCAGGCTATCACCTGGACTGATAGCGTATGCTATAATCTTTAAGAAAAGCTGATCTACCATCTCTGCAACCTCAAAATCATTAAAACTTTCTGAGACTTGGTTGCTTTCTCTGCAATTTCTGTCCTACCGATGAAGACCAAGGCGGTGTAACTGTGGAAACCCTGAGCAGGCACCCAGGAGGCACAGGCCACTCATGTCGCCTTTCTTTCCAAGTCAGTGACAGCCAGATGCTTGAAAGAAACCCATCTGTTTACCAGCCCAGGCTGTGAGCCAAATGCTGGTCCCAGCGACAATCTCATATCTATTTTCTCAGCCTTCAACAAATAAAAAAGCAAAATGGCCTTTTAACCTCTAATGACATAGCAATGGGACCTGGAAAAGCTAGGGATGAGAATCTTTCTGTTTAATGCAATATTTTCCTACAGAGATAACAGCCAATTGCATTTCCTTTCTTAAGAGCCAGTGATGAATGTGACTGATGGGCCAGAAATACCACTCCTGGATAATATATTTTAGGGTAAAGCTATGATGCCAAACTCACCCCATCATTTCTGAGAACTGTCGGGCTTAAGTGGATCACTGCAGAAAATATCAGCATTCTGGGAAGTCGGACATGGTTTTCCTAGGTAAGCTCTGCTCTCCACAGATTTTTTTTTTTTTTTTTTTTTGCTGCTTTTAGTTTTCATCTCCCCTTTGTAACTTTTGAAGTAGAATAACTCTGCATTCTTTTCTTGCTAATAATTTTAAAACAATTTTTCTTATGTATATATTTTAATATACTTTATTGCACTTTAGGTTCTGGGGTACATGTGCAGAACATGCAGGACTGTTGCATAGGTACATACATGGCAATGTGATTTGCTGCCTCCATCCCCATCACCTGTATTTGGCATTTCTTCCCATGTTATCTCTCCCCAACCTCCCTACCCACTGCTGTACATCCTCTATTCACCCTCAACAGACCCCAGTGTGTGATTTTCCCCTCCCCGTCTCCACAGATATTTATTCTGCTCAGGTACCAGTCAGCTTACAAAGACTGACCACTGCCTACTGTGTGCCTGTCCCTGGTGTGTGTCTTGGGATGGGGGGCAGAGAGAGAGAAAGACAGAGACAGGGACAGGGACAAAGTGAGAACTGGTGCTGAAGCTCCATGGGCAATAGGGCTCTTTTGCAGAGAAAACACAGAAAAGAATTGGCTTTGCAAGTCAACTCTCAATTCACTGGGGTCTTAGAAACCCACAGGCTTAGAAGTACCTGGGACATTGCCTTTTCAGCAGACTCAAGCCTTCCTTCCTTGGGTGGGAACACAAAGTGTATTTCTGGTACTGTATAAAGTCCTATGGACAAGGGATTTCTCGGTTTTTCTTGGGAAACAGACTGTACATTCAAGAAGTTACTGGGAAGAATGATCATTTCTGCTTCCGTGCTCAGCCCTTGATGTTTTTGAGCTAGGTGTGTAAGGACTGGATAGCTTCTGTTTACCATAGCTCACTTCAGGCAAAACCCACAATTCTGTTATGCCTGTACTCTCAAATAACCATTATAAGCAACATAGGCAGAGATTCATGGACCAGACCTTGTATTCAGTGACTCACCTATATTAACTCACCTTTACCCAGAGAAGTAGGTGCCTCCTATCGAGGATGATGAAACCGAGACACACAGAGAGTAAACCAGTTGGCCAAGGTCCAACAGTAGGAAGGGACAGGACTGGAACTCACTGTGGCATTCTGATTCCAGAACTGCTGTTCTCAGTCCCTATACTATGTTACCAAGGTTCTCATCCCAGGGCAAAAGTGAATAACGCAAGTTAAATTAGAATTTGTGAGGCAATGAGTACTATGGACTGAATATTTGTGTTTTCCAAACCATTTATATGGTAAAGCCCTAGCCTCTGATGTGACGGGTTATGGAGGTGGAGTTTTGGGGAGGCCATTGGGTCATGAAGATAGAACCTCTCAAGGGAGATCAGTAACTTTACAAGAAGAAACATGAAAGAAACGATGTCTCTCTCTGCCATGTGAGGATACAGCAGGAAGATGCCCATCTGCAAACTGAAAGGGCCTTACCACATGGCAAATCAGCTTGTATCTTGATCGTGGACTCCCCAGCCTCAGACTGTGAGAAATAAGTGTTTGCTGTTTAAGCCATCCTTCCATGGTATTTGTTATAGCTGCCTGAACTAAAATGAGAAAATATTTATCTCACTTGCTCCACAGCAAAACATACGGATGATCCCATGAGACAACTCCTTACCAGTTCCTCTCCAGGAGCAAACACCTTCGTTCCCTTTTCCCATTCGACAAAGCCCTCTTACTTTCCACTCCCATGCTTTTACGTGGCAGAACTAGCTCTGCAGGTAGACAGACCCATCATCAGCCCTGGAGAACAACCCGGACATCATTCGTGACATCCAAGTCAAGCCTATTGGGCGGGTTCATTCAAGCAGCTCACCAAACTGTTGGTTCTCAACAACACAGAGCTCTTCATACAACAAGGAATCCTGCTGCTATGAAAAATAAACTTTCCTCCTATTGTGACACAGGGATTATTTGATGTAATCCCCAGAACAATCTAGAAAAAATTCACAATTTTTTTTTTAATCTCTGCTCTACAGATAAGAAAACTGAGCTAGAGAGAGTTGACGTGGCATCCCAGTACCAATGGAGAGTGGGGCTGGACCTTGAGCTTGTGCTCTAGGCAGGGCCTCCCTAAAAGGTTGGTCCCTTTAGTGCATTCTGTGCCTCTTCTGAATGTTTCTCTGCCCATTCCCCTCCCCCAAAGACCCACACCTCAGTATTCATCCAATGTTTCATGCAGAAAATTTTCTATACTATTCATTGGTACAAGGCAGAGGTTCTCAACTAGATGTCAGGGGCAATTTTGCTGGCAATGTCTGAAGACACTTTTTAATTTTCAATACTGGAGGGAGCCACCAGCATTTGGTGTGTAGAGGACGGATGTGTGGTTAAACATCCGAACATGAACAGGGCAGTATCTTGTACAACAATAGTATCAAGGTTGAGAAATCCTAGGAACAGGATACACAAAGAAAATTGTAAGTAATCTTACACCATTTGAGTGACTTTCATGTATTCAATTATAGGTATGCCTTGGTGATGCTGCAGGTGCAGTGTCAAACCACCACAATAAAGGAAATATGAAAATAAGACTATTCACAGAATTTTTTTTTGGTTTCTCAGTGCATATAAAAGTTATGTTTACACTAGAATATAGTCTATTAAGTGTGTAATACCATTGTGTTTACTAAAAAATGCACCTGCCTTTTTTAAAACTACTTCAATACTAAAAAATGTTAATAATCACCTGGACCCTCAGTGAGTCATATCTTTTGCTGATGGAGAGTCTTGCCTCAATGCTGATGGCTGCTGACTGATCAGGGTAACAGTTGCTGAAGGTTAGCAGGACTGTGACAATTTCTTAAAATAAGACAAAAGTGAAGTTTGCCATATCAATTGACCCTCCTTGAATGGAAGATCTCTCTCTAGCATGTGATAGCATCCTTGATAACATTTTACCCAAAGCAGAACTTCTTTCAAAATTGAGTCAATCCTTTGAAATCCTATAGCTGCTTTATCAACTAAGATTATAGAATATTTTAAATCCTCCATTGCCATTTCAACAATGAAAACAACATCTTCACCAGGAGTAGATTCCATCTTAAGACACCTCTTTCTTTGCTCATCCATGAGATACAACTTCTCATCCATTGAAGTTTTATCATCAGATTGTATCAATTCAGTCACATCTTCAGACTCCACTTCTGATTGTAGTTATTCTTCTACTTCTATCACATCTACAGTTACTTCCTCCACTGAAGTCTTGAACCTCTTAAAGTCATCCATGCGGGCCGCTATCAACTTCTTCCAAAGTTCTGTTAATGTTGATATTTTGACCTCCTCCCATGAATCACCAATGTTCTTAGTGGAATCTAAAATGGTGAATCCTTTCCAGAATTTTTTAAATTTACTTTTCCCAGATCCAGGAGAGGAATCGCTATCTATTGCAGCAATAGCCTCACTAAATGTATTTCTTAAATAATAAGACTTGAAAGCCAAAATTACCCCTTGATCCATGGGCTTCAGACTGAATGTTATGCTGGCAGGCTTGAAAACAAATTAATCTCCATCAGAGCTTGTGGGTGAACAGGTGCATTCTCAATGAATACTAACATTCTTAAAGGAATCTTTTTTTACTTTCTGAGCTGTAGGTTTCAACACCAGGCTTAAACATTCAGTAAAACATACTATAAAGAGATGTGCTGTAATCCACGCTTTGCTTTTCCATTTCTAGAGCACAGGCAGAGTAGATTTAGCATAATCCTAAGGGCCCTAGGCTTTTTGGAATGGGGAATGAGCATTGGCTTTAACTCAAAGTCATCAGCTGCAATAGCCCCTAAAAAAAGGGAGTCAGCCTTGGAAGCTTTGAAGCCGGGCACTGACTTTTCCTCTCTAGCTATGAAAGTTCTTATGTCATCGTTTTCCTCTATAAGGCTGCTTTATCTACACTGAAAATCCATTCCTTAGAGTGGCCATCTTCTTGGATTATTTCAGCTAGATCTTCTGGGTAACTTGCTGCAGCTTCTTCTTTTTTTTTTTTTTTTAATTTTTTATTGCATTTTAGGTTTTGGGGTACATGTGCAGAATGTGCAAGAAAGTTACATAGGTACACACATGGCAGTGTGTTTTGCTTCCTTTCTCCCCTTCACCCACATTTGTCATTTTTCCCCAGGCTATCCCTCCCCAGCTCCCCCCGACCCCCCGCTGACCCTCCTGACACAAGAATAGAAAATGAAATACCGCATATTCTCACTCATAGGAGAGTGATGAAAAATGAGAACACATGGACACAGGGAGGGGAGTGCTGCAGCTTCTATATCCGCACTTGTTCCTTGAATTTTGCCTCCACTTAAGGGAACTGTATTAGTCCATTCTCACATTGCTGTGAAGATACTACCTGAAACCGGGTAATTTATAAACAAAAGAGGTTTAATTGACTCACAGTCTTACCTGGCTTGAGGGGGCCTCAGGAAACACAATCATGGCAGAAGGTGAAGGGGAAGCAAAACATGTCTTATGTGGCAGCAGGAGAGAGAGCAAGAGCGCGGGGGAAACTGCCACTTTTAAACCATCAGATCTCATGAGGACTCCCTCTCTACCATGAGAACAGCATGGGGGAACTACCCCCATGATCCAATTACCTGCCACCAGGTCCCTCTCTTGACACATGGAGATTACAATTTGAGATGAGATTTGGGTAGGGACACAGAGCCAAAGCGTATCAGGAATGTTGTTTGTGGCTGGTTTGTTCTTCTATTCAAACCACAAAAACTTTCTGCATTTCAGCAAGTAGGCTATTTTGCTTGCTTTTCATCTGTTCACCGAAAAAGTGATTTTAAATATTCTTAAAGACCTTTTCCTTTATATTTACAACTTGACTAACTGTTTGGCACAAGAGCCCTAGCTTTCAGTTAATCTCAGCTTTTGACATGCCTTCCTCACAAAGCTTAATCATTTCTAGCTTTTAATTTAAAGCAAGAAACATGTGACACTTCCTTTCACTTGTCCACTTAGAGGCAACTGTAGGGTTATTAATTGGCCTATTTTCAGTATTGTTGTGTCTCTGAGATTAGGGAGGACCAAGGAGAGGAGAAAGATAAGGGAAGGGCTAGTAGGTGGAGCAGTCAGAACACACACAACATTTATCAATTAAATTCACTGTCCTATATGGGCATGATTTATGGCAGCCAAAACAATTACAATAGTAACATCAAAGCAGACTAATCGTGGATCACTGCAGCAGACATACAAATAATGAAAAGGTCTGAAAATTGTGAGAATTACTGAGCTGTGACACTGAGATGCAAAGTGAGCACATGCTGTTGGGAAAAAACATGGTACCAATAGACTTGCTGGAGGCAGGGTTGCCACAAACCTTTAATTGCATCACATAGGAAGGACGCTAAAGTAAAGAACAATAAAGTGAGGTATGCCTATAACCAATTTTCAAAATAATACCGTGAGACTGGAAATCTTACTATTTCACGTAAAAAGAGGATATGAGGCTTGAGAGTTTACTGCGGTTGACCAAGGTCATAAAGCTAGGACTCGAGCCCCAGAGCTTAGCTTCAGGCCCCACACTCTAAACTGTGGTTGCAAGACTGCCCTTCAGAGTTGAATAAGACACCGTCAATATTTTATACCGCTGGTGAGAGTGAAAAGATTCTGCGGCAAGGACAAGACGGTGCCTGGAGCTGCCACTGTACAAAGCTGACTTCAAGAAAGCAGATATTTTTCTAAGTGGTGCTTACATATTATCAGGAAGGGTTCCAGGAGGAGGAGGGGTTGAAAAGATTCTGAGTTGATGTCTTTGGTGACACAAAACAACCATGCCCTAAGACTTTCCTGATTCCCAAATGCAATGCCAAAGTTTGTATGGCAGCCCACTTCTAAGATGGCTCCAGTGACCCCCGTTCCTGGTGGTGATCACCTTGCGTGATCTTCTGCAAAGATTTCAAGGGTTCTGGCTTCTACTTTGCTTGATATCTCTTGCTTGTTCAGATGAAAGCCAAGTGCCATGTTATAAACTGCCTTATGGAAAGGGCCACATAGCCAAGGGACTGAGGGAAGCTTCCAGACAAGAGCCTGTAGGAACTGAACCCTGCCCACAACAATTTGAATGAACTTAGGACAAAATGCTCAACATCACTAATCGTCAGAGAAACATAAACCAAAACCACAATGAGATACTATCTCACACCAGTCAGAATGGCTACCATTAATAAGTCAAAAAACAACAGATGTTGGCAAGGCTGTGGAAAAAAGGTTCACTGATAAACTCCTGGTGGAAATGAAAATTAGTTTAACCACTGTGGAAAGCAGTTGGAGATTTATCAAAGAACATAAAACAGAACTACCATTCTACCCAGCAACGCCATTACTGGGTAAATACCCAAAAGAAAAGAAATCATTTTACCAAAAGTGTAGATGTATATTCATGCAGTACTATTCATAATGACAAAGACGTGAACTCAACCTGGGTGTCCATTAATGGTGAACTGAATGAAGAAAATGTGCATATACATCATGAAATACTCTGCAGCCGTAAAGAAACACAATTACATCCTTTGCAGCCACATGGATGCAGCTGGAGGCCATTTTCCTCAGAAAATTAATGCAGGGACAAAAAGCAAATACCATATATTCTCGCTTATAAGCAGGAGCTAAACACCGGGTAGACATGGACAACAATAGATACTGTGGGCTACTAGAAGGGGCAGTTGGGGAGGAGGGCAAGGGTGAAAAACCAACTGTTGGGTACTATGCACACTAGCTGGGTGATGGAATCATTTGTGTCCCCAGCCTCCATATCATGCAATATACCCACGCAACAAATCTGCAAATGTACCCCTTGAATCTGACACAAAAGCTGAAATTATTTAAAAAACAAAATAAAAAGGTAGTGGGTTCTTCCTGACTGTAGCCCCAAGCAACATATTAATTGCAGCCTAGTCAGAGACTTGGGCAGATAACCCAGCTAAATCACACCTGGATTCCTGATCACAGACATTGTGACAAAATGAATGTCTGTTGTTTCAAGCTGCTGGCCTTGAAGGGTAATTTGTTACACAGCAGAGATAACTAACACAGCGTGCACATCAGATTCTTCCAATGCACTACTTCAGGTCCCCTGGGACTTACCTGGCTCTGATTCCAGTCATCTTTGAGGTGACCAGTCTTGCATGGGCTCCAGTCACCTTCAGGTAGGTGGAATCTGGTCCCACTTTTCCTCTGTCTTATATTGTACCTGTCTCCTCCCACCTGCCTTGCACCTATGAATGTCTATTTTGCAGATAATTTGCTATGGTGCAAATATTTGACCAGGGGGCAATGGAACAAGAGATGATAAATGATTTCCCCATTCCTTTTTCCTGGAAATGATACCCTGAAATACATTTCTTACTGCTTTTCAGGAACTGCTGCTGTATAGTAACTGTGAAAGTATGCAACAATACCTGCAGAGACAGCCACCTGGCAACACCTGCATCAGCAATCTCTCCTTCTATGATTTGCTTCCTGACTCTCTCTCCTGCTCCCTGGAATCACACCTCCCAAAACTGTCTGTGCAGAAGCCTTTATTGGGCTGTGATTTCTGGGCAATCTAAGACACGATGAACACTGTCTAATACATCAGAGACGCCCAGTCAACAAAAACTATGAAGCCTCCTCTCTGTATGCTCCAGTGACCTCTACAGTGTCCCTTTTAGTTTAAAAGTTTTATAATTCCCCATATTTTTATTTTGTTCTTATAGCCTCTTCTCTTCATGAGAGAAGATAACATAATGGAAGACATAAAGCAGTTCACCGAACAGGTTTCGAATAACTTCGATGAAGCTTTTTCCCTCTAACTTACTCTCCTGTAACTTCTTGCACCCATCCCTTGCTCTTTATTCCTTACTGGTACTTTCCAGTGTAGAGTTTCCCTGTCTCATTGCCCTCTCATACCTCCAAGTCTTTGTTCATCTATTCCCCCGCCACAAATAGCATCTAGCCTTCTAGTTAATTATTCTGTATTTTTAATAATACTGCCTTAAAGGTCATCTTATCCAGCAATTGAGGAAACCTTCTCTTAAAAACCTCCCTTTAAACTGTATTCCTTCTCTGAGATCTCAAAAGAACCTAGAACATACAACTGCCTTAAATTATTCATTTTTTCTAAAATCATTATAAACTTTGCTGGAGCAACGGCCACAGTATGTTCATCTAACATCTTCAGCACTTAATTACTCTTCATTGAGTAAATGAATAAATCCAATAAAGCAAGAAGAATGGTAAAACCAACTTTCCCTTGAATGTCGTCCTGACAATTTCAACATAAACCTGAAAACTACACAATTCTGTGTTGAAAGAGACGGTGAATGGAGTCAAAACTCATATTATTTCAGCCAGTTCCATACTCAGCCTGTGCCCAGTTTGCTGCTACTGTCAGTGCAGTTCAGCAAGGCAGACAATCTGGCCCTCCTCATCTAGCATTTGAGAACTCACGAGATGACATGGTAAAACATTCAGAATAAACTTCGGTGGTAGATGACAAGCATTTTTCACCTCCCCTCTTGCCATGTCTAGGCCTACACCCCTCACTTCCCAATATCCCACCTCTAGCATCAATCTTATTTTCAAGAGCAAGAACATGAAGTATCCAAACTCCTACAACCTTAGAAATGTCTACAGACCAATGACTTGTGAGACCAAAGACTGTCTGTGATAATAATGCAATCTGCTTAAACCCCCTTGTTTACACACACAAACACACACACACACACAACCCAAATATAAGAAGCTCATTAGCACTTGAGACAGTTCATTCAGTTTCCACCTAAATCATGAATAGAGGAGGATATCTGATATATTCTTTTCTGGGATGTGACCTGTGACAAGTCAACTCACCCACTGAGCCTCAATTTTCCCATCTGTACACCTGAAACCACACACGCCTTCATGGCCTGTATATAATAGCAGAAATCACAGGAAATAACATAAATGGAGAACAACTTTGAAACATGAAGAGATGTTTTCTTCTAGCACAGACTGTTGTTCCTCTTCTACCTTCAATCTAGGGCCATTGGGCATTCTGAATTCCTGAAACATCCTCCAAAAGAGATGGTGCATTAGAACCTCAGACATAAGAAGAGAATAGTTGATCCTAATTTCAGGTTTTCAAACAGACTTTTGAATTTAATAGGCAAGATTTTAATTTAATGACAAAGAATTCAACACTCAAGGAATTTGGCCATGAATAATAGCTTCAACAGATTATTCAGGGGTTAATTTTTCCTCACTCCCCAACCTGAAAACTGGGAGAGTTTGATTGAACTAGGAGAATCTGAGACAGAGTCAAATGGGAAGTGAAGATGGCTGTAGCACTTAATGGTCCCCAACTAAGAGGCTCCATGCATGCTTTTACCCCACCTTCAAACCTGGCTGAGTGTCCTAACTCTAAAGAAAACACATGCAATGACTTGGAGGAATCTCTGTGCAGAGATGATCTGTGTCCTCATCCCTGGTTTGAACTTGGGCACACAGCAAGTCCCTGAGTTCTCCAAGCAGCAAATGGTTTCCTATCAAAGGACCTTAAAGGCTCCAGGGATCCAGAAGTAGCAACTCTTGATAAGCAGTGAGAAGTTAATGACTCAGGATCCTAGGGGTAGATGTAAAACTCAAAGGATGCTGGTGAGGAAGATAGTAATCAGAAGCTAAATACTCAATCCCCACACTCATTTCTCAACTCCAATACTGCAGCTCTCTGGAAGCCCAAGAACTTGGTTTCAACCTCACAGAAAAGGGAGGAGACATTCTTGATTTTGTTGTTGTTACCTGTACCCCAGAGATTAGATAAAAATGAGGTTCAACTACAGAAAACCAGCTCCATTTTTGTGAATCTAAGTTGGTGGGTTATATCACCATGAGTAAAGGGACTCACACAGCATCTGGCCCGAAACAGGTTCCCTGTTATTAACAACTCCCTTCTCATGATGCTGAACTGACCCTGACCTTCTCACAATGCTCTCTCAGCTCCCAGTTTAGCTCTTGTGGTGACAATGACAAATGATTTAATCATAGAATCTTTGCCCAGTATGGAACTTTCCAGGCTAGCTCTCTCAGTTTAGAGTTTGGAACCTGAGACCCAAGGAAGGAGAGAGACACGACCAGACACAGCAAAGTAGCAGCAGAGCTAGGTGGGAAGCCCAGGTATCCTGAATCTAAGTCACAGCTCTTTCTATTTCCCATGAAGCTTCCCAAGAAAAAAGCCAAGGATGACTTTGCAGGAGATCATCAATAATTTAATTGATGGAAGACAGAAGGGCAAGAGGGAGTTAATTAGTGTGAAGAGCTAATCAAGACAATATGGCCCAAGGGGAATCCAAATACATTCCAGCATCTGAGAATGAATGACAGTGACATAGTAACAATTTGCTCTAATCTTTCACATTCCCACAGGCCCACCTCCTGAAATATGTTTCACATGGTTACTTCTTTATCAAATATCTCCATTAGTTTCACAAGCCTAGAAACTAAAACTCAACTTCTTTGGCATAGCATTCAAGGTCCTCTCTGTTCTTCCCTCAATCCCCTTGGGTAGCCTTAATGCTCTCTCCAGCCTTTTGGACAACCTCCTCACCCTCCCCTTGGATCAATCATGTCCGGTCTTCAATTTTTTGCCCAGTCTGTAAGAGTCTCTTTCTTCATCCTGCCTCATGTATCAAAACTCAGCTCAGTTTGTAAGGCACAGTTTAGATGGCACTTTCCCTTGATCTCCCAGGACAAAATAGATCTTAATTCTCTGTACTTTTAGAGTACAAAACTAGAATAGTGAAGCAGAGTGATAGAGAGGTTAAAGCACAGGAGCTTAAGTCAAACAGACCAGCCACTTACTAGCTACATGATCCTTGGCAATTTCTCTAACCTCCCAGAACCTTTAATTTGCAAAATGAGATATTAATGTAGTCATGTTCTAAGGGCATGTGACTTACATAATATATAATACCTGTAGCATGCTTAGGACAATGTTTGGTACTTGTTTTATTTCATCCAGTCTAATATAGCTAGAATAAAATATAATAATATGCATAATCATATGTTAATGTCTCACTTTTTATCTTGTATGATATATCATCCTTTTAGTCTATCTTTTCCCCTTCATATTTATGTCTTGCTCATTCACTCATTTAAAAATTAGTTATTATGCACCAATTTAGGTCAGATAGTGTTCTAAGCACTGGAGATACTAGGCTGAAACCAAACAAACATGATTCCTATCCTCCAAGACTTTACTTTTGAGCAAGATGGCTGACTAGCTGTGGACAGAGAGAGCTTCTCCCACCAAGATACCAGATCACCAGCACACTCCAAACAGATCTTCAGAAAGAATGCACTGAGAGTGAATAGAGGGAAGCTGCAGATGCCAGGCTAAAAGGAGAAGAAGGTAGAAACCCTGCATGGGGGTGCCAAGCACCAGGACTCATTCCTAGCCCAGGGTAGGTCCTTGGGAAGAGGTGTGTGAAAGAGGCATGGTGTAGCTCAATCTCACCACGGACCTCCAGAATCCTAGCTTCAGGAGATTCCACAACCCCAGCGAACATTTAATCTGGCAGGAAACTACCTGGAGAGACGGCAGAGAAAGAACTCCAGCCTGCATGTAGCCAGATGTGGCTTGGGAACAACTGTAGTGGAGCACAGTCATTGGTGCTCATCCTCCTAGGCTCACCATACTCTTCTAGGTGGCTTAGCTTTTATTGACTGACACACCTGAACAGAGCAGGGCTATCCTGCTCATGGGATGGGACCAGTCTGATCTGACTGTCCTCATCTGTTGGCTTATCCCGGAGTCCCTGCTGGGTGGCACCTACTTGCAATACAGCCTCAGCTCCCCAGCCAAGCACTTGCCAGTGGCCTTCGCCATAGCTCTTCCACTGGCAGACCTGTCTAAAGTTGGAGAGCCTCTGTAGGCAGGACCTTGCCATCAGCAACCCTCTCCCGCTACTGCTTTCTTGCTGTGCACTCACCTGCAGTGTTCTTTTGCTGCTTTGCCAGTGCTTACTCACCCACAACCTTCCCTGGATGCTTTACCAGTGTGCACTTATGTGCTAACTTTGCCACTGGCATGCAGTGTGCATAGGACCAGCCACTTCCCCACCACTACCCTGCTGAAGCACACTTGCCAGCATTGCCTATGACAGTATTGTTACCAATGGACTGGGGACACCTTGGCCCCTCCAACACAGCAGGTGCATAACCTCGAGAGGCCAAAGGGAAAAATATGCAGGCCTGGTCCCAGACCCCTGTGGTTACAGCACACAGCTCAAGAGTGCTGAGCTAAGCCTTGAACCCCTGAAATAAACACTTCATTAGTTAATGAAGCCAATTAACTAAGCCCAACTTATACCACAGTCAAACCCTCAAAAGCATTAAAGAATCCCACCCAAAAGACAGTAATTTTAAATGTTTAAGAAACATCAATCCATTCACAAGAGAAAAAATAAGCATAAGAACTCTGGAAACACTAAAAGCCAAAGTCTTCTTATCCCCAAATGAGCGCCCTAGATCCCCAGCAATGGTTTTTAACAATGCTAAATTGGCTGAAATGACAGACATCAAATTCAGAATCTAGATGATAATAAATAACATCAAGATTCAGGAAAAAGTTGAAATCCAGTCCAAGGAATCTAAGAAATCCAATAAAATGTATAAAAGAGCTGAAAGATAAGATGGCTATTTTAAGAAACAACGAAAATGATCTTCTAGAGCTGGGAAACTCACTATAAGAATTTCATGATATAATCAGAAGTATTAACAGCAGAATAGATGAAGCTGATGAAAGAATCTTAGAGCTTGAAGACTGATTCTTCAAATCAACTCAGTCAGCCAAAAGTAAAAATAATTTTTAAAAATAAACAAAACCTTGGGAAAATCAGGTATTATGTAAAGAGACCAAATCTATGACTCATTAGCATCTCTGAAAGAGAGGGAGCAAAGCATCTTTGAAAACATACTTGAGGATGTTGTCCATAAAAATTTCCCCAACCTCATGAGAGAGGTCAATATACAAGTTCAGAAAATTCAGAGAACTGCAGTGAGATACTATACAAGAGGACCATTCAAACTTAGTTATAGATACATAGTCATTAGATTCTACAAGGTCAACATGAAAAAAAAAGGCAGCTAGAGAAAAGAGGCAGGTAATGTAGAAAGAGATCTCCATCAGGCTACCAGTGGAACTCTCAGCAAAAACCTTACAAGCCAGAAGAGGTTGCAAGTATAAATTCAGCATCCTTAAATAAAAGAAATTCTGACCAAGAATTTCATATCCAGCAAAGCTAAGCCTCGTAAGTGAAGGATAAATAAAATCCTTTTCACACCAGCAAACACTAAGGGAACTTGTTAACAAATTTGTAACAAATTCCCTTAGTGTTTGCTGATCTGAAAAAGATTTTCTTTTCAGATCTGCCTTACTAGAAGTCCTTAACGGAGTGCTAAACATAGAAAATGAAAAAAACACTGTCACTAACCACAAGAAAACATACCTAAGTCCACAGCACACTGACACTATACCAACTATACAATAAAATCTAAGTAACAGCTAGGTAACAATAAGATAACAGAATCAAAGTCTCACATATGAATATTATCTTTGAACATAAACAGGCTAGATGTCCCACTTAAAAGGCACAGAGTGACAAGCCAAATAAAGAAGCAAGAAGACCAAACTGTACGCTGTCTTCAAGAGACTCATCTGACATGCAATGACACCCACAGATTCAAAGTAAAAGAATGAAAAAAGAGCAGGTGTTGCTATCCTCATTTCAGAGAAAACATGCTTTAAACCAACAACAATAAAAAAAAAAGAAGGGTGTTACATAATAATAAAGGGTACAACTCCACAAGAAAATTTAACTATACTAAATATATATGCACCCAATATTGTAGCACCCAGATTCATAAAGCAAGTTCTTAGAGACCTATAGACTTAAATAGTCACACAATAATAATAGAAATCTTTAACAGCCTATTGATAATGTTGGACAGATCATGAAGGCAGGAAACCAACAATGATATTTGGAACCTAAACTTGACACTTTAGCAAAGTGATCTTAATATACATTTACAGAACACTTCACCCAACAATAAGATAATACACATTATTCTTATCTGCACATGGCACATACTCTAAGATCAACCACATATTTCACCACAAGGCAATTCTCAACAAATTTTTAAAAATAAAATTATGTCAACCATGTTCTCAGACCACAATTTAAAAAATTTTAGCACAATTTTAAAAAATAATATCAAGAAGATCTCTCAAGACCATGGAATTACATGGAAATCAAACAATTTGTGCTTCAATAACTTTTAGATAAAGAATGAAATTAAGACAGAAATCAGGAAATTTTTTGAGACTGATGAAAACAAAGATACAACATACCAGGATCTCTGAGATACAGCTAAAGTAGTGTTAGAAAGTTAATGATGCAAAATGCCTACATGAACAAGTTATAAAAAGATCTCAAATTAACAACCTAACATCACACCTAGAGAAACCAGAAAAGCAAGAGCAAATGAACTCCAAAGCTCGCAGAAGAAAAGAAATAACCAAAATTGAGATTAAGTGAATGAAATCAAGATACAAAATATATACAAAAGAGCAACAAAACCAAAAGCTGAATTTCTGAATTTGAAAAATTAATACTGATAGACCTCTAACCAGACTAATAAAGAAAAAAGGGAGGAGGTACACATAATCATAATCAGAAATGACAAAGGTGACACTACCACTGACCTGACAGAAATACAGGAAAAAAGAAAAACACTCAGAGACTAAAACAAACACCTTTATGCATGAAAACTAGAAAACCTACAAGAAACTAAAAAAATTCCTAAGAAAATAAAATGTCCCAAAGTTAAACCAGCAATAAATTCAATACTTCAAGAGACTAATAATGCATTCCAAAACTGAATCAATAATTTAAAAATCTACCAACCATAAAAAGCCTAGAACAGAGAGATTCACAGCCAAAATCTACCAGATATAGACAGAACAGGTGATACCAAAACTACTGAAAGTTTTTCAAAACATCAAGGAGTAGGGTCTCCTCTCTAACTCATTCTGTGAGACAAGCACCATTCTATTAATAATACCAAAACTGGTCAAAGACACAACAAAAAAAAAGAAAAAAAGCCACTATCCCTGATGAACATTGATGTAAAAATCCTACCAAATCAAATCCAACAGCACATCAGAAAGCCAACCCACCAAGACCAAGTAGGCTTTATTCCTAGGATGCAAAGTTGTTTCAACATACACAAATCAATAATGAGATTCATCACATAAACAGAACTAAAAACACAAAACACATGATCATCTCAATAGGCACAGAAAAGGCTTTCAATGAAATTCAGCATCCCTTTATATTAAAAGCCCTAAAGCAACCAGGAATTAAAGGAACATACCTCAAAATAACAAGAGATGTCTATGACAAACCTACTAGCCCACGTAATTCTAGATGGGCAAAACCTGGAAGCATTCCCTTTGAGCACTGGAACCACGTAAGAATGCCCAACCTCACCACAAGTATTCAACATAGTACTCAAAGTACTAGCCAGAGCAAGAAGGCAAGGGAAAGAAATAAAAGTCATCCAAATAGGGAGAGGGGAAGTCAAATTATCTGTTTTCACAGATGATATGATTTTATACCTAGAAAACCTCATAGTCTTTTCATAGAGGCTCTTAGAAAGGATAAACAATTTCAGTATGGTTTCAAGATAAAAAAAATCAATGTACAAAATCAGCATTTCTATACATCATTAACATCCAAGCTGAGAACCAACTAAAAAATGCAATCCCATTCACAATAGCACAAATATAATAAAACACATAGGAATACAGCTAACTAGGGATGTCAAAGATCTCTACAACAAAAATTACAAAACACTGCTGAAAAAAGTCAGAAATGACACAAATAGAAAAACATTCCATGCTTATAAATAGAAAGAATACTGTTAAAATGTCCATACTGCCCAAAGAATTTACAGATTCAATACTATTTTTTATCAAACTATCAATATCATTTCCATAGAATTAGAAAAAAACTATTCTAAAATTCATATGAAATTGAAAGAGTTTGAATAGCCAAGGCAATACTAACTAAAAAGAAAAAAGCTACAGGCATTACATTACCCAACTGCAAACTATACTACAAGGCTACAGAAACCAAAACAGCATGGTATGGGTACAAAAACAGACACAAGGACCAATGGAACAGGTTAGAGAACTCAGAAATAGAGCCACACACCTACAACCACTGGATTCATCCCAGTCTCTCACTTCAGAATAAGTCTGTCTCAAATTCATCCCAAAGCCATTGGGCCACCACATGGTCATCCTTATCTCTGACTTAATTTCAAAATGACATGCTCCAATATCACTCTTCATAAGAGGTATCATAATGTATACAAGTATTATATATTTTTAAATAATAATAATAAGGGCTGGTATTGAGTGAGTGTTCACTTGTTGCCATGAACTCTCCTGAGTATTTTATACACATGGATACATTGGATCCTTACAATGGCCTTTGATGTGGGTGAGACTGCCTAGTATCACAGATGGAAAAGACTCAGAGCACAAGCAATCTGACCGAAGTTCAAACAGAGCAAATGAGAAGCAGGACAAGATCTCAAAGAACATACCTTTCAGGCCATAAGCATTTGCTCAGAAACATCACGTGAAGTTAGTGAGAAGGTAAACATAATTCGGAAGAAGGCTTCTCGCCAATAAGATGCAGTTGCGGAGGGAGTGGGAACAGAGCCTCCTTACATATTCATAAACTGTCTAGAGAGAAAGCAGCTGTGGCTCGTGAAGGTGTCCTCCCTATCATGGCCACACTGGAATCCCATTGTTCACAGCAGCTCCACATTGTTCACAGCAGCCAGTTCATTGACTTAAATGAACATTCTATTTGGAATGATTCTAGTGCAATAGAGAAGAAAGAGCAAGCTAAGCCTCGTTCACCCTCTTCAAAGTAGAATGAACACAGACAGGCCTGGTTTTTTCATCCTGGCTTCAACTGTTTCTCAGTGTAGATCCTGTGTTCTCTCCTGAACTTTGGCCAAATAATTGTTGGTCAGGTACTGTCCTAGGTGCTGAAGCCACATAAGCGAATGAGGCCCAGTTTACACTATCAGAAAAGTTCACAAGAACTGGAGAACATAAATATAATATGGGGCTGGGTGCAGTGGCCCACGCCTGTAATTCCAGCACTTTGGGAGGCTGAGGTGGGCAGATCACCTGATGTCAGCAGTTTGAGACAAGCCTGGCCAACATGGAAAAACCCTGTCTCTATTAAAAATACAAAAAAAATTAGCCAAGTGTGGTGGTGCACACCTGTAGTACCAGTTACTCAGGAGACTGAGGCATGAGAATCACTTGAACCCAGGCAGTGGAGGTTGCAGTGAGTCAAGATTGTGCCACTGCACTCCAGCCTAGGTAACAGAGAGAGACTCCATCTCAATTTTAACAATAAAAAAAAAACTATACACACACACACACACACACACACACGTATGTGTATATGTAATATTGTAAGCGCAACCAGAAAAAAAATCTAAGCTTCAAGCTGTACACAAAAATATTGTAACACTACGTGGTACTTCATTTGTAATCAGTAAGTACAAATTAATATCATAATATGATGGCACTTTACACTGACTAGAATGTCTAAAATAAAAAAGCCGAGACTACCAAGTGTGGATGTGGATGTGAAGTGACTGAAAGTTTTGAATGTTGCTTGAGTAAGTGTAAATTGGTATGTCTACTTTGGAAAACTATTTAGCATTATCTAACAAAACTAAACAGACACATACTCTATTACACAACTGTGCCATTCTTAGTAGAATACTCAACAAAATATATATACACATGCATTAAAAGATATGTATGAGAATGCTATCATCATTTTTATAATAATCTAAAACTGTAATTTATACAAATATCATTACAGTGGGTAACTGAATTGTGGTATAGTCACACATTGAAACACTTCATGGCAAAGAGAATAAAATACTATTCCATTAAGATAGTATTAAGAGACTATTATTCTATTAAGAATCTATTAATAGTAGACCTAAACATATGTACCTGAACCTATGAGACAAAATTATGATATCTACCTTTTAAATATTTAAAAATGTATTACATGGCACTGAGTTTTGAGATATGGCATTTAACTTGATTTCTCCAAAAATGCCTATTTTTTAATCCTGAAATGAAAACTATCTTCCCAAGATACAAATGAAGTTTTCTGAACCGTGACTTATGAGAAAAGAATTATGATATAATAGAATAAAATACTATTCCATATGGTAATTTGGACTAATTGCATAATAATGTTTGAGCAAAAGAAGCCAAACACAAAAAATATATACTGTCTGATCCTGTTTGTATAAACCTGTTAAAAAATCATCAAAACTAACGTACGGTGTTATAAGTCAGGATTGTAAATACCTTTGGTTGTGGTGAAGAGGGGGTGATTATGTGTAGACTGGAACAAAAGGGAATTTTGTGGGTGTAGGTTATATTCTGTTTCTTAATCTGGGCACTAAACTGAATATTTGAGTTGGGAAAATTCATCAAGATTTTATATATATATATATTCAAATATATATGAATTCTATAAATATATTTATGGATTCTACAAATGCATATTTCAATAAAATATTTAAAAGTTTCTTATATGGCACTAAATTATAAGACATGGCTTTCAATTTATTTCTCTAAAATTTCCTATTTTTTATCCAAAAACAAAAACTATCTTTCAAAAATAGAACTTTTCTGAACCTTGACCTACAAGAATTCTGATATCTACTTTTGCCAAGTAAAAGTGAGAATTAAATTGGAAAACTTATCACTGCAACAACTTACAAGCATAATAAATACTTGTAATGGCTGGGTGAGTGAGTAAAGGTGTTCTATAAATGCTATTACATTAAGGTTTGACCACTACATTGTTTAGAAAACCTATAGCAGCACCTATTAAGAGTAGATCTAAACGTAATACATAACATAGCTATGCCAATCAAGTCCTAGAATGTACAATAGATTGTACATTTTTGTTAAAATCAATGTCACATCATTCCCTGATCATTTTCCATATTTTCACTTATATTGTCTGTACTTCTTTGATACACCTTTTTTTCTTGTCATAACAAACTTCCTACTTATCCCAAACACACCCCATGTAATTCTTCACCTGGTCACAACCCAGATAGGTCCATCTTCACAGAATTCTCATCCACCAATCTGTCCAAAGCATACCTATTTCTTCAAAGTCCTCTTCCTCTTTTTAACTCCTGTTATACTTCACCTACTTCTCCAACAGCAAGAACAGAATCGCAGTCACAATAGGCTTCCATTGGTTGGATGTCATGCTTTGGGCTAAAGTTTTATGTTAATTTATAATCCAATCATTCCCTGGAACAGTATTGATAGTCTGTCGATATTTTAATAGAAAAATAAAATAAATTAACAAAAATGATGGGAATTGAGCATTATTCTCCCATTTTTTAAATAAGGAAACAAAGTTTCCCATTGACTAAGTAACACACAGATCTATCCTACACAATCAGGACCTAGAGGACTTGGATTCAAAACCACATCTAGTAGAGTCTGATCCCCAAACTATCTTAAGTAGTAATTGACTACTGAAATTACAAACTTTCAGAGTGATAGATCCAGACATCAGGCTGTCTCTGCTTGTAACATAATCATGATTTCTCTATTTACAGCTGGGGTACAGAGGCAGAGATTGATTTCAGTGCCTCGGCCATTGTTTCATATCTTGTGTAACAGAGAAATCATAAAATTGGAGTCATGATTCTGGAAAGTGTCATCTGCAGCTGCCAAATAACCTACCTGTATTACTTCATCTGATGCAAAGAGGACAAAGAGTATTCTCTGCAATTTGCAGGTCTGTTAACGGTAGCTCAGAGAGATCAAGCAATTCACTTAAGGTCACACAGCTAATGGGGACAGGAAGCTAACATAGAACTCACTGATTCTTGATACTTTTATGCCAAGCTCCCTCCACCATAAAAGCTACCTCCTTAAAGATCCACGTGTTCACGAGTCTCAGTAGGGATCCCTGCCAATCCATAACAAAGGGCTAATGAGGTCCCACTTTCCTTTTAAGCTGTCATTATTTGTACACTTACTTTTGTTTCTGCTGTTTTGGATGCAGGCTTCTATTTATACCTCAAAATTTAATCTGAATATCTCATTCTCTGGGAAGTCTTATGAGATCATTTACTCCTCTATTTTGTTCCACAAACTGCCCCGGAGGGCCTGCTAGTATAGGAGGCAGTGGCCAAGGTACTGGGGATTCAATGGTGAACAAAAAGTCATACATCAGAGCTTATCTTCTTTAGAGGGAGAGGGGGAGGGCTCACATGCATCACTCTCAAATGCAATTTCCAGTTGTGGTAATGCTATGAACCAAAAATATGGGTATTTTTAAAAGAGCATAATGGGGCATTGGATCTAGGTGAAGAGGTCTGACAAGGTTTCCTACTCCCCAGGCAGAATTAAGTCACCTGGCACAATTTGTACCTCTGCACTTGCCCTCCCTTCACCGTACTGTAATTTATTTTCCTATAGTTTATGAGTAATACAAGCACAAGACCATGTCCTGTTCACACCTTGATCCCATATCCTGGAAAACTGGCATGGTATATTTTGGTGGTCAATAGGTCTTCCTTGAATTGGCTTTTATTATCATCACCATTATTGCTGCTATCCTTGTGGCTACCACCATTGTTGGAGAAAAATGTGGATGTGTCTGACTACAAGCCCCACGTGGATGAGCTCTATTTTAACTGCACCTTCTTGGCACCTACAGGAAGCAAACAGCAATTTGTTGATGACAAAAGAAATGAGAAAGCTGACTAACTCCAACTGCTTCTCTGAAATGCTAATTTGCTTTCAGAGCCTCTTCTCCGGTTCCTTTATAGCAATTTTACAAGCTTGTAGCAAGGACAACTTTCTGTTAATGACTACTTGCAAATCCAATATGATGATTGTGTTTTGTCTTAAGCTGGGTTAAAACACCAGCTTACAAATAGAACAGCAAAGGTAGAGATGCTGGCAGCCAGTCCAGAGCAGATATCAAAGGCACTATCCTGACAAGAGAGATTCGCTCTTAGATATTTTAAAAATTAGAAATATTTTTTTAACATCCTGAAGGCCCGTTTAGAAATGCTCTCCACCTATCATACTAGACAAATAAACTGACTGAGGCCTGAGAAGATAAATTCTAGGTCATACAGTCATAAAGCAAAATAGGGTAAAAATGGGTTTTAGGCCCCATCTTTGTGGGTTTTGTTTGTTTTTTTTCCTTTTTTTTTAAATTTTTTATTGCATTTTAGGTTGTGCAGAACATGCAAGACAGTTGCATAGGTACACACATGGCAGTGTGTGTTGCTTCCTTTCTCCCCTTCACCCACATTTGGCATTTCTCCCCAGGCTATCCCTCCCCAGCTCCCCCCCACTGGCCCTCCCCTTTTCCCCCCAATAGACCCCAGTGTTTAGTACTCCCCTCCCTGTGTCCATGTGTTCTCATTTTTCATCACCCACCTATGAGTGAGAATATGCGGTGTTTCATTTTCTGTTCTTGTGTCAGTTTGCTGAGAATGATGTTCTCCAGATTCATCAATGTCCCTACAAATGACACAAACTCATCATTTCTGATTGCTGCATAGTATTCCATGGTGTATTATGTGCCCCATTTTCCCAATCCAGTCTATCATCGATGAGCATTTGGGTTGATTCCAGGTCTTTGCTATTGTAAACAGTGCTGCAATGAACATTCGTGTACATGTGTCCTTATAGTAGAACGATTTATAGTCTTTTGGATATATACCCAGTAATGGGATTGCTGGGTCAAATGGAATTTCTATTTCTAAGGCCTTGAGGGATCGCCACACTGTCTTCCACAATGGTTGAACTAATTTACACTCCCACAAGCAGTGTAAAAGTGTTCCTTTTTCTCCACATCCTCTCCAGCATCTGTTGTCTCCAGATTTTTTAATGATCGCCATTCTAACTGGCGTGAGATGGTATCTCAATGTGGTTTTGATTTGCATCTCTCTGATGACCAGTGATGATGAGCATTTTTTCGTATGATTGTTGGCCTCATGTATGTCTTCTTTCATAAAGTGTCTGTTCATATCCTTTGCCCAATTTTGAATGGGCTTGTTTGTTTTTTTCCTGTAAATCTCTTTCTACTATGCCCAGTTTCTTTAATAGCATGCCAGAAGTATGACATCACAGCCACGGCAGCACTTTCCAGAGAAGAAGGGCTACTGTGCTTGCAAATGTAGTGTGAATTTTTCACATGGTATTCCATCTCTTCACCGTCTTCCCAGTTCTGTCTCCTCCTGACCCTTTAGCAAGTTTACTCGGAAGCACATGGCTGCTGTTTCATAAGCACCTTACGCTGCTCATGCTGTTTCCATTTCCTGTATTGACTATTGTTATCAATGCAACTGCCAAATAACCTACATGCATTGCTTCATCTGATGCTAAGAGGACAAAGAATATTCTTCTCAGTTTGCAGGTGTGTTAACTGTAGCACAGAGAGGTCACACAGCTAATGGTGACAGAAAGTAAACTTAGAACCCACTGATTCTTGACACTTTTATGCCAGGCTCCCACTACCATAAAAGCTACCTCCTTAGAGATCCAAATGTCCATAAGTCTTAATAGGGATCCCTGTTAATCCATAACAAAAGGCTCTATTGCTAACAAGAGTTACTATTTATAACCTACTATGTGCCACACACCCAGTAAGATGTTTGGCATATGCTTCTTCCAAAGCTCAGAAGAACACTGCAAAGACATTTAGGTATGTATTTTGAATACACATGCATAAAATCACCCTGAAACTCAGTGGCTTAAAGCAACAATGATTTTGTTTGCTCCCAATTCTATGGATCAGGTATTTAAGCAGAACTCAGCTGGGCAACTCCACATCCAGCCTAGGAACTCTAAGCTGAGGCTGGGATGTGCCTCACTCAATATAGTCTCTATCTCCTGCTGGGCAGGTGCTGACCTCCAAGAGGATACATTCTACAAGGTAACGGTGGAAGTCATGAATCTCACAAGGCTCGAACTTGGGGAAAAAAAAAAAAACAGGATCACTTCTTCTACATTCTATTTTTTAAGCCAGGTGACAGAGTTTGCCTGGATTTGAGGACAGGGGAAAAAAGACCCTACCTCCCAGTGAGGCTGTGATAGAGTCAACTTGTAAAAAGGCAATTGGGATAAGACAGAAAATATTATTACTGGCATCTTTGGCAATAAAATCTGCCAGAATATAATAATTAGGAACCTGTTCTTTGGAATCAAACATTTCAGCTCTGCCCTCAGCTGCGTGTCCATGGATAGGTTATTTCACCTCTCTGAGGCTCAGTTTCCTCATCTCTAAAATGGGAATAATACCACAAAATTTCCAAAGAAAATAAATAAGGCGTAAAATGAGCCTAATGCCATGCCCACACAGAGTAAGCCTCTATAAACAGTTGCTATTAATATAATTAATTATCTAAGGATACTTTTAAGAGTGAAAGCTGCCTTATGAAATTTACACAGAGACAACAGGTATACACCATAATTTGTGTTCACCTCCAGCTAACATTATCATTAACCATCGAAAATGGAAAAAATCAAACTCAAACTCAAACTGAAAGAGATTAATTAACTTTCTCATGTTCACTGACTCACTCACACTTACACACTAATGAAACTTCTCCTACATACCAGGCAAGAGAAAGCATTTATTTCCCTGCCATCCTGGGACTTGTATTCCAGTGACAGAGAACTACTAAGCAAGTAGCTAATTCCTCATAATATGGCTCTTATTAAATGAATCAGGGTAAACAAAGAGACTACACTACTGGACATGGTTTCTCTGAAAGAACGAGATATTGCTAATTCCAAATTGCTTAAACCAGTGGTCTACAAACTGGCCCATAGACCTAACCTGACACCTGCTTTTGTAAATAAAGTTTTATTGGAACACAATTGCACCAATTTATTTACACATACTTTAGGGCTGCTTTCATGTTGCAATTACAGCTTCAAGTACTTCCAACAGATGGCATGGCCTGCAAAGCCTAAAATATTTCCTATCTGGTCCTTTACAGAAAACATTTTCCTCACCCTGTTTTAAACAATAGAGAAATGTATTATCCCCATAACTGAAGATTTAGAGGAAGACAGCGTCATGTCCTGTGAATCATTGCTGTTCTGAGGGACTCAGGATCCTCACATCTTTCCATTCTGTGGCCTTCAGGCTACAGCTTTACACAAGGCTGGGTCCCTTTAGGTTTGCGAAATGGAATACAGATATTCCAGACTCATGTTGACAGAGAGTCAGGATGAGAAGAGGGTATCCCTCCAGAGAAAAGGCCACTCCTAAGAATGCCTCTCTTGGGAGGAAAACACAATAATTCCCAGAGGCACCCAAAGACACTCAATAATGCCCCATCATACTTCATCTACCAGAATTGTGTCACATGTCCTTCCCTAAACCAGCCACTGGGAAGGGAAGGAGACCAGCATAATTGGCTAATGCCCATTAGAACAATCCCTGGGTCTGGGCAGACTCCTTCTCCCCTAAATTGTGTTGAGGAGGGATACATGTGTAAACAAAGTTGGCCCAAAAGAGGTTATTGGACCTCAACAGTGTCAGATATGAAGAGTGATTGTAGTCAGCATAAAGGTAAAATGTTCCTTTAGAAAACGTGTTCAGAGAAGAAATCTCACTGGATATGATGCCTGAATATAGCCCCAAATGATAAGAAGGAACAGGCCTTAGGTTCTGTGAAAGCATTTTCTAGATATGGGGTCTTGCTGGTAAGGAACAGGTCTGTTGTTCAAATTTCTACACTTTGGATGCAAAGCTTACACAGTCTCCACTACTCCAACCTGACTGCTGAAATTGCACCTGTTCCCAAACAACAGTCTCTAATATCATGGTCTTCTGTGCAGCTTTTGAGCATGTCCTCCAAACGAGACATGTCATTGTACCCATCTTGGGTACTTTTCTCCTTCTGTCTGATATATATGTGTATGGTTACACAAGTTATTTTGTCCTAAGCAGGTTATCCACATCCCTAAAATAGGGATAATATCAGGTACGTCTCATCTAATCATCACTAATAGAAGATGAGAGAGTCAAATCTAACTGGTAGATATTTTGCTCTTTCATCTTCTATTAGCATAAGAACTCCTGAAGATCAATGACCATAGCTGGTTCCAATCCACACGGGCCATGACAACATCTAATACAGAGTGAACACACAGTATATACTCAATGAATATAATCAAATTAGACACAGTGGTATAGATTTGTGGCTTAGCTCGATTCAATTTGTTGGGGGTGACAAGGCCCCAGAAAACCTTAATATTTGTAAAAGGAATGACAGTGGAATAGTATTCATCCAATGTCTGTTCCCAGAGGACTCCAATGGGGAAAATACAAAGTTGGACAGAACAATGGGGTAAGAGGCAGGAAAGGCAGGAAAGAGTCCACTGTATACAGACAGCAAAGGGTGGAGGACATATTTGGAGGGCCTAGAAAGTCATGATAAAATTAGATCTGAGTTTTTCCAGCCATAAAGAGTCACTGAAAACGAAACAAGATTTACTGATTACTTGCTATATTTCAGGAACTGTGTAAGGTATTTTCCATATTCCTTTAATCTGCATTTAAAAAGATTATTAATGCTGGGCACAGTGGCTCACACCTGTAATCTCAGCACTTTGGGAGGCCAAGGAGGGCAGATCACTTGAGGTCAGGAGTTCAGGACCAGCCTGACCAATATTGTGAAACCCCATCTCTACTAAAAATACAAAAATTAGCTGGGCATGGTGGCACATGCCTGTAGGCCCAGCTACATGGGAGGATGAGGCAGAAGGATTCCTTGAATATAGGAGGCAGAGGTTGCAGTGAGAGAGACTGAGCCACTGCCCTCCAGCCTGGGTAATAAAGTGAGATTCTGACTCAAAAAATCAATTAATTAAAAAGTTTAAAAGATTATTAAATAAGTGTAATATTTGTTTCATAGGTGATGAAATTCATGCTCAGGAAGGTCAGGTGGCTGAGGGTCACATGGTGAGATGACAGATCTAGGATTCTACCCAAATCTCTTCAATGCTCAAGTTTATGACTTGTTTTCTCAGCCACATGGTTGACCTCTGACCAGTGATTTAAGAAGCTCATCCCAGTAAGAAGAAAGAGAGAATGGGTTTGCTGAAGAGGGACAGAAATCAGTTTGGGACATTAGTTACAAGCCACGGCAATAGCCCAGGACAGAGAGGGTGAAGTCTGGCTCTGAGCTTCATTATCAGAAATCAACCCTAGATAAAAACTAAGTGGATGAAGAGAAGGGAGCAGCTGCCGAAGACACAAATGCATCCACCTTGGGGAGATAGGCTCTGGGAAAATAAGCTTTTCTGCTTATGCCACTATTACTAAATAAAAGCAGCATCAACATTGCCCTTGGGATTCTTACTCTGACTCTGGACACACATTCTAAGCTTAGACAAGCTTTAGTCGCAAGGACACAATATGATTAGTTTAGCTGTGTTTTAGCTCCAGCTTTCTCTATGAATCATGTGTGCATGAATCATAATCACCACTCTTCATATTTTAGAAGCAGATGTATAATTTTTCTTACCCAAGAAAAAAAATCAATTGCTGTCTAAATATGAATCTAATGTTGTTTCTGAATCTCTTTGATTTATTCAATTCTGAGCCTTCATGTTCTTTGGGAGTGAGAATAATCAGGAAAGCTTAAAAGGAGAAAGTGACAAGGTGACACACTGAGCATTTGCTCTGTGACTGCTCTCCACTTTTCAAAGTCAAGGTAGGTGTAAGTGTTCACATTATTTTATAGAAGAGGAAGCTAAGGCTCATATAAGCAATTTATTGGCCTAGGGTTCACACAGCTATTAAGCATCAGAATTTAGGATTTCAATTAAAGAGTGTCAGATCCCAAATTATATGCTTCCAATGGCCCTTCCCCAGCCTACCTAGCTACAGCATAAAAACATGGTGTCGGCTGGGTATAAGGGCTCATGCCTGTAATCCCAGCACTTTGGGAGGCCGAAGCAGGAGGATCACGAGGTCAGGAGATAGAGACCATCCTGGCTAACATGGTGAAGTCCCGTCTCTATTAAAAATACAAAAACTTAGCCGGCCATGGTGGCATGCACCTGTAGTCTCAGCTACTCGGGAGGCTGAGGCAGGAGAATCGCTCGAACCCGGGAGGCAGAAGTTGCAGTGAGCCGAGATCATGCCACTGTACTCCAGCCGGGGTGACAGAGTGGAACTCCATCTCAGAAACAAAAACAAAGAAACGAACAAAAAGCATGGTATTCGGCCAACTGATAGCATGCTACAGTTCTCTTTGGAGATGACAGTCAAAGTTCTCCCCAAGAGGGCTTTGTTATTTGTCATTTACTGTCATCTTAGGACACTGCATTACCAGTGGAACACTACTTACCTCTGAATATGGCCACTGTCTATGAAATGGGGCTAGCAATTCCACCAGCTTCTTACCGTTGATATGAAGCACACGGTTCAAGTAGATGGGGGTGCATTCCAGTACTGGATCACTACCAACAGTGACACCAGTCAGATTGGACACCTCTCAGCTCCAGGACATGATCATGCAATGCCCTGAGCAGTTCTACCCTCCTGCTACTGATCACAAGTTTCCTCTGGCACAATACCTGTTCCTTTGTCAGACAATGTAAACAAATATTTTCAATCTTGCTAGTTAGTGGTGGCTGAAGCCACATGCCAAGCTCCACATTGGCATCTCAATGCACATGATCTCATTTATGCCCCTAGGCATCAGTGAGAAGCTTGGAGTGTTATCCTCAAGTTACTGATGTGGAAGCTGAAGTTCTGCATGTTGACATGTCCACAGGTGTACTGCTTTATGATGCAGTAGCCTTGCTGTATTTAAATGTAATAAAAATACTAGTGTATTGGATTATATCACATGCAATAATATTACTAACATTATTTATCAAACGCAGTAGCAATATCTATAAATATTTTATGTATAACACTTAAAACTCTTCATGTATTTTCAATCATATTATCTCATCAGGCCTCAATATTCTCTCAAATTTGGGTCTACAATAAACATTTCTTTTAAAAAACCCATACGAATGAATCAAAACACATATTTAAAGGTCACAAATTGCCCTCTGGTCTGCTCTCAAAATTATCTTTCTACACTGCAGCTTGTATCCTATCACCCCTTTGTTTAAACACGTGGGAGAGACTTCAGATCTGATTTATCAGTAGAACTGAAGCAAGCAATTCCAATCATAATTCAAGACTGGGGATCTGGATTCAGCAGATATTTCAAAACCACATCGTTCTCATTGTCTTTTTGATCAGGGCAATTTCCATTTTCGACCCTCCTGCCTTTCCTGACCTGCAGACGATACTCTCCGTGACTACCTGCATGCTCCGTTAGGTCTCATATTATAATAACAGTGTCATAAACGAAGTGGAGACCAGATCCTTCATTTTTATTCGCTGTGAAATACAAGGAGCGTGCAGTTTACCACTTATCGTACATGTGATAACTGGGCACAGGGAAGGGCAAGCAAGGGACTAAGCAAATGCTAAAATGATAAGAGAACCTGGATCCTCAAGAGAAGATGTTCTCTGGGAAGAACTCAGTGAGATCAATGAATACAAATTGCTGAAAAAAATCACACCTGTATGATCACTTCTTCCATTTCTCTAGAAAATACCCCTGAGCAGTTTTTTATGTGATGCACAGTGTCACTGTGATATGAGAGGGTGACGAGCATGTGATGTGGAAAGGTGGCTTACTCTACGGAAATATTTGTAGAAATGTATTCATTCACGTTGGACAGCAGGGATCAAAGTGCCTGCTTGTTTTGCCAGTGAACGAACACCAGGCCCTGAGTCCGGCCTTCTGTGAAATGCAATGACAGGCTAGTCTGTGTTCCCACAGACTTTGTCCCAGAATCAAAGACTAAGGCACGAGTTTGCAACCATGTGTTCACGTTGAACAGAAAATCTTTACACAGCATGTCGACATAGGTGGGCATGTTTGATTCTGACTAGAATCAAGTCTGATTAGAATGTGACTTTCCAAACAGTGTGAGCATGGCAGGAAGAAGTCTCAGAGTTAAGTGAGCTGGTGACATTTTGTAAGGGCCATGCAACCTTGAGCAAATCCTTTAATATTTTTTTAGTCTTAATTTCTTGTTCTGTACAATGGAGATGAGAACCTGCCTTATAAAGCTGTTGTGAGAATAAAATTTGGTGACATATTTGCTATAGTGTCTTCTCATATTCTTAGAGGACGGAAGTTTTATTGCCTTTGCCCCTTGAACCTGGGAGTTCTTGAAGTGCTGCAGATCAATATTGATAAACAGGATGGCATAAATAAGGAGAATAAAGTCTACATGCCATGGCTTGTTTTTAAGGTCCCCTGTGCTCTGACCTCCTCCAACAGTGTTACTTCATTTCCTCTCACTGCCATTACCGAATTCCCATTCCAAGTCAGCAGCTTCTTTTAATGACCAGAATATGTTCTATTCCTCAGGAGTTTAGAAATAGAGAAGAACAAAGTAATAAAGTTTGGTAACAATATTGGTAGAGAAGAAGACATAGCAATCAAACAAACATGAGTTAAAACCCTAGCTCTGTGATGCAGAATTAGGCTTTGCATCCCCACCCAAACTCATCTTGAGTTATAATCCCCACAATCCCCACTTCTCATGGGAGGGACCCGGTGAGAGGTAATTGAATCATGGGAGTAGTTATTCTCACACTGTTCTTGTGATAGTGGGTTTTCACAGGGTCTGATGGTTTGCCCCCTTTCACTCAGCACTTCTTCTTCCTGCCACCTTGCGAAGAAGGGACCTTGCTTCTCCTTCAATTTATGTCATCATTGTAAGTCTCCTGAGGCCTCCCCAACCCTGCTGTACTGTGAGTCAATTAAACATATTTTCTCTATAAATTACCCCATCTCAGGCAGTTCTTTATAGCAATGTGTATACAGACTAATACACTCTGCCATTTCCTAGCCGCAGGACCTGTGACAAGTTGCTCAGCTGCTTTCGACCTGGGTGTCCAGGGCTGTAAAGTGAAAATCCTATCTTACAGCAGCACAAAGTGAAGGTAAGACCTGCCTTATATAAAACACTTTTATATATGTATGTAATGTGATAAACTGTGGATTATTCACATGTAAACCATGGTATCTTGGTGAATATGTTAGGATTTAAGTTGATTTCTGTTTTGGAGAAACTTCTCTTTTCCTTTATTTTATTCATTCTCGAAGAATAAAAATTACGATACTCTGCTAAACAAAATAAAATATCTTGGGTGACAAAAAATCAAATTGACAAAATAGACTAATAATATATTTCATCAGAATATCCATTATAGAATTACTTCAAATTGTTAAGATTATCATGTAAATTTGAGATGGTTTTCATTTAAACATTCTTTTCAGTGTTTATTTCATAACTAGAACTGAAGTTAGACATATAAGAAATAACAAAAAATGAAGTAGTTACATGTTCCCATACTAATAGAACATATATACTTACGTACCTATCCCGTTAAAAAAACAGGAAAAAAAAGTTTTCTGCTCTTTATTGTAGACACTCCAAAGAACCACCATTAAAAAAAAAAAAGACCTGCCTTAAAGTGGCATTGTGAGAACACGACGCACTGCTATGAACCAAGCGCCAGGCATAATGCATGGCTTACTGCAGCCATTCAGTAAATAGCAGCACCAATATTTTTATGAAGAATACTAGAATTCAGGAATCGCTACATTATTATCATTATAATTCTGAAGGGCAATGAAATTTGACAGCATAGTTGGTGTGCTAATGCTAAAATCACCTGTTCTCAGAACATCTCTATTTGGTTAGTCAAAGAACTTATTTGTGCTTCAATTCACTCACCTGTAAAAACACCCGAAAGTACAAAAACAGTCACCTTCTTTGTCTGGGAAACCTGCTCATTTTAATTAACCTAAAAGGTTTCTAGCAATTCATGTTTGTAAAGCACTTTGACATCCTAAGAATAAGAGGCAATTTAAATGCAAAGTTTTAGTATAACAGCTTTTTAAAATAATTATTACTCAAGGGGCTCTCAAGCAAGAAGGAGCTCCTAGAATTCCACACCTCTTACAGAAGAGAAGGTGCTGTCTGGCTACTGAAGAGCCATGTCTCAAATATTCCCCAAGAGTTCCTGGAACTCCACTTCCTTACCAAAAATAATGTGGGGCAGAATCAAAAAATATAATAAAAGATAGTAAAAATAGTGATGAGTGTCTTCAAATACCACCTAAATCTTGTTTGCTGCTACACCTGCAAATCAAATTCGAATTGCACTCCTCAGCTCTGTCAAAGAAAAAAACAGAGCTGGGCAGTAGTTAGAGGGGTAAAAACAGACTTTATTCTGGATTTTTGCAATAAGAGAAAAAATACCTCAATTTAAACTGGGTTCAATTCTGAATACAGCACAGACAAGAAGGAATGTATAACCACAGAGTAGGAGATGGATCGGGGATGGCAAATAACTAACAGAAAACATCAGAGGTAAAGGGATTCTGGCAAAACCCACTGGACTAAATTCTTGCTAAAGACAGGCCAGTATGATCAGACATCACCTGAGGATGATGCCTGACATGGTGGTCCCAACCAGATAACAGTCCACTCATCTAATAAAATTTAGCAAGGACTAAAACCAGGTTTCCTGGGGACTACATTTTCCTCCTTAGCATTAGCATTTCCTATCTTTCAATGGGATGATCTTCTTGACCTAAAATTGCCATGGCAACCTTGTGGCAGAAGAGGTCACAATACAGGTAGTGGTGACAGATGTGGCTTTGTTCCATAATTGGTACCTGAAGAATCAAGTGGTTCATCGCATTAGATTGACTGAGGACATCTCTCACCAGGCTATGAGCCTTTAGAAAACACAGAGCTCAATTAACTTTCATGGAAGTTGGATTATTTCCTGCCCATTTGGAGGCCTTTATTTATCCACCAGGAGCTGTACAAAGCAAAGGTTCTTGCGTGTATATATCCCTGAAAATCTTTGAGGAGGCTCCAGTACAAAGATGATATTCTTCTAGGTTACAAAGAACCTGCATGTAAATTATCACTTATAATTTCATAATGGCCCTGTGTGGTCAGTATGAGAGAATCAGTGCACATAGGACAATAAATGAGGTTTGAGGATTAAGTAACTAATCACATTTGTCATCATTAGGCATGAGCTCAGACCTGCCTGATCCCAAATCCCACTCATTCCACTATACCATGTGACCTCAGTGGTTCTTGTGGGTTACAAATACCAGTCTTATCTTTGAACTCCAAGGTAAAGCTTCACAGGATGACCTCATAACATCAAAGAAGGACATGAGCTGGGGGAGGGAACATGTCATGTCGGGCTTCCCTTTGACTGGAGTAGTCAAGGGATATTCCAGTCTCTGTGAATGCGGATGTTGCATTAACAAAAAGGAAGAGAGGCCAGGTGCCGTGGCTCACACCTGTAATCCCAACACTTTCGGAGGCCAAGGTGAGTGGATCACCTGAGATCGGGAGTTGGAGACCAGCCAGACCAACATCGAGAAACCCCATCTCTACTAAAAATACAAAATTAGACGGGTTTGGTTCTGCATGCCTGTAATCCCAGCTACTAAGGAGGCCGAGGCAGGAGAATTGCTTGAACCCGGGAAGCAGAGGTTGCAGTGAGCCAAGATCGTGCCATTGTACTCCAGCCTAGGCAACGAGAGCAAAACTCTGTCTCAAAAGCAAAAAATAAAACAACAAAACAAAACAAAAAAGGGAAAGAACTTTCTACTGTAGTGCCAGAACTTTCCACTGTTACTGTGTGCCAGAAGCCCTCCCAGGTGCTTCACAGCTGCTCTCTAATTTAATCCTAACCCCTCTGCTAGGGATGTATTATCGTGTCCCATGATACAGCTGAAGAAATTGGTGCTTAGAAGGTTTGATTGTCCAACGTTAAAATGTGAGCAAAAAAGGTAGACCTGAAATTTGGAACCAGTTCTTGGCTATAGTAGCCAAGTGCTTTCCATCACTCCAGGTACTTCTAAAGTAATTCAACAGATAACTAAAGCAGTCATGGCTCCGGGGATGTAAACACTACTGCTGGCTTACCTATGCAAGAAGCGACCAATTAGAGAACTGGAATTCAGCTCAGCTCTGATAAGAGAACAACTTTGTTTCAGGGGTGGCCCTAAAAGAATCTCTTATTTCGTGTAGTAACAGGGAAAATAGGCTGAAAATCAGAACTAAAATTTTCTTATACACGTTGCAGAATCATGAGAAAAGCTGAATTCACGTACCCCACAAGTCTCTCCTGTGAGCTTTAGGGCATCATCTGGGAAGGAGTGGGGCAATGACACTTTGAATGACCGCATTTGATTGGATTGAGACCAAGATGGGAATCTTTATCCATCAGCACCACTACTGTGTAAAGAACTCAATGCATTGCCTTGAACACAGCCTGAGACACAATTTGCTTAATTTTCAAACAATTCTTTCTCCAATCAGTATATACATTCCATGAGAGAAAGAATTCACTTGCTGGCTTCATTCACTACCTCAAACAATGCCTGCAAGCAGGTTTTCTCCTTTTGTGACTTCCCTTCCCATTCTCTGCTCTCTGCCATATACTTCTCTGCTTTCTTCTTTTTTTCTTTAGATTATCTTGAGAACTTGACTCAAATTAGATCATAGGAGTGAACCTAGGAAGCAAGGATATTTTACCCTCAGCAGCTGTGAGAAGGGGGTGGTCTGAAGACTCAAAGAGTGCAGTCACTTCTGATGAAGAATATGCTCTGTGAGGAGAGAGCAAATAAATAATTATGGAGCAAAGAAGAGAGAAGTTTGCAAGAAAGGAGAAAATAAGGGGGAAAAAGAAGTGCCGGGAAATCGCACACACAAAGTGATGTGGATTGGAGTCAGATGAATATTTTATATGTCAAGTTCTGTAAGGACTTAAGCAGTAGAATGTAAAGGATTATTTTGTTATCTCCTCCCTTGAATTTTACAAATGTTGGAAAGTAAGTTTCTTAAACTATTACATGATCTGTTCAAGGGGTAAGCAATAGAACTAGAATACAGCTTGTCTTAGCCTAGCTTCTTCAATTTGGAAATTAAAAAAAAAAATTAATGTCAAGAAGAATATGGACATTATTTTTAAAAAGCTGGGCAGTTAAATATCTTTTTATGGGCACAATGTATGTGTTTGGTCATGTGTCTGTATTTCTGGGCTTACTATTTTATTTGTTTAACACAAAAAATATTTAATGAGCACCAACTACTAAGTGTCAGGTACATATGACATCCTTTGAAGTGAATGCTGCTTATCCACCTCTTTCAACAGGTTTAAAAATGTCAAGTGATAGGATGTAGCTAAGACTTAGGTTAGACCTGTCAGATCTAGAGTTACTATTTTTTCCATTGTGTTATCTCAACGTGACCTCTACCACCAAACACAAGGCAAAATAAAACAAAGCAAATGAAAACAGACAGAGAGGAGCATAAAAACAATCAAAAACATTCTGGAGAGCAGCCAGGACCTTATGCCAGGCACTCCACAGAAACCAGAATGTAAAAAGTAACAGATCTTCAGTTCACCAAGTCCCCCTTTGAGTAATGAATTCCAAACAAACCATATTGTATCAGAAAGCCCTGCTGTGCTGAGGAGTTCCCACTCCCATGGGGAAAGACTGATGTGCTCTAGCTGTGTCTATAATTTGATAAGACAAGGACAGCAATGGAGTTTGGGAAATGGATCGATTTTAATGCAATGCCACCGACAAATCAGAAAGGACTACGTGATGGTTCTCAGGAGAACATGCCTGCACCTCCTCATTCCTGCATGTGAGAATGGTTTGCCTTTAATTAAGTTAGGGGATTACAGCCCCAGTGAAGCTGTTGCTACTGATGAGTCATGAGTCAGGACTCACCCTAAGGCTTGCATCAAATGGAATGTAAAGACCCCAACAGGTCCTATCTCAAGGTATAACTGTCTGCTTGTGGGGTTGTGTGGAGAGGAGAGAAATAGTCCATGAATGACCTAGTGCCAGGCCATAAAAGCCTCATTTCTCATCACATCTGTGTAAAATAGATTTTGTCAATGTGCCTTAAAAAAATAGGAAATTCAAGTTCCAGAAATAATAGATAATTGAGACAGAAATTGAAGTCTATCCATTCAAATATTCTTTCCTTTTCCTCTTTTTCTTTCTTTTTACCAGATAAAAAGACATTCTCCAAAAAGGACCCAAAAAGACATTCCAAAGACACTCTCCAAAAAGGAGCCAGAAAACATGATCTGAACTCATTAAGTCAGTATTGTATGGAGTCCACTTAAATACCTGGCTCTTTCACTAAGGGCAAAAACAGGAAATGAAGAGCAAGCAAACAAACAAAAATACGCTTTTCAAAATCTTACATCAAACCCGGAAGGTGGAACTCACACAAAAAAAACTGCAAATTCGCTAATCCAAGACTTAGTTAATCCAAAATAATCTTCATTTTCAAAATTGTCATTTATCAAATTAATTCACACAGCAAGTATTTACTAAGCACTGACTGTGAGACAAGGGCTGTTTCCAGCACTGAGAATCAGAGAGCAGTCAAATGACAGGGAGTATGGAATCCTCCTGCTGTGGAGGCAACAATGAAGGCAATGAAGAAATGTACTTTATGTCAGGTAAGACTCGGGTTACATAAAGACAAAGGAGGGTAAGGGACAGAGTCCTGGGGAAGCTGTTTGGAACATCAGTGATCACAGAACATCCCCTGTGCAACTGAGCATCCCTCTTCTCACAGGAAGTAGATCCTTGCTTACTAGGTCTACTCCTATAATCTAATTTGGCAAACTGCATCAAGGCCTCAAGTTAATCTAAGAAAAAAAATAAGAAAGCAGAGAAACCATATGGCAGAGAAGGGAAGGAGAGGTCTGAAAAAAAAAGAAAAAATACTTGGGGTGGGTGCCAGAATTGTGTGTGGAAGGTGTGATGGTAGTTTTCTGGGTCAACATGCCTGGGCTATGGAGTGCCCAGATATTTGGTCAAATTTTATTCCCAGTATGTTGGGGAGGGTATTTTTGGATGAGATTCACATTTGCATTGGTGGATTGAGTAAATCAGACTGCCCTCCCTAATGTAAGTGGGTCACATTCAATCAGTTGAAGGAAGGCCCCAATAAAACAGAAAGACTGTCCCCTCCAAGAATAAGGGTGGACTCCTCCTGTCTGTCAATTTTTCCTTAGATTAGCTTGCAACCTTGATTCAGCTCACCTAATTAGATGGTAAGAGTGGACCTAGTTAGCAAGGATCTTTTACTTCCTGTGAAAGCTGGAATATCAGTTATTTCCAGCTTTTGGATTCAAACTGAAACCTTAGCTCTTCCTGAGTCTTAAGCCAGCTAGCACTAGGACTGGAGCTGCACCATCGGCTCTCCCGGGCTTCTGGCTCACCAACTAAAGATCTTGGGACTAGTCAACCTCCACAATCACATGAACCAATCCCTTATCTCACATAATAATATCATAAAACTCATGCATTATATTATGAAATATATTTGACAATCACACAAGCCCATACCTTACTTCTATTTCTCTGGAAACCCTAACTAATACAGAAAAAAAAAAAAAAAAAAAAAAACTAGGAAACGGAAAAAAAAAGTTCTTGGGAGATAGTAGCTGTTTCCATGGAGATTATAGCAATTACGAAGAACAGAGGAGAGAGAAAACCAGTGTTTAAAAGATGATCTTCTGTATTTTATGGGAACCCCTCTTTAAATGCTAAACTTCATTTGGGAAATCTTTTCTCAAGCAACTAATTACATGTTTCAACCTCTTCCACTGTATTGCTGATACAGTCCAACTGTCATTTCTTTTAAACAATCATCTAGTATGTTTAATAAATTGAGGCCACATCAGGCCCAGGTTTCCTCACAGAATTATCTGAGTAGCTGCTATCCGCCAAGCACCAGGGATACATGATGAAAAAGAACTTACAAATGGTTGAGAAAAGCATTCAAATGCTTCTCACATAATTAATCCATTACAACTGTATTAAGTAGAGTAACGACAAGCACAGGCTGCTAAGGGAACTCGTGCTGGGGAAACTAACCGGCTCCAAAATGCCATAAAGGGATTGAGACCAGCCCGGATTAGAGCTCCCATCCAAGAGCAAGGAGGGAGGGAAACGAGGGTTCGCTCCAGAGAGAGGAGCCCATAGGAGGAGGAGGGGCTCTGAGAGAGGACCACCCTCCAAGCTGTCTAACGGTTGAGGTGAGAGTGGCTGGATGCAGGGAGCGGGGCAGTGGTAAAGCAGGAGCAGGAAGCAATACGAAGGGATGGTGGTCTAAGTGGAAACTCGGGACACAGTCAGGGGCCCACCAGTCAGGGCCAAGACCAACTTCAGGATTCAAACTCTGCTAAGTGCATTGGAAGCCTATTTAAGCTACATACGGATCCACTTAAATTTTTTTTTTTCTAAGACTTCATCTTTTTTCAAACAGTTTTAGGTTCACAGCAAAATTGAGAGGAAGGTACAGAGATTTCCCATAACCCCCCCATCCCCACACATCAGAACATCCCCCAGTATCAATATTTCTCACCAGAGTGGTGCATTTATTACAACTGATGAACCTGCATTGACATCATAATCCAACAAAGTTCAGAGTTCACATGAGGATTCATTCTCCATCAAACTCGAGATGTTATACCTTCTATTGGTTCAATCCCCAGTTATACATAAATATTATATAATCTAGGCTGAGGCAGGTGGATCACGAGGTCAAGAGATGGAGACCATCCTGTTCAGCATAGTGAAACCCCATCTCTACTAAAAATACAAAAATTTAGCTGGGCATGGTGGTGCGTGCCTGTAATCCCAGCTACTCAGGAGGCTGAGGCAGGAGAATTGCCTGAACCCAGGAGGCGGAGGTTGTGGTGAGCCGAGATCGTGCCATTGCACTCCAGCCTGGGTAACAAGAGTGAAACTCCATCTCAAAAAATATATATATTATATAATCTATGGGTTTGAACAAATAGATAATGATGGCACCTGACATTATAGTATTATGCAGAGTAATTTCACTAGCCTAAAAATCCTGCGCTCTGCCTCTTCCTCCTTCTCTACCTACTGACAACCGCTAATATTTTTACGGTCACCATAGTTTTTCCTTTCCCAGAATGTCAAGAAAAAACTATGTCTCTTCAGGCTAGCGTCTTTCTCTTAGTAATATGCATTTAAGTTTCCTCCATGTCTTTTCATGGTTTGACAGCTCATTTCTTTTTAGCCCTGAATATTTCATTGTCTGGATGCTGCACAGTTTATTTATCTATTTAACTGCTGAAGGACATCTTGATTGCTTCCAAGCTTTGGCAGTTATGAATAAAGCTGCTATAAACATACATGTGCAGGTTTTTGTGTGGATATAAGTTTTCAACTCCTTTGGATAAATACTGAGGAGCACAACTGTAGGACTGCCTGGAAAAGTATGCTTAGTTTTGTAAGGAATAGCCAAACCGTCTTCCACAGGGATTATATCATTTTGCATTCCCACCAGCAATAAACGAGAGTTCCTCTTTTTTCCAGCCTCGCCAGCATTTGGTGGTGTTGCTGTTCTGGATTTTGGTCATTCTGACGGGTATGTGGTGGTATCTCATTGCTGTTTTCATTACATTTCTCGGGTGAGCTGTGATGTGGAGCATCTTTTCATATGCTTATTTGCCATCTGTACATCTTCTTTGGTGAAGTGTCTGTTATAATCTTTGGCTCACTTTTTAATCAGGTTGGTTATTTTCTGATTTTTGAGTTTTATGGTCTTTGGGACACCAAAGATCCTTCTCCTTCCTTACTCAGCAAGGCCTCTTCAGCAGCTGACTCAGGTTCTGTCAATCAGTTGTCTTCAATCTTGAAGGGATGATGCAATAATACAGACATATGAGTGCTGTCTGTGCCCTAGACACTGTGCTAAACACTCTATGCGAATTATCTAATTTAATGCACATCTCACCTGATAAAATTGGTATTATCTCAACTATATAAATAATAAAACTGAGGCCCACAAAGTTTAGGTAATTTGACAAATATCACAAAACTAATATATAAATTGCTGTGATCCAAACCCAGGCAGTCTGGTCCCAGGGCCTGCTGTCTGGACCAACACATTCTGCTGCTTTTAAAAAGTGGCTGAAGAGTAGCACATGGTCCCTGCTCATTCCATGGAATAGTCTTGACTCATTATGGACCCTGCCCCTTAGCCTTAGGGGCCCCTGAAGCTTCTGCTCAGTTCTGAACTAAATCTTTACCATGTTACTAATTCAGCAGTTCCCTAATATTCTTCCAAACTATTCCCTTTCTGTTTAAGATGATCAAGCTGGGTTCTTGTTTGCCACCAAGAACCTTGACTGACACACTTCTTGTTGCATACCCCATATTGTTATTGGGGTAGAAGTTATTGGAACGGTTCTTGAATTTTAACAAAGGGCAGTTACTTGGACAGCAAGACACTTGATGGAATCCTAAAACTGGAGGTCTTGAAGGATGAAAAGGAAGCAACAGGAGCTAGACATGCTGAGTACAGGTCTCCTAGGAGTCACCTAAGGACACTTAGAGTAAGGGCCCAACCCCTGCAGCAGAATTTCCTAAGAACAAGCTTGAATGGTTTGTATTTCCAGTAGAGACGGGGTTTCACCATGTTGACCAGGATGGTCTCGATCTCTTGACCTCATGATCCACCAGGTTTGAGGTGTTTAGTACAAGGCCAACCAACTCTTTTGTCAGCTGGAGTAAGGAGTTTGCCATGAGCATGTTTACTGATCTTTGAATGACTCCTCCTTTGCTTTCACTACAGATGTGCGCCTCCAAAGACAGAATCTGTGCCAGTCAGAACTCTACCCCCAGGGTCCCCAACAGTGCCTGACAGAGATAAATGTCCAAAAATATTTGGTGAAAGGATGGACTTACAGATGGATGGCTGAACAAATGAATGGAAAAATACAGGAATGAGAGATGTTTCAAGACATGTTGATAGAGTCTGTGAAATGTAACATATTAGAAAAATGATGGCATAGCCTGTATTTTCTCCTTCATTCTTTCTCTTCTTGCCCATAATTTTTATAATTGACATAAGTTGCATTTAAATGCAGACAAAATATACTAATAAAATATTATCACTTTGTAGACATAAAAGTCACAAAACAATACTAATTTTATTATACTATGACCTACAATTTCTTATTTCATCCGCCCAATCTGCTTTTTTTTTTTTGAGATGGAGTCTTGCTCTGTCATCCAGGCTGACGCGCAGTGGCATGATTTTGGCTCACTGGAACCTGCATCTCCCAGGCTCAAGCAATCCTCCTACCTCAACCTCTCAAGCAGCTGGGATTACAGGTATGCGCCACCACGCTGGCTAATTTTTGTATTTTTTTATAGAGATGGGGTTTTGCCATATTGACCAGACAGGTCTCAAACTCCTGACCTCAGGTGATCCACCCACCTCAGCCTTCTAAAGTGCTGGGATTATAGACATGAGCCACCGTGCCTGGCCCCAGTTAGCTTTTCAAAGTGGAGGTGACCATAGTCTACAGATAAAGAGGAGAATTGAGAGGCCCAGGAAGGATCAAAGTGTCCACGACCAAAACACAGAGAAGTAGCATTCACTCCCAGCACTTTGGGAGGCCGAGGCGGGTGGATCACGAGGTCAAAAGATTGAGACCATCCTGGTCAACATGGTGAAACCCCGTCTCTACTGGAAATACAAGAAATTAGCTGGGCATAGTGGTGCGTGCCTGTAATCCCAGCTACTCAGGAGGCTGAGGCAGGAGAATTGCCTGAACCCAGGAGGCGGAGGTTGCAGTGAGCCGAGATGGTGCCATTGCACTCCGACCAGGTTAATAAGAGTGAAACTCCGTCTCAAAAAAAAAAAAAAAATAGACATCCTTCTGTATTTTTTCCATGTCACTTTACCGTATTAATTATCTACACTGGTTAACAAATTACATAAATACCTAGTAATTATAAACAACAACCACTTCTGAGCTCGCAGATTCTATGGACCCAGGATTCAGAAGTGGCTTGGCTGAATCCTCTAGTCCAGGGTCTCCCATTAAGTTGCAGTCAAAATGTCAGTTAGAGATACTGTCAACTCAAGGCTCAACTGGGGCTGGAGAATCCATGCCAAACTAAACTAAGGTGCCTTAGTTTTCCCATGAACCTGTCCATGAGACTGCCTAGGTGTCCTCATGGAATGACAGTTTGTTTGGCGAGAGCAAATGATCCAAGAGGAGGAGGAGGGAGCTACAATGTCTTCTGTGACCTCCCCTCAGAAGTTCAGCTCTGTCATTTCCACGTGTCCTATGAGTTATGTGGGTTAATGTGGGAGAAGACTATTAGCTCATGGATAGAATACAGTATCAGAAAGTGGGGATCATGGAGGGGCATCTTAGCAGCTGGATGGCACAAGAACTTCACTCAGAACTTAAAAATTAGCTTCAGTAAAGATGGGAGTCTATAAGACCAAAAGCCAAGACACTCTCAGGCCTGCTGTAACTATCTCTGTGACACCATCATCTACTTTGGGGACATCAGCCTTTTTTGCCTGCATTTAGAAATCCCACTTGTGAAAAGGTCACATTACAAACAGATGCTTCTTTTGGAGGAGGGCTGATAGGTTATCAATAAATATCCCATGTGTAAAATGCCTATTATTTACACAAGAATATGTACTGCGGGCACTCTAACAAATTCTTGCCCCTGGCTTCTCCCACTTAGGTCCAAGAGAAAAAAAGAAAAAAAGGCAAAATGATTATCTTCATGATGTAAAAGAAGTATATGCTCATTCGCTGCTGTTCCCAGACTCCCTCACCTCCACAAACAAAACGAAGCTTTCTCTTGCAGCTGGGGATTTGCTCAATTAGCAGAATGCTACGGATCAGTCCAAAAAATGAGCAGAATCCAGGGAACCACATACAGTTAAGGGTCAGAGTCCAGAGTCCAGGTCACTCCATAGAGTCAGCAGGGTCCATATTGCTGTTCTTAGCCCTTTTTTTAGAAACTGTAGAAGATGATTGTCCACAGAGCAGGTCTTGGAGCCAGACTGCCTTGGTTCAAATCTCAGCACCCTACATGTTATTTTTGTGGCATTTTCCAAGTTACTTAAACTTGATGGGCCTCAGCTTCAGTACCTGCATAGTGAAGATAACAATTGTACTGACTCCGCCAGGTGAGGGCAGATTAAATTAGATAATTCTCATAAAGAGGAAGAGTCTTTGCCCTGCTCTTGCCAAACTTACCCTCTCTTTATTTCACTGAAAAAAAAAATCTGACTCCTGGAGAGAGTGTGTAGTTTTTCCCAAGGTAATACAGATGGTCAAACTATGCCTGCAACTCATCTGCTGACTCCCAGGACCAGGGTGGGCACTGAGGTAGTCCAGACCAGATGCAGGAGAGGAGAATAAGGCAGGTTAAAAAGGAAGGTAATTGCACAAAAAACTCCTTTTAAGTCCACTGCTTTTAAAATTTAAAAAAAAAGAGCAATTTTTGAAAATGCCTTTTGAAAAGCAGCCAAAGTGTTTAAGCCACGGAGTTGGCCAAGATCCTCTTCAAAGGCCACAGAATGGGATCAGGTACACGTGAAGTGGAGGACTGGAACACAGCCATGTTTCAGTGACCCATTTTCTCCTTCATTCGTCAAATGGAAAATGACTGCCCTAGATGCCTCCCTTAAGTGATGGCTTTTGAGGGATTTAGAGTCTTAGTGCCGCTGGCAGAGGTTACAAAGTAACTGTCAAACTCCAGCATCTGCTCCTGGAAAGAAACTGGGAGTTTTTATCTATTTGAACCACCTACCAAACAGGGGAAGAAACTGAGGTGTAACATATTCTAATATTGTGTTGATACTACAGAGCAAATAAGTGCAGAACCAGGGCTAGTACTGAAACCTCTCTCTGAACCCTTTCTTCTTCCATCATTCAGGCCTTAATTTAAAAGTTGGCTATGGGAACAGGATTCTGTAAACATAGATTTTGTTTCAGTCCATCAGGAGAAGTCTCACTTTTGTGCTATTGTGGCTTCACACACACAGAGCTCCACTAAACTTAGAATCAGAAGGGGTGGAAACAACTACCTACTGCAAACTTACTGTGTGCCAGGCACGTGCTCCTTGTCTCATGCACAGCCTGTGTTGCCCACAATACTGCCGACTCCATGAGAACAAGAACTCTGTCTACAGTTTCTCACCTTTGTGTCATTATCCCTCAGCTCTTGGTTTGGCATGTAGTAGACAGTCAATAAACATATTGAGTCAAATATCTCACTTAAATCGTAAGATATCAGATGAACACTGAGTTAACAATTAGTTAACTTAGCTGAAATTTATTCAAAGATGTGTTCAAGCCATTCAGAGTGTAAATGTGGGAACTGGGCATAATTTTGTGACCTTCAGAAAGAGAAAGTCCTTGGGGATCGATTTTAATATAAAAGTAAGATTACTGCAAATCCAACAAATATAGTGTTGCTGGTACATAGGCCCTTTCGAAGTACTCTGGAGGCTAAATACATCTCCAAGGAGTCACACTAGCTCTGCCTGTTTCCTCAGCAAATTCTCCTTCATCATGGATAGGAGAAATGTAAATGGCAGTGGGGCCTTGGGCTGCACAACTGCCATAGATTTCAAAGTCACTAAAGTCCAAATTACCCAGGGTTTCATATTCTTCACATTCCAAGTACTTGGTCTGACAGTATCTCTTCGGATTCTAGCTAACTATGCAAAATGAAGCATAATATAGTTAAAATAATAAATAATGATATAATAATAATTATAAAGTGCCAGACACTGTTCTGAGAGCTTTCCACATATTACCTAATCTGATCTTTACAACAAACCTAAGATGTAGCTTTTTACTATTACTATAATAGCCCCCGTTTTATGGATGAGATGCTGAGGAAGAAATAAATACCTAGACCCAACACATCAACTGCTTCTACATTATGACTCTGTTCTTTCTTGTCTGGCATTATTCTCCTTGTGAATGGATGGGTAGGTGGGTACATGGGAAGATGGATGAATAGATGGATGGGTGAATGAAGGGATGGAAAGAGAAGGGAACCACCAAAGGACGTATCACCGCTATGGTGATACAGTTTCTAAGTACCTGACTTGATCCATAATTCATGGTGTAGACAGCTTTTGCAGTGGCTGAGTCCTACTGGATTGATTTGGGAGGCCAGGCATGGTGATTACATGTACAGACTCTGAAATCAGATGTACACTCTCTATATGCCAGCTCCAAATCTACAAGCTGTCTGCCTTTGTGTATGACTTTTCTGAGCCTCAATCTCTGTCTTTATATAAAATGGGAAAAATAAATTATCTATTGAGAAATGAACATGAGAATCGAATATAATGTCAGCACGTAGTAGGTGGTCAGTAAATGTGTTGAAAGACTGAGTGAACAAGTCACTAGTGTATCATTGGCAGCCCACAAGGATTCAACAGCTCTCCCTTGTGTTATGGCTTGAACAACACAACCACCCAAACAAAACGGTGAAAATCCCCAGATTTATACTTTAAACCCTCACAAATATAATTCGGTATGTAGCTGAAGTATTTTGGTTTCACTGACATTGAAGTCAAAATGAACTAAGAGCTAATTGCAATTTACAAAGTCAAATAATCTTCCTAATCCTGTGTATCTTTGAGCTGCAGATTTGCAATTTGCCAAAAACAAGTGCATTTCTAACGAGGGTGAGGGGAGTGGGGAGGAAGTATTTTTACTAGGGGACTACAAGGTTAGGACAGGGTTTAGCTTCTGTGTTTTGCTCCTTCAATTCAATCCATGCTCCCAGCCTAGGGAGAAGGCATTATCTAGTGCTTAAGTGGGAAATCCCTGCCCACAGGGTCATGAGGCTGGTGGGTGGTGGCTTTAACTGAGTCTCCTATAGGCAGCTCTATCAATTCCCAGGTAACGATTGCACTGCCAGCTGGAGAAAACAAGAGCATTTTAAAGCTTTCCAAGGACTCATCTTCACTAGAATATGCACCAAACGGTGGTTTCCCCATATTCCCATGATCCTCTTTAGAAACACATTTTTCTCTGTCAAAGAGAAGATGAAAAGGACATTCATGTTGCAAGGGAAAGCAAAGACCTCACTGGTATGCTCTACATACATCAGTACTTAGTGAGATGAAGGGAAAGCTGGATTGTGGAGCCAGAAACCATACTCCCTTCCTGGAGTCATATCCCATTTCTCTCATCGCTGACATGGAAAGATAAAAGAAAGGAAGGACCAGGAAAATCATCCTGGGAAACTTCTGGAAACAAAACTGGGACAACAAAGAAGATGTGAAAGAAAAATAAAAGGAACAAAAAGAAAGCTTTAAATATAGAATTAAAAACATCGGTGATAAAAGAATAGGCAAAACGCCTCTAGAAAAGAAGAGGGATTGCCAGCAACTTGCCACGCTAGACCTAGGAAGACAAGCAGGAGCCAGAAGAAAAGGAAGGGGACATGGGATGTAAGTGCATGCCGACACACAGAGGGAGGGAAGGGCATGGAGATGTGGGAATGGGGGGCAGCACCAGGTGTCTCCAACACTGAGCAGGTGTGAGACATGGCAGGGAAGACTGGAGATGGTGTGGGCCATGGAAGGCCCTGGTGAGCCACTGCAGGGTCTTATTGTCACAGTGTCTAGGCCAGGGTTTCTCAAGGTGTGATACTCAACAACTGCCTTAGCATCACCCCAGATGGTTGCTAAAATTGCAGATCCCACGTCCTCCCTGAGGCTTAGCAATTTCACAAGACAGAATGTAGATGATGAGCGTGGCACCACCAACTCCTGGTGGTGATCCTCCTTGTTTACACTGAGTTGGTGACTCCTCAGCAGGCACAGGGGAGCCACCAAAGGCTTTTAAGCAGGAAATTGACATTTATATTTCACTTAATAAATATTTTTATCATCACTTATGCTTTATAGGATTTACGACAATAATCTATTTCATATATAAAGTATACATTTTTGCCCCGGCATGGTGACTTATGCCTGTAATACCAGCACTTGTGGAGGCTGAGGAAGCCTGATTGAATGAGATCAGGAGTTCAAAACCAGCCTGGCCAAAGTGGCAAAATCCCATCTCTACTAAAAATACAAAAAAAAAAAAAAAAAAAAAAGTAGCCAGGTGCCATGGTGGGTGCCTGTAATCCCAGGTACTTGAGAGGCTGGGACAGGAGAATTGCTTGAACCTGGGAGGCAAATGTTGGGGTGAGCCGAGGCTGAGATCGCACCACTGCACTCCAGCCTGGGCTACAGAGTGAGACTCTATCTCAAAAAAAAAAAAAAAAAAATTACCTGGATGTGGTGGCACATGCCTGTAATCTCAGCTATTTGAGAGGTTGAGAATAGCTTGAACCCAGCAGGAAGAGGCCACAGTAAGCTGAGATCGTGCCAATACACTGCAGTCTAGGTGATGGAACAAGACTCCATCTCAAAATAATAATAATAATAAAGTATATATTCTTATGAGCATATAGTAGCATAGTTACATATTTCCATAGTAAATTATAAGATCTGTGAAGGTGGGAAACTTATCTTTTTTCTGTTTACCTTTAAAGCCTTAAGAGTTAACACAATGGTGACCTGCCACGTCAGAAACTCATATTTATTAAGTGAACAAATTCACAAATAAATGCAGTCTGTCTGGAGTCAAAATGATACATCAGAAGATGCAGATCTGAGGCAAGATGGGAAACTTGGATAACCCAGGTGAGAGGGTTATGGTCTGAAATAAGATGGTCAAGGTTGCTATGGGGAGGAAGGAGCAGAGAGGAAAGACTCCGAAAATATCTCCTAGATCTGGCAGGTATGACCATTAGACCAAAAGAATTAGCAGACGAGTCCAGAGAATTCCATGCTTCCTTCCTGGTACCAAACCTACGACCACTCTGGCCCATGGTCTATTTGTGTAAATAAAGCTTTATTGGAACACAGTCACAGCCATTTGTTTATGTATTGTCTGTGGCTGCTTTCTCACTATAAGAGTAGTTGTGACAGGGAGCATATGGCCTGAAAAACCCAAAATATGTACCATCTATATAGCCCTTTACAGAAAATGTGCACTGACCCCTGATTTAGGAGCTCATTTAGTTCTCTGCCACTGTAGAAGTTACGCTGAATTCAGAGGGAGTAGCAAATGATAATTTTCCAGCAGCACACGGTTAATTTAAGCAGAGGAAAAGTGAAGTGTGGGATTTCTGACTTGCAAAATTGCCAGCACGTACTGGTGGCCACACAGTGCATGTGTGTGAAGTTCCCTACACAGGCAAGCCCAGAGAATTACAGCAGAGGCTGGACTTCTGAATCCATGCAGCACTCCTACTCCCCATCCCCAAATCACCACACAGCAAAAGGAACTGGGGAAAGTTATGATCACAGCACCTCTATAATTTTGTGATGAAGAATGACAGGGATTTGCAGGAATCGTAGCTGATAGAACAATCAAAGAAAGACATTAAAGACTCAGGCCATTTTGCCATAAACATCAGCAGCCTCCAAAAGTGTCAGCACTCAGGCAGTAAGAGTATTTGTTGATATTTTTCCAGAACCACTTTTCACAATTGCCAAAATACTGTGGAGAAGAAAACCAGATAAACAAGTCAGAAACTAGAAGGCACAGAGCAGCAGTGGCAGGGACATTTATAAACCTCCAGGATGCAGGATCCTGAACTCATAAAATTGAAAAGGCAATTCAAAAAATCCTCCAAGTCTGTGACAGTCTGTCACTAGAGAGCGTCGTCCTCAGATTATCAACAACCATGAAGATCTCTAATGCCTATCAACAGCCTCAAGGACCAGGCAATCATTAGAAACACAGGTTGAATTGATTCAGTACTCAAGCTGGGGAGAGGATGATGATGAATGGCTAGTTTTTCTCTGTTTCATCCTCTTCAAGGAGAACTCCACTCCACCCTGGACCTCAGCTCTTTACAGATCCTGACTCAGATCCGGACTGAGGTGGGGCTCAGACTCCTGCAGAGGGGTCCCTGGTATTGTTCAGCCAACGCTCCTATATTCGGAGAGCTTGGGTTTTTCTGTTTCCTCTTCCAATCCACAGGAAAGGGAACTGGAGAGATAAGAAGCAGGCCCCCTTTCAAAGTCTGTGAGTTCCTTTAAAATAGAGATGGGCCATGGACCCTGGGTCCAGAATGCATCAGTTTAAATCCCAGGAGACCTAAGGGAGTTACTTCACACATGTACTCCACTCCATCAGCTATAAAATGAATAGAACCATAGAACTTTCCCCCTCAATTTGCTATAAGGATGAATTGATGTAATATATGCAAAAGCACTGTGAATGAGGCCAGGCCTGCAGGAGGCATCCTGTAAGGACTAACTGTTGTTTCTTGCTGTACCAATAGTTTACACCCTCACTTTGAGTGATCCACCATGTTAAGCAGTTTCTATTCGTTATCTATTCCATTCCATTCATTATCCCATTTATTACTGGAAGGCAGAAAGAATACCTACATTTTGCAGATGAGGACACTGAGGCACAGGTAAGGGACATAATTTGCTCAGAGGCACATGGCTAATAAGCAGTGGAGCCAGGAATGGAAGATTCCATAGACTGCCTGGCTTCAAAGCCTGTGAGTTCAATAACCCAGTGTTATGCTGCAGTGCCTGAGACACCCACAGCCCCAGAAGCTAAAGCCTTCCTCCAAATGCAAAACACTAGCCCGGAGGGAGAAACCTACCCACCCTGAAAATGGAGATAAAAGGATGTGGCAAAGGTCCCAGAGCCAATTCACACCAACAGGGGCTTCACCCAAACAGGGCAGAGTAGGCTGTCTAACCCAAGAGCTGTTCATTCTCAGGCCTCCATGCCTCGGAGTATTCATTTGTGCCTGTTTCAGACTATTTCAGATTGGGGAAAAGAAGAGAGTTCTGCACTCTCAAGCATTTCTTCTAGCATAGCCTCTAGGTGACCCTGTTTTGACTAATGAAATAAAAGAATAAATATTCTGGGAGGCTTCTGGAAGGATTTTTTTTTTTTTTTTTTTTTTTTTTTTTGAGATAGAGTCTTGCTCTGTCACCCAGGCTGGAGTGCAGTGATATGATCTCAGCTCACTGCAATCTCTGCCTCCCGGGTTCAAGCCATTCTTCTGCCTCAACTTCCCAAGTAACTGGGACTACAGGCGCGTGCCACCACACCTGGCTAATTTTTTGTACTTTTAGTAGAAATGGGGTTTCATTGTGTTAGCCAGGATTGTCTCGATCTTCTGACCTTGTGATCCACCTCCCTCAGCCTCCCAGAGTGCTGAGATTACAGGCGTGAGCCACTGCACCCAGCCTCTTTTCTTCTGCCCTGAACACAGATGTGATGTTGGGTGCTGTGGTCATTGTATTGCAACAATATGGCAACAAGCCAATAGCTAAGGATGGCAAACAGCTCCACCCTGAACCTCACTTCTTCACAGATCCTGATTCAGATCTGGACTGAAGTAGGGCTCAGACTCCTGCAGAGAGGGCACTGGCATTGTAGAACCAAACCTCCTGCATTCAGAGAGCGTGGGCTTTCCTATTTTCTCTTCCAATCCACAGCAAAGGGAACTGGAGAGATGAGGATCAGATGCTCATGTAGAAAACAAGGAGTCAATCCTTGGTTGTAAGTTTCCTTTTTTAATGTCAGTCACTAGTCACCTCCAGGCTAGTTAAGCAAACAGGAGTCGAAGCCACTCTTAGTCACATGTACTCTTGCTGAAAGCTAACAGCATTCCTGGCTCACACTGCAAGTCAGCTGAGAGTTGCAGGGGTGTTAAGCAGACACCTGAGCCAGGAAGTGGACCAGGTGTTGGGGACGCGTCCTGATCATCAAGGAAACGTCTCACCAATTCTCATTTGTAAAATAAGGAAATAAAGGCGGATGTCAGCAAAGGTCTGTTTCAGTTCTAAGATGTTAGGGCTTTTTGTAATGAAGAGATTACAAAAAATCCTGTCAAGGGGATGAAGGCAGAGTACACATACAATGAGTTACCACCAAAATATCTAATCGTGACCTCAGCATTGACACTTAACTTCTCTTGGTTTTCAAGTCCATGTCAAGGTAGGCAAATTAAATGTTAAGCCACTATCCTATTTCTATAGGGCTAGCTATTTAGGACCTGTGCAAGGTTCCTCGTACACATTACATTTAACTCTGAAGAGAACACTATGAAATGAGTAGGATCACTCTCTTTGATAAAACATGAAGCTCAGACTATGTAAGTCATCCTGGGACCTCATAGTCAACCACGACTATTGGGATTTAAACCCAGGCCTGCCTTCCTCTAAGACATGGTCACACTGACACTGTCCCCTGATTTCTTTTTAAAACCAGCACATACTCAAAAATGACGATCTTCTCTCTGTTTCGTTCAACCCACAATGGTGGGAGAGGATTGCCTATTTTCCACCTATTAACCACCCACCCAGAGCAGCGTGATTCATGTGGCTGTCATCCTGCCCAAATGACACAGATGAGCTGTCAGCCTTCTCTCAGAAGCCTGAGTCAACTCTATGACCAGCTGAATCAATTATCCAAGGTTGGCTTGATAGATGATGATGATGATAATGACGATGATGGCAACGAATCCATCAATGTAAATACTTCCAGAAACAAAGAAGAAATCAAAAGAAAAAGGAAAAAAATGAAGTATCGCATGTGTATGTAATATGTAATAATGTATGTCAAAGTATTCCACATATATGTGCTTGCTATTTTAAGGGTCCTGCACGTGTTGGTTATTTTGATCATAATAAATGATAATGTATATATGTACATATATGTGGAATGGTTTACTGATTTCTACTTTGTCATATACCAAAGGCCATTTGGGGACAACACATTGTTCCACTGCTCTTGGCATTTATTTTTGTTTTCGTAGCTGTGCAGAATACTTTCCTATTTGGTAGAGCAAGTCACATCTAAGTTCCTTCAAGGATTCATGAGGGTGGGATAAAGGTTCCAGTGTTCTGCTACAAATGAAGTCAACTCCAAGGGAGGCAGTTTTATTGCTGAGTGCATATTTTTAAAAAGAGTCAAGAAAGAACTCCAGAGTTGTGGATTTTCAGCTCTCACTCAGAGGGCGCTCAGGTCCTAGAAGTACCTGGAGACACTGGGAGAGGGGGACTGGGTAAATGCCAGGACAACTGAGCCAGGCTCAGGACCCTAACTCATGATTCAACCCGAGTAGCTCTTCTCTCTGTCCATCTTCTATATGGAGGTTTTCTGTTCAGCATCATTTGGAATTCCAGGAGTTGGTGTCTTTTAATATATAAAAGAAAATGCTGGGGACTTACCCATCTGGCAAGGACCAGTGTGACCTGCAAAGAAACAAGGTAGGTCAGGACGTGGAAATGAGAGGAGGGAGGTCCAGATTTGGGCAGTCACTACCCAGCCCAGCCTGGCTGAGTTTCAGTCATGGCGTCTCTGATGTTTCTGAGTGGTATCTACAGTTTCCTCTGTATTATCATTCAAAAATTAACTAATGGCAGGCTATTTACATTACATTTCATAACAATTGAAAGAGCAAGAAGTAATAATAAAGTATTCCCAAGAGAACATCATAACTCTCAAAACGGTTGTGATCTCGGTCCACTGGCACATCTGTGTTAATAAATAAAGCTGAAGATTACAAAGATCTCAGCCCTAAAAAGGAAGTTTCTATTCCTAAATTTTTGGTGAAAAGCACATATGGAGTCCGTGCTTCATCAGCCTTTCTGTTGCTAAGCAGGTTGGTTGGAGGAAAGAAAGAGAAAAGAGACAGCAAGTATCTTTAAATTCTTTAAAAGCTAGTGGGAATGAAAAAGTCCAGTACCAAATAATTATAATTCAAAGTAGAACACATGCAGTGGCAGTAGGAGAGACGGGGCCAGTCAGGAGTTAGAAAAGGGAGAGACCACTGAATCAAGGAACTCAGGGAGAGTGGGGGAGGATGATATCAGGAAAGAGGGTGGGTGCTGGGGCCTCCAGAGAGAGCAAAGTCCACTGTAAGAAGTTCCACAGTCACGGTGAAGCAGGAAGTGCCTGGAATCCCAGCTGCACCACCTCCTAACTGCAGCATCTGCGTTTCAGCTCCTCTGGGTAAATGGCTTGTCTGGGTGTTTTGAGGACACCATGGCATAATTTCTGGGGTGAACATACAGTGCTCCACAAATACTGAAAGTCCTATAACCAAGTGGACCTATAACCAGAAAGAGCATAATGAGAATGAGGAAGTAGCTGGCAGGAGCACCTCTTTCTGGGAGGGAGCTGGTAGAGAGAAGCAGCAATGAGATATAACCTAAGACGCTGCAAAAGGAAAAAACGTTTCAGAGGGGGAGGCTTGAACTTGACCCCTGAGCAATCCTCAGGAGAAAGGCCAAGTAGAATGAGACTTTAAGGTATAAAGAAAGGCCCATGTGTCGAGAAACCCTTTGATGGGTAGTAATTATCATTATTAAAACAACCAACATGTATAGGGCCCTTAAAATAGCAATATGCTGGAATTTTGAGTTGTATGTTCTCATGTGATTTGTATATCAGTACCTTGCATCTATTTTAACAGAAAAGGAGACTGAGGCTGGGCACTTAAATGTCTGTATTTCCTCATTCCTTTATCAGGTAGTATTTGACTGCCAAAGCCATGCACCAGGCACTGTCAGACAATGGAAATGAAGACAGGAGGAAGGGGCATATCATCCTTGACTTCAAGAGGGTTGCAGCCTATTGTGGAGGATAGGGAGATGTCACTGAGCAAATGTCAACCCAATGGATACATGACTTGGACATGATGCTCAGGAGAGTCTTCACTCCCTCCTGAGATGCAAATGGACATCACCTTGGTCTGTATGCTTTGTTCCTGGGGTGGGGCTTACCAAATAATCTCCTTTCAGATCCAGAACTTCAGACCTCCAGACCTCTCAAAAACCTCCCCCAGCCAGGCACGGTGGCTCACACCTGTAATCCCAGCACTTTGGGAGGCCGAGGCGGGTGGATCACAAGGTCAAGAGAATGAGACCATCCTGGTCAACATGGTGAAACACCATCTCTACTAAAAATACAAAAAATTAGCTGGGCATGGTGGCACATGCCTGTAATCCCAGCTACTCAGGAGGCTGAGGCAGGAGAATTACCTGAACCCAGGAGGCGGAGGTTGCAGTGAGCCGAGATTGCACCATTACACTCCAGCCTGGGTAACAAGAGCAAAACTCCATCTCAATAAAAAATAAAAATAAAAAAAAGCCTCCCCCAAAACATGGTACAAGATGCCAAGAGGGAAATACAATGCCCATTCCTTGGAACAGAAGTTTAACTGGCATTTTTGAGTCCTCTGGCCTCAGTAATATCCACAGGGTCCTTTTGGTGGGGTCTTCTGAACACATGAAGCATTAGCCATGGAATTCTGGACAAGGTGAATATTCTAAGAAAGGAGGAAGGAAGACAGGAGGATTGCTGAAGTGACAGTGAAATTCCAAGATGGAAAAAAACAGAATGGAAGGATTTCAGGATATTCTTCCATCATCCCAACAGAGATCCTTGCGGCTGGATGGCAGTGGGCCCACTGCCCAGAACACCCGAGGAGAAAAACAAGTCAGCACATATCCTCACGGGAAAGGCATCCAATCATTCTATACTGCCGCAGTGAGTGCCTGACTGCACTGCCCCCTGCACTGGTGCTGGGGTGTGGCCCCCAGCATGACAGACACTGTGTCTTTCTGTACCTTGGCACTTTTAATTTACCCAGCCATATTATGAGACTTTTGTGAATGCAGAAGAACACAGTTGGAAGTTGGGAAGAACTATCAGCTTTACTCATTATTTAAAGAACAATTAGTGAAGAAACAGCCACAAGCTGGAATCACGGGCTTGAGGGCAATTTTGCAATTAAGACAATTGGAGGCTGCTGTTTCAGGAGACACACTGTCAAGTCGAAAGCAGGAAGAGAAAGGGATACACAAACCGAGCTGAGTTCTTGTGGTATCCAGGTCAATTCTGGGACTGGATTTAGGTAGTTCTGAAGTAGGGGAAAGAGAGGGAGAGGCATTCATTGAAGCTGCACTTTGGTATAAGATGTTTATACCCAAAGGCTGTCAATTGCCCTTCATGATCCTTTCCTAGTAGATGTTTATGAAGTGCCCACTCTGCACCTGGCCCTACCCTCCGATCCCGCAGGCACTGCGAAGGGTTCATCATATCCCCAATTTACAGATGGAGCATCTCAGGCTTCAAGGTCAATCACTTTGTCCTGACACACAGTAAGTAAGGCATGGTACTACAAGGGAAACTCGGGGCTGATCAAATCCAAATACTTTGTTCCTTTCATTGGTGGAGCTGCCTCTTTAAAATCCCCTCTCATGCCCATGCACCCTTTCTAACCACCCAGAAATGCAATCCCCATTCCTTGGCCTTTCTTGGTGCCATCATTTGAGGCTTGTGCCTTTGCCCAACCCACACTTTGCTGAATGTAAGTGCATGCAGCCAGAACTTCAGGAGCCCAGCCCTGCAAACACCAGAAAGGCTCTCCCCTTTCAGCTAAGTGTGACTTGTATCCAGCACCCTGCTCAGCCCTCATCTCATGTTCACCTGGCTGTTAACTTGTTGCTGTACATTCTGGTGCAAGCTTCACCTGATTGATTGATCGATTTGGAAATGAAGTCTCTCTTCATTGCCCAGGCTGGAGTACAGTGGTACAATCTTGGATCACTGCAACTTCTGCCTCCCAGGTTCAAGCAATTCTCCTGCCTCAGCCTTCCAGGTAGCTAGGATTACAGGCATATGCCATCGCACCTACATTTTTTTTTTTTTTTTTTTTTTTTTTTTTTTTTTTTTTAGTAGAGATGAGGTTTCATTGTGTTGGCCAGGCTGGTCTCAAACTCCTAACCTCAGGTGATCTGCCTGCCTCAGCCTCCCAATGTCCTAGGATTACAGGTGTGAGCCACTGCACCTGGCCTCACCTGTTTTTTTGTTTTGTTTTGTTTTGTTTTGTAAATCTGATATAAGGCTATAGCCTGGACATGTGTCTTCCCTCTTCCAACAAGAGCTCCAGGTCTTGCTCATATGCAGAGAACCTAGAAGGGGCCTGAAGTGGAGGGTAAAGCCCCTCTGAGTCAGGAAGACAGACTGGACCCTACTCTTGACTGCTCTTATCTGGCACGGAAACTAAGACAGATCAAAGCAAGCAAAAGAGCTGCACTGCGACCCAGTTAAAGAGAGTGGGTCAGAATCTCGGTCAGGAGAGAGAAGTAGGTCAGCGGCAGGCTGAGAGCAAAGCAAACCTGGAGATGAAATTGGAAAACCGGGAGATCATGCCTGTGAGTAGATAAGAGCAGGAACAAATGCATCAGAAAGGCAATGGGACCAGGTGGGCAGCTGCATCCAGAGTCTGAGATTCAGAGTGAAGGATGCTACCACCATGTCTGCTGATGATGCATCGTGGAAGAGCAGGGCCTGGCACTAGAATGTGTTCAGTAATGTTAGCTGGAGAAATTAATGACTGAACAACGAAATTTAAATCAGAATGATGTTGTGTCTCACAAGATGAGACGTGAGGACAAATTAATAATCTCTGCCAATGCGATTAGTGATATATCAGAAACCACTCTATTTTTAAAGCTCTTGGTTAATGACATAAAGGGCTGGGATGTTCTGTTTAATTTACGTCACGTCTAGTTCAGGAGGTGAACTCAAAGTTTTGCGTCAACCTCAGCAGTAAAAAGTTTTTTTTTTTCCTTTCCTGAATAAGGATAGTGCAGCCAACTTATATAAACTATACTTTGATGATTCAGGATCAGGCAGTTGTGTCATCAGTGAAATGCTGACTATGAACAGATAGAAATATGGATTAAGGAGGTGTGACAAGGTGGCAAGAAGAGAAGCAGATCCCAGAACTAAAGAGGGGGATAAAATACCCTTTCTGGCTGTTTTCCCATAATGCATCTCCTCACTCTAAGAACAAACTCCGAATTAGTCATCAGTCACTAAAAGTTCTAGGTAATCATTGTCTTCCTCAAATATTGATTGGAAGATCCCATCTGGTCTGTGCTATAAAGTGCAGGAGAAATTGAAGAACATAGTCTGTGATTCTCCACATGCTGTCTCATACCAGTTGCGGCTCAATCTAACTGGAGGGTTCACCTGAGGATGAACAGAACTAGAACGTTTAAAATTGAGGAAACAACTTTCAAACATCTCACAGGCATCGTTGCTGGACTATTTAACTTACACATAGTTATAAGTTAAATGTGGCCAGTGTTGTCAAATATGGCGGTCGCTATACCACATTTGGTTACTTACATTAAAATTAATTAAATTAAATGTTAAAAAGCCATTTCCTTTATTTTACTAGCTACATTTCAAGTGTTCAGGAACCACATGTGGCAACTGGCTACCATAATAAACAATGTGTATAGGATATGTTTTATTACCACAGAAAGTTCCAGTGAAGAGTATTGCCTTAGACCTCACTTCTAATGCTTCTGAAATACGGGGTACAGAGAAGCGTGGTAAATGACACTTTGAGGAAACAATCAGACAACTCCAACATGTAAAACTTTGTATAAACCAATGGGCTCACACCCTCAAATAGTCAATGTTATAAGTGCAGTGTTGAGAAGGGAAATTCGGAGGACTGTTGTAGATTTAAAAAGAATAAAAATATAGCATCAAAAGAAATGCATGTACTTCGATTAGATTCTGCTTCAAAAATATCTATAAGCAAATTTCTTGAAAAAGTGAGAAAATATGAATGTAGAGTATACATTAAGTAGTATTAGGAAATATCATTTATTTACTTAAATGTAACAATGTCATTGGAGTTCAACTGAAAATTGTCTTATTCTTAGGAGAAGCTCTGGTGAAGTATTTAAAGTATACTGTCGTAAAGTCTGCAATTTATGTTCAAATGATCTAGAAAAATATGCATAAGAATATTTTATGCAAATTATGCATTCATGTGCTGAGAAAGAAAATATTATGAAATGCTAACAATTGCTAAACCTGGAACCAGGTACTATAGTTAACTAGCCTGGCGACGTATTTAGAGCAGACTCCCTTACAATCTGCAACTTATGTTCAAATGATCTAGAAAAATATGCATAAGAATATTTTATGCAAAATATGCATTCATGTGCTGAGAAAGAAAATATTACAAAATAACACAAAAGTGTTAGCTATTGTGAAACCTGGAACTAGGAAATAACATCATGCCTTTCTTCAGTATTTCTGGATGACTGAAACTTTCGTAATTAATTTTTGTGAAACAACATCCCTGTGGAATTTACAGAGCCTGACATGTGTCAAAACTCCAAGAAAATTAGTATTTGACAGCCCTTTTTGCTTCTCTTGCCTAGTAATGGGGCTCTTCCATTCCTCTAACATGCGTTTATTTACATGGGCTTCAAGGAGATCAAATGAGAGGAATCATTTTATTGTGTTTTCTGAGTCAGCTGTTAGCTCTTCATGACTTTCTGTGGACAGAAGAAAGCCTGCACATTTTACTAACATGGAGTTTTCAACATGTATCTCCCAAGCCCAAGCCAATCAATTTCATTCTGAGGCCGCTTGATAAACGTTCTTTATTTGCTACCCTACACTCTTCCTTTTTCTTTTTGAGTAGGCTCTTACAATTTACATGGAATATTTATATTTGCCCATTAAAGACCAGGCACCTAATTTCTTCTGTATCTGTCACAACTTGCTGTTGATTCAGCCAGCTCTAACAAGAGAGTCTCCTCTTAAACAACACAACTGAAAATTTTAAAAATTTAAGCATTCAAAAATGGCAAAGGATATGAACAGACCCTTTACAATAGAAGACATATATGAGACCAACAATCACATGAAAAAATGCTCATCGTCACTCGTCATTAGAGAGATGCAAATCAAAACCACATTGAGATACCATCTCACGCCAGTTAGAATGGCGATCATTAAAAAATCTGGAGACAACAGATGCTGGAGAGGATGTGGAGAAAAAGGAACACTTTTACACTGCTTGTGGGAGTGTAAATTAGTTCAACCATTGTGGAAGACAATGTGGCGATTCCTCAAGGCCTTAGAAATAGAAATTCCATTTGACCCAGCAATCCCATTACTGGGTATTTATCCAAAGGACTATAAATCGTTCTACTATAAGGACACGTGCACACGAATGTTCATTGCAGCACTGTTTACAATAGGAAAGACCTGGAACCAACCCAAATGCCCATCGATGATAGACTGGATTGGGAAAATGGGGCACATATACACCATGGAATATTATGCAGCAATCAGAAATGATGAGTTCTTGTCGTTTGTAGGGACATGGATTAATCTGGAGAACATCATTCTCAGCAAACTGACACAAGAACAGAAAATGAAATACCGCATATTCTCACTCATATGAGTGAGAGGTGATGAGGGTGATGAGAAATGAGAACACATGGACACAGGGAGGGGAGTACTAAACACTGGGGTCTACTGGGCGGAAAAGGGGAGGGCCAGTGGGAGGGGGAGCTGGGGAGGGATAGCCTGGGGAAAAATGACAAATGTGGGTGAAGGGGAGAAAGGAAGCAAAACACACTGCCATGTGTGTACCTATGCAACTGTCTTGCACGTTCTGCACATGTACCCCAAAACCTAAAATGCAATAAAAAAATTAAAAAAAAAATTAAGCATTTTTGCTATTACTTTCAAAGGCAAAAGCTGCAATTACTTTTGCACCAATCTAATAAATATATTAATTGAAAATTAGAGGCCAGGCACAATGGCTCACGCCTGTATTCCTAGCACTTTGGGAGGCTGAGGATGGCAGATCACCTGAGGTCAAGAGTTTGAGACCACCCTGGCCAACATGGTGAAACCCCATTTCTACTAGAAATATAAAAATTAGCCAGGCATGGTGGCGCATGTCTGTAATTCCAGCTACTCAGAAGACTGAGGCAGGAGAATTGTTTGAGGCAGGAGGCAGAGGCTGCAGTGAGCCAAGATACAGCCACTGCACTCCAGCCTGGGCGACAGAACAAGACTCTAAAGGAAAAGAAAAAGAAAGAGAGAGAAAAGGAGGAGGAGAAAGAGAAAAATGGAGGGGTGGGCAGGACAGAGCAGGACAGGGAAGGGAAGGTCAGGGAAGGGAAGAAGGGAGGGAAAGAAAGAAAGTAAATAAATTACAGGAAAAGAAGAAGAAAATATAAAAAGTAATCGAGTTCCTGGGATCCAGGAACTCAATGATGAAGGGCTAAAAAGGAATTAGTATGACTGATTAGACCTAGGAAAGGGAAGACAAATAATTTTTTACAAGACAACTAGTGATTAGGCACATCTCTGAACAGACCTAGGTGCATTAGGTGACAACTAATTTAATATTAAGCTAATAGCGATTGAGGACCTTGAGAACGGAGCAGGATGTATGCGTGACATCTTAAGAACTAGGGAAGCAATGTAGGAAGAAAAAATCAGGGAAACAGAAAGCATTAAGCTCACCTATTACAACTGGACAATGGACTTATACTGATACCAAGAGATGGATACGGGGACCTCTGCCCAGAAATGTTAGATATTCCTCAATTAATTATGTAACTATATGTCTTGAGGCAGGTGACACAGCAGGACAAACATAAGACTAGAAAGCATATACAGCCTCTCTGAATTGTCATGCTAATGCTAGCTAACTAACATTTTGGGAAGAAAAAGGGGTGGGGATTTTAATTTTGGCTTTTTAACAGGCTTACATTTACAGACCTCAACACGGAACTCTCAGCACATTCTGAAACCAGCAGCATGAATCGGGAAAATATAATAACAAATGCAATGCAACTAACACAGCAGTTGACATGTATGCACTGATCCATCCATTCATCCATGATTAACACCTTGGATGCAGTGGCCCGTGGGCTAGGGGCTGGATTCCAGAGATTAGCAAAAGCAGACACATTCTCCTCCACACGGACTATGCAGAATAGTGAATGAGGTAACAAAATAATTACAAAAATAAATGCAAGACTTAAGGAAAACTGCCTTGAAAGATATAATAATCTGAACTGAAATATAAAAGATAGGAGTGGAAAAAAGCATTGACTCTTGGGCGGGGGCCCCAAGATAGGAGAAGACACACAAAGCTTTAGAGAAATGTCTCCTGAACCTTCTAGAACACACATCACAAGCAGATAAAAACTATATACACAGACATATTTTCTGTATATATTATATTTATACATTAACTGATATCTTAAGTCTCAGTATATTTAAAAGCAGAAGCTCACTGTGGCTATGATCAGTATAAAGTCCTAGTGCAAATGTCTTGCAGATGATATTTTTATAATACATGATCAAATATAATTAGACCAAATTTGCTTTTTAACTTGTGAGGTGGCTGGAAAAAAGCTTTGACTAGATTTCTACTCATTGTGTAATCATCAGTATTGTCTTCAATCTGTGGTTTCCTTGTGGGAATCTTTCAAAGTCACTTGTTCATTCTGTGAAGGCTGCTTAATTAGAACTAAATACTATAATCCACAAATCTACACCACTGGGTCCTAGAAACAACGTATTGTCACCATAAGCTGAGCTTGGAAGGACAAGTGAGGATATCACTCCAACTTGCTGTTAGGGGTCCCCCTTCCCTCAGGACATTTGTCATACTACATATGACATGTGACAAGTGGACAAAGGTAATGAAATCATGCAGAATATTAAATATTAAAAAGCCCAATTTCTCACTTATTTTATAATTACAAAACTAATGTAAATGAAAGTTCTAGCATTTTCTTTCTGTGCTCCAGTGAACTGTCTTAAACATTCCCTGAAACGCATGCCTCTCACTCCGGAAGCCCCGGTTTTGGGAAAGCACTGTGTGGCGCTGAGAGGTAAACAGGTTATCATGCACACAGACGATGCTGAAATGTATGCTCTTAGTCTTTATGAAACTGCAAAGTCTTGTGGGGTTCCCAGAGAAAGGTGAGAGGGGCAGGATCTCATCTCCATTCTGAGAATATGAAATGTACTGCAGATCTGGGATAGAGTGTGGCTGGCATACATGGGGAAATTAGGTAGGAGAATACCCCTGCAATAGAGCTGAGAGATGATGGTGGCCTCACCAGGGTGATCATAGAAGGATGAAGATGGAGGAAGATTAGGACAGAGATGGACAGGTGATGGGATGGTGACACAGGCACATATGGAAAGGAGGACTTCTGCTTCTGGCTTAGGAAAACAGATGGTCAAAATACCATTTACCCTCTGAGACAGGAACCTCAAAGAAGGGCAGACTGTAGAAGTAAGTTTGGAACTTGCTGAGTTTAAGGTGTTTTGAAATGCACTCCTAGAGAAATCCAGCAGGATACATGGATTTACAGAAAGTGATCAAGCACAACTTAAAAGTCAGAAACCTATGGTAATTTAAACCTTTGAAGTAGATAAGAACACCTGGGATTTGCATTTACCATAAAACATCAAAGGATCAAAGTATATGCAGCAAGAAACTTCGCATTTAAGGAGTAAGCAAAGAAATGAGAGGTGATGTACACCACAAGGAAAAGGAGTCTCACATGACAGGTAGGAGGAAGGTGAGGAAAGAATGAAAGCAAGGAAAAAAAGAGTGAAGAGAAGTGACTCACAGAAGGAAGCCATGGTCAACTTGGTCGCCATGCAAAGAGGCATCCTTCCAAAGACCTAAAGAGTGAAATGTTTCCAGCGAAACTGGCAATTAGAAGACTGGTGATTTGCACCAGGGCATGTTCAATGGGAAAAAAAAAAATGAGAAAATGCGGGCAACGAGTTTAGACAGCCTTGTCAAGACTGGGTGTGTAAGACCGAGAGAATAGAGGCAGGAGGGGACACAGTGTGTGTTGGTGGGGCAGGGAGGGGATGGGGGCAAGTAATGTCCATGTGGTTTGATAAGAGAAAGAAATCTCTATCACATGTATATGTTAATGAGCTAATGAACTGGCCCTAAGAGAGAAGAGGCTGACTGTTCCGAAGAAGGAATATCACAGGGAACAAGTTCCTTGAAGAAGAGAAGGAGGCTGAGATACAGAACAGGAGGAAGCAGGGCAAAGTTGGTCTTAGACCCATTCTTTCCAGGAAGAGCTGCCTACGAATGAAGTGGTATGCATGAGTACAGGGAGATCGCGTAGGGACAGTCCCACCCTGTTCGGGTTTCATTTTGTTTTTCTCAAGCAGAAAGTGAGGTGGGTCTCCTGCCAGGTCCAAGGACACGTAGTAGGAGGCAGACAACGCAAGGAGGGTATAATCTGGAAGATTCTGAACAACTCAAATTCCAGTAGAGAAAGAGCCGAAGGAGCAAAAGCAAAAGATAAAGCTCAGAGGAAGCAGGTGTTAAAGGGCTGTCCAGCAATGTTAACGACTCAGCTAAATTTTAGAGAATATAGATTTCAATTGGCACCGTTCCACAACATGCATACGGTTTCCACCGGCGGCCTGATTGCCAAATGCAGCCACAGTGAGGGGAGTCCTACATTTAGAAGGACTCAACTGAGTCCTTGCTACTAGATGCAAGCTTCAGGGTTTGTCTCTGCTTGTCGGGCTGTTAATGTAGATGCGTTGATTGACAACACCTGATGTCTCCCCTAAAGACCAAGGATGCATGTTTTATCACAAACGGAGCACATTTTAACAGGAGGTCACGTATACTTTCTGTGCATCCGTGATACAGCACATGGATATCGGAAATTCTAGCCAGAAGCACAGCCATTAATATGAATTATTACATGCTGGAAAAATAAGAATAAACTGAGATGAATTATTTCTTCTCAAACCATTTTCACCTTTTGTTCCACATCAGATGGTGATCATGTGATCAGGCTTTCTACAGAAGGCCTGGCATTAATAATGAGAGACAGCTGGAACGAGTAGGAGAACCTCAAAGCACCAAGAATAAAACACGCTGACTTAATGTCTACCCTGACCCAACAGCCAGCCACGCCCTCATTGCCACAGAAGAATTCACAAAACTCTAAAATCTTCTCATGGCATTCCCTTGCTTAAAAATGCTTCTAGATCCATGGTGCCCAGAGTCAAGCACAGCATCCTTAGATACTCCACACAACCCTCTTGGATAAAGGGATAAACTCCCTGCTGCTTCTCCAATCTCTCATCCTGCTCCTTCCCACACAGATCCCATCTTCCTGTAACATGGAAATAGATACCTCAGAGAATTCTAAACTCTTACAGCCATTTTCCTCCTCCCTTCTAAAATATGGTAGTTTTTGAAATGGAAACCATACCCTAAGGAGTAGAAGCCATTGCTCCAACCAGATGCAGCCTAACGTCCTCATTCTGAAAAGCAATTTCCTAAAGACTCTCTAGATGCTAAGGACAGCTATTGATTGCCAATGAGAATAATACACTGGTAATTCTCTAGTAAACAACCAGGAGATCAGCCCAGTCATCAGTAGCATTAAGATACAATAGTGAAAACGAATAAGAACAGAATTGTTCGTGACTGACTGATAGTCATGTTCAATATTTTATCCACTCATATGAGAGAGAGAGAGAGAGATTTTTGTTTGTTTGTTTGTTTAAGATGGAGCTCTGTTGCAGACTGGAGTGCAGTGGCACAATCTCGGCTCACCTCCCAGGTTCACATGATTCTCTTGCCTCAGCCTCCTGAGTAGCTGAGACTACAGGCACCTGCCACCACGCCTAGCTAATTTTTGTATTTTTAGTAGAGATGGGTTTTCACCATGTTGGCCAGGATGGTCTTGATCTCTTGACCTCGTGATCTGCCTGCCTCAGCCTCCCTAAATGCTGGTATTACAGGCGTGAGTCACCGTGCCCAGCCAAGGCAGGCTTTTCAATTGTAATATTATGATTTTAATTCAGTCCAAGCATTGTGTAAGTGTGCATAAAACTATAAACAGAAGCCATCCCTGGGGACCTTGGCACTACAGTGAGTGCCTTGGGATACATTTGTTTGTTATGCACACTACATAAAGATCCGCATTCCATCTTTTATTTGACTATATCAACGTATCTCAGGCAGAACTTTAAATAGATTCAGTGATTCTATCTGAGGTTTGCAAAACCATTGTAGAGTCAGCTAGTCAACAGAAAACAAATATAGCCCTAGTTCCTTCCTTGCAGTGCAGCGAGTTTAAATTTGTCCTGTGGAATACACAGTCGGGAGTGTCGCCTGAGTCATTTGCGGAGGATGCCATAGATGGATGAACAAAAAGTAAGGATGATGAGGCCAGACAGACCCCCACGAACATTCCAGTTCTACCACTGATTAGTGGTGGAACCTTGGGCAAATTATTTTCTCTCTGAGCCTCGGTTTCTCTCCTGCAAAACGAGAGTAACAGCACAACTCACGATGCATGGCTGTAAGGAAAAAATGAGAGAAGGTCAAGTGTTCAGTATAAACACCAGCACACAGTGGAGCTCAATCTAACTTCCTCCCTCATGCCAATTTTATTTCTGTGTTATTCCAGCTAAGAAAGATGCAAGCTTGTTGGGGACATAGGCATGATTTTAATGAGAAAAATTCAAGGTGCCATCCTGAGAATCCCCTGGTCTCCTCTTCTTTGAATGGAAGGCCTTTCCCACACAGTCACACAGCCCAAATCCTGACTTTATCTGGGTCTTTGCCCAACCAACTACTCTATCTAAAACAGCAATTCTCTGCCTCCTCTTCCCTTGTTGTACTTTCCTGTATTATGCATTTTACATTCTATTATATTTTATAAAAATTTACGTACTGTGGGCTGGGTGCGGTGGCTCACACCTGTAATCCCAGCACTTTGGGAGGCTGAGGCAAGCGGATCATGAGGTCAGGAGTTCAAGACCAGCCTGATCAAACTGGTGAAACCCCATCTCAACTAAAAATACAAAAATTAGCTGAGCATGGTGGTGCACACCTGTAATCCCAGCTACTCGGGAGACTGAGGCAGGAGAATCACTTGAACCAGAGACCTGGAGGTTACAGTGAGCCAAGATTATGCCACTGTACTCCAGCCTGGGTGACAGAGCTAGACTCTATTGTCAAAAAAAATTATATGCTGTTTGACTCCCTCCACTAGAGCCAAGAATCTGGGGGAATGAAGGTTTGGTCTGGACTCTCCCCTCTGTATTCCCAATGTGCTGTACAGCATCCATCCCAGAGTAAGCACCAGGAAGTATTTGCCAGCAGTAAATGAATAAAGAAATTCACATACTAATAATCCTTAACTACTTGGTTCATCGTCAGCCTCTTGAAGGATGCTTTTCCAGACCTGTCTGTGACATGCATTCTCAGTAGCACTCACTTTGGGACAAAAACTTGTGCTGTGACCAAGTTTTGTAATATTTGCTTTTTATTGCTTCTAGACTAGTGAAAAACATACAGTGTGAAAGCCATCGCTTATATTTGCTAAGGACAACAAGGAGACAGAAATAGCTGGGTAGTTCACTCCAGCATTTATTAGCTGAAGCACCAAACCTTGTCCAAGACATTGTTGGTTTCTGTAGGCGCTTCTTTCTGCCTGACCCCTTGCAAGTTGGTTTTCACACCACCCACAATTCTGTCTCCTGCCCTTTCTTTTATCTTTCTACAGGAAATGCTCTAACTGGGGAGTCACATCAAATCTCATGAATGCCACTGCAATCTTCCTGTCAATAACCCCTGCATTTCTACTTCCAACCAGGCCATCGCCCAAAGCCACAGACTATAGATAGCTCTTCATGAGGCACCATATTGCAGCTCTCACAACTTCAGTTTTGGTCCTCCATTCTCCTATGTCTGCAAATAGCATCACTACCATCCACCATCCTGTCATCAAACCCAAAACCTCAGAGTCAGCCAAGATTCAACGCCCAAGGTCAATCTATCACCACGATCTGTCATTTCTAAATCTGCAATATTTCTAGAGTTTCATCACTCAAAAATCACTGCCACTGCCTTAGTTCAAGACCTCACCAATTCTTACCTCACTGACGATACAGGCATTTTCTTACCTTGAAAACAAAACACTGGCAACGCAAAATGCTGGTGAGGATGTGGAATGACAGAAAGGTTTTTAACTGCTGGTGGAAATGCAAAATGGTACGGCCACTTTGGAAAAAATAATTTGGTTGTTTCTTACAAAACTAAACATAATCTTAAGTTACAATCCAGCAATCATGCCCTTTGTATTTACCCAATTAGTTGAAAATTCATGTGCACACAAAAATCTGCATATGAATGTGTATAGTAGCTTTATTAATAGCTGTCAAACCTTGGAAGCAACCAATATGCCCTTCAATGGGAAAGTGGATAAATAAACTATGGTACATCTAGATGATGAAATGTTACTTAGCACTAAAAAGAAATAAGCTATGGAGTCATGGAAAGACATGGAAGAAACTTACATGCATATGACTAAGTGAAATAAGTCAATAGGAAAACGATATATATTGTATGATTCTAACTATATGATATTTAGGAAAAAGCAAAACCATGAAGACACAAAAATGATCAGTGGTTGTTAAGGGTCTGGGAGGATTGGAAAATGAAAATGCAGAGGACCATATTTTTAGAGCAGTGAAACTATTCTGCATGATACAATGGATATATGTCATTAAACATTTATCAAAGCCAACAGAATATGCAACAGCAAAGTGAACCCTGATGTAAACCATGAATTTGGGGTGATAATGATGTGTCAGTGTAGGTTCGTCAGTTATAAGAAATGAACCACTGTGAGGCGGATGCTGATAGTGACTGTGCATATATGGGAATGGTAGATAAGGAATATGTCTCTACCTTTTGCTCAACTTCACTGTGAACTTAAAACTGCTCTAAAAATTAAGTCTATTAAAAACAAAAAAAGGGAAATAAACACAAAATAGGCTTTCATCTAGCCATATGAACCTATCATAAACCTAATGAATCAATGTACCACGGATCTCAGAAATGATTTTTAAATGAAAAATATAATCAGCATAACCCACTTTCAGAAAACCCTTTCATGCTTTTCACGGCCTATATAAATTAAAGGGCCCTGGGCAAAAGGTTAGCTATTTTTTCTCCTTGTGCATTATAAATCTGACCACTGGATAACGTTTCTAAGCTGTTTTCCTGGAAACAGATATATCACTTAAACAATACAGTACTGCTTCTTGTAAAATGCCCCCTGTTGTTAGGAGGACTGCAGCCGGGCTGGGGTAACTATAGATACCTGATGAGGATTCCTTACTTTGGGTTTTCCCGATTATGAAGACCCATATGGTTAGCATGAGAGAAGAAGCCAAGAACCAAGAAGCAATGCCCAAGAAGTTCTCATGAGAGTAAATGGTTCCTGAAAGGCACGAGATTTTAAGCCACGTGGAACCTGAAACATCCAATGCACATTGTTCTTCCTTGCAACTGAGCTGTCTGCCATGTGGCTGCTGCAAAGGCTCTTGCTAGAGAGGAACACCTGTGGTTCCTGAGTAGCCAGATGTCAAGTGTCACCAATGGTGGTCCCATCTGTCTAGCTGAGACTAAGAAGAACCCACTCCCCTTCTACCCTTTTCCAGTAAAACAAACGATTCACATTTGTCAGCCAGGATTGTGTCATCTCTTTTCCCTGAGCTTTCTTGCATGTCCTTACCTCTTCTTTGTCACCTACCCATTCTCTTCCTTCAAGCTCAGCCTCAGAGTCACCTTCTCTGGGGACACCTTCCCAAACCATGCCCCACACTGGGGGAAGTGCTCCTTCACGTAGCTCCCAAATCACCACAAACCCCTCTTACCCTACATTTTCATCAGCTGTTTGTTTACCTGTTGCCTCATTACAAGCTGCTTGATGGTCATGGTAACCTTGACGGCTGACAAAGCCAGTTTTGTAAATGTAAGCTGATCCTGTCACTCACACTAGCAGGCACTGCTAGGTTCTTAGCCAAGATCTATCCTCCCTTTCTCATTAAACAGAACAGTGACATTAACTGACACCTATACCCAGACAGGCACTTCCTCAGATGCCCTTTGGGTCAGTGGTGGACATGAGGGCCAGTTGAGGCTAAGGCAATGTTAGTGAAAGTCTAGTGAATGGAATTAGGAGAAAGCTATTTTTTTCCTGATTCAAAGAGATAAACTTTGCTGACATACGCTTTTTGCTGTTCACCCTTCCTGCTTCCTATATATCAGGAATATGGACACCATGTCTGATGATAGAGCAAAGAGCATGGTCATGAACCAGAAAAAGACAGACATAGACTAAAGATGTCAAAGGAGAGACCTGGGAAGCCTGGGTTCTTGACGACTTCCCACGAGTTGCAGCATGAGCCAAACCTGTTGTTGCATGAGAAAAATAAAACCCTATTTGGATAAGCCACGTCATGAGCTTTCTGCTATTCCATCTGAACCCCATGTTAACTGAATGAAAACTATACATAATTTCTTCCCCCAAAACAAGATGAAATCCCCACCCATCCCCCTGCCACTCTCTGCATCTCAGGGTCTGTATACCTTGTCAGTCCCACCTCCTGCCACTAGTCACCACATGCTCTCTGAGCCCTAATCATTCTAAATGGTGAGTTAATAAGTCCCCTGAAAACTATCTTTTGCGATAGGTTATTGTCTTTGCAAAGGTTCTTCTGTGTCCTTGGAATTGCTTTTTCCCCACGAACTTCACCTGAAAGTGTTCAACTGGCCTATCAACACGGGTGTGTATATTACCTCCTCTTTAAAGCTTTCCTTGATTCCATAGTCCCTCATTCCCCTGATCTTCCAGAGAGCATCCTATGATTTCTTTTGTTGCAGCAATTAATAAATAATTTTCAAATTATTTGTTTTATCAGCTCCCCTCTCCCCCAGAACTTGAAACCACAGGAAGCAGTGATCTTGCCTTATCAGGCACTCAGTGTAGTGTTGAAGAGTGCTTCTAAATACACTGGATCTACCTACCAAAGTGCTGACCCTGATCTTCTCCAACTCTGTGATAAAACTGCAATGGCCCCAGGTTAGCCACATAAGACAACCCTAGGGATGTAATATTACAAATAAAAAGGGCCCTGCCCCTGGGTGAGTGCTGGGGAAGACACGAAAAGACATTTCCCATAAGGAGGGAAAAAACAAACCATTTTTCAATATGCTTACACGGAAACATTTCTGCCAGCAGATGTGTGTGATCTGCACAGTGAGCAATTCTGACACCAACTGTCTGGGGTCAGTGCAGACCCTGCAGGTTAAGGGCTCAGGTCCCCACCTTCAGATGCCAATGGCAAGTCCAGTTGTCATCTCTGCCTTTGACTGGACAGCTCTATGTCGCAGGTTCCCACAACCTCCTCATCAAATTCAATGATTTCCTAGAACAGCTGGCAAAACTCAGGAAAACATCTACTTACATGTATCAGTTTACAAGAAAGGATGCAGCTCAAAAAGAGCTGAAAGGATGATATATAAGGCGAGGTATGGGGAAGGGGTGTGGAACTTCCACCCCACTCCAGGCAGCCACCCTCTCCAGGCAGCTGCCCTCTCAGCACTCCCATGTGTTCAACAACCTGGGAGCCCTCTGGACCCTGTCCATTTGGATTTTTATGGCAGTTTCACTACATAGATATGATTGGTTAAATCATTGACCATTGGTAATAAATTCAGTCTCCAGTCCCTCTGCCCTCCCCACCCTGGAGGTTGGAAGGTCGGGGGTCTGGCAGTTCCAACCCTCTAATCACATGGTTGATCCCCTTGGCAACCAGCACCCCATTTAGGGGCTTTCAAGTCATGCCATTGATATCAACTCAGGCAATGTTGATAGAGGCTTGTTATGAATCACAAAAGTTGCTACTTTCATCTTTATTGCTCTTACCACTTAGGAAATCATAAACATTTTAGGACCTCTGTGTCCATAACTGAGAACTAAGATAAAAATCTATTTTTCTTATTATATCATAGTATCATACAATCCTGGAGTTGGGCACCCTGCTGATTAAACAGATAATCAATGCCAAGTGCTTGACATAATGCCCACTAAACTGAATTCAACAAGTGTTAGCTTTGCGGATGATGATGATGAATCTTGGTATCCTCAGTACTGGGCTTGGACTTTAGTAGGTGCTTAGTAATATATTTTGGATAAGTAAGTGAAACAAAATTTAGGTCTTTTGTTCTTGCTTCTAAATTACACAGAGCTCTAACATCTCAGTACAAAAGGACACAAAATCAAGTGATATCCCTGTGCGCCTAATTTTCCCACAAAAATACCTCCTGATGTTTATCCCCAAGGCTTACCCCATTAGGCAGGCTCAATGCCTCCTTGAGACAGTCTTTTTCTAAGTGAAGCCCCAGTGAAGCCCTGGGGCAGGCACTTTGCAGGGAGGTTCTCAGGGATGCCAGTTGTGCTGGGTCAGTAACAAACACAGCTGAACAGCACAGTCATTCATTGGATCTGGATGTCCACGAGCCTCTGGGAGTTGAGCTCTGGCTCCACCATTCTTAACAATTTAATTTTCTCATGTGAATTCCATGGAGACTACCTGGGACAATTGAGGGCTGGAGAGAAGTGAGCGGCCATTTATAACTAGTGCTCAGCTCAGGAGAGCCTCGCTTGGAGACCAGCTCCCAGCCTGTGCTGGTAGTTCAGGGGAAACATCAAAGTCAGTTATTTTGATCTGTCTGGTTCCAAAATGTCGGTACCTTGATACGATGGAATTGCACTGTTTCTGTAGGCTGTTTTCATCAGGTTGTATCATCAAATCCTAATTGCAGAATTATATAAACACTTACTGTGCAGCTATGGTGTGGAAGCATTGTGGAGAAGGATGGACTGTGAAATAGGCTCAGCATTCAAGTTGTCCACTCAAACAGGATTTTTTAATTTAAATAAGTATCTCTACTAAAAGCAAAATAAAGAATATGTGAGAGAAATAAGAAAATAATGAGACATGTTCAGTGGAAGAAACAAATTCAAAGGAAAGAGAAAATATTTCCTAATGGACGAAAGCCAACATGGAACAACACTAGGATTATCTCTGCGTCTCTTGTCGTGTTGAGAAGCAAGTCAACTTGTCCCAGTTTGCACTAACTGCTCTGCAGGATGTGAGTCCCTCTCTATTTAACAAGCTAGCCTTCAGAAACAGCTTTGGAATCAGATGGCTTGAAGTCGAAATTTGGGTTCTGAGACTGATCATCTGTGTGACTCTTGGCAGGGCACTCAACTCTCTGAGCTTCAGAATCTTCATTTGAGAAAAGAGACCAGTAAGAATGTTTTCATCTAATAAAACTGCTGTTAAGATTACAGGAGAAAACCTGTGTCTGTTGAATGAACATGTGTTTGAATGCATTGTTTAGAAACGAAAAGAGAAAGAAATTACCATCTGTTACCTCTGCCTTCTCCCTACTCTTCCTACTAAAAGAATTTAAGTTTGAGGAGATAGAGACCATGTCTGCCTTGCTCTCAACAGTATCCCCAGAACACAGGATGATTCCTGGCACATGTTATAGACATGATTAAATTTCCTTTACTAAGAAAATAAATATTCTTTCTCAACTATGTCACATGGTGTCAGGTACTTCGTTAAGTCTGTGTATGCAGTAATTTCATTATTCAATCATCCAGGCCACCTAGAACAAAAGTGGTCTTGTTATCTTCATTTTACAGATAAGAAAAAAGATTCAGAGGAGTTAAATGTTTTCCAAATCAGAGCTAGTGAGTGGCACAGTTGAAACTGGAACAGAATTTTTTGAATTCAAATGCTCTGCCTGCATCCTTCAGGTCAACTAGTTTGCATGTTACAGCTGGGCATATCGGGAAGAGAGTGGGTCTGAGCTAACACCAGCAAAGCAGGCTCTGGGGAGAGCAGCAATGGCTGCACCATTCCCTTAGGTGGATAGTGACTGAACTGGGCATGTTTCAGCATAGTCCTGGGAGTCTAGCCCTTTCAGTGTGGTTTCCACACTGCCTGCCCCAGCTCTGTGGCTGTAAGCCAGCCCTTCTTTGCTCGTGCTTTATTCTTGGTTGAATGACAGCCCCTCCACGCTATCGTTTTCACCTTCCACTTGCTCCTGCCTCTGTCCCATCCAACCCAGTGTCTGTTCAACTGGTCTCTTCCAGCAACTGGTTGCTCCCAGATACTTCAGGTAATTGTTCTGTAAGACCAGCTCCAGAAACCAAGATTTTACCAGGAGTCTATGCATCTAACAGTGCCAAGGCCAGACCTAACTTTAGAAGAAACAATTGGAATAGTCAGGCATTGGATGAGAGTACAAGATAAACATGGGCCTCCCCTGGAAGAGTTCACCATCTGGAGAAGGAGGGCATGAAACTGTTCAGTTCAAAGATGGACATTGGTAAGGGATACATGGTTAGCACACAGGTCAGAGGAGTCCATTCCACATCATGGCCAAGCTTCAGCTGAACGATGCAAAAGAGATTCCCAGACTGAAAGAGGAGGATGGAAAGGAAGTGCCACTTCAGCAGAGGGGACATGAGTGTAGGCTATGCAGGAGTGACACCTTGCTGGTTTCCAAAGATGTGGGGAACAACAAGTTGCATAGGATATCTGCATGGGGTGAGGAAGGGTAGGGAAGAGAGAAACAGGGAAGAGTGTGTTGGAGTACGAAGGCCATGAAGAGCCTGCTCAGAAGATGCCCGCGAACTATGTCGGCCTCTGAAATTTAGGGAAATGAGTGGCCTAACAGGGTTGGCTTTAGGAGTGCACACCCTAGGTCATACAGAGGATCCCATACCATGCTTAGAAGACCCCTACCTTCGGTCAATTGCTCTGCTATTACCATCTTGATATTAACAATAGTTTTTAATGATGGGTTCCACCTTTTCATTTTGCAGTTGGCCCTGCAAGTTTTGTAGTCAATCCCAGGTCCTACCTAGGAATAGCAGCTTCCACTTCAGAGTGTTTATATATAGCATGGCAGTCACTTATTAAATGTTTTTCATGTACTAACTCATTTAATCCCCAAAATACTCCATTAAGTAGACATACTGTGATCTCATTGTTTGACGAAAGGATTTACGCTTAGATTAGTTAACACATTTGACCAATGCCAATAGCAGAGTTAGGATTAAACCCAGTTATGTGGCTTCAGAGCCTGTGTTCCTGTCTGCCCACACCGGGTCTCTTCATTTTACATTTTCACCATGGAGTAGTACCCTGAGATTCCCACATCTTTAGGAAAAAAAAATTGTTAAACTATTTTAGCATCCATCCACCCACCCATGCACCCATCCATCCATCTACCCAAGAATTCATTCAATGGCTCCCTAAACTGCATTTTTCTATAAAACCTGTGCCAATATAGTACCTAGTGAGTTTGTGGTTTAATGAAAGAAAGAGACTATCTTTCAGGAACCATGAATTTAAAATTTGAAGAAAAAAACTCACTGTCCCAAATAAGGAAGAAAGATGGACTTAAATCAATGCCTAATCTGCAAAAGTTAACATGTCTTGAGTCTTGCTATGGGCCACATTTCTATCCACATTTCTTCTTGTTATTGTTCTTTAATCCTAATAAAAATTTGAAGGAAGCACCATTTTTTTTTATCCCAACTTTACACATGAAGAAATGGATGTGCAGAGAGGCTGAGCAATCTGTCCTCGGCAACACAGCTAACCAGAAAAGGAGCAACGCTTTGAGCGACATGTTACCACACAACCCACAGGCTCTCATGCCTCCACGCTGGGGTCTTAGCCGAGCTGCTGCCAGAGCAGAAAGACAATGAATTCAACCATCAGAGGGATGGGAAATGCCTTTTCAGAAAAGATGGCAACTGAGGTGAATCTGAATCCATGAGGCAGCTGCCCAGATGAAGGTGGGGCTTGTATGTGTGTTTACATATGCCTGTGAAACAGAGAGGGGGGAGAGAGACAGGAGAGGCAATAGGCGGCTCAAGCCTGTAATCCCAGAACTTTGGAAGGCTGAAGCGGGTGGATCATGAGATCAAGAGATCGAGACCATCCTGGTCAACATGGTGAAACCCCGTCTCTACTAAAAATACAAAAAATTAGCTGGGCATGATGGCGCGTGCCTGTAATCCCAGCTACTCAGGAGGCCAAGGCAGGAGAATTGCCTGAACCCAGGAGGCGGAGGTTGCAGTGAGCCGAGATGGTGCCATTACACTCCAGCCTGGGTAACAAGAGCGAAACTCTGTCTCAAAAAAAAAAAGTTGTACCAGCTAAAATTATAAAAAAATGTACCAGCTCCATCTTTGGGAGTACCTCACCCTCTGTACCCCTGGAAGCCATAATCAGAACCCAAGAAATACCTGCAAAGAAAACTTCCAGCTCAGGGCCCACTGCTCTTTCCCACAGTTACTCTACGCAGGCCTCAATTACATTCCACTGGATGTCGGTCCAGCCTCAGTTTTAACTTAGAATGAGACGCATCTTAAAGCAGCATATTGATTTTCAGTCTAGATATACACTATACATTACATTTGCATCTCGGAAGCTTTGACACACTAAATCACTAAATTTAGAATAAAAAGATCTAGGGGGACACTGAATGCGGCCACACAAAGAAGAAGCGGCAGATCTGCAATTTTAGTAAACGCTCTTTTTTCCAGTTTGGTTCAAGAAAGTCAATAAAGTATACAGTGAAAGGGTGAACACCTAACTTTTTTTTTTTTTTTTTGCATTTTTAGTAGAGACGGGGTTTCACCATGTTGACCAGGATGGTCTCAATCTGTTGACCACGTGATCCACCCGCCTCGGCCTCCCAAAGTGCTGGGATTACAGGCGTGAGCCACCGCGCCCGGCCCGACCTAACTTTTTGACTGTTCATCTGAGTAAGTAGGGAGGACATAGATTTCTCTGGATTTCTTTTTCTTTTTTTAGCCTAAGCAGGGTTCTAATTCTATAAGGAGTTTTTCCAAGTAAACGTGCCTGTAACCCTTCACGCGTGTTCTAGAATCAAAAGATGTTGGAGGCAGACCTGACGTGGGGGGGTCCTCAAATAAATCCCTTCCTTCAAGTTAAACAGGAGCTCTAGTGCCTTCTCAAACTCACACAACTGGGTGGTTAAAAGCCAGCAATCTTGAGTAACTAGTTTTTTCAGGTTTTATTTGGGTTTCTTTATTAGATGAGGGGGAAATTATTTGTTTTACTTTCACGATTTATAGCTGAATTTTGAATACCCTTCACAAGGGACATCTATAGTGCAGCTGGGAAGGAGTAAGTTTTGAGATCAAGTCAATTTGGAGGTCAGGTTCTGGCTGACTGTGTGAACATGAACACATATTGCCCTCCTAGCTTTTAATTTTTAGGGTCAATGATGGCCCTGCATGAAGATGACATAAAAGCGTTACCTAGGGAAGTACTCTCTACAGTCCACAGCACACAGTAGGGGCTTAGAAACATCTTCCTTTTTTTTCCATGCACACCACTTCATAATCCAATGTTAATCTGTTGCTGAAAGATGGTTTTATTATCATTTTTTTTGTCTCCAACATCCACATGCTTTTGAAAAGAATGGGGGAAAGGAGAATCTCATTCTGTTTTTCAGAAGCAATTATATTAATATTCATTTTATTCTCCCAAAAGGCCAACACAAGCCAGTCTGTTAAAATACCAAGACTGATGCATTCTATCTTGGGTACAAGATTCCAAGGACAATCTTATTTTATACATTTTCTTTAAACAAACTAAAAAGGCAGTTTATTCTTCAGTGCATTTTACATTCTGTGTTAAAATCAACGAGGTTTCACCAAAGCCACCAATTCAGTTGCCCTCTTTTCCCCTGCAATAACGCCTCAGCTAAAATGTGTGCCCCAGAAATTAATTTTCTGGATAACGAATATCAAGTCCTTTAGACACCAAATACTTGTATATTTAATTTTAGTAATTTCTGATGTAACTTATTTTAGAAATTATATTCTTATTTCAGCAGCATTTACAGACTGTAATTTAGATTTTCTTTTATGACTCATTGTCACACTTCTGCATAAGCTATTGCTCAGTGCTATCCTGGGTCGATGGCCTCAAAGACTCCTAAGGCATAACCATCTCCAAAGCCACACAAGGTCCCAGGGGCTTTCCTAATGACATTCCCTTTCCCCATCCCACCCAGTTTCCATTCAAGGACATCGAGGTTCCTCAGTTTTCAGAGTGGAATGACAATCCCACCACCCTCTTAGTTGATATTAAGTACATATACAGATCAGCCTTTAGTCAAAATAAATATTGACTGTGTTTATTCTGTATACTATGTGCCAATTATTACAATAGAAGCTGATTTTATTTTTATGTAAATTTTATTAAAAATTTCCCACAGGTTGCGTATTATCATTGTTTTAGAGATAAAGAAACTAAGGTCAATACACCTAAAGTAACATGACTGAAGTCTTACAGTCTCCTAGGGAGAAACTGAGGTTACAACCAGGTTATTGGAAGAAGAACTGCCGAAATTCCATACCGTGAAACCCATGTGGGTAAGGAGGGGAGTTATAAAAAAGAGGGTAGAGCATTGAAGAAATAGGAGACATCGCTGGGCCAGAGGAATCCAGGAAATCAAAGACCAGCAATAGCAAGAAAACTTAAAAAGCAAGATAAGAGACGAGGCTGTGTTTGACAGATCATCTGGAATGTAGAACATGCATGATATGTGAGTGAGTGTGTGGCTAAGGGGAGGAGAAGAAAAGCTATCTGAGTAGAAGGCAGGCCTGGGTGGTCTAGGGGTCATCTACTTGGACTTGGAACACCTCCTAGGTAATTGCAGAAGTGAGTGGTAAAAAAAAAACTAAGTGTCAGGTACCAGAATGATCAGTGACTGGCGAGTAATGTGTGAGCAGACAGCTAGTGCAAGCCCACCGGGTTGGAAGGTGCTGGTGTAGCTGGCACCCCGTTGCAATTCTGCTGGTCAGTAGATGCTTTTAAGAGATGAGCGGGAGAAGGTATGAAAATCCACAGCAGGGCTCCCTGGGTTCCAACATGGCAAGGTTGAAGGAGGCATTTTTACAGTATTTAATGACTCATTCCCTCAGAGCACAGGCATTTTGAGAGGATCAGAGGGTAGTAGGGCTGAATGTTATGAGTCCCAAATAATGAGCCTTGAGGAATGTGTGTGTCTTAAAGGAAGACTTGGAGGGCTGTAACGGAAACATCCTTTAGAATGTAGTAGTTGCTACTGGTGACCCACCTGTCCCCTCTACTGAGCTGGCGCTCCATCACTCAGATGATTTTTTGGCTGCTAGCAACCTGCAATTGCCTTGTTCTTCTGAGAATTGCCCACAGCTGACAGGAGCTGCTTTTCCCAGAAATACTTGGGAAGATATGCTGCCAGAGCTGCATCCACAGCAATGACAACAGCCTAGGCCCTGGTCTCAAGGAGGAAGACTGTGTGGGCCATGTGTGTCACAGAGCCTCCTGTGCAGTCATGCTGAGACTAGAGATCCACGTCTGGCCTCTCCCTTGTCTAAAGCTGCTTTCCTCTCTCTCTAGGTTTCAACTGAGGGTATCTGCTCAGCCAATCACTTGCACAAGAATCTCCATTTCGGTCTTGGCATCTTAGGAACCTGACCTGAGGTGGAATAAGCAGAATTTTTCCACAGAGATGTAATAACTACCCAGCATCCCTTGGCTAACAAACATCAGAACTAGGGTGACCAACTCAACTGTATTGTCCGGGACCAAGAAGTTTCCTGGGATGGAAGACTTTCAGTTTTAAAACTGAAACAGTCCCCTTCAAAATGGTACAAGCTGATGACTCTAATGAGAACTTGGACCCAAACCAAAGTCTGCCTCACTCTAAAGGTTGTGATTTTCATTTACATGATCCTGTCTCCCTAATACTCAGAAGACCTGCTTGTTTTTCACCAGAGAATACATTCTTCGTGATGCCCATGGCAGGGATGTCTGCAGGCTCCAAAGCAGCCCCAGCCCACTTGTAGGAAAGGCATTCTTTGCTGGTCACAGAGGACTCCAGGAGATCCATGCCTTCTCTTCAGCCTGCATAGGATTACTTCCCTTTCCTGAGAAGAATGGCTATCAATTTTATCAGATGCTCAAAGTGATCCTTGGCATAATTAAGGTTAAGAACAACTGTCTAAGAAAACGTTGCTTTTATCTCTGGATTAAGTCGAACAGTGGGGTGCTGCACTTATATCTGATGCTTAAGGACTCAAGCAGAGCTGTTTCCCAGTAAATGGCTGAGAACCAACCCCTGCTTTCACAGGAGCATGGAGTGGGATGTTGCCCACTGTGCTTCTCAGGTTACTCGCATCCTAGCCCAAGGTGTGCAGGGGTGAGCGGGAGAGAGGCGGTACTTCTTTTCTGTTTCAACTGAAGTTTAAAACATATTTGTCACTTGTTGGCTGGGCACAGTGGCTCATGCTTGTAATCCCAGCACTTTGGGAGGCCGAGGTGGGCTAATCACCTGAGATCAATAGTTCAAGACTAGCCTGGCCAATGTGGTGAAACCCCATATCTACTAAAAATACAAAAAATTAGCCAGGCGTGGTGGCGAGTGCCTGTAATCTCAGCTACTGCCAGAGGCTGAGGCAGGAGAATCACTTGAATCCAGGAGGCAGAGGTTGCAGTAAGCCAAGATCACACCACTGCACTCCAGCCTTGGGGACAGAGTGAGACTCCACTTCAAAAATTATAAACAAAACAAAAAACAAAAAAAACCCACCTGTCAGTGTCACCTGAGGAGAGGCACAGGGCAGGTCATCCCAGGGGGCAGGTGTCCAGCAGCAAGTGACCAGGCTACAAGGTGTCCCTGAACTGAAAGCTTGCCTTCTGACCAGGAACTGTAAATGGTGCTTCAATAGGGCCGCGGTTATTAGTTTTTAAATGTAGAAAGTATTACTTTATTATTGATGATTTCTGCATGTATTCTGTTTTTTAACAAATATTTATTGCACGCTCATTGAGTGTCAGAAACTATTCTAAGGGTTTTGTGCAGCTGTAAGACAAAGTCCATACACCACCATGGAAGGTCACATCTTGCAGAGGAGGTAACAAAAAACAAACCGACACATCTCTAATAGTTTAGATAATGACATAATAATGAATTCTATTGAGGAAAAAAAGCAAGCTCCATGACTAGAGACTAGACAGAGCTATTTGACTAGGGTTGTCCAGAGAGATCACAACAAGGAGGGGACTTAGATGAAGATGTCTGCAGGCTCCAAAGCAGCCCTAGGAACATCAGGGGTTGATCTGTCCCTGCCAGCAGTGTGGACACAAAAGGAAAAATCCCTAAGGCAAGAGGAAGCCAGAGAGTGTGTGCTTTTCTTTGTTTGTTGTTTGTGTGTTTGATTTTTTTGAATGAGCAGCAGTGTAGACCTTGTGGGTCACAACACCTTTGCCTCCTCCACCTCCACACTTCCAGCAAATCACTGCTACTCCCAGGCTCTCAGTTAGCATCTATGTGCTGAGGATTGCCTACGCCTGTGTATTCAGCCAAACCCTTTTCTGAGTTTGACTGATATTGCCTAAAATGTATATAGATGTCATCGGAGACCTGAAACTCCATGCATTCAAATCAGAACTCATTATTTCCTCCTGAACCTGTTCTTTTCCCTGTGTCCCCAGGCCAGCGAACAGCAGCAAAGCCAATCCATCAGACTAGGTCAGAAAATGGAGAGTCATCCCAAAGCGGAGGTATTCTTCACTCTTGGATCCTGTATGTCAAGATTCCACTGAGTGAATAATACTCAAGTTGGTTCCCCCTGTCTCCATCCCTACTGCCTTAACCTAGGTTGGGGCCATCCTTACCTCTAGGTCCCCTAAATTTCCTGCAATAGACTCCCACCCAGTCTCCATGCCTCCTGTCTGATTTTTCTCCAATGCATTCTTTATGCTGCAGCCAGAATGGACAGTTCCAAAATGCATGTTTGTATCTGTCATCTCTCAGTTTAAGATCTTCCCACTTCTCCCATTAACTTCCAGATAAAGAACAGATCCCTTCACAAAGTGTTCAAAGGCCTGCCTAGCCTCTGCTCACCTCTCCAGCCTTTCAGCTTCCCACCCCCGTCTCAAGTTCTGCACCCACACACTCTCTGAGCCCACTCATCCTATTGCCTGCTCTGTTTCAACCCCTGCTCCTGACACCGGCTTTCTTCTCTGTGAAACAGCTCCCCCACCTCCTTATCCCACGTTTATCTGTGTAACTCCTGCTTTCCATTCATGTCTCATAGTCAGTACCTCTTCCTCCAGTAAGCCCCCATGGCATTCCTAGATGGGGTTAAGTGTCCTTCTCTGCTTTCACGTCTTAGCTCTATCATAGCTTTGCCACTGTACATTATATCTGCTTCTCTACTTGTCTTCTTTAAAAATTATAAACTTCTTAAGGATATAAATATTATCTTCTTTATCTTGGCCTCCTCCAAGCTTCTAGAACAGAGCATGGGGCATAATAGGCACTTAGGAAATAAAATTGGTGTTGACTAGATGAGTTACATCAAGTCCAAACGCCTTCACTTCACAGTTGGGAAAATAACTCCAGGGAGGTTAAGTTCCTGCTTAAAGAACACAGCTAATTCATGTCAGAGTTAACCCTAGAGTATCTGCATTTGATTTTTGATCCAATTTTCTTTCGGATACCAGACTCTTCATATAAGTTAAAACCCAGTTCTTAATCTCAAAATATACAGAGTCTAACAGGGACTCAAGATCTAGACAAAAAAGCTCCGGACTAAGAAAGCCAAGCCACAGGGTGGCACTGAGTGCTGGGGAGCAACAGGGGCCTGCAGGGCCCATCAGGGAAGGGAGCCCAGTCCTGGAGACATGGAAGAGGGTGTGCCTGGTTGGGAGAGCAGAGTGGGCCGTGCTCAGACAGACAGGTAGATAAGGGCCTTGTCTCTGCCATTCCAGCAGGAGAGCAATTCCACAATGGGAACTTCCTGCTGAGGGAGCTGCACCGGAAAGACACCCTGCAAAGGGAGCCTGCACCACTCTGCCTCTGGAACGTCCATATGCAGAGTTCATTCCACCGCTGCCTCCCTCCAGCCACCTTGGGGTGACACCCAACTCTTCTCTTCACTCTTCTTGTCCATCTTCCCCCCAGTAACTGAAGACTAAAGACTGTATGTTACAGTTATTTTAAATAACTGAAGACTTAAAGAGTATGATGCCACTTCAACGTCTGACTAAATATAATGAAATTAGAGACAAAACTATAGAAGAGAAAGAAAAATAGGCCAGGCATAGTGCATCACCACTTAATCCCACATAATCCCAGCACTTCAGGAGGCCGAGGCGGATGGATTACTTGAGGTCAAGAGTTTGAGACCAGCCTGACTAACATGGTGAAACTCCATCTCTACTAAAAATGCAGAATTAGCCAGATGTGGTGACACATGCCTATGATCCCAGCTACTTCAGAGGCTGAGGCAGGAGAATCACTTGAACCTGGGAGGTGGAGGTTGCAATAAGCCGAGATCATGACCTTGTGCTCCCAACCTGGGCAGCAAGAGTGAAACTCTGTCTCAAAAAAAACAAGAAAAGAGAAATATTTCCTACATCACAAAGCTCAACAAAAAAAGCTATAGCATCAATTAAAATATAGGGCAAGACTTCAAAGAATGGGGTGTAAAGATTATTTCTAAAGTGACAGAGAAAGTGAACAGCAGAACTCAACCAGGCCCACCGCTTCCAGTGTACAGCTGAGGACTCCTCTAACAATAACTCTCTGGTTTTCCACATCCTGAGAAACGTTTCAGAAGAAATTTGATCTTGGTAGTCTCGCTATCCAACTGCCTAGTTATGCCTGGAATATTGGAGCTGTGTAGTAAATACTCACTTAATTCTAACCCACAGTTTGGAACATGTCATTGTTTCTCCCTCAGTCATTTCCTCATTTTCTAATTCCCAGTCAAAGCTGGGACCATCATCTACTCTGGAGCCAAGCCAATTTTACATTCATTCATTCATTCATTCATTCAGCAAACATTCACTGAGCATATATCATATGAGAGGATTTGTTCTAGCAGTGGGAGTTCAGCAGTGAACTATATAATATGTTGATAAGTACTATAAAGAAAGAAACATCGAAATAAGAGACTGTCATTGTAGAAGTGGGTGGGAAGGGGAGCTAATGATATACTAAGGTGACATTTGAGTTGTAGCCAGAATAAAGTAGGGACACCCAGTGGTACCGGGGGAAGAGTATCCCAGGAGGAGGGAGTAGCATGTGCTCCTGAAGATCAGCCAGGAGGCCAGGGTAGGTGGAGGTGAGTGACTGTGGAGGAGACCAGGTCACAGGATGGTGAGTAGGGTTGACACCGGGACTGCAGGTCATGGGAATTGCTTCAGATTTTACTCTAAGTTAGAAAACCACTAAAGAGCTTTGAGCAAAGAGTTTAATCTGATTTTAGTTTTACAAAGATCTCTCTGGCTGCCTTGTGCAGAGCAGACACTGGAAAGCAAAATAGAGGCAGGGATGGCAATTCAGAGCCTGGTTTACAAGTCGCTGCCTTCCTCTCTCACAGCAATACGGTGGAAAGAAAGCCTGAGCATCAACCATGGCCTGGTTTACTAGTTGCTGCCTTCTTCTCTCACAGCGATAGGGTGGAAAGAAAGCCTGGGCATCAACCATGACCCCTCCTTCCTCTCCACCTGTCTATGGTCAAAGGTCCCTTGAATCTCCCACCAATATTTCTCTGAGATAAGATGCAATCTGTTCATTTCTCTAACACCCTCCTTCTGCTCCTCTCTACTATTCCTTCTCACACTATTTCTTCTTTGTCCTTCTCTTTTTCCCATCTCTCATTACCTGAAGTCAAGCACCTCTGAACAGCCTCCTAAGAGGCCATAAAATCTTTGTTGGGTCTCCCTAACCTGGCCTGTATCACAGCTGGGGAGAGCATCCTGCCCAGGTCTAGACCTTCCTGTGACTTCCAATGCCCTTTAAGTTAGAGGAAAAGACTGGCTTGCAAAACTCTCAAACATGTAACCCTACTGTCTCCCCAGCCTCAGTGGACACCACTGCACCCCTTGGCCTCTTGTTCCAGCCCTGCCATTCCTTTCTCTTCCTTGTTACTTCTTGTCTCCAGGTCTCTGCATGTTGCTTTCCCTTTCTAATTATCTATCCCTCAGGTCTGCATGTGGAGATTCCTTCAGACTCAGCTTAGATTCTCTCTCCTCTGAGAAGGCATCCTTGATGCCTGGAAATATGTCGGAGACTCCTTCTCTTTGCTCCCACAGATCCCTGCATTGTCTGGTTTGTTATTGTCCCTTTCCATGCCTGATACCCCACCTACATATTGAGCTCTTGCAAGGCAAGGACCATGTGTTGTCCACAGCTGATTCTCAGGGTCTGGAATAATGACTGACACAAGACAGGCTACATATGTAAACGCCCTGTACCAGGCACATCACAGCACCTCTCCATCCACACCAGAGGTGGAGGGAGGACCACAGATCCCAGGCTCACGGTGCCACTTTTCTTTGTGACGCTAAAATCTCCCTCACGAATCACTCCTGAGACTGGTGTGCAGCCACCTAGAAATGATTCATGTTTGAGCAGAAACATTTGACATTTCTAAGCACCCAGTGTCTGGGTAGCTCAGCAGATATTAGTGATGTCAGTGAATCTCTGCCAGCTCTCTCAGGTATGATCAAACTTTACACGCACAATTTCTTGCATCTTGAATTAAGGAGATCTTCCAGATGGGACTGAGCAGAGAACATCCTGCCTGGAATAGGATAAGAATTGGACTGGGACCAGGTGTATTGAACAACTCCCTAAGTCCCTGGGCCATCTTGGGCACTTTAACTTTCTAGACTAAGGAAAAGACAAAAAGAAAACTTTGGTGGTAGGGTGATGGGTATATAATGCATTGAAGTGTAGAGTTTTGCACAAGCTGTGAATCCCAACAACAACGACAACAACAAAATGGTCTGAGGGCTACGGATGTAAATTTGGGAAGGTGAAATGCAGAGTAATATATACGAGCATTGAAGTAGAGCTAGAGAAGGCCATTGAAGTCACCCAGGTTTTTTATAGATGGAAACACCGAGTTAAGACAGGTAAGGCGACAAGATCGATATTCCTGCAAGCAGTTAGTGTCAGATCTGGAGTGAGGAGGACCCAGTCCCTGAATCTGAATCTTCAGGTCATTCTCCTCCCTGCTGGTGTCTGTCATGTGTAACCAAAAGAGGTTCTTGGTGGTTGGGACCACGACCATCTTCTTAGTTCTCCCTCTCTCTGTTTCACTCTGATAGAAATATAGGTAAAATAGAGGGAGGAGATGTACTGGGGGCATTCCAAAAAATTCTGGAACCCTCTATTAATGGCAATTACATCTATCATTTGGAAATTACAGAGATTATGTATTGAGTGCCTGGCATGGCATTTTTCTTTCTGTGCATTTCCCAACCCATCTTGAAAGGTGGTTATCATTACAATGCTATGCAGATAAGACAGATGGCTGGGGGAGCAAAATGATTTACTGAAGGTCACACAGAGCTAATAAGTGAAGGAGCCAGCACTTGAAGCCCATGTGAGGCTGTGAAATTAAACATAAGGATTTTGCTCATTTTCTAGGACAAAAAGTAAAGAAAAGAAAGAATTTACTTAGATTATTAATATTTTACAGTGTATCAACTGCTTTGATGGCACAGCTATTAATTCGCTCCAAGTCCTCGACATCCCTATGAGATGGGTATTCACATCTACATTTTATGAATGAGGAAACGGAGGCACAAGACGATCCAGTGCCCTAGTTCCAGGTATCCTGACAACTGACATTGAAATCTAGGCTATCTTAATCAATGCACGTGCTTTTTTACTCCACTGGAGCTGAAATCAAGGAAAGAAATTGAAGCCAGAGAAAGATATTTCAAATTTAAAATATTCCATCAGATGTTTTCAGCAAATGTTACATGAAGGCCATTCAACACCAGATTACAGTTATCCTAAAGTGCCCATTTGAAAGAAATGAGCATTTTAAGGCAAAATATGTGCTTCTGTTCTCCTTCACTTTGCTTCAGTGGGTTGACCCTAAATAACACATAACAAGCCATGGGGCTTCCTTTAGGGTTGCCACACAGACTGAGACGGTGAAAGCAGCCAGGAACAGCCTTTCTGCAGCCTACCCCTGCACAGGTGGTTATGCTGGAAGTAAGGCCCACTCATTCATTCAGTAACCATTCATCATGGCCGTGGCTGCACCAGGTGCTGCAGCCACGACCAAAGTAGAATAGGGAGAGGCACCTGTCATCAGGGAGCATAAAATCGACAGAAGGACAGGTATGTGTACAAGCAATGACACAGCACAGTCCATCACAAAGTAGGTCCAAAGTGCTGTGGGAGCACATGAGAGAATCTGGGAGGGCTTCCTATAGGAAGGGGCATTTGAATTGGGTTGTTAAGGGAAGCAGGAAGTGAGAAATGATTATTCTAGGCAGGGAGATGAGCATGAGCAAAATCAGGAGCATCAAAGAAGAGAGAATAAGATAGTCCTTGTTCCTTCCAGAAATTACAATTCCCTCAGCAATAAAATCAAGCTGTAAGCATTCAGTCTATTTCAGTCAAACTGAGCAAACATTTGGCAAACACCTGACATCACAGAGCAGAGTTCGATGAAAGTAATCCTGCACACAAGAAACCCACAACCCAAGGTATTTATCTAATCAACATTTAAATAAGTGTCCACTATGTGTAAATGTTTACACTGTAAAAAAAATTTAATCCACCCCTGTTGTGAGCAGACCTCCCTGTTTCAAACTAGACAAATGCTGCATTTGATGGCAAAGCACTTGACCTTCAGCACTTGTAGGCAAGGAGGAGGGCATGCGGCATTTTCCCCGAGAAGCCCTCTTTATGTTGCCCTGAGTGAATCTTGGAACAGGCTACAGTGTTTCAACTGTGAGTCACTGACTAATATTTCCACTCTCTTTTCATAGTTGATGGATGTTTAATGATTTGCCAATCTGAGGAAGAGATTTTCTTTAGAAAACAATAATCCCTTTTATTTGCACAAGACATTAGGTTTTAAAAAGCTCTTCCAAAACATCCTGTCCACATCCCATTGGATTGTGATTGAGCCTGGTAAACTGCAAGACTAGTTAGTATCCCCATTCTCCAGATGAGAGAAAGAAGCCTCAGTAAGGTGGAACAACTCAAGGTCACACAGCAGGTGTGTGAGGAAATCAGAGTTCAAATCCACGTTTTCTGTCTCTCAAATCTGGTCCACTTTCTACTATACCTTACCATCTGCCTAAAATATGATAACATCATCCTTATGATGACATAAATCTCCAGATGAGATGCTGGCCAAATCACATCCCCTTGGGTAACATAACCACATCATAAATTAAAAGCCCAATTAAAGAACAGGGCCTTTTAACTGGGACTTAGAATGTCCCCGGAGGCCTTTCGAAGTCAGTGGCTGCCTATTCTGGATATTACTCAGAGATCTACTTACCCATATGAATGAACTTTCAGACCCTAATTATTCACCTGCTATCTTCTTTCTTCTGGGGCCCTGGTCCCAGCTAATCTGAGTTTGGAATCACTCCCCAAGCTCTGGCCCTCTCTCCTGCCTGCAGATGGATGTAGTTAACCGTCATCACACTGTGTGGACAGCGCAGGTGCCTCTCGGCTTTGGCACATCACTTAACATCAACAGCATCATAACCTGATGGAAAACAATGCCTCCTGGTTCAAAGGGACAACTGAAGCAGTGTCTCCAGATGTCTAAAAGTGAGATCGTTTGCCAATGGCCAAGGAGCAAGGGGCGTCACTATGTGCGATGTGGTTCTTGTTTGGATGGCAAAGTTGGGTGGGGAGCCAGTAATGAGGTGGGGAGAAGGGGAGGGTGCAGTTTTGACTGCTAACTCAAAATTTTATTTCTATTCCTATCCCATCCCTAATAGTCAACCGCAAGGACATGAGACTTCCGAGTCCCAGAAAAATAAGTTACTACTTGCCTTGTCTCAACATCCCCTCCAGTGACTGGGCTTGAAGCTGGCTGTACAGATCAAGAGCTGGTCCCTTTCCATGTCACAGCTGAGCTGCAGTGTCCCCGCAAACCCTCTTTCCCAGCCAAGCCCCAGGAAGAGCGGGTCTGTGCATTCGCCTGGATCACAGAGAATCGCTGCCCATGTCCCCTCCGCCCCAGCGCGGTCTTCTCCTGAGCCTATCCCCCGCCGGGTTCCCTGGCCCCGAGGACCCCAATGGCCAAGGTCTGCCTGAGCCCCCTCAGCCTCCATCTGGGACTCCGGGGGGGGGGGCCTCATTAACGCAGCCTCTCACAGACCTGGGCCTTCCTATCCCCTCAAGACCTGCCCAGATGTGCAGCAAACCTGGAGGGCAGAGAGACTGGGGAAAATCGAGGGAGATAAACCACATTTTGCGGCAGAATCGCTGTTCAATCGTAGAAAGCCACCCAACTGGCAACCACGCTTGCAGAAGCCTCACTGCCACGGAGGAGAGAGTTTTGCAGCTGCCAACCCCGGAGCGCTCTCACCTACCTGTCTCCGCCGCAGGGCTCCCCTCTCTGTCCCCCCGGGGGGCCGCGCTCCTGGGTCTCCCTCTCTCCTCTTTCGCCGTCTCTGGACGCCAACACTCGCAGCGGCCGCGGCGGGCGGACTGTGGAGTCCGCCGCACCTGCGAGCTGGTGTCGGGTCCCCGCGGCGAGGCTGCCTGGAGGAGGAGAGAGCGGATGCTGCCCTCGCGGGCGCCGCCGGTGCCGATGCGGTTGCTATGGTTATGGAACTCCGCAGCTGCCCCCCTCTCGGTGCAACAGCTGCCCGGGCGCGGCCTCCGGGCAGCCCCAGCGAGCGAGCGGGTGCCGGGACGCGAGGCTGTCAGCGCGGTCCAGGGGACGCAGCCGCCGGCGCCGCGGGAAAGGAAGGACGGAGCGGCTGCGCCCGCGCCCTAGGCTGGCGCCTCCCGGGCTGCGCTCACCTCCGGCGCCCTCTCTCCTCTCCTTCCCTCGCCGGGACGCGGCCAGACCCCCGCGCCGCGCCGCGCGCCCTCGCGGCCCCGAGAGCCCGCCCTGCCGCTCCCGCTCGCTCAGCTCAGCCGCCGCTGCTCACCGCGGGGGCCGACGCTGCGCGACTGGCTGGCGGCGGGGCTCGCGCGCTCCCACCTCGGTCCCTCTCCGCCGCGAGGCCCTGCTGGGAGCCCGGGGCGGGCTGCCCGAAGGCCAAACCCCGCCCGCTCGGCCGCCCGGGAGCCAGGGCGCAGGCTGCGGCCCCGCGCGCGGCCCTCCCAGCCCGGCTCGCGCGAGCATGCTCAGTCCCCGCTCAGGGGCTGCCCTCCCGAGCCAAGACCCCAGGCACGAAAGGGCCCTGCAGACCTTTTGTGGTGGGGGGGACGCAGCGGAGAACTGGCCGGGAGGGGCTGTTGAACTTGGAAGAGAAGCCTAGGCAACAAGTAGATGCCTGAGAAAGGGTAAAAGCGCTGAGTGACCCATACCTCCGATGCGAAGTCAGCAGTGGCCTTCCAACAGCACGGCGCCCCGTCATCCGATGGGCTCCTCACTTCATGCTGAACGCAGGGGTTCACAAACGTGTGGGATTCGGTCCATGGAGGAGAGAGAGGAAGATCAGGGAGGGTGAAGCCAACTCCCATCTACTGCGCATTCCTAAGGGGCACTGGGAACTCCAACTCTCACCACCACTGTGTTGGCAAGTTCTGGTGGCATGCCTGTGACAGATAACAAAACAGCCTTAGAGAACGAGCCAAGACTGGGAATCGGAAGCCCAGTGACCCGTCCACTAGACCCGGCTGCACTAACTCACACGCCAGGAGGAGGCGGGGAATGGAACTGGGCATTAGAGGATGCCTGTGTCCCCCACTAGACTGGGCTGCTCTAACTCACATCCCAGAAGAAGGCAGGGAATGGAACCAGGCAATTGCAGGCAGCAGGAGGCGCCTCTAACCCAGTCAGGCTGGGAGCAGAGGCAGGTAATTAGGGAAAGATACCTAAAAAAAGGCTTAAGAACAATGAGCGGGTCAGTAAAGGGTGGAGAAGACTGCTCTTTCCAGGACAAGAGGGGCAGGGTACAGAGGCCTGGAGGCAGGACAGCACCGCTGGAGCCTAGCAGCAGCAGGCAAGCAGAGGTGAGGCAGGCCGAGTGGTGAGGTGTACAGGGCAGGCACTGCACACCAAAGGCCTTTCATCCAAGTGAAGGGGTTGGAATTTGACAATCTGCCCCTCAGGATGGTAGGGGAGTGAGTAGGTGGTCAGAAGGAGGGCAGTGAAGCAGTTTAAACAGGAGAAAGCCTGGATGGGAATGTTGGGAAGGTCACCTTAATTGAAATGTGTGTGGTGGCGGCTAGGGTGGAGGTTAAGGCTGCAGAAAGGGGTGTCCTAAGCAGGCTGTTGCCACAGTGGACCTGGGCAGATGAACGCTCTGAGCTGTCCACCCTCCTTGTCCTCCCCACAGCACCCAGCAAGCACTAGACAATGCTTACCCTCAGTAAATGTTTGGTGAATGGCAAATAAATACGTGTTTCTCTGTAAGGAAAATGGATGCTTTTCTTTTACAATATTTGTCTTTTAAATGTAATCATAATTATATGGCATTTATTTTGCTATTGACATTGCATTTTTATGCAACCATATTTTTGAAAGTCATTGCAAGCACTCAACATTTTCCTTTGCATTTTCCAGTCCCCAGCAGTAGAGATATGCTAGGAGCGTAGGATTTGCTTATATTGGATGTGTTTCAATTGTCTGGATTAAACAGCTCCATGATGTATTAAGTGAAAAAGCAAAGTGCAGAATTGATAAAATAAGATAATCTTAAAATAAGATAACTGTTGTGAAGCAAGGAGAGAGGTACACATATTTGTATAGCTTGCATTGGCATAAAAGTATGCTGGAAGGCTATGAAAGGACCTTGGAGAAGTAGCTACTAGCTGTGAGGATGAAGATGGTTGGAAGAACTAGGCTGACAAGGTTAGAATGACAGTGAAAATTTTCACATAGACTATTTGTTTCTTGAGACAGGGTCTTACTTTGTTACCCAGACTAGAGTGCAGTGGCACAATCATGACTCACTGCAGCCTTTAACTCCTGGGCACAAGCGATCCTCCCACCTCAGCTCCTCCAATTAGGTAGGACTACAGGCATGCATCACCATGCCTGGCTAATGTTTTTATTTTTTGTAGAAATGGGGTCTGGCTATGTTGCCCAGGCTAGTCTCAAACTCCTGGGTTCAAATGATCCTCCTGCCTCAGCCTTGCAAAGTGCTGGGATTATAGGTGGAAGCCACTGCTGCATTTGACCTCAACTTACACTTTTATAAAACATTTTGAGGTTTAAGCCAAAAATAAATTGCACATATGTGTGTGTGTGTGTGCAGATATAAACACTCACATATGTACATGTGTATATGTGTGTATATACATATATACATAATCTATATATATAATCTGTGACTAGAATCTCAGTGAATCTTGAAATAACCTCAAAGGCAACATGCATCATGTCCCAATGACATAAGTCCCAAGAGATGCTCCCACTCCTTGTTCTCCATGCAGTAAAATGGTATTATGACTGCAAAGTCTTCTTCAAACTGTGCTCGTAAACTGCCCAGCATGACATCAATCAATCAGCTGGAGTGATGCACTGTTGGCCCAAAGATCTTCTTACCCACTACCCTCTTAATGAATGGGCATTGTGCAAGGCACTCTCAGGCCCAGTAGGTGAGGCCCTGAAGAGCTGGGGCTGGGGGAGGTCTGGAAGGGAAAGTCCTTGCCACAGCCCAGGTTGGGCCTTGGTGGAACCAACTGGAAAGCAGCAATGGCCCTCCACTGTTATCTCCCTCCAAGAAAATGTCCCACTGCCCATCAGGTCGCAGAAGCCAGAAACCTAACATTGTCCTAGGCTTCCTAGTCATTCTCTCTCTCCCATTCTCTTGACTCCTCTCATCTCCCTCAGTCTAATTAATTGTCAACTTCTGTCATTCCACCATGTAAATAGTTCTCAGAGTCATCTATAACAAGGGCTCCATGAGAGATTTTTAAAAATCTTCTTCAATAAGGGGTCTTGAGTGATGATATGTCTGTCTAGAGAAATGGGTATAATCTTGGCCTGAAGTTACAGATAGGACAGATGGATATTAGTCCTGAGACAGATAACAAGCCAAATCCAGGCCCCGGTTCTGGTGCAGGTGGAAGGTGAGCCCACTAGAAAGAACTGAGTGCTGAGAGGTACAGTCTGGGGAGCTCCCATGGGATGCTTTGGCTGAGTGGGGTTCAGGTGTGTGGTGTGAGGTTGCCCTCCCTCCTAGGGACCACAAGGGCTTAAGCCCCTTCAGGGTGAGCAAGGGATCACAGCCAAGTGGGCCAGCATTTCTTCTTGTACAATGCAGGTTTTCAATGGTGACATCCTGTGGCAGCAAGAAGCAACTGTCCTAAAATGCTTATCAGACTCCACAGCTCTACATATTGGAAAGAAAGTCAGAGCAGCCTCCCTGGAGACTGAACTGTGTGCAAACCCAGCAGACTGAGGACAATTCAGGAAGATCAAACCCCAAGAGGGAGAAAGTTCACTTCCCGCTAATGGAAGGACACAGATGAGACAACTTGCCAGGCCTGGGGCCCTGGCTTTGCTGCTGTCTGCCTGTTGACCTTACGATGCAGGGTAACCTAATTGCATCTCAGTTGCCCTTTCTGTAAAGCAAGGATAATAATAAGATGCACCTCATAGCTTTCTTGTGAAGATTAAATGGATTAACATATATGGATGCAAATGGGTTGAAATTTAGAACACTGCCTCAGACCCGGGGGCGCTATGTATGTGTGAGCTGTTACTATCTTTTTCAATACTGAGATGAGTTGATGAAATAGAAGAGGTGTCTGGGTGCCATGTTTATTAGTTATACTTTCTCATCTAGCCACACCTCGACCCAGGACTATCCTGCTTCTTACCTGAAATAATTTCTTATCTGATCTCTCCAATTCTAGTTTCATCCCCTTTAATCCTCTTCTGTATACATCATGTGGACCTATTAAAAATGCAACTTTGATACTATCCTCTTAAGATCCTTCAGGAGTGATTCTGGACTTCCAGAATAAGTTCCATGTCCCAGGGCCTGGCTTTCAGAGGCAGTTAAGGTCTGACTCCTGCTCTATCTGGTACAGCAACACCCAAGTGTTTGTACCTCCCAGAAAGCCTCAAGATGTTTAGAACCTCCGTGAATTCTTATTCATCCTTCAAACTTCTGTCCCCTTATTACTTCCTTCATGAAGGTTTTTCATACCTACCTTAGAGTTAATCCCTTCTTCCATTGAGCTGCCTCTGAACCTCACACATACTCAGAGCCTGTAATAAAATTATTTAATATAAAAATAGATTTCCCACACTAGGCTGAGAAGTCTTTGAATTAAGTTATTTTAAAGGGGTCTGTGTCTTTTTATCTTTCTTTACTCAAACTATAGCACAGTATTTGCAATATACAGAAGATGTTCTCAGTACATTTCAAAAACGAATATGAGGCTGGGCATGGTGGCTCACACCTGTAATCCCAGCACTTTGGGAGGCCAAAGCATGTAGATCATCTGAGATCAGGAGTTTGAGACCAGCCTGGCCAACATGGTGAAACCCTGTCTCTCCAAAAAAACCAAAAAAAAAAAAAAGAAAGAAAAGAGCTAGGCATGGCAGCGCACACCTGTAATCCCAGCTACAGGAGAATCACTTGAACTCAAGAGGCAAAGGTTGCAGTAAGCCAAGATCACACCACTGCACTCTAGCCTGGACAACAAGAGCAAAACTCTTTCTCAAAAAAAAAAGTATTTGAATAGATTTTGGGTTGATTTTCTTCTCATCTTGATTCCCACCCAAATCTCATTTTGAATTTTAGTGCTCATAATTCCCACATATTGTGGGAGGGACTTAGTGGGAGATCACTGAATCATGGACAGGGTTTCCCCCATCGGTTCTCATGGTAGCAAACAAGTCTCACAAGATCTAGCGGTTGTATAAGGAGTTACCCCTTTCACACTTCGTTCTCATTCTTTCTGGCCTGCCGCCATGTAAGACATGGCTTTTACCTTCCAGCATGATTGTGAGGCCTCCCCAGCCATGTGGAACTGTGAGTCCATTTAACCTCTTTTCCTTTATAAATTAACCAGTCTCAGGTATTTCTTTATCAACAGTGAAAATGGCCTAATACATCATGTATTTGACTTGTCTTGGTAGCCAACCAAAGATCAAAAGTTTGTTTTAATCATCCCTGTACTCATGATAGCCACTCAATTATTGTGTTTAATTTTATTAACTGATGAAATGAGGGACTGGTTCACCTAAGAACCAGCTTGATTGGCACAGGAGGGCGAGAAGGAGAATTAAGAGAAGGCCGACTTTGGTATGCTTTGAGGCAGGTCTTCAATGAAAATACTTCTTCAGCAGTACAGCAGTTCAACCCAGAGATATTCCCACATTTATCACTTCCTTCTATCGGTGCTTTATTTGGGGGCACATGTAAGGGTGATCATGGCTAAACTTTAGGCAGCAGCATTCTTACCAGGAACCAGATACTATTCTAAACACTTTACATGGAACTCATTTCATCTTTCATAGGGTCAACAAGTCTGCTATGAGGAAACACAGGTAAAATGGCTAAACTTGACAAAATTTACCAAGCCAGGATCTGAACAGGCAGTCCCCGTTTCCTCCCACTAAGCATCATCACCTGCTTCCTCTGTTCAAGCTTGGCTTCCATTTCCTGTGTGGTTTGCATTTGTAAGTTATACAGGTGTCTTACTATCATAACCTAACACAGTGTTTTTCAATTTTGGCATTATTGACAGTTGAAACCCAGTGATTCTCTTCCTGAGGGGGCTGCCCCTCAAAAACTCTCTGACCTCCTCCCAGCAGTAGCACCTCCACCCACCCTCAGTTGTGATGACCAAAATGGTATCAAGACATTTGGCAACGTCTCTGGAAAGCAAAATCACCCCCAGTTGAGAAGCACTAATCTGAAAAATAGATTTAGGGCATTATCATTTACTATAAAAGATAATAAATATAAATATAACTTAAATAAAATTACTGATATTTTCAAATAGGCCAATATCGGCCGGGTGCCCTGGCTCACACATGTAATCTAAGCAATTTAGGAGGCTGAGAAGTGAAGAACACTTGAAGCCAGGAGCTTGAGACCAGCCTGGGCAATATAGCAAGACTCTAGTTTCTACAAAAAAAGAAAGAGAGAGAGAGAGAGAGAGAGAGAGAGAGAGAGAGAGAGAGAGAGAGAGAGGAAAGAGGAAAGAGAAAGAAAGAAAGAAGAAAGAAAGAGAGAGAGGAAAGAAAGAGAGAGAGGAAAGAAAGAAAAAAGAAAGAGAAAGAAAAAGAAAGAAAGAAAGAAAGAAAGAAAGAAAGAAAGAAAGAAAGAAAGAAAGAAAGAAAGAAAGAAAGAAAGAAAGAATTAGCTAGGTATGGTCGTGCCTAGCCTACCTATAGTACCAAAGACTTGGAAGGCTTAGGAGAGAGGATGGCTTGAGCCCAGGAGTTTGAGGCTGCAATGAGCTATGATTGAACCACTGCACTTCAGCCTGGTGATAAAGCAAGACCTGCCCCCGCAACCAGAAAAAAGGGCAATATTTGTTAGATATAATTGCATCAACACTGTTTTCAATTAAAGTTCAGACTGGCAAAGGCTTTTCTGGCAGATGTGTTTGCTTAACTTTTTCTTTTGTTCACTTGTATTTTCATTACGTGTGCGTTCTTTTTTCTTTTTGCCTTTTTTTATTTTTTATTCTTTGAGACGGAGTGTCGCCCTTGTTGCCCAGGCTGGAGTGCAGTGACGCAATCTTGGCTCACTGAAACCTCTGCCTCCTGGGTTCAAGCAATTCTCCTGCCTCACCCTCCTGAGTAGCTGGGATTACAGGCACCTGCCACCATGCCTGGCTAATTTTTGTATTTTTAGTAGAGATGGAGTTTCAACATGTTGGCCAGGCTAGTCTCAAACCACTGGCCTCAGGTGATCTGCCCGCCTCAGCCTCCCAAAGTGCTGGGATTACAGGCATGAATGCTGCTCCTGGCTTATGTGCATTCTTTTAAAATCTTTGTGTGTGTGTGTGTTAATGAGTGTGCATCTAGTGTGTGTCTGCATGTTTCATTTCATTTTTTGTACGAGTCTTTTTAAAGCATTTGTCCACTTTGCAGGGATTAGCTTAATTATAGCATTTTTATGATCTTTGATTTAATTAATTAGGCACGACCAAGCATATCCCCTTTACACTGAAGGAGGAAAACCACTGCCAAGTTCTGCTCAAGTGTGGTTCTCAAAATCAAGCATCCCTCAAGAGTGGGCAGGACCGGTGCCCACTGAAATGCAGAGGGAGTTATGGTGCTGCTGTCAATGTTTATATTAAACATCCATGGAACTAAACCATTTTCCTTTTTAAGACAAAGTTCAACTAAATGGAGATTTTAACATATTCTGTTTATGCATTCTAAAATATGGAAAATCTTGTCTACAGCCCTCTACTCCTGCAACCTGAAGATCAACAGAGGTTCTTGGAAAGCACAGGGGCAGTAGAATGAAAGGGACCTAATGGGACCCCAACTTTAGCCTCTCTACCTGTGTGACCTTGTGGGTGATACAAAATCTACCTGAACTTCAGCTTTCTCCTTTGCTGCTTTACATGAGAATTCATTGTTATATGAAAAAGGTCTAACCTCTGGCATGTTCTCAGTAATGGTAGTTATTCTAATTCAGCTGAGCAACCATCTACATTTTCCAGCCCTCCTTGTAGCGAGATGGGAATTGCATGACTCCCCAGCAGTCAGTGGTCAAATGAGCTGACATCAAATGTCACTTTTTGTGTGAGGAAATAGTGGGCATGAGACACACACACACACCCTCTCTTCTATACCTGCAAATGAAAACAAAAAAGATATACACAACAATAAAGAAAAAACAAAACAGCAAATTTCAAAATAGAGGTAAGTCAGACCCTGAAGTTACCTCTGAGGCTCCTAGTGACAATTGCCTGACCCATATTGAGTTGTGATGGGGCAAGAAGTTAACTCTCATTTCAATTTGACATCACTGAGATGTCAGGGCTTCTCTGCTTATGTAGCACAGAATTGCCAATTCTGAGTAATCCAAGTAGAGAGTCACAGATTTCCAAACCACTAGACAATCACCTTGAAAACAACACCAAGACTTCCCATGTCCATACCACCGCATTTGTGCTATTATTATCCAGTTTTTTCACAGATGAGGAAACGGGCATAGCTGGCTAATAGAACTTCTCCAAACTAGAAAGTGGCAGAGCTGGAATTTGACCCCAGCAGTCTAGTTCCAGGATTTTCTCCTTTGGGAAGCTCCAATAAATGTTTGTGTAATGAATGACTGATAGACCTGGGGGGCACATTAAGTTGTGTTTATTTATCACACTTCATCATGACCATTTCTTTACTGCTGAGAGCTTGATTCATTACCAAAGAAAAAAGGTCAGTTGGTAACAAATAAATCATCCGTGTCTTTGAGAACATCAGCGACTTTGAAGAAAAGAGGGTGGGGGTGTCTATTGAGTTGATAATGAGACTAATGACATTAAAAGCAAATGCTCTTACTAAGTAGTCAAACAATGATACTATTTTTCAACTTAATAAGAAGATACGTATACATTAAAATTATGACTATATATGTCTTTTTCATTGAGTTGAAATGATGAATGTATATCTATATATATTTATCATTTTAAGTTGGCAAATTGTTATATTAAATGACTACAGTACTTTGGGAACAAATTCTTCCTTTTATAAAGGACACAGCCTTGGGAGTTGTCCAGGACATTCTCTCCACTCTGGATCAAAGTGTTTAAGTCTTCAATATCATTCCTGTCTGCAGAAACTCCAGGCCCTGTTCCAAGACCTGCCCTTGGTGAATTATAAAGGGGGAGAAATTTATCTTTAGCACGAAGTTGCTGTATGTGTTTTCTCTGAGACTTTTTCCCCTCTGTGTAACAGAGTAGGAACTCTGCTTGCTGGGTGCTCTGGGGGATTCAATGGCACCACAGCATGGAAGCTGGGGCTTGGCATGGGATCTGGTACCTAATGGGCATCCAGTGCATCTTTGGCCCATTTCTTTCAGGATCCTACAGTCTCCTTGCTTCCTTGGCCACTAGCACCTTGTAGCTCACCTACAAGAGACTCAGTGACCAGGCAACAACCTCCTGAGAATACTACAAACAGGAAGCCCGAGCCTGGCTCCTAGCTCTGAAAACTGCTTGTACTCAGCTCAGTGACCTTGGAAAACTCATTTGGATTCTCTCGGTTTCTCATCCATGTAAAGGACAGTATTCATAAGAGAAGCACTAAGTTCCCTTCTAATTTTGACATTTAATGTGCCATCAGAACTGCATTCCATTCCATCTAAGGATGTGTTGACTTAGATGAAAACAGTACGCGTTCAATACAAAACTGAGCTCAAATATATTGCTCTTATTCAATACCAATGCTGTCTTCCTTAATTGAATGTAATTAAATGCATCTCCTATTGTTTTAAGGTATTCTTAAAGAAATATTTTAAATTTAATTTAAAAATTAAAAATTTTAAATGAAATGGGTCAGATGCAGTAATTAGATATATATGTAACTCATATGTATGTGAGAGACAGAGACAGAGATAAACAGAGATGACACATAGATCTTCATTATTACAATATTAAAACAAAACCTGGTACACCCAATCTAGTCTCAGGACGAAGGCAGAGCCTGTACCTGCGCAATGTCCTGTGTGCCCTTTCCTGATTCCATTCCCATCTCTCTCCCACTTCAGGCAACATTTCTCAAATTTGTGTGTTAAGTTCCATGTTTTACATTGTACCGTATGTACATATCACATAAAATGATTGTTTAGTTATTTTAGTCAAAGGAAGTAAGTTATATGTATTCCTCTGAGGGCTGTAAATTTTTTTTCTAAATATATTTTTGGGTGCCAGTCACGTTGGTGTAGTAACTCTAAATTCACTCATTGCTATTGCTGTATAACATTCCACTATAAGAATAAAGCAGAAGTCATTTGTGAGATTTCACAGCTATAGGTCATTTCCTCTGAGTATGGAGGGTGTGTGTGTGCGCGCGCGCGCACGTGTGTGTGTGCGTGCGTGTGTGTGTGTGTGCGTGTGTGTGTGTCTGAACATGCACATTTTCAATAAGGGTGCTATGACTACTAATGTATTTACCTCTTGGTACACTTATGCCTATTTCCTCTATGCATTTCAGAGGACAATTACTGAATCATAGAGTACACACATGTTCCAGTTTCCTGGGTAGTCCCACATTATTTTCGGAACGGAGTGTATCACTTTAAAGTCACATCAGCAGGGGGCACAGGTTCCCATGGCTACATGTCTTCCCAATACCTGATAAGGTCAGACTCTGATTTTACCAATCTAATGAATGGGAAACAGCCTTTTGTGTAGAAATGGTTTTTCTTTGCATTTTTCTGATTATGAGTTTTCTTTGCATTTTTCTGATATATGTTAATATGTCAGATCTCCTTTTGTGCTTACTGGCCGTTCATGTTTCCTGTACTCTGAAATGCTTGCTGTTTTGCTGATGTTTATTATTGGTTCATTTATCTTTCTCTTAAGAATGTGTAGGAGTTTTTTATGTAGTCATAGTATTTCTTAGGTTTTATGTGTTCAAATATCTTCTCACAATGTGTGATTCTTGTTTATCCACATTTCCATGATGTCTTCAAATGAATATAACTTCTTTGTGTTAATATGTTGATCTCTATATTTTTCATTATTTTTGCTTTTTTGTTGCCTTTTAAGAACATTTCCTTATCATGAAGGCCATTAAGATCCTCCCCCATATTATTTTTTAATTGTAAGCCTTTGGTTTTCACTTTGCCCATCCAATGACACAGCACCTTTCATTATCCAGGCCATGCTCCCCCGTAATCAACACTAACTCTGTGACAGATGAGGTTTGGATACAGGGAGGGTCAGGCTCTGGGTTCTCTGTTTTGCTTCATCAGTGTTGTTTATTTTCTCTCTTATAAACAATATGCTACTGTTCATGATGCTATCGCTTTGCAGTGAATCTTGTTATTTCCTACAGTATAGCCACACGTGGTTCTTCTTCAGGAAGAATTTATTCAGTTATTTCAGTTATTCCTGACAACACACCACTTCAGGAGTCAGGAAGGAATAAGACAAAAATGTGCTTTTCCTTTAAACTTTAGAACAAGCTTTGATGAGTTCTATGACAACACTATTTAGGGTTCTTTATGTGATTTCTATTAATTACATAGAGCTATTCAGGGGTTAATAACATATTTACAAAAATAACTATACATTTATTTCAATATGCTAATGCAATAAAAGTTTATAATTTTCTACTTAAACTACTTGAAAATATTTGATTCCATTTAGACCGAAATATCATTATATTCTGTGTGGCGATTTTATTTTATTTATTTTATAAGACAGGGTCTCACTATAGGTACACAGGCCAGAGTGCAGTGATGTGGTCAGAGCTCACTATAGCCTTCATTTCCTGAAATCAGGTGATTCTCCCACCTCACTCTCCCAAGTAGTTGAGACTACAGACACGTGCCACCACGCCCAGCTAGTTTTTTGTATTTTTAGTGCAGACAGGGTTCTGCCATACTGCCTGGGCTGTTCTCCAACTCCTGTACTCAAGCAGTCTGCTTGCCCCGGCCTCCCAAAGTGCTGGGATTAAAGGTATGAGTCACCTTGCCCAGCATGGCTATTTTAAAGCTATTTTTTAACCATCAGTACATAGAAATGCAACTGACTATAGCATTGGCTTTTACTGACTACTCAGTTTGTTTAGGCTGGTATACAAAAATATCATAAACTGGGTGGTTTATAAACAACAGAAATTTATGTCTTTGAGTTCCAGAGTCTGAGAAATTCAAGATAAAGAAGTGAGCAGATCTGGCATCTGGTGAGAGCCATCTTCTCACTGTAACCTCATATGGAGGAGGGCGCAAGGCTGCTCTCTGGGGGCTCTTTCACAAGGGCACTAAATGTTATTCATGAGGCCTCTATCCTCATGAACAAATCACCTTCCAGGGGCCTCACCTCCAAATATCCTCACATTGGGGACTAGGATTCAATATAAGAATTTGGGGGAATGCGGGTAATCCAGACCATTGCACAATCTCTATGCTAAAAATGGAAATTTACATGGTTAGTTGAGTCTTCTCCCTGAACTCCAGATATGTATATCCAACTCCCTGGAGGTCCTGTTAGGAGTCCTCAGGTGTCCCAAGGTAACCCTTCTAAAGCGAACTATTGGCCCCAGACCAGACCACTTCCCAACATCCGCCTCACTCACAGCTTCTGTGGTTCAGCAAATGTCTCAATGCCAACCCCATTGCTCGGGCCAAAATATAGGAGCACCGCCTTCCTGCACCACAACTTACAACAGTAACACCCTTCAGTGGCATCTCCAAAACCTTCCCCAAAACCTTCCCCAAATAGCTCATTTCACCACTTGCATAGCCACCTCCCACCCGGCCCCCACACCTGACAACTTGCTCCCCCTAAATCTGCCAGAGAGACATTTCTTAAGAACTTTCACTGTTTTGTATTAATTTCTTTCTTAGTCCATTTGGACTGCTATAACAAAATATCACAAAATTGGTAGCTTATAATCAACAGAAATTTATATCTGGAGGTTTGGAAGTTCAAGATCAAGGTGCTGGCAGATGTCATGTCTGGTGGGGACCTGCTGTCTTTATAAAGGAACCTCTTCTCACTGCATCCTAACATACAGGAAGGGAAAAAATGACTCCTTGAGCCTCTTTTATAAGGGCACTAATTTCACTTATATCCTAATCACCTCCCAAAGGCTCTCCTCTTAATAGCACCCTTGGGGATTAGGTTTTAATATATGAATTTAGGGAGAACAAAGGCATTCAGATCATGAAAGCCAGATTCCTATAATCTGTTGTTAATTCCAATAATTTGTCTATAGATTCACTTGGTTTTTTATGTAGACTGTTGTGTTAGCTGGGAATAATAGTATTTGTGATTCTTCTTTTTCATATTTTGTACAAGTTATTTCTCTTTCGTGTCATAGTTCCCTGGCTGAACATAGAATGGAAAACGTGACAGTGAGCAGCCTCCCACTGATCTTTATTTTAAAGAGAATGCTTTTGAACAATTCAATGTTGTATAGACGTCATTCCATTATTTGATCTGTAGATACTCATAAATTACTAAAGAAAGTTTTCTTTTATTCTTATATTACTAAACTTTTTAATATCAAATGATTATTGCAATTTTATCAAACATTCTTCTCTACATCTATTGAGGTAAAAAGGTGATGTTTCTTTTCACTTCTGTGAATAGAGTAGATTACATTAATATGTTTTATCATATTGATGTAAATTTGCATTCCTGGAATAATCCTCACTTGATCATAATTCACCCTCTTTTTGCAAAGACTGTTCCATTTAGACTGTCATTGTTTTATTTAGAAATGTTTTGCTATGTTTATAAATGAGATTTAAATACAATTTTCCTTGACTCTACTAATCTTCCTTGGTTGTAGAATCAAAGTTATACCAATGCTTTCTTTTTTGCTTTTTTGAAATATTGTATATAATATTAACAATATCTACTTCTGGAACACTTAACTCTAAAATAATTCAGGGTCTAAAATTTTCCTTATAGAAGGAGATTTAATTATTGATTTAGTTTCTAAATGGGAGAATAAAGTTATTGGGCAAAGCTCCGGAGATGGAAGAGGAATGTTCCGGGACTGAAGCAAATAAAGCCCATTTATAAACCGAAGAAACCAGAAAGAGTGAGAGTCCAGATCAAGGAGAGGGAGGGAAGAAAGAACAGGGAGGTCCTGAGGAAGGCGTGCCTGCTGGAGAGGAAGATTTGGAATCAGAGATTGAGGAAAATGGAAAACCTGGATTGGTGTAGAAGAATAAGCGATCAGGGACAGGCTGATGGCTTGATGTGACAGATACAGGCAGGTCACTGGGCTGTGGCTTAGATTCCAGAAGAGGTACAGCAGGACTGGAGTAGCGAGAGCTCAGTGTATGAATCAGGGTAATTAGAGGATGCTGGCTGAAGAGCTGGATTGCGATAGGCTGGAGGAGGATGAGTGAAGTGGGGGCTGGAGAGGTCTGTGATGTTAAAGTAAACAGAGGTGCTGTGGAAGGGAAAGAAGATGCTAAAATGCCGGAAATTAAAAAAAATCACTTTTTTTAAAGGCAGCTGCTATGATCAGAAAGAGCAGGTCTGAATTTATATGCTTGTCAGGGTGGGGTGCTCCGAGTTTGGGACTGGGTTAAGGTTAGGGTAAATGCCCAGGGACATCATAGGAGGGGAAACGAAAGGAGACTGTGGCAGGATAGAGTGGAGCCAGGGCTGTATAGAAGCATCTGCAGTGATTGGTTGATTTTGCCCTTATCATCTGCCCCAAGCAGAGTTCAGATATATCGATATGTAATTTAATCCTCACAACAGGATAATGAGGTAGGTTTTAATATTATCTCTAATTTCCAGATGAAGAGCTGATGTGCAGAAAGTTGGTATGCCAGGTTCAGCTAGGGCATTTCTGAGATGGGATTTAATCCCAGGTCTTTCTGATCCCAAAGTCATGACAATTTAACCAGCTAGAGATGTCATCCCAAAGTCATGACAATATAACCAGCTACATTCCACATGCTAGAGAGGTCAGAAAGTTGAGTCAGTCATTCCTGAGACATTAAAATCTCTCAGAGAAACAGCAGGACTTTGGGCGGAGAGCAAGCCCCTGAGCCAGCAAATGCCAGCGAGGACCAGTGAGGGGTGGAGGAACAGATGCCACAGACTCCACGAGCCTCTGTTGGAGGCTGGGGACAGGAACCTGGAGCTCCCTGGAGAACTGGAGTATGGGAACAGAAGAGAGTGTTGTATTAACTTGAGGTGGCAGAGGAGAAAATTAACACTCGAGGGAAAGTCGGGTTTCAGTTAAGGTGGGTACCCTGTCCTGAGGAGCTCTCAAGGGGTGTCTCATCACTTAAAACAACAAAAGCTCCTGTACGAGTGCTCCTTGTGTGGGCTAACAAGCAGTCAGCCTGCTACAGAAAATGTGCAATGGCAGCCAAGACGAGCTGGCCTGGGATCCTGGGTTGGGACTCTGCATTGAGAGGTCAATGTAGGATTCCCAGAGGAGGTGACATTTGAACTTGGACTTGAAGCATCAGCATTTCCAGGAAGCATAGTGGGATTCCAGACAGAGGAAACTGAGAGGCATAGAGCCATGTGGATCATGCAGAAGCTAAGAACAGTCCACTGTGGCAGGAACACTGGGGACATTTGTGAAGAGGTGGCTTTGCCTGCAAGGCTCCATGGAGAAGGTGACATTTCCACAGAATCTAAAAAGATGCTAGATGAGTGAGTGCCAAGCAGGTAAGAGGAGGTGAGAAAAACATTTCCCGTGAGAGGATGCTAGAGCCCTGAAATGTGGCTGGGAAGGGAACCTTCCAGTTCCCAGGAAGCATCACTGAGAGGTGAAAATACACACCTGGTGGTTAAGGCAGCATCCTCTTTTCTGTCTTAGGTGGGCCCAGCAGCAAGACAACAGATCCTTTTGTGTATTTCTTTCCTAAGCCACCTGCAAAGTGAGCCTGCCCTGCATGACACCACATTGCTTCCACTAAGGTGCTGAGGATAGGGCCATTAGATCCTGGTCCTGTGGGTCTAGACCCAGGGCCCCTGAACATTTGTATATAAATGATGTGAGAGTCTTCTCTCCTCTACCCTATTTCCTCCCAAGGGAAAGTAAGCCTCCTGTTCTTGATCCTTGATGTCATCTACAATCCATTTATTAACTCCCAATACTGATGAGAGAACTGAATGACGCATCCCACATGCAGCATTTTTCTTGATTCCCTACCTCCACCCCATGAGTTAGATAGTATTATCCTCATTTTATAAGCCACAAAACTTAAGCTCAGAGAGATCAAGATATCTGGCTAGATACAAACATGCCTTGCAATTGTAGACCTTTTCTTAAAGGGAATATTTACTGCATGCTTCTGTATCCAACATCTCTGACTTTGTTCCTGTTATCTCCATTGGCAGAGAAGCAGCGCCCCTTGCTTCAAGCCATATAACCAGTAAATGCTGGACTTTTGGCTTGCTGTCCTGTGATATTCTCACAGGGATCACTGTAGAACACTCAGAACCAGAAACAAAGGGTAGAGCTTCATGCAGGAACATTGGCTAAACCCAGTGAATTTTATCACTTTCCTCGGGGCTTCCAGAAAATTTGGCCCTCACTGGGGCTCCCTCCCTATGTCCTGGTCCACCTTTACTTCAAGGGGTGGTTGAGGGACCACCAGTGGGTCCTGCAGAAGTCAGGCACAGATCTGAGGAGAGAGTGCCAAGACCCCGCATCCTAAACACTGCCTCCTCTTTAGGCAGAAGGCAGAATTCTCCAGTGACTGGTGAAGAAATAAGGTAGTGAAGGAATACGCCCTAGTCTAGTGGACTCCATTCAAAGGCACTGAGAAACTGAGGTCTTCAGCATGGAGATGTTCACCTCAGGCCTGAGTCTGTGGTGCATGCGAAGAAAGGAAGGCCAGGCAACTACTGAACTCTTTCAGAGTGCTTTGCTTTTTCATTTCCTTCTCTGGCTAAAGTCGCATCATGATTATCAACCTTTTAGGACTAGAACACAGTGAGGAGAACAGATTTGAAGTCTGAGTACCCAGAGGTGATTTCTGAACCTGCTACTTCCTAGCTGGTCAACCAGGACTAAAAGGTGCATGTTAGGGGATTAGAGAGAAAGAAGCAATGAGTAGACAGAGCACAGAGGATTTTTAAGGCAGTGAAAGTACTCTGTATGATACTGTAATGGTGTTAAATCATCACTCATTTGTCCAAACTCCTGGAATGCCCAACACCAAGAGTGAACAGTAATGTGTGCTATATAACAATGTGTCAATTTAGGCTCATTGCATTAGCCCATTCCCACACTACTATAAAGATACAACCCAAGACTGAGTAATTTATAAAGAAAGGAGGTTTAATTGACTCACAGTTCCACATGGCTGGAAAGGTATCAGGAAACTTACAATCATGGCGGAAGGCAAAGCAGGCACATCTTACATGGTGGCAGGAGAGAGAAGCAAGTGAAAAAGGCGCTTGCCAAACACTTATAAAATCATCAGCTCTCTTGAGAATGCACTCACTATCACAAGACAGCTTCCCCCATCATCCAATCACTTCCCACAGGTTCCTCCCTCAACACCTGGGGATTACAATTCAAGATGAGATTTGGGTGGGGACACAAAGCCAAACCATGTCACTAATCTACTATAACAACAACACTCTGGTGCAGGACATTGATAATGGGGGAGGCTATGCAAGAGGGAGTGGTGGGGGAATATATATCTCTCTATCCTTTGCTCAACTTTACCTTAAACTTAAAACTACTCTTTAAAATGTAAGTATTTGTAAAAGGTTTGTATCCCTGAACTTTTATTCTAAAAAATAATTTATAAAACACATTTATAAACTAGAAAGGGTAATAACAACAAAGCTACTGTGAGGATTATATCAATTGGTACACATACAGTATTGAGAATAACTGACCCACATCAAGCACTCAGTGTGTGTCTGCTATTGTTATTTTCAACAATGTGAATATTGAGAGAGAAGCTACGAGGGGAAATAATTTGGCCAAGGAAATGCAGCTTGAATGCCAACCTGGGCCTTCCATGTTCTAGAAGTCACGTCCATTCTGCTACAGAGGAAGAGCCTTTAAGAGTTCCATAGCTGAGCTAATCCTTGTCAAAAGAGCACCCTTCCATTTACATTCTCCTTTATCCAACAAATTATTTTCTGAGAACTTCCTCTGAATGGGTCTGTGTACTCATGCCTGGGCTCTGGTCCCTGTCTCTGAGAGATCCTGAATAGGGGGACATCAGACACACAGAGAAATAAAAAGGGAGCAGATAAGAATTGAACTCTCAGTATGACTTTAAGGGAAGACCTAAGAAGGGCTCTCAAAATCCAGCTAAGGCTACAGGCATTGGCATTCATAAAGCATGGAAGTCTTTGTGCATAAATCCTGGAAGATCTGTAAGAGAAATCAGTGGCATGAGACTGGAAGAATTGGGAAAAAAAAAGTGTGAGCAGAGGCAGAGTCGGGTACCCATCAGCTTTGGAACTCAGAAACTTGACTGCAGGAGGGCATCCAGCTGAGCAGCTAGCCCAGCCCCTTGCTGTAGAAAATTAGCGGGGCTTGGTGACACATGCCCATAACCCCAGTTACTCGCGAGGCTGAGGCAGGAGAATCACTTGAACCTGAGAGGCAGAGGTTGGAGTGAGCCGAAATCACATTATGCACTGCAGCCTGGGAAACAGAGTGAGAATCTGTCTAAAAAAAAAGAACTTTATCTCCAAATACAGCCACATTCTGAAGTTATAACCTCTACATATGAATTTTGGGGGTTGATAATTAAGTCCATAAGAAGCACTTGTCACTGATTCTGGCAGAGAAAAGATGCTAAAAAATGTCATCTACTACTAATACAGCATGGTGACTACTGTGCACTGTCTCTACAGTTTGATGAAATCCCCGTGTCAATCAATGCGCATTGTTTGTGTAACATCCATAGCAGAAGTCCCTTAAACCTTTTCCACATATTCTGGAGGGAACATCACACAGTTTCAGCAGCCTGCTGTACCCTCAGGCTCCTTCTGCAAAATGACAACCCCTGTAACGTATTTTGCATAGAACTGCTCTTTTAAAAAGCTGTATTAAGATGTATTAGTATTCCCTAGAGAAACAGAACCAATAGGAGATGGAAGATAGATAGATAGTAGGTAGGTAGGTAGGTAGATAGATAGATAATAGATAGATATAGATAGATAGATAGATAGATAGATAGATAGATAGATAGATAGATAGATAGATAGATAGATAGATACATGATAGATAGTAGATAGATGATAGATAATAGATAGATAGATGGATGGATAGTAGATAGATAGAAGATGGATGGATAGATAGATAGATAGATAGATAGATGAGAATTTATTAGGGAATTGGTTCATGCAATTATGGAGGCTGAGAAGTTCCATGAAATGCAAGCCGGAGAGCCAGAGGAGCTGGTAGTGTGGCTCAGTTCAAGTTCAAAGGCCTACAACTGTGGAGTTCAGAAGGCCAAAGGCAGGAGACGATGGATGCTCCAGATCTAGAGAGGCAATGAGGACAAACTTGCCTTTTTTCTGCCTTTTTGCTCTATCCAGGCCCTCAGCAAACAGGACGGTGCCTTTCCATATTGATCAGGATGCATCTTCCTTACTCACAACCACTAATTCAAACACCGATCTCTTCCAGAAACACCCATACAGACACACTAAGAAATAATGCTTTATCGGTTATTTAGGTTTTCCTTAATCTAGTCAAGTTACACCTAAAATTAACCATTATACAAGGTCTAATTGATACACAAAAAATTGCATACGTGTGATATATGCATCTTGATGAGGTTAAACATGGGCATACATCCACGATACCACCATCACAACCAAAATGCTAAACATATCCATCCCCTCCAAAGGCTTCCTTGTGTTCTCCTATGCTCTACTTTTTATTTTGTTGGGGGAGGTACGAACACTTGACATGATGTCTGTCTTTTAACATACTCTAAAAGGCACAATAAATACCGTGTTGTTAGCTATGGGCACTAGGTGCTCCTGAAAGTCTCTAGAACTTATTTGTCTTGTATAACAGAAACTCTATACCCACTGAAAAAACAACTCCTCATTACTCCTTCCTCTAGCCTCTGGGAAACATAATTCTACTCTCTGCTTCCATGAGTTTGACTATTTTAAACATCTCCTATAAGTAGCAGCATGTAGTATTTGTCTTTCTGTGACTGGCTTATTTCACTAAGCATAATGTCTTTAGGTTCATTCATGATGTTACAAAATTGGTCAGAGCCATGAGCATTGAGTGAAAGGAGCCCTATCATACTACCCCAGGACATGATTTTGGTCAGACATAAATGTAGGGTCAAATGTAGCCAGGGATGGTAACGTAGGCATCAACCCTGTCTGTCTGTGGTATGGAGCAGTGCTCAGTGGAAAGCATCATATGATTTGGTGGTTACAGGCTCTCTCCTTAAGGACGAAAAGATCAGACTTGAGTTTAACCCAATCTATGCCCCACCTCCATGGTCAAAAAACACCCTCAAAGACTCTAAAACACTTTTGTTTCTGTATATCTACAATGTACAACCCTGGGATGCATTTGATATCCTCTGCTGTTCTCCAGGGCCTTTTCCCACTCCCTTTATCCTAAGGCCAATTATACTTCCTTTCCATGGAGTGCCTGCCCTTCTTATCCATAGGTAAATGGCCAAGACAGAGTAACATGCTTCCCTTTCAATTCTGAGAGAATGGGATCAGCATGAGGAGGTGGAGTTCCTGTCCATTATTGTGGTTTTCTTTCAGGACCAGGGACTTTGTAATACTTGGCATGCCAGCAAACGAGGGGACGGCAAAAAACGTGTGAAGGTGTGTCTCAGTTCTGACCATCTGCGATGCAATGTATGGCCCCTATAGCAGTGCACATGCACCCCCTGCCAGGCCCTTCTGCCCTCACACTCCAGCAGAGCCTGGACATCAGAAGGCAGCTCACATCTCTGCTGCTGCAGGGAAGGAGGCGGGGAATGATGGATGGAGAGCGATTTGATGGGCCGATTTCAGTGAGTGTGTGTGGGTGGGTGTGTTTCAACTTAAAGAAGGCGGGAGGAAATGCCATGGCCACGCACTTGTTCATTCCTGTATTAAACAGAGGATGTGCCATTCCCCTGCATGGTGGGAGGCTCTGAGAACACAGAAGAGCCCATTATCTGGGTGGGGGCACAGACCGTGAACCCACAGGATTGTCACAGCCAACAGGAATGGTACCAGGACACAGACACGCATGCTGCAGGGATGCACACCAGAGGGTGTCTCACTCAGTCCTGGCCCACCAAAGAAATTTCAGAAGCGAGGATTTGGGTCATTTATTGGTTGCATAGCTCTTGACAAGTCCTTCCACACAGCACAGTTGGGAGAATCCTGAGAGTGACAGAAGCACTCTGTATGCTGCGATTGCATTATAAGTGCTAATTATTATTAAGAAGGTGATTGTACTGGGGCACGATGCCATCCACATTTCTCAGCATGACACAAAGGCAGCTCAACGTCAGACTCGGATTGCGTCACTGTGCCATGCAGTCTGTTCTCCACACACAGAGGGCAAGCACCATTTCTCAAGCCATCCACACCTGGCCACACTGCACACCTTTACCTGCTCCCTGCACCCAGGATGCCTTTCCCCTGGCTGTTTGGCAAATACATGCTTACTTGTCAGAACTGACATCTCCTATCATCCCACACGTACATGCATGCACACAGACACAAATGAGGCACCATTAGCTGTGTCTCCTAGACAAACTGTCTGATCTCAAGGTAAGTCAGGAAAGACTAAATTGACTAAACAACCTTTAAGTCTATTTTTCAAGAAGCCCCTTGGTTCTGATTACCCAGAGGCTCTGAAAGAGCCTTGGGTTAGTTCCCATATTCCTGATTCTACCTGCAAATTCTCCATCAGAGTGAAGCACAGGACAGTGAACTCACGGATAACCCTTTTGTGCAGTACAAGGATGTCCATTTCTATGTTCTTTGCAGTAACATGCACAGGGGAAGGACATTTTAATGTACAATATTATAGGAGAGTGTTTGAATAAAAGATAATATGCTATGAGTCAACAATTAAAGTGATGCTTTAAGTGTACTTAAGAATGAAGGAAAATGTTCTATTAAGTAAAAAAATAGATTTATTAAATACTTTATGGTGGGATCTCATTTTTATACAAATCTAATAAAAAAAATAGGCCAGGCATGGTGGCTCAAGCCTGTAATCCCAGCACTTTGGGAGACCGAGGCGGGTGGATCATGAGGTCAAGAGATCGATACCATCCTGGTCAATATGGTGAAACCCCATCTCTACTAAAAATACAAAAAATTAGCTGGGCACGGTGGCGTGGGCCTGTAATCCCAGCTACTCAGGAGGCTGAGGCAGGAGAATTGCCTGAACCCAGGAAGCGGAGGTTGCAGTGAGCCGAGATCACGCCATTGCACTCCAGCCTGGGTAACAAGAGAGAAACTCCATCTCAAAATAAATAAAAATAACACCCTGGAAGTATACAAACCCAAGATAAGCTCTGGCCACAGGGAGTATAGGTGATTTTAATTCTCTCCATTATGTTTTTTCTACAGTTTTTAAATATCCTATAAGAAATCATTCCTTATGTCACCAGGAAAAAATAAATGTGTTTTTATAAATCACCTTGATTCAAATGACTCAAATTTTTGTATTCTAGACTTTCATGTATTTTAATAAGCGTCCATCCATCCATCCATCCATCTGATGTATCTCATGATCGTGGCCCTGTCCCTTGTAGCCTTTGGGATATCACTGAAGCAGAGAGCTGATTACAGACCTGCAGATGTTCTGGGCCTGTGGAGGGACCCTTCCTCTACTGCTGGCTCTGCTTTGCATTGAGATCTGAGGGCCCTACAAAAATAAACAGGGGCCTTCTCCTTTATTTATGCAGGTTGAACAGCAGCCACCAAGAGCAGACCAGGAGCAGCAGGATGTGGGAGCTCTGGTACAGGCAGGCCAGGAAAGTCCTAAATGATTTCTGAGGCAGACCATGGGCTGACTTTTAGGAAACCATGAATGCCAATGGAAAGATTGCTACATGAGAGTATCAGAAGTAGGAGCTGCCTGTGTCAAGGATAACTGACAGTGCATGTCCTTGACAAGGTTCAGGCCTCTGAGCGTCACTAGCCACGTGCAACCCTCTCATTTATACCAGGGAGGGAAATGAAGCTCAGCAAGACCATGCACCCCAAGGCCTAGGAGGACAAGTCCTGATGAGAACCCCCACCTCCACCTTTCTCCCCAGGCCTCCACTGATACTGAATGTACTACACACTGGCATCCTGACTGCCAAAGAATAGCTCAACCTCTGTCCTCAGTTAAAACATCTGTGAATGGGAACAATGACCTCAGCTTTGCCTGCCTTTAAGGGTTCTTCTAAGGAACAAAAAGACTTACAGAAGGGAAACCCATTCAGAGCTTCCACTCTCCAGTTGTGTGACCTGCACTTTTCATTCTCCAAGCAGGCGTGCTTGCCCACTTTATTTTGCAGAAGCCCAAACCATCCCATAAACAATAGCTTTCATATAAATGCATTTTTGGAAGCAGTGAAGGCTCCAATTAGGATTTTGACGCCTAAAACAAAATGCATACTATCTCTTCTAATGTAAAAGCAATTTACTAACTTCCTACATAAAGGATTCTTTTCATTTCAATAGAGAAGAAATCTTAATAATGGATGATTGCTTTATGAGTATGAAAATTATATATTCACTGCATAATCAACCATTTAATTGACACATCATTGCATCTTCCATGGAGTGTGAGGAACAGATTTGAAACCATGTGACTGTTCTCATGCTTCCTTTAAAAAAAAAGAGGTCTGCTATTCAACTAAAAGTATAAGAAAATATCCCATCCAAGGCCATTTTTATGTATTAAGCATCTGTTGTGTGCAAGGAGAGATGGTTAGAGTTTACAATCTCCACCACTACAAAGCAAAAAACTCATGAGACCAGTGCACAGATTGTCCTAATACAGTCTAGCTTTAACTCCTTTGGGGAAAAGGCAGAAATGAGAAAAGGAAGAGTTTTAAGGATCAACTCTGAACAAGCACTTTAAACATATATTTTCACTTAATTTCCATCACAATAGTATGTAATAGGTATCATTAGCAAGCAGGTTCTAGAACAACCTGCACCTCTATGGGTAGAGAACCTTGAGCCCTTCAGGATGTCTCAGCAGAAATGAGTGCAAGGTGCTCTGAGATTTGTGTGAGCTCTGTTCTTGTGGGAGAAGGATTGCAAGAGAGTCACTGGGGGCAGGAGGCCTTATCTAGGGTTTTCATTCTGTGACAGAAGTGTTGGAGCCTGACCTAGGGCTCCGGGAAAAGCCTCAGCTATCTCAGGTGTAATTCCTACAGGGCTCTGAAATTGGCTCCCTGTAGGGGATGGCAGTTAAAGGAATGGAAGGAGCCAAAGGATCTGGGGATAGGACTCTGAGAGACCTCAAGAAGCCCAGCATCCATCCTTCTCAGCAGAACAGGATTTGCTAATTACGGAAAATGAAAAAATAAAGATGCCCAATCACGTTTGAATTTCAGGTAAATAATAATTTTTAATAGAAATATGCTCCAAGTCATGCATGAAAAATAATGTACTGAAAAGTTACAAATTTAACTGGGCATTCTCTATTTTATCTGGTAATCTACATCAGAGGGACACAAAACTCTATCTCCCTACAGAATGGGCCCCCAAGCACAGCATCACATTGACCCCCATACCACCTACAGCTGGCTCTGTCCCTGAGGATATAGGTGCACTGCACAGATCCAAAAGCAGAGCACATCATGGCTAGTTTGCACCATCGATGTGGGGTGGCCTCAGAATCTGGGTGTCTGCTACAGGGCCACAAGGATTACCCATGAAAGGGCACCTGGGAAGAACAGCAGGACCCAAGAAATGGACACAAGCACCGTGCAATAATTTGATTTCAATATACAGAAGGGGTCAAGCACAAAGGCTCTGGAAAGGTAAAATTAACTTTATCCTGAGTCCGTGTCCTCCCTTCCTCCCATTCATTCAATATTTGTTGATTTCCTGGGATGTGCCAGGCACTATGTTCTGCAGTTATAAAGATGAGTGGGACCCCAAAAGGCAGCCTTGTGTACCAGGTTTCAAACTCTGTCTCTGCCATCTATGAGCTGTCTGATCTTTACTGACCCTGTTGCGTCATCTGGAAAATGGGCCCAAGAGTGCATTCACACCAGGTTATTTTAGGATTAATTTAAATGAAGTAAGCATTTAAGCAATAATAATACTCTCCAAAATCTGGCTGCCACTTCTGACCCTATTCTCATTTTCTATTCATGGAGAAAGACAGATGATCTCATAATCCACAAGCAGCAAAAAAAAGGATACAATTTTATAGGACGCCAGAGGAAGGAGCAAGTTCTTAACAGAAGAAAGGCATTTGACTACAATTTGGAGAAAAAAATTAGGTGTGCTTCATACAGGCTTTTAATTAAACCGACTCAGGGTTCCTTGCTAGGGAAAGCCACCCCTCCTCCATCCTTAATAACCCCATTCAGTCCCTGAGGTTTGCTTGGGACTTGTCTTGTTCTCAGGGCTGGGGACATTGTGCAGCCACACAGAGAAGTTATACCTGAGAACGAAGAGAGAGACCCAGTGACATAACTGAGACCCTGAACTGGACTGTCTGAAGCCAGATCTGTCTCCTGGACTTCATTACAGGACCCAATAAAGGTTCCCTTTCACTTAAAGCAGTTTGGTTCAGAGCTTCGTTACTACCAATTAAACAGCTCCCATACTAGGGGACATCTATTAATTTTGCAAATACCCAGTGTTTCCTATACTGCCTGATGAATAAAAAAAAGACAGTTTAGAAGAAAGTAGTCCCAGCTACTCAGGAGGCTGAGGCAGGAGAATCCAGCCTGGGCAACAGGGCAAGACTCCGTCTCAAAAAAAAAGTAATCTTTATGTTAAGGAAGACTACTAGGGTCTTCATCTCATATGTATATATGGTAAAATATTTCTATTTGAGTTAGATTTTGAAGGTGGCAACTTATTCAGATATTGAATAATAATAAAACAGCCAATACTACTGTTACTTAAAATACAAATAAAATTCCCTTTACTTTAAGGAATTGTTTGTATTCCTGGAGATAACTGATGGGTTCTAGACTATGGCAAAATCATAAGGAAATACCCTTGCCTGGACAAATATTTGAGATTCAAACTGAGCTCATAATGTCAATGGCAATTCATGCTGAATTGTATTGTGTCCTTGTATTTTGAAACATTTCAATTAACTGGAGTTAACTCCAGGAAGATTTAAAAAAAAAAATTCTTGCACATTTAAAGATTTTGAAGTTCAAGTTTCACACTTTTCAGAAATTTTAAGAATATTCTATTTACATGAGCAAATTTTCGTCTCTGTAAACCAATCAGAACAGAGTACTTTTAATTTAATTTTTGTCTCTGTAAACCAATCAGAACAGAGTACTTTTAATTGAATAGAATTCATAACCTGATTTATTAGCACTAGGAAAGTGACAACCAGGCACATATGAGAAGTAAAGGCCTTCTTGAATTAAAGATATATAAAGAGAGCTGGGTTTTCAGCTTCCATTTTAACCACAGATGAAGAGACATGAGAGACACTGAAACACAGATCACAGACCCAGATACCAAATAGCAGTTCTTCCCAATGCACACAACATTTTTAGTTAAACGTAAGCCTAAATAGATAAACAAACACACAAACAGACTGAAATCTGTATTCTCTGTCATTTCCCACCCAACAGAGAATAGACCTCTATACCAGTCTATTTACAAAAACCACCAAAGGGTCAGATTATAAAACCAAATTCCAAATCATTGCTGCCACCAATAGGAAGCAAATTTATCAGCTGTCAATGAACCAACACAAAATTCGTAGAATACAATAACACAAAACAAACATAGAAAATAATAACACAAAACAAGGGGTCAGCAAAATTTCACTGTGCTTGGAATTCACCTCTGTAAGACAAGAAAAGATGCACGTGGGCTTAAGGTGTCTGTCGCTGGTAACAGGGTTTACCTGGCTCTGCAGGTGAATCCAGGGGCATCTCAATGGATGACTTCTGAAACTATAAAATGACATTATTTTTAAAAAGATAAAATCTTTGCTATTGTAAACTGTATCACAATAAACATAAGTGTGCATGTGTTTTTATAATGGAGTGTTTTATACTTCCAAGTGTTATATACCCAGTAATGGCATTGCTGGGTCAAATGGAACTTCTATTTCTAGATCCTTGAGGAATTGCCACACTGTCATCCGCAATGGTTGAACTAATTTACACTCCCACCAACAGCGTAAAAGCATTTCTATTTCTCCACATCCTCTCCAGCATGTCTTATCTCCTGATTTTTTTTTTTTTCTTTTTTTTTATTGGATTATAGGTTTTGGGGTACATGAGCAGAGCATGCAAGACAGTTGCGTAGGTACACACATGGCAGTGTGCTTTGCTTTTCTTCTCCCCTTCACCCACATTTGGCATTTCTCCCCAGGCTATCCCTCCCCACCTCCCCCTCCCACTGGCCCTCCCCTTTTCCCCCCAATAGACCCCAGTGTTTAGTACTCCCCTTTCTGTGTCCATGTGTTCTCATTTTTCATCACCCACCTATGAGTGAGAATATGCGGTGTTTCATTTTCTGTTCTTGTGTCAGTTTGCTGAGGATGATGTTTTCCAGATTCATCCATGTCCCTACAAACGACACAAACTCATCATTTCTGATTGCTGCATAATATTCCATGATGTATATGTGCCACATTTTTCCAATCCAGTCTATCATCAATGGGCATTTTTTAGTGATCGCCATTCTAACTGGCATGAGATGGTATCTCAATGTAGTTTTGATTTGCATCTCTCTAATGACCAGTGATGATGAGCTTTTTTAATATGTTTGTTGCCTGCATAAATGTCTTCTTTTGAAAAGTTTCTGTTCATATTCTTCGCCCACTCTTTGATGGGGTTGTTTTTTTCTTGTAATTTTTTTTAAAAGATAAAATTATGGCTCTTATAGGTTAAAATTTTTATTTAATTTATAAATAATGACACAACCAGTGACAGGCTATTCTAGGTTCTACTTAACTGCTTTAACTTTAAGATATACTCAGAAAGTTAATTGAGAAATAGAAACTTATTAGTGATGTCTGACCCAGTGTGGAATGTGAGAGTGTGTTCGTGCATTCCACGTGTAGAAAGTAACTTTACCGCACACTAATTTTATGGTGCCAGTGATTCAGAAGGTAAAGCTGAATTGTGTGTAGGTGTCTATGAGAACATGGGAGGTGTGGCTGTGGCTATGTGGTGGAAAGGAGGGGCACGTAGCACCTGTCTCAAAGCAACAGACTCAAGAAGGCGCCTCATCCTAATTGTTTAACAGTTTGACACAAGGACTTAAACAATTTCATGAGAGTCTGACATTAAAGTGCTAAATTCCTTGAGATCAGGTGAAGTATTGGAAAACCAAAAACACTTTATTTGTAAGAGAAAAGTATTTACTGTTGGTTTTCTCCTTAACAGAATGCTACAGACTTTTTTTCTTAAACAAGATTTGAAACCCACAAGGGTCAAGCTCTTACTACAAAGAATTATACCTAAAACTGACTTAAAAACATGCTCATAAAAGATGCGTATGTATGTAAATATATACATATGCATAAATGTAAATATGTGTGTATATATATTGAAAGATATACAAAACAGAAAATAATGTGTCATGCCAACATACAGGCATGACATACTCACAGTATTTGCTGAACATTTCCTGTGAGCCAGTTCTTTAGCAGACAGCCTTTGAAAGTTAGAAAAGTGACCATGGACAAAGTTGGGTCTCTTATAGGCACCCATGGATGTGAAATCTATGTGTAACATTTACATGCATCGCAGCATTTGTGATTTGGGCAGGTTTTGCCTCTGACTCTCAGTTTGCTCTACTCTCCACTGTGAGCGTGGTGCTTGGAAGCTTATGTGCTGTCACATGTGTTTGTGCTTTAATTTCCACTGAGCCCTGAAGACTGGATAAACGAGAGGAAGGAAAGGAGGGTGGGCTCTGAGGAAAGGGGGACTGAGAAAATGAAGAAAGAAAGACAATCTCGGGGTTGTTATCTCTGGAGAATTTGTCAACAACATGCTATCAAGTGACAATAGCTTGTGAAGTTAAAGCTCCTTGGCGACATGTTTAGATACCTACAAGTAGACTGCAGGTTGTTTGGGACCCTGTGACTTCACTTCAGGAGTATTGACAAAGGGTATCCACTACAGCTGTGCTTTCCAACACTCATTTCAGCCTTGCAAAAGAGCACAAAGGAATTGATTAGAACAACACTAGTGTGGGGGGAAAATCAAGGAATGAAGAAATAAACTTTTTATATGTAAATTATTTCTAAAATAGCTAAAATAACTGGACTACATTATCTGTTATTGGTTGCAAAAGAAGAAATGATAAGAGATTTATAAAATATAATGCTACTTCTGTAAAACTTTCAAACTCACCAACTAATACAAGATATTGCTTATAGCTAAATATATATGTAGCAAAAGTCCAAAACTATGCATGGGAATGATCCACAACGACTTTAGAACAGTGGTTGCATTTAGGGAAGTGGATGAAGTTAGGAGAGCTGAGGCTTTTGCTAATTTAGCTAGAATGACTATTTCTTGAAAAAAAACTGAAGCAAATGCAATAAAAATATTCATCTTTGTTAGACTTGAGTAGTGAGTGCCTTGTAGTCTGCTATATTTATGTACATGTCTATTTTTTCATTTTAAATTATAATGAAACCTATGTACATGTATTTCAGTAAGAAGAATTGGTCTCTCAAAAATGCAAGTGTTATGCTCACTCTCTGGGTGATGGGATAATTTATACCCCAACCCTCAGCATTATGCAATATACCAATATAACAAACTGCCTATGTACCCTCTGAATCCAAAATGCAAGAGTTAAATCAGGCATGATGATTGTCACAGTCTAGAGGAAAGGCCACCACTTGTGCCCCCTGATTCCTTTCCTGGCTAAGTGCTTCTGAACTACAGTTTATTTGTGATTAAAAATAGGTTGTTCATGGCTTTCTATATCATGATCTGAAAAATTCTTCCACCTTCCACTCACTACCTGACTTTAATGATACTCCCACTTTTAGGCATTTGTTGCAGCAGGACTCCACTTTCTATTATAATAAAAATAAATATTTTAATAAATATTATTTTAACCTATTGTTGCATAATAATGTTACTATAAATTTAAAGGATTAAAACAAGCTGCCACAAGCAGCTCTTGTATTCGTCAGCTTGCGCTGCATAACAAAACATCCTCAAATTCAGGGCTTTAAAGCCACTATAAGTCTGTGCATTGGGAAGTTGGATTCAACAGAGTGATTCTTTTGCTTGACTCAGCTGGATTCATTTATGTACCTGTGATCAGCAGCAGAGCAGCTACAAAGTTCTGTTTCTGGGGGCTCGGATATTAATTTTAACTATGATTATCAGAGTATGGAGGTAAGAGGAGCAAGAGGGCCTCTGTCCTGTGTCTTCTATCAAGTCCCAGAGCTTGTTTACATGACAGTAGAACTCCAGGAACAATAAGAAGCAAGTCCCAACATGCAGGGGCTTTTCAATCTCTGCTAATGTCACATTTGCTACTGTTCTTTTGGCCAAAGCAAGAACATGGCCCCAAGTTCAGATTCCATGTAGAAGGGCACTATGAAGGGAAGGGCAACAAGGAGGTATGTACGAATCAGGGCCAAGATACAAAGATCCATCACAGCCCTCCTTAGTGAGCGCTTTACTTAAGACAAAGGAGCAAGACTGGTTTATTCATTTATTCGAGATTTACTTTACTTCAGAAGTCTCGGGGCCCTTCCCTGCATTTCTACTGATTGCCTCCAGTTTACATGGACTGCTTCCACAAATCATTACACCCCTTCTCTAGTGATCAGCTTTGCATATTACTTCTCCTGCAACAAAGGACACTTACTCCACTTGCATGAAAGAGAGTAGCTAAAAGAAATCTATTGGCTCCCCTCCCCTCCCCTTCCTTCTCCTCCCTTCCCCTCTCCCCTCCCCTCCACTTCCCTTCCCCCCTCCCCTCCCCTCCCTTCTCCTCCCTTCTCTTCCCTTCCCCCCTCCCCTCCCCTCCCCCTCCCCTCCCCTCCCCTCCCCTCCCCTCCCTTCTCCTCCCTTCCTCCCTCCCCTCCCCTCCACTTCCCTTCCCTTCCTTTCCCTTTCCAATGCATCTTTGTAGAACAATAAAGATGTGAATCAAAGTTCCTTTTCTCATGATTGTCGAGAAGTAGCTGATGACTTCTCTTGCTTAAAAATCCAAACAATAAGATTTCTTGCCATATTTGCTATCCACTGTGAAAGTCAAAAGTCATCATTGCATGTTCCCAACTTAAAATACCTAAAACAATATTTTTTTCGAAGTAACAACACAAATCAAAAGAAATGTGTTGGCTCATGTAAGTAGGAAGTCCCATGGTGAAGCCTGGAGAGGACTTAATCTTGATTCAGTTCTGTTTGTCTCTATCTGGCCATGTTAATCACAGAGTCTTTTTCTCATGTAGTAGACAAAGTGGCCCCCAGGAAGTCCTGCTGAAAAGAAACTGTCTGAATTAGCAAAAAAAAAAAAAAAAAAAAAAAAGCTTAGTGTTCTACAGTGTAATAAAACCATAACCTTTGGAGTCATCGTTTCTGCAGGACAGATGTTATTTGCATCATGACTAGAAAAGGTTGACAAGTTGACAGGAAATGCCACACAGAGTTTGATACCTTAAATACCAAATTTCAAAATGAAGCAGAGGTCAATTCCCCCAGATAATTAAATAATGACCGAGTGGACTTGATAAACAATGCCCCATTCTGATGCTGTAAGGATTTGCTGCTTCTTTCCGAGTTTTGCGTAAGTTTCTCCTATTGGTTGCAATGTTATTGCAGGGAAGTCTAAGTAGAATGAAAGGTTATGACAGGGATAACCTTCAATGTAGAATAATAAGATTTCGTTACTAATCTGTTAGTGACCTTTCTTTACTTTTTACTAGCGAGTACTTATAGCTAGAAAGCAAGCTTCCAAAGAATGTTCATATGTTAATTTAAAGTTAGCAATTCAAGGCCAGTTGTGGTGGTTTACACCTACAATCCCAGCACTTTGGGAGGCCAAGATGGGTAGATAACAAGGTCAGGAGTTTGAGACCAGCCTGGCCAACATAGTGAAACCCCGTCTCTACTAAAAATACAAAAATTAGCCAAGCCTGGTGGCACATGCCTTAGTTCCAACTCTCTTGGAGGCTGAGGAAGGAGAATTGCTTGAACCTGAGAGGCTGAGGTTGCAGTGAGCCAAGATTGTGCCATCACATGGCAGCCTGGGCAACAAAATAAGACTCCATCTCAAAAAGTAAAATAAAATGGAGTTAGCAATTTATATATGCTTAGTAATTTATGATTAGTTCAGTGGGTTCAGGGTAAGCAGGTTAATTACTGCAAGGACGGATAACAAATTTAATCTCTTTTGACAAATATAGCTACGTTAAATAAACAAGAATAATTCACTGCAACAAATAAATTTGTATAATCTAAAAGTTACAAGAAAATAGGTCTGAAGACATGTTTAAAAATAAATCTTTGAATATAACAGAAAGTTCTTTGTCCTATTAGAAAAGAGACAGAAATTGAATTTTAAGATGACAAGATACAGACTAAAATTCTATGACTATATCCCTTATCTTCCTAAACAAAGAATAATGGCTAAGTGCTTTGCATTTTCATCTTTTTAAATTTTCTCATGCACTTCCAATGAAAACTGGATTCTGATTTTAAATAAAATGTTAATCAAGGCTAAATCAAAAGCATGAGAGTCTCATATATTTATAGCCCCATTTAGCAAGTAAAATAGATGTAGTAAAGGAAGTGATTACTAAATTTAGATTAAAAAAATATGAGCAGGAGCTAAGTTAGCAAGGGCTGGCAGGTGGGATAGGGAATTCCAGACAATGGGAGGAATAAGTGCCTATGGCTCCTGGTAGGTTGGATCTTGCCAAGCTTCAGGAACACAGTGAAGGTGAGTGCGTCTCTAGAGCACAGCCATCCAGGGGCTTGGCCAGAAATAATGCTGGAGACAGCCTTGCCCTTCCAGGTCAAGGGCTTTGTACATTATCCTAAAAGCAAGAGGATGGCATCATGGGTTTTAATACTGAGTTCAGAAGAACAGGATTAGATCTGGTTTTTGAAGACAACAGTTTGGCTACTATGTTCAAAGCCAAGACTGGCCCTGGATATACCTGTCAGGAAGCAAATGAAGTCACTCTGGACAGTGGGGCAGACGAATTCAGTGGTGGTGGACACGGAAATAAATGGCCGACTTACGAAACTCTGAGAAGACACATGGAGAAGAGGCAAGGAAAAGCATTTAGCTGACATAGCAAAACTAGATGACAGGTTATAAATACATGAATTACAGGAAGAATTCTTCCAACTGACAGGTTGTTTGGTACTGCAAAAGAAATTTTATGTAAAACATTTAGATTTTTGTATTATCTGGAAGAAATCACATTTGTTAATATTTGAATGACAAGTCTCTTTGGCAACTATTTGCTGGAGTTGATAAGTGGCTGACTTTTACACTAGAAATACTCTCTGCATCATTCTCCAAGTGCCAACCTACCCTTTATCGTATTACTCTACTTCCTACATGCATTCACCTACCTAGCCTTATAAACTTACAGGTTTCCCATCTGTCAAAATATTATTTTCAAAACTATGAAACATGAATCTCATACACATATGAAAACAAACATGTCAAATATGCATTTAGCTCATTCATGTGGAAACTGGCAAGATAGTAAAGTTGGTTTAAATGTGAAATTAATAAACAGAATATATATATATATATATATATCTCACAGAGGAAGTAATACCGTCTAACAATATTAATTCCCGTCTTTGTGTGTGTATGTGTAGGAACAAACTTATTTTATATAAGCAAGTTTCTTAAAGACAAAAGTAGTTAATGTGCTGTAGGTCAATAAAACTTTAAGTTTTGTGATTATCTTCCTTACCAGAAATAAATCACTTACATTACTGGGCAAAATCCTACAAATTAACATGCATCTTCAGACTCTGGGCCCTAATCAATAGTGAATAGTAAGCCAGAGAAAACATCCTCTAGAGAATTAAATATTCCTTGGGCATGCCTGCTAGGCAATGTTTCAGTAGAGCATGTCAAGGACATGCAGTCATTCTTTGCTTCTGTATGAATATTGAAGAATTGTTTTCTATACGTTCTGCTAGTTAGGATGAGCTTGAATTTTCATAGTAAATGATATTTACTATGCCAGTGCTTCTTTGCAATCCATGCAGGTAGTTTTAACCATTAAGTTTAAAGGTGCATCATTCTGCCATTTGTTCCCTTAATTAAAAAAAAAAATGACAAATAAATTTAAAGTACCTGCTTAAGAAACTCAGCTCCCTGCCGTTATTTCCAACCAAGCTCCTACCTATTACTTTCTCTTTGTCTATTTGCAAATAGTGTTTTTCAATTAAGCTGCTTCACTCTCTGAATGAAACCAAGGTCTCAGGTGTGGCTGAAATTACATCACTTAACAGCTCGTCCATTTCTCTGGATAATGACGGGTCCAATATCTGCCTGGTTGTTTGTTGTCCAATTTTCTTTTGAGAGCAACAGCAAGCCATGCTACGTTTAAACGCAATGAATAAGTGGAAAATTGATACAACTATTCAGAACATTTTGGCTAAAAAAAAAACAATAATCGAGTGGAAAATAACACGTTTCAGCAGACATTATACAAATGGGCTGTCTGTATCAGTCAAATTCATTTTCCCAGTGATTTATTCCATAGATTTTCTCCAGTGCGTTATCTAGTCAGAGGCTTTATTGTACATGACATATGAATCTCAGTTTAATGTCTGTTTGCCCAGGAATAGATTCCTTTGAAATTTTTGCTGTTTTCCGTGGAGTGAAAGAGAGTGTGATTTAAGTTGCACAGATACAGGTCAGTTTCAGCTTCACCCTTTACTCGGTGCAGCATAAGGGCAGGTCTACATACCTCCTAACCCTTTTCTTTCAAACGGAGGTGACAACGCTAACACTTGAGATTATTGTAAGAAGGGGATGAAATTGTTTATGTATGCATGACAAGGTGCTCTGCATCCAGTGGGTTTGTACTAAATGCATCCCCACTCCCCTGCCCCTTCCTCTTCCTCCTCCAGGAGGTGGTATGCAAGAGGTTGGGATTCAGAGAGGAACCATATGGATGTTCAGGATAAGGATAGTTGTCTTCTAAACTCCTTTTATGCTAAGATCTGCTTTAGGTTTCTTACAAATGGAATGAGCATGTGCCATGCCCCATGCCCCATCCCCAGACACACTGAACTACACTCTTACTTTCTGGAGGAGAGGCCTGGCAAAGACAGTATGCTCAGTATGCTGAAGACTTCATGGAAGAGACACTGGTGAGTCTCTGAATCAAAGAGATTTGTAACCTCAGAGCTGTGGGTCACCCAGACACCTGACATCTCAAACAAGCTTGCTTTACCTCTTGCATAACTGTTTATTTGAATAAAATCTAAATTGAAAATTGGGTATGGGAAACAGACAAAGTGGAGCCCTCTGATTTGAGTTAGAGGGTGAGGGGCAGTTGGGCTATCTACAACACCCCACCCCAGAGATAATCCACAGAGCCTGTGAATGTGGCATGGCATGGCTAAAGAAACACTGCAAGTGTGATTCAGTGAAATGATCTTGAGATGGGGAGATCATCCTGAATATCCGGGCTCCATGCATCCTGAACATCCGGGCTCCATGCATCCTGAATATCTGGGCTCCATGCAATCACAAAGGTCCTTACTAGGAGTAGTCAGACAGTGAGAATCAGAGATGTGAGTATAGAAAAAGATAGATTAATGCAAGGTCTTGAATCAAAAATGCAGGTGACTTTTAGAAGCTGGAAAAGGCAAGAAGCAGATGATCCCCCTGCAGCCTCCAAAAGTAACACAGACCTTCTGACCCACACTGGACTTCTGACTTCCAGAACTGTTAGAGAATAAAGTTGTGTTGTGTTAAGCCACTAAGATTATGGTAGCATGCTACAGCAGCAATAGAAGATGAATACATGGGCTTATGCACTCTAGTTACCATGGTTAAAAGTCATTAAGATCTAAGAGGGATTTTCCATTAGACGATGCCAGGGAAAGGTCCCCTGAGCCCAGATCTGATTGAATTGGGAGCAGCTGACAGAACGGGCCAGGGCCACAGTGAGTCATATTATCAGCATTAACTTCTCAGAAAAACCCAAGTTCTAGTTTAGCTCCCTATCCCCCATGCCCAAGATGGTGTCAGCACTTGGGAATAACAAGAGCTACCACTGACTCTAGGATGCAGCAAACGGCCCCTGGGTAGGCACCTTTTCCAAGGTCTATAATAGTGAGTGGAAATGAGTTTGAGTAGCTGTGAATCTATGTGACCTTGCCTGGGAATACTGGCATTAACATCAACAGTGTACCAGGTAATAGGGATGCAAAGATAGGCAACGTTTACCTGCCCCAAGGAACCCCAAGAGGTAAACCACCTGTTTTGTTTCCTGGGGTTTTTGCAGCCCTGTCGTTGAAGTGCTGCTTCCCATACCCCATTCTCCCTCATGCTGATCTGGTACTCATGGCATGCTCCATGGGAAGGGAGAAGGCCTTTGCAAGTCTTCCTGCTCTGTTGATTTAGTAAGCTGGAGAGGAGCTTGTTCAGCAGCTACTTTCTGGAAAGACCTTAAGTAGCTGCATCTTGGCCATGAAAGGCTGAAAGAAGAACAGAAATTGGAGCCAGAAGAGGCATAGAAGGGTGTATATTTGGAGCCTACTCTTGCTAGAACCTATGCTCAGTGCCACACATACAAGAGCTCCTAAACTACTCCACTAGCCATGTGAACCTATTTAAGAGATGAGGAGAACAAGACTCATGAATGTAACGACCAGCCCAGGAGCACTCAGACATGAAAAGAATCTATCTTGCTACTACAACCACCAGCTGAAAAGTGAGTGGCTCAGCCTAAAGACATTCTCTTCCATCAAAATATGTTCTCTTCCATACACAGAGAATGGGGAAGAAAAGGAAGGAAGGAAGGAAGGAAGGAAGGAAGGAAGGAAGGAAGGAAGGAAGGAAGGAAGGAAGGGAGGGAGGGAGGGAGGGAGGGAGGGAGGGAGGGAGGGAGGGAGGGAGGGAAGGAAGGGGGGAGGGAGGGAGGGAGGGAGGGGAAAAAAGCAAAGGAAAAACATAGAGTCTCAGTTATTAGATCTAGGGATAATCCTTTTCAAGCTCATCATTACCTTGTCAACATTTGGTAGGTATTTAATGAGCACCTATTATGTACCAGACACTATGCTAGTCCAACACTGCATGGCATTTATAGGCCATGTTGTAGTATGTAGGGATTTTATTCTTATGTGATGGGAAGTGTTTGAAAGGTTTTAAGCAACTGAGTGACATTGTCTGGTTTATGAAGGTTACAAGTACGGAAGCAATGAGGTCAAGAAGAACGAAGAGATGAACCTTGGATGCTACAGAGTTAGAGCCATACTCAGGCCAGAGGGCAAAGGCTTTACAAAAGGGGAACAGGGAAAAAAGTGAAAAGAAAAAAAATGAGACAAATAAATAAATGACAAGCCCAAGAGCAGTAGGAAAATGAAACAAGTCAGTCCTGGGACTGCCGGGAGGCAGCTCCATAAGAATCTCTACTGCGCCTCTTTCATTTATAGTTATGTCCCTGATGCCTTGAGCTGCATTCAGTGTGTAGTATTCTATAAATATTTGTTCGAGAATGGAAGGAAGGCAGGATATTATAAGGCACTGAGAGAATGTACAAATGCAATTGCCAAGCTAAAGTTTAGGAAATCATGAAGAGGGCACTTGAAGGGCAGAGATGGCTGAAACATCACTCTTGGTGTTTCAAAGGTCTGAAGAAGGTGACTTCTACGAAACACATACAGATGCTCCTCAACTTACAGAAACATATTTTCAACTTAGGATATTTTCAATTTGTGATGAGTCTATTGGATATAACCCCATTGCGAGTTAAGGAACACACTGAATGTGTAACACTTTGCACCATTGTAAATGGGAAAAATCTTGTGAACCTGGCTTCACCCAAATATGAATCAGGATACAGTTCAGCTCTGAGTGAAGGAAAACCCAAAATGGCCGTGGCTGGTAAAAGACAGTTATTTTTCTCAATTTTATTGAGTCATAGGGGATACATTCCAGGACTTACAGTCTAGCCTGGATTCACAAAGATTTCAGGGACCCAGGTTCGTGGCTACACACACTCAACTGAAAGTGTAGTGTGGTCCACACAGTGGAAGATGGTGGCATTTGGATTCGAGGCCACAGAATGGAGGAAGGGAAGGAGAAAAGGCAGCCCTCTCTAAGGAAACTGACACTGACTCCCACTCTCATCTCAATTGGAGCTTCATCGTGTGATCCCATCTAGAGAGAAGGCAGCCTACCTACGGCCGACTGGCCACCTGTTTCTATGAAGCAAGTTTTCGTGGAGCACAGCCAAACCCATTCATGTACGGATTGCCTTTGGCCATCGCTGCTACAGAAAGAGTTGGGTAGTTGTCACAGTGGCTGTATGGCCCATATATCCTTAACTATTTGCTGTCTAACCCTTTATAGAAAAACTGTGTTAGCAAACCCTGTGTTCTATGGAAGAAAGAGAGGGAAGCCATCAGGGGATGCCCCTAGTTAGTGTTGTAGAATAAACCATCAAAGAGATGAAGCGTGAGAACCTAGAAGAGGAAGCTGTGATCCCAGGGAGCTGGAAGGAGTTCCCTGAACTTAAAGTGGGTGGGCCTGGTGTCCCAAAGTCCCCACTCAGGACCTTTGCTGGGCAAGAAATAGCCCATGAGTGAGAAGTTTCCTTCACCTTTCTGAGCTGCAATTTTCTCACTTACAAGAAAGCATAATATAACCATATCCCTGAATGCAAGTATATGAGCTGGAGAATGAGAAGTTCCTGGGACTAGGACAGGCCCACAGCATATGTTCAATCAACAGACACTGTTATGATTACAAGGAGTATGTCGTCTATTCCGGTTTCCTTCCTCTAGAGGATCCTTAGTGTGCTGGGGCAAAAAGTCAACCTCGTATTCTGAGTTTTAGTAAGGCTTTGGAGAAAAGGCCTGGCCAGTGTGTGTGTGTGTGTGTGTGTGTGTGTGTGTACGCTCACATCCCTGTGAGCATTGACCTACATTCTGTGACAAACCAAACAATAATTAATTCAAAATTATATTGTGAAGATTTCAATTCATTTGTGTGTAATCACTCAATATTAATGACACTGGCTGTGTGCTTGGGACAGCAGCAAAGCAGAGGCATTAAAAATAATCTTTGAAAAAAGCTTTTTTGGAAAGATTTTATGTTTGAATGCTCAAAATCAGCAGCAGAATTAGAACAAATGAGACTTTTCTCCATTTATTTTCATGGTTTATCACTGCCTTTATTTTAACCCCACATGAAGCATTATACTATTTTCAGTGCCTGCAACCTTCTAAGGTCTTTATCCAGAGCTGTGGTAATGACGACTGTTGAGGATGCAGAGGTCTATGATGATTTGTTGTATAACAGAGTCAGTTCTTGACAGATGCAAGCAGGTGCCCAAACAACAAAGAACCAAGATTACATCAAAAAGCTTCCCACTTAAGACCTGCAGTTTTATCCCCTCAAGAAGCAAAAAAGCAATAGCAGCAATTAAAACCACACTAACAAAAATAGGCCAGAAGAACAGTAGCTCTTAAAATTACGTATTAGGGCTAAACCTCAGAAAATTCAAAAAGGCGAAATCAAACCTAGGGCTGTCTTAAGCTGCCTGGAGAGATACTCAGCATCCTCTTGGCCATTCAGTTGTCAATGCTCCCTGGGCACTGCCTCATGGAGGCCACATGGGATGAGAAAAAGAACACCAACTTTGTAGCCAGATGGGGGATCCAATCTCAAATCTGACCCTTAGAGACCCCATGAACCTGCACAAGTCACTTTGCATCTCTCAGACCTTTTTCATCTGGAAAATAGGGATGATGCCTACCTTGAAGGGCTGTTGAAATTTAATAGGAGAGTGGATATAAGGTACTAGCTCAGCACGTAGCACAGGGTAGGTGTGGGAATGGGTCCTGTTCCAGAATGTGGGAATGTCTTATTGAGTCTAGTTCTCAGATCTAAGGAGATCCAGGATTCCCTGAGGACCCAGATTCCTAAGACTGTGCAATGCCAAGATTTCACTGATAGACCTCCTTGCTAGGCTCAGTCATTTCAGTGTATGACCTTGATGTTTACTAAGTTATCTTGCAACAATGCCAATCTCTAAAGCCAGGGACTCCCAAGATACTCAGCAGAGCCCTGCTCTAATACTCATGGAAGGCAGATGCTCATCAGCCTAAGCAGCAAGAAAGGCTCACAATGATGGTTATTTAGGGATGAGTGATGGATGAATGAATGAAGACCAAAGGTTTGTGTTCAAATCCTGGTTCTGCATCTGTATTAGTCCGTTTTCACGCTGCTGTTAAAAGACATGTCCAAGACTGGGAAATTTACAAAAGAAGAAGTTTGTTTAATCGGACTTACAGTTCCACACAGCTGGGGAAGCCTCACAGTCATAGGAGAGAGTGAAAGGCACTTCTCATATGGCTGTGGTGAGAGAGAATGAGGAAGAAGCAAAAGCAGAAGCCCCTGATAAACCCATCAAATCTCATGGGACTTTTTCACTATCACAAGAATAGCATGGGAAAGACCAGCCCCCAATAATTCAATTACCTCCCCCGGGGTCCTCCCACAACCGGTGGGAATTCTGGGAGATACAATTCAAGTTGAGATTTGAGTGGGGACACAGCCCTACAGTTAGCTTCATGATTTTGACTCTGTCACTTTCAGGAGCACCAGTTCTGTTTTCTATTTACAAGTTTGTTAGCAGAATTAAAAAAAAAATCCCTTATAAGCAATGCCTGGTACAGAGAGGACATAAGAAAAACTCAAAAATAAGGTAGTTATGGTACTGAAAGAATGCTAACTCTGCAGGAAATTGTGAGTCAAATGAGATAATATGTAAAACTGTCATGCAATGACAAATAAATGCTAGTGATTAGAATTCTAAACTCTAATGGGTTGAGTGGTTGAGTCTATAATTTATTTTCTTAGTAAAGGAGGTACAATCCTCAGCGAGTCAGAGCATAAGAACACCTAGTTAGCTGAGCATAAAGACAATATTCACTGTACACATCTTAATAAGAAACATTGCAATGATCTTAATGGGTTCATTATTTGTTCCATTCCAAAAGTAATATATATTCATTTAACAAGATTTGGAAATTACATCAAAGCAGGAAGAAGAAAATAAAATTACTCGCTTACCAGCCAGAAACATACTCTGTTAACATTTTAATATGTTTTTCTTTAGCTTTTTATTTTCCTCTTTATACATTTTGACAAGAAACTCTGCAGAATTTTTTTTACCCAGCAGTGATAATATGGTATATAAGATTTAACATTCTATATTTTATTTGTGTTACTTTTTAACATAAACATTTTCTCCATATTTGCCTAGATTTTTAACATAATTGCTATTGCCTACAAAATATCTCAAATGTATATGCCTGCTTTTATTTAATCATCATGTTTTTCCCACATTTTATTGTCCTCAGTAACAATAGAGTAAACTATCCATGAAACTTTGTGCATAGTTTTTCTTTTAAAATTCAGGAAACTCTGCATTTGAAGAGCATGTTATTGTTTGCAAAGGAGTTCATTTTATTCCATCATTTGACAAACATTCCAGGTACTGCTCCAGGGATAGGAAAACAGCAGAAAATTCAATGGAGAAGGTCCCTGGCCTCCTGTATCATGAGAGGTTCTGGAAAGATGGAACACACTCTCTCATCAGCCTTCACATTTACCTAGGGTTGCAGGGACTTGCTGTCCTTGCCACTTCAGGCATGCAGAGTTTGGAGATTCAAATGACAGTATGATACTGAAAGCTATTGTTTGGATATAAATCCAGTGTGCTTTCTTGCCCTCCTGACCCCCTCCACCCCATAACCTGTATGAAGAAAGCTGATGGCTGGACTCTGCCTGGACAACCTTTGCTGCAGGGCCAGCAACACTCCACAGGCTTTTTTAGGTAGAGAGATCTGTCTGACCACTGGACTGTGAGTTCCTTAAGGGCTGAGATAACAGGTTCTCAATATCTCTACATTCTCAGTGCTCAGCTTCCAGTATGGCACTCAAGAAGTATTTGGTGAAAAACTTCACAATTCTGTCTTGTCTTCTTTTTCCAGTGTCTATTGTAATTGGGTGCCTCCACGAATCCTGCTGTCAGCAAACCCCAGTTCTTGCAGCTGCATTGTAAGCATGTCACTCACACTCCAAACCCTTCCAAGAACTTGCTGTTGCCAAAGGATGGTGCACCGAGGATCGGACACTCAGCCCCATGTGATCCCCTGACTGCCTCCCAAACACAGGCTGCACATCCTCAGTGGGGTCTGCGGTGGATGCCCAGAGGTCAGAGGGGGGGAATGAATCCCAGAGAGACTGCAGGCAAGAGAAGCAGGGCTTGATGTTGATAGCAGCAGGATGCTCTCCATCTGGGCGTGAAATAGGGTTTTCTCTGTGGTTAATGAGAACAGCCTGTTTCCAATTTGACTAATGCCTTCCATTAGAGCTTTGGCACAGCCCAGCCGAAAGGCACGATTGGGGGCTTTGAAGTCATTTCTTAAAAGCCAGAAACTGCTTTGTCATTCAGAACTTTCCTTTCATCATGCCCCAGAATTCTAAGGCAAGATTTATTGTGGCAAATCTGAAAATGCCTACCTTTCCACTTGCTGGTGGGCTGGTAGCCTTGGGCAAGATTTATCACCTCTCTGAGCTTCAATATATTCTTCTATAAAATGCGGGCGATAACACCTATGCAGTCTACTTCCCCAGTTCAATAAGATCAGATTTGGAAACCACAAACAGCAATGCCCGCTGCAATTTATTAAGCCCTTAATATGTGCCAGATGCTATACAAGGCATTTGACTTTCAATGGCTCATTTGATTCTTATAGCAATTCTATAGGATGTGGTAAGTTGAATAATACCACTCCCAAAGAAGGCCACATTCTAATCCCTGGAAGCTGTGAATAAGCTAGATGACATGGCAAAGGGGAATTACAGTTGTAGGTGAAGATAACGTTGTTCATCAGCCAACTTTAAAATAGGGAGATTAGCCAGGTCGGCTCTACTTAGCATGATTGTTCTTTAAAAAAAGGGAAAAAAGAGTTGGAGAAAGAAACGTTAACATGGCAGCAAGGTCAGAAAGGTGAGATGTGAAAAGGGCCCCACCTGCTGATGCTGGCTTTGAAGATATTGGAAGGGGCCATGAGCCAAGGAGTGTGGCAGCTTTTAAAAGCTGGAGAATGATTTTTAAAAATAAAGAAATTGATTTTTCTTCAGAGCCTCTAGGAAACACATGTCCCTCCCATCTCAGTTTTAGCCCAGCAAGAGACGTGCTGGGCCAAAATTTTCTAAATTTCAGAAAAGTTAGATAATGAATGTGTGTTGTTTTATGCCACTACATTTGAGGTAGTTTTGATATGGCAGCCATAGAAAATAATACTCTGTGATTTTTTGTTTTCTTGCTGTTTAAAACAGATGAGGAAACTGAAAGGAAAATGAAATGTCATAACCAAGATCTATCAGCTATTATCAAACAACAACCTCTGTTCTTCAGTCCATCTCTAATTGATTATTGGCCACAAATGTGTATCTTTTGGATGAATAAAGTCACATTTTGAAGAATCTGTGTATTCCTAGGTACAACATACACCTGCCATCAGGCTCACATATCCTCTGTTGAAGTATCTAGAAATCATGGCTCTCTTCTTTCTGGCCCGCACTGGGAAATACGTTTCTCCTTTTCCCACTCACAATGGACAGCATGGAATGGAATGGTGTTATCACTTTTCTATTGCTTCATAACAAATCACCACAAACTTAGAGGCTTAAAGTAACATCTAATGTCTCACAGTTGCATGGGTCAGGAGTATGGCCATAAGTTCAGGGTTCCACAAGATTGGACTGGGCTTCCTTCTTGTCTGGAAAGATTCACTTCCAGACTCTCAGTGTGTTGGAAAAAAATTATTTCCTTGAGGCTGTATAAATCATGGAAGCCTGCTTCTTCAAGGCCATCCAGGAGGAGAACAAGTCTCTGAGTTCCAGACATTCTTTTAAAGAGATAACTCAATTAGGCCATGAGCGCCCAGGATAAGCTTAATTTGGATTAGTTTACAGTTGAGCTGATTATGAACCTTCCTTATGTCTGTGAAACCCTTTGGCCTTTGCCAAGTAAGGGAACACAGTCACAGGCAGGGTACCTCGTCCGCTTTGCAAAGTTCTCTTGGTTAGACTCAGGTTGCAGTCCTGTTCACACTTCAGGGAAGGGAGTATACAATGTAAGGAGTCACAGGAGGGTCATTTTAGAATTATGCCTGGTGGGATATTCCAGCTGAAAGTCACCCTAGAGACCGTCTTATCCAGCTTGAGGTGGGAAAATTTTCCTGTTGTTTAGCCTACATCTAGTCACAAAGTATGCGACCTGCACCAGGTGGGTGTCTCAGTGCTAGGGATACAGAATTGAACAAACAACAGACAGAATGAAATCCTAGCAGGTGCAGAAAGACAAAAACCACACAAATGAAGAAACAGCTGGTGAGCCTTTGGTCTGGAGAGAGGACAGTCTAGCATGGACCATGAGTCATTGTGGCTGGAGGAAAGGTTAATTTCATGCATGAGTCTGTTTTGCATTGCTACAAAATAGTACCTGATACTGAGTAATTTATAAAGAAAAGAAGGTTTATTTGGCTCTCATTTCTGCAGGCTGTACAAACATGGTATCAGCATCTGCTCAGCTTCTGGTGAGGCCTCAGGAAGCTTTTACTCATGGAGGAAGGTGAAGCAAGAGCAAGCCTATCACATGGTGAGAGGGGGATCAAAAGAGAGGAGAAAGTGCCAGGCTCTTTTCAACTACCAGCTCCGAGTGAAAGAATGGAGGGAGAACTCATTACTGTGAGGACAACACCAGGCTATTAACGAGAGATCCATCCCTATGACCCAAACACTTCCCACTAATCCCCACCTCCAACATTGAAAATCATTTTAACATGAGATTTACAGGAGACAAACATCCAAACCATATCATTTCATCATAGGGAAGCCTCCAGTGGGGCTGTCATTCTAAGTTTCTGATGGTTTTATTTGCAACTGCTGCCTGATTCCACCTTACAGCAGCCATGCAGGCTCAGTGGAGGCTGGGGTGCCTAGAGAAGTAGCCCAACCCAGAGCCCCAGGGAGGCAGGAGGGTCATGCTTGTGGACAAAGGAAGGCTGAGATTGGGCTTTCAGAAATAACCTAGGGAGAAGGAGAGGACAGGAGCAGGAAAGGAGGAATGATGTTGGTGGGGGAGAGTGCACAGGCATGGCCCTGGTTTTGGTTCCAACCTCCCTACCTTCCCCAGGAAGTTCTAACGACAGCCTCATTCTCCCATCCGCACCCCTGGTTTTGCTCTAAGTCTTTTGTTCTCTGGTTTTCATTGCATTTTCTCTTTATCCCATTCTCCCTTACTTTGCCTCATTGCCTAAATCCCAGTGCCTCCTTTGCTACCTCTCTGTTTTTTTCTTCCTTAACTTTTATCACTGTCTCCCTTTCCATCACTATTTAATTTGTTCCTCTCTTACTCTCTCATCTCTCACCCAAATAATTCTCCTCCCTGGGATTTTCTCTTGTCATTTCTTCTCTAAAATCTCTCACTTGACTCTTCCTCTTCGAGTGTGCTCATGTTCTCTCTCTCTCATTCTTCCCCCCTCACTCTCCTCTTTCTCCTTCTCTCTCTTAGTCTCTCCATCTCCCTCTCTTTTTTCCTCTCTCTCTCCTTCTGTCTCCGCTCTTCCCCACCTTCCTCCTCCCCTTTTCTGTTCCCTTTCAACTCCTTGCCCAGCCCTCCTTACCCCGCTTCCCTTTCATTTTCTCCTCTCCCTTTGAAAACCATTTCCCCCTCTGGTTCCTTCCTACCTGTCTAGTCTTTAGTAACTGATTTCTCTTTCTGAGATTCAATTTTCTTTTCTCTGGTTTGTAATAATTGAAAAGGACAATGTGTTAAATACTTTCCACCTCTGTTCTCTCCTCTCATCCCATCTCCTTGCTTTCTTTAACCTTTCCCCATGACTCCTGTTTCACTCTCTCCCTCTCTCTCTCTTGTTCCCTCCCAGTCTCTTTTGCTACCTCTTTTCAGCTTGGCTGGAGAGTGAGGAAGGCACTGGCCTGGTTCTCCTCCCTTCTGGGCTCTGTCCGTTCCATGCCATGCCCTGAAGTCTGTGTACAGTCTACCCCTGTTATCTCTAGTCCCCTGTGTGTGTTCTGCTTTGCACCTGTCATCATATGAAATTGCCTGGTTTATTTTTCCGATCACTTGTCCTCACTGGAATGTAAGTTCCTTGGGGCAAAGTCTTTGCCTGTTTTGTCTGTGGCTCTGCTCACAGTATTCAGAAGAGTGTCTACACACAGCAGGTTCTCCACAAGTATTTGTTTTTATGGAATAGATTTATAGAAGGAGGAATGGATCAATACATAGACATATGAATGTAAGAGTTTTTAATAAAACTAAACCAGGCCAAAGTGATGGGAGCATCATTGCAACAACAAGTATAAAGAGAGTCTGCAGAGATGCCCTATATTGGATCTGCCTCTGTTGGATGCATCTGAAATATACTCCTGCTCCCAATCCCTGTGGAGATTCCTGCCACTAGACTGCCTTAAAGACAGTAAATTGCTCCTGGAAAAATGACCATCCTCCACTGAAGCACAGCCAGAGAGGCATATACTAAAATGTGTTATGTGATGATCTTCAGGTCTTCACTGGAGCAAAACTCACTTGAATGAAGCCCCAGGTAGCCCACCTGTGCCAGGCCAGGTTCTAACCGACAAAGTATACATGGGCTCACGTCCCTTCTCAAATACCCCAAACAGTGGTTCCTAAGCCAGATACTACCCTGGAGTAATATTTATGGGCCTGCTAACTTGTTTCCAAGCCAAATTAATCAAAGATGTAACAGGGAGGGAGATTTTTTTTTATTTTCTAAGTTAATGAACAAATGGATTTTCTATTCATTATTCATTGGCTTTTTAAATTTAATGAATAGCTCAGGGACAATCACTAAATGTTAGTACTTATAGAAAATCAGCACCAGCCAGATTCAATATGCATCAAGTATTCAAGTATCAGTTTATTATATGTAATGAATTCCACTTGCTACTTTAACTATCTAGTATTTATCAACTTTAAATTTTTAATGAACAAAAAGTGATAAATTCATTAAGAATGCCCTCAGTCCCCATGCTTCTGTAGTTTGATTCCTTTGTGAGAAGGATGAAATTTTCTGCAAGAGCTTCCATTGTCTTTTATTCATGTCTGTCTTTTAAATGATTTTTGTTTTGTTTCCAGCAGAACTAATCTTTCCCTTGATAAGCATCTACTTTTCCATTAATTTCTTCTGCTGCTGGGAAACTATCTTTCCTCCTTTTCTTTCCAGAAAGACATTCATGGACTTACGATTAATGATAAACCATCAGAAGATGAGATGTTTTAAGGCTACTACTTTGTGATAACTTAAAACTCACAGCAAAAGTATAAGAGAAAAAAAAAACTCCATTTTGAAAGTCCTCATTCATTTCCTGTAGCCTACCCCTGTAGATATTTAAAGAGAATAAACTTGGAGCTACTTTCAAAAGAAGAGAATAAGAGATTGATATTACCCAGGAGAGCCTCTTGACATGTCATTATGATTATAATCAATATTATAAACATTAAGTTGCAGTTTTAGGAAGGAGCCTAAATATGCTAAAGGCAGAGACATGAAAGTTTTACTTTTTCCAGTTAAAAATCTTCCTTCCCCAGCCGGGCCCAGTGGCTTACACCTGTAATCCCAGCACTTTGGGAGGCCAAGGTGGGTGGATCACAAGGTCAGGAGTTGAGACCAGTCTGGCCAATATAGAGAAACCCCATCTCTATTAAAAATACAAAAATTAGCTGGGTGTGGTGACGTGCCCCTATAGTCTCAACTGCTTCGGAGGCTGAGGCAGAAGAATTGCTTAAACTGGTGAAGTGGAGGTTGCGGTGAGCCAAGATCGTGCCACTATACTCCAGCCTGGGTGACAGAGCGAGACTCCATCTCAACAAAAACAACAACAAAAATACTTCCCTCCCCTTGGGCAGTGTTTTGGGTTTTAGTTTTTGGTTTTTGGCATCCAAATAAGGCTAAAGGATATTTTTAGTCATTTTTGGTTACCAAAGCCATCACTTAAGTTATTACACCTCATCCGTTCATTTTCATACTTTACTTCACATCCTTTTCAAGGTTCCCTGCACCCCACCCTGCCACCCCACTATCTGTGCAACAAGCCAATTGGTGCTTCATTAGTGGCCCTGCAAACAATGGGGAGACTAGGGAATGTGGTATCCTCTCACCTCCTTCCCATTCATTTTGGGCAAAAGAGCAGAGAGCGGAGAGCTCCATAGGTGATTGCCTGTGATGAGATTGTTGCTGACGGGCTTGAGGAAGGCAAGCACTGGCTTCACAATTCCCCCTTTGCATGGGGCTCCCTCCCAAACCAGGCTTTTTATTCTCCTTTGCCCTCTAAAGGCTGACTCATGGCGCTCTTCATTCCACTGCTACAAGCACCTCTTAGTCCCATGTGCAGTACTCCTCAGTCAGCCTGAAATCCCCAGTTGGGTCTCATACCATCATGGACCCAAACTCTGGGGCCTATGAATTGGTAGGATCTATTTCTAAAACTCTTGGGAATGGAAACATGAGGACAGTGGTCCTCTTTCCTTTTTCTGCCTGAAATGGCTATCAGACCAACCTCACCTGATATGGTTTGGCTCTGTGACCCCAACATCTCAAATTGTGATCTCCATATGGCAGGGGAGGTGCCTGGTGGAAGGTAACTAAATCATGGGGATGGACTTCCCCTTTGCTGTTCTCATGATAGTGAGTTCTCATAAGATCTGGCTGTTTGAAAGTGGGCAGTATCTCCTCTCTCTCTCTCTCTCTCTCTCTCTCTCTCTCTCTCTCTCTCTCTCTCTGCCACTCCCTCTCTCTTTCTCTGCCACTCCCTCTCTCTTTTCTACCACCAAGGGAAGAAGGTCCTTGCTTTTCCTTCACCTCTGCCATGATTGTAAGTTTCCTGAGTCAATTAAAAACCTCTTTCCTTCATAAATTACCTAGTCTCAGGTAGTTCTTTATAGCAGTGTGAGAATGGACTAATATAAAAAGTTGGTATCAGACAGTGGGTTATTGCTATAAAGATATCTGGAAATGTGTAAGCGACTTTGGAACTCATTAATGGGCAGAGGTTGGAACATTTTGGAGGGCTCAAAATAAGACCAGAAGATGTAGACTTTGGACTTAGACTTTCCAGTTAATGAACTTGAGACTTTGGACTTGGACTTTCCAGTTAATGCTGGAATGAGTTAAGGTTTTGGGGGACTATTAGGAAGGCATCATGGTGTTTGGGGATTTGAAAAGGACATGAGATTTGGGAGGAGCAGGGGCAGAATGATATGGTTTGGCTGTGTCTCCACCCAAATCTCATCTCGAATTGTAATCCCCACATGTCAGGGGAGGGGCCTGGTGGAGGCATGAGGACAGATCTCCGCCTTGCTGTTCTCATAATAGTGAGTTCTCATGAGATTTGGTTAACAGTGGGTAGTGCCTCTCTCTCTCTCTCTCTCTCTCTCTCTCTGTCTCTCTCTCTCTCTCTCTCCCCTTCCCCTCCTCCCCCACCACCATGTGAAGAAGGTCCTTACTTCCCCTTCATCTTCTGCCATGACTGTAAGTTTCTCGAGGCCTCCCATTCATGCTTCCCGTTAAGCCTCGGAACTGAGTTAATTAAACCTCTTTTCTTCATAAATTACCCAGTCTTAAGTAGTTCTTTATAGCAGTGTGAGAATGGACTAATACATCCCCAAAGCTTCATTGCTTGCTCCAAGAACATCAGCCATGTCAGCAAGCCCAGTGCATAAGAAGCTTCCAACAAGGAGATAAAAGAGTCTCCTCCCATGGCAGAACATCCTTAATTAGCCAGCTTGGTGAGTGGCTCCTTGGAGACTTCCATCCTTTGGTTTTGGTTCTGAAGAGGCTACTCTAGGACTTTCACCCAGTTCTCCACTCTCCTATAGTGATGGCCTTTTCTGTTTTTTCTTTCTTTTTTTTTTTTGAGGCGGAGTTTCGCTCCTTAACCAGGCTGGAGTGCAATGGCGCGATCTCGGCTCACCGCAACCTCCGCCCCCTGGGTTCAGGCAATTCTCCTGCCTCAGCCTCCTGTGTAGCTGGGATTACAGGCACGCACCACCGTGCCCAGCTAATTTTTTTGTAATTTTTAGTAGAGACGGGGTTTCACCATGTTGACCAGGATGGTCTCGATCTGTTCACCTCGTGATCCACCCACCTCGGCTTCCCAAAGTGCAGGGATTACAGGCTTGAGCCACCACGCCCGGCCGGCCTTTTCAATAAGAGCTTCAGCGAGCAACTTTTGTTCAGAGGTGGCATCTATTTCCCTACCCCTTGAACATGGGCAGAACTATAACAAGATAGAGTGTGGTGTTAGTTTGTGTTACATCTGAGCCTAGACTTTAAGAGAGCCTAGTACTTTTGTGTACTCTTTTTCACTCTTGGAGTTCTCCCCAACACTTACAAACTATTTACAGTTGTGTTGCTATTTATGCGATGCTTAAAATCTGCCCTTTAAATATATTTTAAATTTATTGAACAGGGGAATCCTGCCTATTTTGTTCTGTATATGCATCTCGTAGTATCTGGCTTTCAGTGGTATCCAAAAATATTTGTACTAAGAGAAGCACAGACTAAAGTGGAGTTTCTGGGGGGACAATGCTCAAAGATAGTGTTTTTAAAATCAATTATTTACTGTGGTTTTGTTTATGATGCATCAAGCAACCTGAGTCCTTCCTGCTATCACCATCAATCTTCCCACCCCAGCTCTTCAGTAGAGCCAATTCAGTAGAGTCAACTGAACTTCACTGTGCAGTTGTAATTTGTGTATTTTTGTTTCTCTGAGAAGACAGAATAAGGAATGAGTCATATTTGAATTAATACGGTAGAATACCAAGACTAAATACAAAGAAGTAGGGCCCAATGGAAAGAGGAGGAGGAGAGAGTTAACACTTTTTACAAATTTGTCTAAAGCTGGGGGAGATTTTTGGACTTCCACATGCTGTGGAATTTGGAATGCTGAGACAATGTTACCTGGAAAGCTTCAGGGATGCTCCATTCAATACCAGACTTACGTAAAGATGGATGAATGAGACTGCTTTCCGACCCAGATGTATTCATGCTCTGGTCATATCTGAAGTTTTGTGCCCATCAAATTTTCATGTCCAAATATCTTCAAGACCGAGCTCCTCAAAATGCTATATATATTCCAAAAAGCAGCACTGATCACAGGAACACTAGGGAATTTGAAGTCGAAGGGCATGAATCCTAACCTCAATTCTAGCAATGGATCTGTAAGTTTGCCCAGAAAAGGGCCCTCCTCTCTCTGGGGCTTGGTTTGTGTGAATTGAGCAGGTGTCCTGGAATTTACCCACTCTACCTCAGCTCCTTGTGGTGCCTTGAAGGAAGTATGGATAGGATGGAGGGGTTGTTTTCTCTACCTTTTCATGTGAGGTGCTTATTAATACTTTCTCTAGTGCCATTCAGAGATCACCCTAGGAAGCAGAATAAATAATCAATGTGTGAATGGGAAACATGGTGGAGATGAAATACTAATTCAGAGGGACACTTGTTAATCAATAGTGCTCCCTGTGGCAGGATTTTGTCTTCCTAATGAAGGGTGGGAAGTAGAGTGGTAATATCAGCATCACGAACCATTAAACACTCTGTTTTCCTCCAGCAGGATGGAACGTGGGTTTTAGTGAGTGGGTGACATTTGGAAAATAATTTAAAAGAATAGAAACTTTAATGGTTGCTAGGCAGCCTGAAGACTGCGAAATAAACATATTAAGGTCTGATGACCAATTTTTTTTTTTAATATTTGTTTTTTCAACCTGACAGGGCTATGGCTCTAGGGGATTCCAAGGCAGAATTATTAGCAACTATAACCATAGTCATTTGGAAAAGGCTACAATGAGCAGATTTTAAAATCCTGTTTCAAGATGTTCCTCTCATTAAACCACATAAAAGGTCCCTGACTAGTGCCTAATGTATTCGTTCAATCTAAGAGTTAGCTAATATCGATTGAGTACTATATGCCAGGCATGGGGCTAGATACTTTAAAGGGGGTTGTATTTAGTTCATGGTCACCCAAATTCATATGAGATAGAGATTCATAATGCACTTACAGGTGATGCAACTGAGGCCAGAGAAACAAATTGCCTTATCTAGGGACAGAGTCAACCCGTTTTCCTGATACATTGTCCAATCCTGTGCATTTGCCAGATGGATCCCTCTCCCTTTTTTCATAATCACACTGTCCCAAGATGTAATTCAAACAAAATGTGAATTCTTTTATTCTAATAATTATAATGTGTTTTTTTTTCCCTGTGCTTTCCCCCATGCGTAGGGCATAGTTCTGTTTCTTTATAGCATTATTGAATTTTATCCTCATCAAAGCTATATGAGGTAGAGACTATTATGACCTATTTTATAGCTAAGGAAATTGAGAGTCTCGAGGAGATGAAATAAGTTGCCCAAGGTCACCCAGATCCAGAATATTTAAAGACCGGATCTGCCTGATGCCAGGACCTGCTTGCTCAGCAACTTAGCCATGTGACTTGCTCTATACTAGCTTATACCCTAAACCCATCTCCCTTTATGAACACAGGGAGCTGTGCTAGAGATGCAAATAACCTTGAAATCTTTTACTCTTCTCTGTCATTGACACTAGCTACAACTCTGCCCTTCCTGCCACACCCCATGTCCAATTCATCAACAAATCTTATTGGCTCCACCTCCTTCCTGCCACACCCCATGTCCAATTCATCAACAAACCTTATTGGCTCCACCTCCTTCCTGCCACACCCCATGTCCAGTTCATCAACAAATCTTATTGGCTCCACCTCCTTCCTGCCACACCCCATGGCCAGTTCATCAACAAATCTTATTGACTGCACCATCAAATGCATCCACAATTCCCTCACTCTCCACCTCCTCCACAGCCACCAGCATGGCATGAGCCAGAGTCACTTCTCACCTGGAGAAAGTATTACAATGACCTCCTTCCTGGTCCTTGACCTGGCTGGAATCTGAGATTATAGGGGCGTCCAACTGAGACACTCATCTCATATCGGATCATCTTCCTTCTACACATCTCAGTAACCCATACACAGTAAACCAGTATAATAAATATGCTTTACATATTTATTATAGTATTATTACTTCTTAACTATTTCATACATATAAAATGGTACTACAGTTTTGATTACGTTTCTTTTCTTATGTGTCACTGATAAAGTTTTTTAGTGCTGTGACTGATTTTTGTTGATTGTGAATAGTAGTGATTTTTAGTAACACAGGTATCACATTACAGCTGAACTATGTAATACATATGTATAAAGCATATTGTTTATCCCATCTACTTCACTTCTTTGAAGACTCATGGATTTAGGCATGGTGTCAACTATAGCCTTTTTTTAAAAATTATTTTTATATCTTATTTTTGGTTGCCAAATAAGAGTTGTATATGTTTATGGGATACAACATAATGTTTTCATATATATTTACAATGTGGAATTATTAAATCAGGCTTAGTAATGAATATAGAAAACAGTATGGAGGTTCCTTGCAAATTACCATGTGATCCAGCAATCTCACTTCTGGGTATTAATTAGGGGTATAATATTTGAAAGAGAAGTATATTTATCACTATGTATAGATGAGTTGGTTATAAAACTGGGAATTCTAAGAGAATAAACAAACAACAAAAAGAGAAACCACAAATGATAATTCAATTATCATTATTATAAAATCAATATTCAGGAATAAATAGTCTTTAAAGATAGAAGCAACAAACAATTGGGAAATATAGTACACAGAATCCCTACTTATGATGACAAAATCATATGTAGGAATCCATTGAACAAGAAATGTTTTAAATCTTTATGAGTAAAATTGTAAAATATCACTGAGGGATCTAAATGTCAGTCTGTGGAGACTTGTACTGTGTCAACTGTACAAACTGGGCAAAAAGGTGTCAACTGGGCAAAAAGGAGCCACATTTTTTAGAATTCCCTTCTCTGACTGGTTCTTACCCAGGGCCTGCAATAAGAAGTCTCCATGGGACCTGGAAGCAGGCCGAGAAGCAGCACCCATTGTTATGCTCTGAAGGTCACTGTGGGGCACCAGGTTCCATGGAAGCCTACTCACATCCTCAGATATCTTCTGGAGGCAGAAGCCAGGCCCATGACTCCTGAAGCTCCCACCAGATCACCTCCTTAAGCTTCTCTGAGTCTTGGGCCAGGTATGTGTGCAGCTCCTTGGTAAAGCTCTCCTGTATTGTTATCAAATCATTGAGCTTGGAAGGAATGACCTTATGGATTCCAATTTGTCCTTTTCTGTCTTGCACTGAGTCTAGCTTTTGTCTTCAACTGAGACAAAAAATGATATTTTGTGTCCCCAAAATGGGATACAATTGTATCGATTGCCCTGAATGAGCTATCAGGACAGCCACAGAGACAACAGCCCCGCATGGGCTTCTCCACCAGCTCCTACAATGGTATAAAGGTCTTCTCCACCAGCTTCTATAATGGTATAAAGGTCGTAGCCCATAGCAAATTCCTTAGTATCCATTACTTATTGTTGTCCTACTTCTCTGATCAAACCTTCAATGACCCAAGGCTCCTGAGTCAAAAATATTAAAAATTGACAAAATACTAATTTATAGATTAAAAATCATAGCTTATCTATTCATTTGATGTTGGACACCTAGGTTGCTTTGATATTTCAGCAATTGTATCGTAATGAACATAAAGTTCCGGTGTGTCTTTGACCTGTCTTACTGAAACCACAGCCCTTGCTGTATGCTATTCACTTACTCTAGTTAATTTTTCTTCAGGAGACTTATCATTTCCTGAAAATATTTTTTTTTGTCTTTCTCCCTAACTGTAATAGAAACTCCACGTGGACAGAAGCATGATCTGTGGGGTCTGCTATGGTGTCAACTACAGTCTTTCTTCTAATTTTAGTCTTTAGTGTCTAGACTCAAGTCTGAGACATTGGAAGTATACAAGAAACATTCCTGGGAAGAGAAAAGAAAAGGAGGGAAAAGGGAAAGGAGGAAAGGAGGGAAGAAAGTAGGAAGGGAAAGAAATTGCTTCATATTCCATCTCTTCCATACCCTAGCTTCCTCTACCTACCCTAAGCCACAGAGGGAATCCTTCTGCCATTTCTGGGAAGAATACAAAGACTTGATTTTCTATAAAGATTGAGATCACCAAAGACAGGTTCAAGAGAGGAAGCTGATGCTGCGACCTTTGCTGATTTGAGGAGAAGTGGTGCTTTCCATGGGACCTCCAGTAAACTACAGAATCTGGTTAGAGGGACAAAGACCAGGAAATGGGCCTGGCAGAGCTTTAAGAGAGCCTGACTCAGTGTTTCACACACAGACATAAACCTGGACTCTGGAAGCATCCCAGGGTATATTATGGAGAGCTGGTGTCCAGGGCGTAGGTGGAAATAGTCCTCACCATGTTGACTCCAGCATCTCTAGGACACATTCGGTGAAAAAATAAGGTGCTGGAGCCAGGGTGAATCATCATGTGCTGCTGTTCACATGTGGAGCAGCTCTGAAGGAGACACACACGTGATCCACGTTAGAGCAACTGCCTCTTTGAGGAGAGCCAGTTGGCTGGGGGACAGTGGTCTACTTGCTTTTCCCTGATGTATCTTTAAATATTGTTCATATAAATGTATTTTTGTGGGCAGATAAAGTTAATTCTGATTACTTTTATATCAGATGGAGACCTCTTGTAGCAAGGAAAGCAGATATATACTCCTGAATCTTCCCACTTCTCCTTCTATAGCTTGACAGAAGAGAATGCAGTTTCTTTTCAGGACTCAGTCTGAGCCACTACTGGCTTCCTTGCTCTTTGTCAAATGCACGTTTGATTGCATATATAACCTTCCAATGGTTTCTCACTGCTTTACAACAGAAACCAAAAATCTTTTTTTAGCATGCAGGGCTCTGCAGGGCTGGCCAGTGTCTACACTGCCAACCTCAGCTCCCACTCACCCCTTGCTGTCTCTGCTCCCACCAGGCATATTTTAAGTTCCTTCAATGAGATCCCTCCTTCTATGGCTCCATTGTGCATCAGCTTTCTCTGGCTGAAATTCTCCTCCTTCACTCTATTCTCATCCCTTCACCTAATCTTTCTTGCCTAAACTCAGGCGTGCCCTGGAGAGCCCTTTCTGTCCTTCTCGCTGGTTGAGTCTCATCATAGGCTTTCACAAAACCTTCTATCTACACCTAGTGCTCAATGTGGATAAACTCTCACATGCTTCTGTGTGCTTCCTTGGTTAATGTTTCTGTGGTGGCCATGAGAATTGCACCTTGTTATCCTCCAACTGCAGGGAATCCCTGAAAGACCTAGGGCTCCAGCTCTTGTGCTTTGATATCGATCATTGTATTTACAACAAGGCCATGCCTCCAAAAGGCAACTATCTACTGGCCAGTAACTGTGAACAGAAGCAAAGCTAAAGTCAGCCTGCTCCTGGGAGACACAGGACTCCTCTGACAGCTGACTCTGGCTGTAGGACCACCCCCAGCAGTTTTTCCCAGCCTGATTTAGACTATGTGGCAGTCTAGGAAGCTTTTGCCCAGCATTCTCTTCTTTCACTGTCACTCAAGATTGGACTTACATAACCATCTGCAGCTTTCTGTCCTCTCCCTGCTTCCTATTTTTGTTCACAGAGGCCTTTCCCCTAACTAAATCCTTGCACACTTAATCCCACATTGGTATCTGTTTCTTGGAGATCCTGAACTAATACACTTCCTTTTTGTGACTGCATGTTCAACTTACTGAGGGTCAGGAGCTAGCATCCCTCTAGGATACCACTGGCCCTGGGACTTCACACAGCATCTGACACATACTAAGTAGCCAATAAATTACCAGTAAATGAATGAAGAGTCTTTGACTGCTGATGTTGCCTGTCTTTCTTCTTGGGACTGCCCCTCGTGTTTTAGCCTCTTGGAGAGCTCCATTCATCCATTGTAACTCACTCACCACCCTCTGAAACCTTCACCAATATCATGACTCAGTGGTTTATTCCCACTTCTGTGGTCCCATTAAATATTTCACATTCTGCTATCACAACATTTGCCACTTTGTACTATAACTATCTGATTTTCTAAATCAGTCTTTGCCATTGATTCCGAGCTTCTTGAGTTGAGAGACTCTGTTCTTCATTTCCTAATGCTTATTGTCTAGCACATTAACTAATTCATTTTAGGTGATCAGCGACTGTGGGACAGAAGGAAGGAAGGATAGAAAACTGAGAACAGAGTTTAACATTCCCAAGCACCCATTTTTTCATCTTTATAATGTTCTGCCTGTCCCAAAATGTTTAAGAAAATTGAGTGAGATAATAAACATGAGTCATATATCAAAAATCATTATTTAAATAGAGACAATTCTGGAATAGTTTGCTATAGTGGAAAGAAAAAGGATTTGACAATTTCTCAGCCCTAAGTCAAAACCTTGGTGTCATGTATGCAACTTTGCCACCTTGGGAAAGTCAGATTTTCCCCCACTCCCTCATTTCCCCAACTATAAAACAAGATCCAATATGTCTCAGTCTGTTTTGTGTTGCTATAACAGAATACCACAGACTGGGTCATTTATAAAGAAAAGACATCAGTTTCTCACAGTTCTTGAGGCTGGGAAGTCCAATATCAAGGTACTAGCATCTTGAGAGGGCCTTATGGGTCCCATCATCTTGGAAGGAGAGAGGATGAGAATGAGTGGGATAGAGGAGGGAAGGGGCCAAACTACTATTATCAGGATCCCACTCCAAGATAACAACATTAATCCATTCTGGAGGGCTGAGCCCACATAACCTAATCATGTTTTAAACACCCCACCTTTCAATTCTGTTGCATCGGGGATTAAATTTCCAACACATGAACTCTGAGGACTCATTTAATCCAAAGCACAATGAGATACCATAAGACAATGCATACAAATCCCCGAACACGTGGTAGGGGATAGAGAAAATTATTGTTTTCCTTTAAGCCATGAGTCTTGGGGAGTGCATCCTTAAAACATGTGACTAGGCTCAATGTTTTAGTCTGCAGTCGAACAGATAAATAGAAGCCATACTGCAAAGGAACACACACACACACACACACACACACACATTTGTGTCCTGGCAGCCCAAGTGATTTAAGTGTCACTTCATAGACAATTGTCAGACCAAAATAGTCCTTACCAGGATTTCAGCATTGAGACAATTTTTTTTTTTTAATCTTGGCCTAAAATGATTTGTCAAGCTCTAGCTATGTATTCTTATTGGGAAAGAGAGCTCTGTAATTTCACACTTGCTTGCTACTGTTTGCTACCTTCTGACAGCTTTCACTGTTTGGATTGGAATTCCGAATGTGTCATTGAAACACGAGGTGAGACATTTTTAAATGTTGATTTTTCAGTGAGCACAGGCAGATTTTCACAAGCTAAGCCTCTGGCTTTAACTAACTTTGCATCTCACCAACTCCGCATACTGTAGCCCTACTTAACTTCTGTCAGAGGCTCACATGGGACATGCAATTGACAGCCCTGTTTATATGTATTGCCTAGAATCCTCTCTCTGTCTTGTCCACCTTCTCTCTCCACTTCATAACTCTTATGCGATCTTCCCCCTGAATGCTTCCTTCACTCAAGATGAGTTGATTAATCTTTGCTTGGTGCAACGACTGGATATGATTTTCTCATCTCCCTTCATATGTTCATTTCACAAACATTTACTGAATGTCCATCATGTGACAGCTTCGTTGATAAACACTGAGGGCCCAAGAGTGAATAAAACAGACGAGGTCTTCCACAAGCTGTGGAGCATACCATTTAGTTGGAAAAAATAAGTAATTGGATTATTGGGTAACTACAAGTTTTTTCAGTGCTTCAGAGAAGGTGAAAACCAGTCAGATGAATAGGTTTTGCTGTGGCTAACGCCGCCATGACCAAACACCATATATCAGCTTAGCACAACTAACACAACTGTAGTAGTTTTCCATTTTCTGTGTGTATTAGTTTGTTTTCTGCTATAAAGAACTACCTGAGACTAGGTAATTTACCAACAAAGGAAGTTTAATTGACTCAAAGTTCTGCATGGCTGGGGAGGCCTCAGGAAACCTACAATCATGGTGGAAGGGGAAGGAATCACCTTCTTCAGAAGGCAGCAAGAGAGAGAAGAGCAAAGGGTGCACTTCCAAACACTTAAAAAACCATCTTACTTTCTGAGAACTCATTCACTATCTTGAGAACAGCATAGAGGAAGCCACCCTCATGATCCAGTCACCTCCCTCCCTCAACGTGTAGGGATTAAAAGTCCCTCTCTCCACATGTAGAAATTACAATTTGAGATGAGATTTGGGTGGGGACACAGAACCAAATGGTATCACCATGTAATGTGTAATGTGGTCATGGAAGGACACAGGGAGTCTGGCCGCAGTTGATGACGGCTTGCAGGGCAGACTCACAGACCCACACCAAGCCAGACTCAGGCTGTGAAAGACAACTACAGTTCTGGTGTTGCAGCAAGCCCCCTTTCCAGGTGGCCCCTAGACCCCTGCTACCTGATTACACACTTTCTCCCAGTTACTTAATAAAACCATGGTCTAAGTGCTGCTTTGAAGAGATTTTGCAGGTGTAATTAACTGGCAAAGTCCCTTCATAGTTAGCATCTTAAAAAGATGTGAATGTGTCATCTCATTCTGGAGTCCAGAACATTTCAGCTGACTCCTCTGCTCAGAAATTCACAAGGCTGAAACTGAGTTGTCAGCTGGGGCTGTGTTCTCATCTGTAGGCTCCACTGGAGAAAGGTCTCTTTCCAAGGTCCTTCAGCTTGTTGAAAGAATTCAGAATACATTGCCTTGTGGTTGCCTTAGACCTTGGAGGTCTAAGATCCTCATTTTCCTGATAGCAGTCAGCCAGAACCACTCTCAGCTTACAGAGGCTGCTCTGAGGTCCTTGCCACGTGGCCCCCTCCACACACCCTTCCACACTTTGCATCTTTGTCTTCAGGAAATGTCTGGTCACATTTAAGGGCTCGCCTGATTAAGTGAGGCCCATGAAGGATATTCTCCCTTTTTTATTAACTCAAACTGATTAGGGACCTTAATTCCAACTGCAAAATCCCTTCATAGCAGCACTTAGATCATGGTTTCATTAAATAACTAAGAGAAGGTGTGTACTCAGAATCTACGGGCCATGTTAGAAGGGGGCTTGCTGCAACACCAGAAGTGTAGCTGCCTCTCACAGCATGAGTCTGGTTTGGTGTGGAGCTGTGAGGCTACCCTGCAGGCCGTGCTCAGCCACGAGGAAAGCCATAGACTCTGTCTCCCTGTGCTCTTCCATGATTACCACAAGAGTAGAAAGGGCACACGCAGCCCCACACTGGCTCTGCAAGGAGTTAGGCCTAAAATCAAGGCTTAATGTTATGTGCTGCTCTGACATCTGTTGAGATAAGGAGGACCTTGCACGGCCTCGTTCCAAGTTTCCCACCACACTCTGCTCTCCTGGATAAGGTCTCTCAGCCTCCTTATCATGCAGGCCAGGCACAGTTCCTGCTTATCCTGAATAGTGGGTTTCAGTTTTCTGCCAGTCTGCAAAATTATTCAGACAGACCAATCGCATCTCCCTGTGGAACCAGGGACATTTCCCCTGCCTGCTCCTGCTACTACACAGTCTGCCCCAGGCCAGCCCCTGGTTGTTCTCTGGGTAGCTCCTTTATGTCTCTGTATGACATGCAGTGTCCTCACCACTGAGCTGTGAGTGTAAGTGACTAATAAATGCTGTTTATCTCCTTTATCCAGTTTTCATGTCATGTGTGTGGCCATCCCTATAACCTTAGGCTGGGAATCCCTCCTCAACCCTGGAGTGAATGGGAAGCAATTAAAACATGCTGAAAACTTCAGCCCAGGAATAGCACCGCTTACTCACTTAATATCTCTTTGACCAAAGAGGATCCGATGGCATTGACTAAATTCCAGGAATTTAGGGAAATAAGATTACACCCTGTGCTCAAAAAAGAGAAAAGTTGGAAGTCTTTAGTGACAGTACTTACCACCACCATTGGGGATAAAAAGGCGGATTCTGCAACTGGGCTCTTTCATTCACTAACTGTGGGATTTGGGGTAAGCTGCATAAACTTTCTCTGCCTTTGTTTACTCTTTTACTTTATTAGTTTTTTTTTAAACTCCACAATAATAATAACTCAGAGATTTGTCATGAGAACTAAGCTAACTTGCTGAGGAATTAGATGTGGAATACCAGAAGACAGGAGAGGTCAGGAATGGCTTCATGGCTTTCGCCTAAACAGCTAGTGGGATGCAGTCAGCTGTTAAACGTGGATGGTGTACCCTACGACCTAAGTGTTCCATGTGTTGCTTTGACATCTCTGAGCCCCACAGGATGACAAAGGTCTCACTGTTAGTTGCACTGCTTCTGCCAGATATGCCCCCACTAAGAGGGAAAGGCTCTCCACTGGCTAGTTCTCCATCAGCTGGACCAGCTGCTCTCCACCAGATTCTCAAACTAATGGGCTTCATCTCCTCCTACAAGAACCAGGGAGCATTTCACCATTTTTGTTTTGTTTTGAGATGGAGTCTAACTCTCTCACCCAGGCTGGAGTTCTGTGGCATGATTTCAGCTCACTGCAACCTTCACCTCCTGGGTTCAAGTAATTCTCCTACCTCAGCCTCGTTATTAGCTGAAACTACAGGCACATGCCACCATGCCCTGCTATTTTTCTTTTTTGTAGAGGTGGGGTTTTGCCATGTTGGCCAGGCTGATCTCGAACTCCTGACTGCAAATGATTCACCCACCTTGACCTCCCAGTGTTGGGATTATAGATGTGAGCCACCATGCCCAGTCACATCTCACCTTTAAATCACTCTGATCACTACAAGCCTGCCTCCCACAGCCTCTGCTTACTCACTCCACTCTGCTCCTAAATGCAACCCAGTAGAGTCCTACATGGGTGTTCCAGTGTATGCCTTCCCCAGGCTGTCAGTATTTGTAGCTAATAAACTGTTGCCAGTCTCATCTGCCCAGTACTGGGTATCATGTGTTCAGCCATCATGTACCATTTAGGGCAGAGGACCACTGCTTCACCAATGGGGTGAATAAGTGATGATCAAAACAGATGGGCAACAATGTATGAAGGGCATGAATATGTGCATGTGTGTGGGAAGAGATAAGAAGGTTGTCTTCAAGTGTGTTACATTTTAAAAGCCTCTTATTACATCCAAATGAAGATGCCATACAATAAGGTTAAAAAAAAAAAGCACGTGATATTCAGTCTTGGCTGGAAGCACACATGTGGAAGTCATCAGCATGCATTCGGCATTGCAGATGGTGAGGTGGATGAAGCCACACAAGAAAGAGGTCATAAAGACAGAGATGGGGTCTAAGAACTGAGTTCTACTCCGTGTTTAGAGGTGAAGAGAATAAGAAGGAACAAGAGGGAGAGGAAGAGGGAGAGGGACAGAGAGAGATTAAGGTGACATGATAGGTGGGTTGTTCCCTAGAGGTCAAATGTGAAGAGTCTTTCGGTGATATGGAAATGGTGATCTCTGTCAAACATCACTTATTTTTTAGGTGAAGTGAGGATTAAGGCCTGACCACTGGAATAGCAATAATGAGATAGAACAAATGACCTCCTCAACAATTATTTTGTGGCAATAGTGGCTGAGTGGAGCAAGTTAAAAAGAGACTGAGATACAATTAATATAGATGACTCTTCGAGAAATTTACTGTAAAAGAGAGTAAGTAAACTGAGCAATAATTGCAGACGGAAGTCAATAGATGGGGTAACTGTTTTGAAGTTGGGAGACACTATAGTGTGTGCTGGTGTGAATCATCTGAAGGGAAAGGAGATATTTAATGCAGGAGGGAAGGTGGAATTAGCTAGAAAAATGCCCTTTCTTATCTGAAATGGAAATAGGACTAAGGTATACATAGAAGGGTCAGTGCGGATAAGAACAAAGTCAATTCATCCAAAGCAGTGGGAGGGGATGTGGAAATGATGAGCAAAGATTCAAGAGGTTGGTAGCTATGGTGGTAAGTGGGTGGCAGTTTTTGTCTCATCACTTCAATAAAATAGAAATTAAAGTCATCACCTGAGATCAAAGATGAGAAGAGGTTTCAGAAGTTTGTGGGCAATGAAAGCATATAAAACAGCTATCCAGGAATGTGAGATGGTGACTAGACTAAGAAAACAAGCAGCATTGCTGGTCAGCACCAAAAGCTTATCTAGTATTAGTGAGCATTAATTTTAAAGGAGACAACCAATCAGAATGACTTTAAAATGTTTCTCTATCATAAACAGATGTTATAGTGAAGTACAGAGAGCACAGGAAAAACAAATAGAATCTAAACACAGCTGGCATTGTATCCTGAGAGTTAAATGAGGGAGAAGGGACCCAGGGCATAGAGGGTGTGATAATGATAAATTGTGGACTATAAGCTTGGTAAGGAGAGAAGTGTAGTGTCAACAGATCGGGAGATCTTTGTCAGTGGAATGATTGCTGGGTGTGGAATAGTGGAGAAAATGGGTTTGAATGAAAGCAAGGTGGTTAGAGAGTGCAATGTTTAGGGTAAGACTATGGAGAAGGGGGTATTGTCATAATTAAGACCTGGAGTAAGTCTCACTGGAGTAACTGCCTGAAGCAGAGTGGAAATCAAGACCCTCAGAGGAGAGGGGATTAAGGAGCACCAGGGCTGAAATATTGAAAAGATCACCTGTGAGGATAGTGAAATTACAAAGAATTACAACAGAGAGAAAAGCATTGAAGTCATCAAAGAACAAGGACATCTAAAGATGACCACGACAAGGAGGCTTGATGGAGGGAGGGTCTGAGGACACGTGCTTCACAGACCTGTTTAGTGAGGAGGGTGGGAGGAGGAGGTGACAATAAACCGAAAGCACTGAAGGCATAGATTTATCTGATGGACCACAGTGAGTTCAGAGGGCAGAATGGATGATTTCAGGGGCTGCAGAGGAAAAGAATTTTGATTAAATCAGAGAATACTTGTGGCCAGTAGGAATGAGAGTCCAGAAGAGAATGACCAGGCATCCCAGGCTTCCTGTGGTAACTTCACTTAACCAGAGTTTCAGCCAGGAAAGGATCGCCCAGATGGTGTTACAAGAGGGCTGGGGTAATGACACTGGGAGGTTGGAGCTGGAAAGTCTTGGCCATAAACTAGAGAACTTTAGACCCTGTCTTCTTTCATGCTTGAGAAGAGATTATTGAGTATTGCTCTTTAGCAGGTCTGAAAGCTCCATGCTGGGTGATTTCCGGGCTCGGCTTGGACACTTTGAGTAACAGGAAGATTGTTACCTCACAAAACAGCCTAATCTATTGTGAATAAACTCTAGTTGCTGGACATATATTTCTTACACTGATCCAAAAAGATGTACATTTATATCCTTGCCCTCAAAAATCACATACACCAAGATTTTTAATCTGTTCCCCAGGCAATGGCCATCAAGCTGTCAAGGCTCATGCTCTGTGCTCCTGCTGGCTCCTGCCTTTTCTTGTCCAGGCTAAACAATCCCATTTTTCTACAGCTATCACTCACTGTCTTGGGTCTCAAATCCTCTCCTCTGATAGCTCTCAGGAGTATGCATAGCAATGTATGTCCTTCTGATGACCAGTGACCAGAAATGGCAGCCATTTCTTGGTGTGGTCTCAGGATGAGTCACAGCCACAGGGGGACTTTCACCTGCCTTATTCTGGATGCTCTGCTCATATTCATGCTGCTTATGATGAAGCCAATTTTTGCCTTTTAAAGTTATGTCAAGTCATTATGATAGGCTCAGCATTCTTTACATGATTTTCCAAGGAACAGGAATATCCCCTATGTAGGGGAACATTGAAATCAAAATTTGCCTACCCTAGAACCAAGTACAAAATTTGCCCACCCTAGAACTGGGCTGTTATTCCACACTTTACTTGTGGGCACCGTAAGCCTGTAGCATTGCAAAATTCAAGCTACAAATCAAATACACATTGCCACTGGGTAAATTTGCCACTCAAAAATTTGCCATTCACCAGAATGTGAAAGAAAAGAAATGGAAGAGCTTTGTTTGAATTTTTGCTTTGCAGTTTACTAGCTATGACCTTGAGCAGTATCCTCAACCTCCCTGAACTATGCATTTGTTTGTCATCACATCAAGAACAGATTTTTTTTTTAATAAAAGCAGTTTGGGGGTGATCAAATCTAAAATATGTTGCCTGGAATGTTTAAATTTTACTTTAGAAAACATTAAAGCATTAATCTTTAGAAAGCTGTAACCAAGTTTTATATTTAAAAAGAATAATAATAATCTGACTTAAAATTCAAACGCTGTCCTGCAGGAATTTACCATGGGAGGTCCTCGTGGCACTTCTATGGGAACAGGCAATCAGCTCCCAGCATATCCAGAAAAGAAGGGAATCCTCATCACCCTGCCCAGAGTGTCAAGCCAAAGGACAACAATATGGATTTAACAATATGGATTTAGTCAAGTCACAAAAGTGATCTAAATTTCATACAAGACCTTTGGTGCATTCCAGTGTCTTGCTGGGGGTATATTTAAAACAATAGTTAATGATTCCCCAAGCAGTGGTCTGGAGACTCCAACGTCCTTTGTGATACAGATATAATTGCATTTTCCCTGCCTTGCTGTGCTGGAGAAGTTGTTGTAGACAGCAAGTGAGATATCACATGTAGAAACATTCTATAGATAGACAGACAGACCCATAGATGGAATGAAGAGGTACAGGAAGGAAAGAAGGGAAAAACAAGGAAGGAAGGAAGGACGGAAGGAAGGAAGGAAGGAAGGAAGGAAGGAAGGAAGGAAGGAAGGAAGGAAGGAAGGAAGGAAAGAAGGAAGGAAGGAAGGAAGGAAGGAAGGAAGGAAGGAAGGAAGGAAGGAAGGAAGGAAGGAAGGAAGGAAAGGTGGTTGTTTGGGTAAATGGATAGATGAATAAATGATAGATAGACACACAGAATGGAACAAGTGTTATGTGCCAAATATCATTTGAAGGAGGGAAGAAACTAGATAAAACTTGAGAACACATGTTCACAATCTCACGATTTTTTAAAAAATTTTTCTGGAAGAAGTAGAAATGTAAATCATTTTCAGATGAAGCAACTTTGAATACTGAGAAAGGCAGATCCTGGCAGCACAGTTAGGAGTGTTGCCAGGGTCTGCAGGAATGTAACCCGCACCTGTGAGCAGGAGTGCATTTAGGATGATGGGCATGCTTTACCTAGGGAAGGGTGGAGCCATGTATCTAGAATGCCCCTGTATTATCTGAAAGCCATTTCAGACAAAAGGAACTCTGGGGTCTTCAAAAGAAGTGTCCAACACCACTGAGCTATAAGAGAATTACTTCTGAATCCATTTCTAATGCTCAACATGCTTATAATTACTTGTTCCAGGCTTTTCTATGCTAAGGAATGTAAACTCCATCAAAACGGGGACTGTGAATTTTTTGTTTATCCCTAAACCTGCAACACCAAAGGTATCATGCAGAGTGGGAACTCCGCCAATATTTTTAAAGGAATTCACGTTTTACAATTTTGTCAAAGCTCCCATTCTTCCTGCTGGTCCTGGACTCTGGACTGACCCGCGGTTCTTCCTCGTAGATGGAGGCATCCCTGGTAGGAGTCTCTGAGTCTCTACAGGATTCTATCTGCTTCCCTCCCATGAATCTCTTCCTCAGCCCTGGCCCAGTTCAGATGTCCTACTGCTGTTTCTGAATCAATACCTCTGGATGGATAGCATGCTCAGGGTTTTTCCTGATATTTTTACTTGCTCACCCTGCACAAGAGAATGTCCCCTAGACTGGACCAAGGACAACTCTCGGTCAAGTTTCTCAACAGGAACTATTAAAAGACACTTAACCCCTCCACTCATAAAAATGTGAAATATCACTTGGTCTTTACAACTGGGGCAAGTGTAGTGGATAATTGCATTTCTGAAGTGAATAGCATAGGTTATAATGAGTGATTGGGGAAAAAAAGAAACATTAACCATGATTCATACCACAAATTGAAGGTAGGACAAGTAGTTCTTGAACATCCTGATGAGATTTTAATCTTGTTTTAGCAGCAGCAGCTCAAGTTAATGTTTGCTCACTGCACTAACGTCATGTGAATTGACACATAGGTAATTATGCTATTTATCTTCTTACGAAACTCTCTCAACTGGGGAGCCATGATTATTCAGTGCTTGAAAAGGCTGGGGACAAAAAGTCACACTGGAAAGAAAAGAGGGCAAGACCAGCGCTTTAGGAGGCTGAGGCAGGCAGATCATGAGGTCAGGAGTTTGAGACCAGCCTGGCCAACATAGTGAAACCCCATCTCTACTAAAAATACAAAAACTTAGCTGGGCATCTGTAATCCCAGCTACTCAGGAGGCTGAGGCAGGAGGATCTCTTGAACCCAGGAGGCAGAGGTTGCGGTGAGCTGATACTGTGCCACTGCCCTACAGCCTGGGCAACGGAGTGAGAATCCATCTCAAAAAAAAGGCGGGGGGCAAGAAGTCCTTGACTAATGGGGTTGGTGTGAAGCCTGAAAAACTTGTCCTTCCAGTGGGAAATGTGGCTTGTTTCTCTGGGCTTTTACACCCAGCATACTCTGCCTCTCCAGCTCTTTGCTCTTCAGATAACCTGGATTAATGAATTTCTCCATCTCATATTTATTTTCCATCTCAAATGAGCCTCCTAATCAGCTTCAGGTCTCTCACCCTCCACTCCAGCTTTCTAGTTGTTTTTAGAATGACCTGCTACCCCACTTTTATTCTATTTTTAAATCTCTCTCAATTACATCCTTACTCATTAACTTCTCTTAATCTCTCACTCATTTACTCATTAGATCACTTACCTAACATGTAGGGACTACTTTTCTAAGACACAAAGCTGATCACATTACTTATTTGCTTAAAAAACTTTTACTGGCTTTAATGTATAGAATAAGAGCCTCATAACAAACAGTATGTCGAAATCCTCCATCATCAGCACCATTTACCATTTAAGAGGTCTTTGCCGTCACACTTTGCAAGAAACCTAAACTCTGTGCACCCAACCTTCTTAATTTTGTTCGACATGTGAACCAAGGCCCTAATGAGTGTCAGGCCTTACAAAGATGGGAAACCCTCACCAGTAAGAGTGACATGGAGGAACAGATGATACCCTTGGGAAAGAGGCCAAAAGCAAGACTAGAAAAGCTGAAGGAGATGGATTTTCACTCCTCGATCCTAGATTTAAGTATGTGTATTTGGATATATGTATATTTGAATAGGTACAAGTATAGATACAGATTTCTGCATAGATACGTATAGATACATAGATACAGACCCATCCCAACATCCCTCTCTGCTCTTCATCCCAGCAAACCCCATTAAGGGGGTTCTTTGTATTAATTTCTCTACACTCTCATTTCTCTTTTTTTTTTTTTTTTTAAAGACAGAGTCTCACTCTGTCGCCAGGCATCAGGCTGGAGTATAGTGACGCAATCTCGGCTCACCGCAATCTCTGCCTCCTGGGTTCAAGCAATTCTCCTGCCTCAGCCTCCCGAGTAGCTGGGACTACAGGCGTGCGCCAACATGCCCAGCTAATTTTTGTATTTTTTAATAGAGACCGGGTTTTACCGTATTGGTCAGGCTGGTCTTGATCTCTTGACCTCGTGATCCACCTGCCTCGGCCTCCCAAAGTGCTGGGATTACAGGCGTGAGCCACCGTGCCTGGCCTACACTCTAATTTCTTATGTGCCTCCAGGAGACTCCATGAAGCTTCACACCCATCACAGCTCGAAATTTCCTTATCAACCTTATGAGAGGTTTTCTGCTGGTTGAAGCCAATGATCAATAAATTCTCTCTTCTGCCCCTACCAAACTGTGATAGTTAATATTGAATGTCAACTTGATTGGATTGAAAAATGCAAAGTATTATCTTTCTGGATGTGTCTGTGAGGGTGTTGCCAAAGGAGATTAACATTTGAGTCAGCGGACTGGGAAAGGCAGACCCACCCTTGGGTGGGTAGGCACCGCCTAAGAAGCTGCCAGTGCGGCCGGAATAAAAGCGTGCAGAAGAATGTGGAAAAACTAGACTGGCTGAGTCTTCTGGCCTCCCTCTTTCTCCTGTGCTGGATTTTTCCTCCAAGTTCTTCAGATTTTGGACTCGTGGCCCTACACCCATGGTTTGCCAGGGGGTCTCAGGCCTTGTCGGCTCTCCTGCTTTGGAGGTTTTGGGGACTCTGACTGACTTCCTTGCTCCTCAGCTTGCAGACGGCCTGTTGTGGAACTTCATCTTGTGATCATGTGAGTCAATACTCCTTAATAAACTCCCTTTCATATACACATTTATCCTATTAGTCCTGTCTGTCTAGAGAACCCTAACAAATAATACACTAACCTCTCAGCTGTAGTTGACATGTCTGACTCTTTACTGCTTTATGAAAAACTCTATTCTATGGGCTTTCTTGACACCAACCAAGATGGCTTCTGCCTATTTTACTTGAATATTTCTCAAGCTTTTCTTAGGTTCTTCCTCCTCTAGGACCTCTAGGTGTTGCAGTGGACTGGGGCTCAGCTCTCTTTTCTTTTTTTTTGAGACGGAGTTTTGCTCTTGTTACCCAGGCTGGAGTGCAATGGCGCAACTCGGCTCACCGCAACCTCCGCCTCCTGGGTTCAGGCAATTCTCCTGCCTCAGCCTCCCGAGTAGCTGGGATTACAGGCACACGCCACCATGCCCAGCTAAGTTTTTGTATTTTGAGTAGAGACAGGGTTTCACCATGTTGACCAGGATGGTCTCGATCTCTTGACCTCGTGATCCACCCGCCTCGGCCTCCCAAAGTGCTGGGATTACAGGCGTGAGCCACCGCGCCCGACCCCAGCTCTCTTTTCTAAGGAGTGAGTGCATAAGGAGAAGAGATTGTTTCCATTGTTCGATGGTGGATGCTCTGTCTCGTAGTCGTTTGGGGCTGTTATAACAAACCACCATAGACCAATGGCTTATATAAAACATAAATTTTTTTATTGTAGCTCTGAAGGCTGGGAACTTTATGGTGCAGGAAAATCCGGTGTCTGACAGGGGCCATCTCTCACTGTAATTTCCTATGGAAGAGGACGCAAGGCTGCTCTCTGGGGCATCTTCCAGCGGGGCATTAAATGCCATTCATGAGATCTCCATCCTCATGTGCTAATCACCCGCCAGGGGCCTCACCTCCAAACGTCCTCATGTTGAGGAGTAGGATTCAAGATAAGAATTTGCAGGGGACCTCAAATCCAGACCATTATCACATCATCTCTACACTCAAAATTCTGACATTTACACGGTTAGCTGGGTCTTCTCCCTGAACTCCAAGTGTGTATTCCCATGCTCAGACCAAAATGTAGAAGCACCTTCTCCTGCCCCACCACATGCCTCAGTAATGCTCTTCAGTGGCACCTCCAAAGCCTTCTCCCACAGAGCCTGTTTTACCACCTGCACAGTCACCACCTTGGCCCCAGTCCATCCTCCTCACCTGGGCTTTGGCAGCCACCTCCCCCCTGTCCCCAACACCTGCCATTTTGCTCCCCTAAATCTGCCAGAGGAACATTTTTGAAAAATTTCTGCTGGCTTTTCATTTCCTTCTTAGTCCATTGGGCTGCTAAAACAAAATATCATAAAGTGGGTGGCTTATAAACAACAGAAATTTTTATCTCACAGTTCTGGAGGCTTGGAAGTTCAAGATCAAGGTGCCGGCAGATGTGGTGTTTGGCAAGGGCCTTCTTTATGTAGGGACCAGTTCTCACTGCATCCTAATGGGGAGGAAGGGAAAACAAGCTCCTTTGGGCTTCTTTTATAAGGGCACTAATCCCATTGGTGAGGGCTCCACGCTCATAAGCCAATCACCTCCACAGCTGCCGCCTCTTCACACCGTCACTTTGGGGGTCAGGACTTCAGCATATGAATTGTGGGGGGATACAATTATTTAGACCATCTAACTATTCTTAGAATAAAATCCAAGCCCCTGCCTCTGTCCCTTATGGCCTTCCCAACAAGTTTTTTTCTCTCTGTTTCTCTCTCTCTCTCTTTCTAATCTCAGCTGTCTTTATTTTACCCCACAGATGCTCTCCTCAGTACTCTTCAAACAAGGCATGATGCATCTTACCAGAGGAAATTTGCATATACTGTTTCTTTGTTTAAAATCCCCTCTCTTCCCAGACAGACTTGTGCTTGTCAGTTTCTTTCTCAACATCCAAGTTTCAGCTCAAATGTAATCTTCTCAAAGATTTTCCCACACTCCTTAAGACAAGTACTCTAATATAGACACGCCCTATTTTACTAGTAGCCCTTTTCAATATAGATGTGTTGTGGGTGTGTCTGTGAGTCTTTAAGCGTTATACTGCCTATCTCTGCTAGAATAAAACTTTCTTGAAAGCAGTCATAATTATTTTTTAACAACTGTATCTCTCATGCCTAGAATGGTGACCTGTTACAGTAATAAATCGCTCTCTATCAGTTATAGATCATGAGGTTGGTGATAGAGCCACAGCCCAAAGATATCCTGCCTGGATGTAACCCACAAAGCCAGTTGAAAAGCTCACAGCCATGTGTTTGACTGCATCCACTGATACATGAATGAGTTACATCATCTTTATGTGCTACCATCAAGCACATGCAGTTAAAAGGTCTCAGTGCCCACCACACACTGCAAAATAAGGGGGAAAAATCTCCAATAACAACCTACTGCCTGGAGACAAAAGACATCCTTGCCTCAGTTTGAGTCCTCTGCTTCCTCTGCTGTGTAAAAATGGGTCAGGTCCTTTTATTATTATTATTATTTTTTTTTGAGATGGAGTTTCGCTCTTGTTACCCAGGCTGGAGTGCAATGGCACAATCTCGGCTCACTGAAACCTCTGCCTCCTGGGTTCAGGCAATTCTCCTGCCTCAGCTTCCTGAGTAGCTGGGATTACAGGCATGCTCAGCTAATTTTATGTATTTTTAGTAGAGATGGGGTTTCACCATGTTGACCAGGATGGTCTCGATCTCTTGACCTCGTGATCCACCCACCTCGGCCTCCCAAAGTGCTGGGATTACAGGCTTGAGCCACCGCGCCTGGTCCCAGGTCCTTTTTCTTTAACAGGTATCACCTCTGAGCCTCAGGGTCATCATTTGTAAAATGCAGGTAACAAGTTCACCTATCAGAGACTTGACTATAAAGACTGTATATTTTTATGTAGTTAAGCCACAGTAGTGGACATCTCTTGCCTTCACTTCTCTGAAAAATAAGAGCTTTCTCTCTGGTTGTGAACTGGTAGGGTCCAGGGCACTGATCCTGCAAGGAAGACAGGAGCTCCACCCACTGCTACCAACTCCCCTTTTCCCAGAAGGCCCTTTCAGGAGAATGTAAGGGGGCAGGAATCAGCCCAGAATAGGCTTCAAAAGAGGCTTGTCCTAGTCTGCTTGTGCAGCTTCACTAGAATTGCCTGAGTCTTGGAGTTTATAAAGAGCAGAAGTTTATTTCTCACATTTATGGAGGCTGAGGAGTCTAAGTTCAAGGTGCAGTCAGGTTCCGTGTCTGCTGAAGGCTGCTGTCTGCCTCCAAGATGGTGCCTGGTATACTACATCTTCTGGAGGAAGGAACTCTGTGTCCCCACATGGCAGATGTAGAAGGGCAAAAAGGTACCAGCTCTTGTCAATCAAATCCTTTCATAAGGGCACCTAATTCCATTCATCAGGGCAGAACTCACATGACTCAATAGCCTCCCAGAGGCCACGTCTCCCAATACTGTTGCATTGTGGATGATGTTACAACATGAATTTTAGAGGGACAGAAACACTCAAACCAGAGCAAAGATTCCCGCTCTCTTGCTCCAGTCTCTCCTCCTAACTTCCATCACCCACGACAGAAGGAAACTGCTCTTCCGGCACGCCTCTTGGGGAGGAGAAAAGGTGGTTCATGGGACTGACTTGATCGTGGCCCTCCAATATCTGAAGGACTGCAAGTAAAGGAGCATCTATGGTAGGAAGGCTGCCCGGTCGCAGGATCCAGGCAGATGAGTGGGAAACACTGACTCCCGCATCTCCCGTATGCCTGGGCTTCCTCTTCCATACAGTTCTCATGTGGCCCTGGCAGTGACAGTGAAAAGGAGGAGAGGTGCAGTCATTTAGTGAATCAGGGGTTACCTACACCCATGGATGGCAGAGAAGTGTGCAACACAGGCCTTCACGTGGAGCCCGAGTCATGTCCCCCAGCCCAGAGAGGCCGATTGGCTGCTTCACCTCCTCTCTTCATCTGGGCTGTTAGATCCTTTATGTAGGAATAAAGTCTTGTGGTTCTCTTGGGACTCACCAGCTGCTGAGCAGAAAAAACAGTGCTCATTGAGTAAGTGTGAATTGACCCACAAAGGGAAAAAAGTGAATGACTCCTTCCTGACTTAAATTTTTTTTTCTGCTTAAAACCAATCCACACCATCTTAGGGAAATGGCCCAGTTTCTGGAAGGCAGGTGCTGGTAATTAAATATTCTTGGCGAGAAGGCAGCACTTTCCCCAGGTGAGATGACCTCTCTGCACCTGCAGCCGGGAGGCCTGCATTCCATTCCAGCTCTTCCACTCAGCACGGGCTGGGCTTCTCTCTAAATGTGTGGCTCCACCTCATCAGTGTCCACAGTGTGTAAAGATCCATCATAAAATCAGCCTCACTATGTGGCTGAAGGTGTCTGATAAAGGCACATTTGTGAAAGATGCTAGCAGATTGGGCATACACAGCCACTCAGAAAAGGTTGGTTGTGGAAGATTTCAGGCAGTCTAAGGTGATTAGAAAGTGCCGAGCCTTGGAGAGAACACTTCAGCATGGGCTTTCAGGATGAGCATCCTGGAGGCAGGAGGGAAGGAAGGCTGAGAAGTGAGGATCAGAGAAAGAACACTGTTGTCTCCCAGGGGGAGATGAGTGAACTCACCCTGAGGCAGTGGCTGGGGACGGATGGAGGTGAATTATGGAGAGGTTGAAGCAGTGGAATAAACAGATCACCCATCTCAGCACCTGAGAAGTTTCCGCATTTCCAAAGGGACCAATATGTCCAGGGATGCTCATTCCCACGTGGACGCCAGCTGGGTGGTGCTGTAACAGCTGGATGAGCTTCAGGGACTGCAGTGCCCCTGATCGAGCAGAACTCAGAGTGTGAACACCTCCAGCCAGGCCACTTGAATTTTTCATCTCTCTGCCCTCGCTTTGTCACTCAGTATTTAGTCAAATGGTGCCTGGAACTATTTTCTTCTCTCGCAGGCCTTGAAGCACCCTCTGCAGTGAATGGTGACGGCCCAGCTTCCTGGCTTGGGAGAGCAGCGGAACTGAAGGGGATCTTGAGTAGAGGGCCGAGCTCTGGGGCCAGAGCATGAAAGCAGATCTCCAGCAGCTTGCCAGGGTCTATCTCCACTCAGACCTGGATGACTTGGGTGACTTTGTGCACACGAAAAAGCCACTATCTGATGCCCAGTCTCACAGGGTGAGGTTTTGTTATGGGGTTACAAAACCTTTAGGGATTAACAATCCACTGGGCAGATGCAAAAGTATTCTGAAAACAGAGGAGCACAGATCCCAAGCAGGGGGAGGGGTGCACCCTCTTTGTGGGTGTCTGAGCCCCAGCAGGGTAAGCAAGGTGTCTACACAGAGGGGTGGGACTGGCCAAATAGCTCAGAGCAGGTGCTGGTAAGGATGCCTGCTCGGAGGTGTCAGAGTCCAGGCAAGGTGAGAAGGGTGCAGTGTGGAGACAGAGCCACGCAGAAACAGAGGGGAGAGGGTGGCCTGCTCAGGATGGCATGGCCTTAGTGGGTGAGAAGAACTTCCGGGAAGGGCAGTGGGGGTTGGAGGCGGCCTGGGAGGTGTCAGAGCCTCGATCAGGTCAGGGGCGTGACAGCAGTGGCAATGGGAGTGTACAGGGAATTGGTGAAACAAAGATATGAGGATAATGGGGCCCATTTCTCATTGTTGAAGGAGAGAGTTACAAATGTGGAAAGAGAAAACTAGAAGGAACCCGGTGGATTTTGGCTAGAGTTGGAGGTATTGATTTAAAGCCATTTTCCATCTATAGATAGATAAAAAAAAAATAGATGCAATATGGGATGTCAAGGAAGGATTCAGCACTTTTTACTTCATGTTAAAATGATACAATTCAGCTCACACAGATTTCCAGGTGGAATGAGGATTGGAGGGTGACTTCTCTGATTACTTAATCGGAGCCAGAGCTTGGGGCTATCCTCTCAGTGGGCAGAGACCACTCACCCTGGATGCTCCTCCTCTGAGTCCCCTCCACCACCTCTCCCACCCCCTGAACAATCAGAAGCTCTTGTCATCTCCATCTACTCCCATCCCACCCCCAGTCCCTTCCCCAGCTTCCCTTTTCTCTTTGCCAGGGTCCTTGAGTGGGTTTCCATTATTCTCCCCTCCACCTGTCCTTGCTGCTGGATGGAGGGACAGGAAGCCTTTTGGATCGGTGGAGGAATGAAAGCACGAACGAAGGTTTAGCCTGGGGACTGGAGATCCAAAAAGCAGTGAGCCCCTGTACCCTCTGAGTCCAGCTTGCTGGCAGGCTGTCTGTGCCTTATCTAAGACTGGAGACAGGGGAGGAAAGGCAGGTGGCTGATCCTTCCCTGCCTGGTGTTATGTTGCTGAAAGCTACCTGGCCACAGGAGACCCTAAGACCTGTAAGGGAAAGGGATCATAGAACAGTTCTCTCAGCTCAGTGCCAATCATACAAATGATGATGATAACGACGATGCTGCTGATAATGCCAGCTTTTTTTTTTTTAATACTTCCCATGTGTCAGATATTGAAATACCTTCCATAGAATATTTAAACATCCCTCCAATCTTATAAAGAAGACACTATGTCTGCTACCATTAAGAGAGGAGGAAATCAACATATCAGGATGCTTTTGAAACTTATCCAAAGCATACCATGAAAAGTGGGAAAGAAAAGCCCATGTCCTTCCAAGTCAGAAGTCGGAGCCTTACTGCAGATGTGCTTACCATCTGTCTAACTGCACTGGGGACAGCTCCCACAGCAGTGGTAGAGGCTGAGTCGACCCTCAGGACAGGTGGGAGCCAGTGAGTTAGGGCAGAGGGTACAATGTTGGCCTGGGAAGATGTCCTGGCAGAAGGACAGCTTTGCAGGGAATGGCATGGCATTGAGGGAACTGAAGATCCTTGGGTGTGGCTATAAAGGACTTGGAGGTGTAAATCATGGAGTTGGTTCTGGAGAGGCAGCTGAGGATGGACCATGAATGCCTGTCAGGCCATTCAGAGACCAGATGGAGACAGGCATGGAAGGAGAAGCTGGGTGCACAACTCACCACCTGCAGCTTCCAATTCCGGGTGTAGGCATGCTCAGAAAATGCACAGAAGGAAACCAGGGTATTGCTGTAATCTAGAGTTTGGAGGAACTCAGCTCCTTAGGTGGGTGTCAGAGGAAAGGGGGCTGAAACCAACCCCAGATGGGGAGGAAGCCCCATCTCTGTCACTCAGTCCCATGGGGTGTATGTGCAAGAAGATCATCAATTGCTTGAACATTCCAGATACAGAGAATGTGCCTGTTAATGACCACCTTTAGGAGGCTTCCTAACCAGAGGCCACAAAAAAAAATGGATGCTAAATGGAGAAAACCCGCGAAAAGCATACACCCAATCACACAAAGAGCCTGGTTTCTTCCAGAGGGCTAAGAAACTCAGTTAACTGTGCTAACAGGCTTAGACTTAAAAATAAGTAATTAAATAAATGACTAATCGAGTAGCTTCCAGCTAATAAGAAATGCATTCTGAATCTCATTTAGTTCTGCAGTGAAGGAATGAGACACAGGGCAGACCACGTGTGGGGAGTGGGCCACTCAGGGCTTCCCTCCCAGGAGAAAACTGCTCCAGCTGGGAAATTCCTCCCACCACTGAGTAAGTGGCTGGGCCTCTGCAGCTGAGGCCCAGAGAACCAAAGGCAGTTAAGGCTTGGGCTTTCAGGATACAGGATTGAAAACAGGACCACAGAAGCTGAACAATCCGTCTGTAGGTTGCCACCTTTTCTTTCCAGGGGTCAGCAGACTAGAAGGTCCAGTGTTTTCTGAGCACGCCCACAGCTGGCAGCAGTTCAGGGAGGCTGTTCAAGGCCTCTGCTCAGGGCCCCAGCTCAGGGGGCAGAGACTGCGGGCAGCTGTTAGGGAGGGTAAGATGCTCAAGTCTCCCCAAGGAGACCATTGCTGGGGAAGCTCCTGAAGGTGGTTGGAACCCAGGTGGAGATGAGTTAGATTATGAAGGTAGACCCTCTCCCCTGGGAGCTGGAGAGACTCCAGTGAAAGCCAGTTCTGTCCCTGGGGCTCAGTCTTAACTCCTGCAGATTCTTTAGTTGAAGCAGCCCCTAAGGCAGCCATGCTGGGCACCCTCCAGCCTAGGACCTTGCAGAAGAATGGAAGGGGCACCCTAGGAGCTGCCTCCCTGTTGCACTAGGGTGTGCCATCTTATTTATTTATTTATTATTTTTGAGTCAGAATCTTGCTTTGTTGCCCAGGCTGGAGTGCAATGGTGTGATCTGAGCTCACTACAACCTTAGTCTCCTGGGTTCAAGCGATTCTTCTGCCTCAGCTCTCCAGTAGCTGGGACTACAGGTGCATGCCACTATGCCTGGCTAATTTTTGTATTTTTTTTTTTTTAGTAGAGATGAGATTTCACCATATTGGCCAGGCTGGTCTCGAACTTCTGATCTCATAATCCACCCACCTCAGCCTCCCAAAGTGTTGGGATTACAGGCGTGAGCCACTGCACAGCCAGTGTCATCTTATTAATATTATTATTTTGAGACAGTGTCTTGCTCTGTCATCCAGGCTGCAGTGCAATGGCATGATCATAGCTCACCATACCTGCCTCCTGGACTCAAGTGATCCTCCCACCTCAGCTTCCCTCATAGCTGGGACCCACAGGCAGGCACCACTAGGCCTAGCTAATTTTTTTATTTTTTGTAGATATGGGATCTTGCTATGTTGGTCAGGCTGGGCCAAAATTCCTAGGCTCAAGCAGTCCTCTCACCTCACCCTCCCAAAGTGCTGAGATTACAGGCATAAGCCACCATGCTTGACCCAATGTAGTATTTTTAAAAAATCAGAATCAATGCAAAAAATCCATGATGAACAAGACACCAAATTTTAAGTAAAGAATCAGCATTGCCAGTTTCTTTCATTGCCTCAGGCACTGTCCTGGCTCAGCACAGCACACTTTATTGATCTTGTCTGGACTTTAAATTATGTTCTTTACATTGTCTCTGATAAGCCTCACTAAAACCCTTGGGGGTTAGGATTACCTCTCCCCGCTTGCAGGCAGAGAAGTCAGGTGCCTTTTTCTGGAGACTAGTAATTGACTAGACACCGGTTCTGTCTGATTCTTTACCACACAATGCTCTTTCCAGTGGCATCTGCCTGAGTTCATAGCCCACTGTGGACATGGATAAACATATTTTTCAGTGTAATCATTTTATTTTCATTTTATCACGTGATTTAAAAATACATAGATATTATGCCTCAAGAAGTAGTCAAATATAAGTTAAGGCAAAAATAAAGGTGTTGAATTAAAAAGATGGTCACAGTGTTTCTTGGACATGGCAGCACCTGGGGTCTGAGGGCACCTTCCTGTTTCACCTTGGCCAAGTGGTTTTCCCTTTCTGAACCTTTAATGGTTTCAACTATAGAATGGTCTCCAAGCCTCCTTACAGCTTCAACATTCTTGGGCTTGGGATTCATTTCTCTGTTGTCTCTCTTAATTTCTTTCAGGGAGCTGTGGCTACTTAGGAGTCTCAGCAGGCTGGCCCTATGGATGATCTGTCTGTCCCCGACATAGGGTCTGGCTGCTCCTGGTTGTCATCAGAACAGTGTCAGACTTGGCAATATCAGAGGCTTGTTCCCCTCCACCCAGGCCCTGGGATGATGACAGCCCCGCCTGTGTCTTCCCATCCCTCGCCTCAATTCCAGTGGGTAGAGGTTAGTACAAGTCCCCTTGGAGCGTGGCTGGTGCTGGGCCTCTGTCCTTCTCATCTCCTGGTGTCTTATCTTGGAAGCAGAAGCAATTCCTGATTTGCATTCCAGTGGCACCTGCTAACTTTTTCACCTGGAGCTCTGGGCAACCCCACCACCCAGGAGAAAGAGAGAGAGCAGCCAGGCTCTTCTTTGATCTCTGCACTCCTCTGTGACTGGACCTGGGGAGCGATGACTTTTGAGTCTTGAGTGCTTCATCTTTCAAATGCAGAGGCATCCATTCCTGCCTTAGATGCTGGCCCTGAGGGCCACATGAAGCAGTTTTTGCACAGTGTCTAGGCCAATATCTGCCCTGTAGAAGATGATTCATCATTATCACTTCTCTTTTCTCCCCATCCCACCCCCGCTGCTACCCAACTGTGACCTAAAAGATTCTCTTTGACACAAGCTGTGTGACCTGTTTCTTTACCATGTTTCTCTGGGTAACCACCAGGTACCCTGAATGCTCTTCTCATTATCCTCCCAAAAAACTTCAAACTATGAATCCCCAAAAGTTAGTGCATTATCCCTAGGCTGACCCCATTTAAGGGTGTGTCCTGAGCCCCTGCAGGGCCTGGAACAATTTTCTGCTTGAAGACCTCTTGCGGTGGGGGCTCAGATCCTTCATGGCCGTGCCCACCGTCTCTAGACCTTTCTGACCAAATGTTTTCATGAACATCACCCTGAGAACCATCATCTCCTAAAACCTTATTCATCCACTCCTTTCCTGGGTTCTCCCTTCAGGTGTCCAAATTCAGCTGTGAGGCATCTGATGTTCACTTTTCCAAGTGGAAGATCACAGTTCTTTGTGTGTCGTGGCTTAAGTCCACTCAGCATTCTCCACTGTACCTATTTGGGTCTAAATTCCTTCTCATGGCCCTCAGAACCTCTTGTTGTGCTGTTGTGGCAGGCCAGGGAGTTAAGTGGGGTTGTGTGTCCCGATGCCTTCTGTGGGATCAAATTCCTTAAATATATCCCTTCTGAGAGGAGGTGCATTTTGCCTTCTGCAGGCCCCCTGTATGTCCTGAAAGGATTCATCTCAACAGGTTTACATGAAAATCAGGCAACTCTTGTGCCCTCAAAACAAAATTCTGAAAAACTGAGCCAAGGGGTCCCAGGGTGGAGTCTCACAGAAAGGAAGTACTCCACGTTTGCTGAATAAGATGAAGAGAGTTCTGAAACACAGTTCAGCCTTGCCCTACATCCAGTTGCACAGGACGGTCGGGTGGGAGAGGCCAGGCCTTTCTAGCAGGATTTGATGGGGGGCAGTCCTCCCTCTCTCTTGCTGCCATGTCCTTCCCTATGAAGAGGGGGCTAAAAGCACCTGCTCCCCAGTGGTGAGAGAAAGTGTACAAGGTCCCAGGCATGCAGTGGGCACACTCGCTGGCAGACAATATCATCTTTATTCGTACTGTGGAGTCTTCTATAATACCTATACATTTGATGTAGAGCTCTAATTAAATTCAATTACCAGGCTCTTTTCCACGTGTGTCTGTCTCTGTACATGTTGCCCAGAAACACTCTTTGAGAGTTAATTATAGACCAGTCTCCTAGACTGTGAGCTCCTTGAGAATTGGCCTGTATCCTGTTCACTGTGGTATCACCCAGCACCTGGCCCATGTTTGCTGAGAGTGAAGGACTGTCCTTTGCCCACCTGCCCCACCCACTCCGACCATGGAGAATAGCCCCGCTCTGAGTGGCAGGGAACTCTGTCATCCCTGCCAACTTCTCTATTCTTCACTGACAACAGGGGGCATTCTAGAAGGGAACCAAGGTGAGACCAGGCCAAACAAAGTCGCAAATGTCTCCATGGCAACAGCTTGTCCTGCTGCGCACAAAGGATCCTGGCTAATTACGCAGCCAAAGGTCAAGTTGTCAGGGTGAGGCCTCTTAGCCAAGGACACCTCTCAGAACAAGGCTAGCCTGCCTCATTCTCTCTCCTTCTTTCCCACACATCAGGATTGTAAGTATTGAAGACAATAGCCAAGAACGCCTTAGGAGGAATGGTTGTAGAAATGGGGAATTAGAAGGCCTGGAAATGTCTGTGTCTGGTATTGCTTCATTTTATGTGCCCGTTCAGGCCTCAAGTATCTGGAGAACAGATACATCGCTTACCCCACATTCCCTCTCTTCCCAAATGAACCTTCAGGCCAGCCTCACAAATAATCCACTATCTTCAACCACATACAGTACCCTCATAACCCTGGCTTCACAAAATAGCACCATCAAAGCAACCTGAAGACAACTGTTCACAATTGGTAAGAAAAGAGAAGGAGGAGAAACAAAATGATTCCCCTAAAATAGCATCTCCCCAACCACGTCAAAGATGCAGCCAGAAATACATGCTCCCTGCTTTTAATGATTTAACAGTTTCTCCTTTGTCCTGGAGAACATTTATAAAAAACACAGGTTTGGAGTCAGCCCTCTGCACCTCGCCAGGAGGGTCCAGGTGGGACACAGACAAAGGCGACCCAGAGTGAGGCTGCTGTCTGCTGGCTCAGAGCCTGCTTCTGTGTCATGTGTTACGGTGCAGGGATGTGGGGACGTTCTCCAGGGACTGGGAGACAGGAGATTGGCAAATTGCCCACCTATGTGACGCAGTTTCCTAATGCATGGAGGGGCAAAGAGCTATGTCTGGCCCATCACAGTTGTGTTGCAAGGAATAAATGATAAAGCTTAAGGGAACATGCTTTGAAACATATGTAAGCAACCATTGTTTTAAAAAGAAGGGCTCCTTTCCCTGAATTAAAGTAAACAAATGAGCAAAGTTGACCCAATTGTTCTTAAAGGATGGCAAAGAGGCCGGGCGCAGTGGCTCAAGCCTGTAATCCCAGCACTTTGGGAGGCCGAGGCGGGTGGATCACGAGGTCAAGAGATCGAGACCATCCTGGTCAACATGGTGAAACCCCGTCTCTACTAAAAATACAAAAAATTAGCTGGGCATGGTGGCACGTGCCTGTAATCCCAGCTACTCAGGAGGCTGAGGCAGGAGAATTGCCTGAACCCAGGAAGCGGAGGTTGCGGTGAGCCGAGATTGCGCCATTGCACTCCAGCCTGGGTAACAAGAGCGAAACTCTGTCTCAAAAAAAAAAAAAAAAAAGGATGGTAAAGAGACTCTTGTGAAGGATGGTTTCTTTTGCCCTACTCTTTAGAAATGTAATCCTCACCCAGATCCTGTGGATTCATGTTGTTGATTTCATTTGCTGGAGGAGGAAACCGAGGTTGCTTGGTTATTCCTTTGAAGTCTCAGTTTTGAGCAGCTCGAGTGCATTGGGCAGCAAGGGGATGGGCTGCCACACTAAAGCCAAGCTGCTGGGCAGTTCTTAGGGCCAGAGGGTGGCAAATTGACAAATGAACAGGGGTCACCCAGCACTGCAGCCTGGCTCCACTCAAGCTGGGGACGTTCTTCCAAGTCCTAGCCCACAGAATCCAGGGCTGCTCATCAGAGGGTCTCCAACCTGCCCCCAACAAGAAAGCTCACAGCTGCCCTGTGCAGAGGACAAAGTGATCCCTGAGCCAAGGCCAATTTGTCAGGATTCTGCTCATTCCCATTCCTCCAGCTGGAAGAGGAGTGAGCTTGGATGACCCACCCCATATGGGAGAAACCCCATGTGGGCCCAAGTATTCTAAACCACACCCCGGAGGTCTTTGGGAAACCCCGGTCTCATCCATTACTTACTGAATATCTGCTGTGTATTTATTGAGCATCTACTGTACTGGGTGCTAAGTTTCTCTAAAACACAGAATCAACTCTTTCTGCACCCTCCCCATTGCGTTCTAAGAAAAAAGGGGTTTGCAGAGTGGACCCTCAGACTGTAGCAGTTGGCAGAAAGCAAGTTGGAAGGGCTGGCTGGAAAGTGCTGGTCACTGCAGGTTTCAGCTAAACTTTCTGGGACACTTGAATGCATTATCTCTCTACCCAACCCAGGACAGCATCTTTCCAGGCTCACAGCAGTGAGGATGAAGCATCCCATCTTTGAAGATCTTAAAATCTGTCAGGACATCTGAGTCTTGCCAAGTTCTGGGTTTACCTAAACTCTGAGCCCTAAGGTTTGGGTTGAAATAGATGGGACTCTGGAAAACTGAGCAGCAGGAGACCTTCATGGTACTTAGGCTGGGAAGGAGACAGCAAAGGAAGTGTGGGGAGGGCAGAGATTTCTAAAATCTGCTGGGGAGACTTCAAACACTGATTATTCCATACCATCCCCCAGAGACTCTGATTCAGTGGTTCTGGAGCAGTTCCTTAGAATTTATACTGTTAGAAGCAAAGCTCCCCCATGAATTTTTACCATCAGGCATATCAGGGACTCACCAGAGAAGTGAAATGAGCCCTTGTATCCAAATACTGGGCTCCACACTTACAATTTTGGGAAAACTACTCTTTCTTTCTGAACCTTATTTTTCCCTTTTGTGGAGTGGCGGGGTGGGAATAAGGATTTGGGTTACACCAGATATCCATTCCCAGGTGTGGGAATTATGAACTGGTACTTAAAAAATAATAATTATTGGGAACTATATAAGGTAGGTGAGCCAGATCTTTATTTTGTCAAGAATATAAAAAATAAACAAGTAAATATTACCCCCACCACACACACATACCACATTCTCTTTCTCTATTATTTCTTACAATATGACTCATTTTAAACTCTAAAAATTAAAGAGACTTCATTCTCAGAATGAAAGGCCATTATTTCCATGTAACATGTTTAGGTTGGTTTTCTGCCCAGCTCACACTGCTGAGCTCTGGTCCCACCTGGCAGGTGAACACCTTACCCTGTACCATTGATGGGGAACCTCAGGCCCAGTGACTGCCAGGTTTCTGACAAAGAACCGTTATTCAAAATATACAGAAAATTCTTGCTACTCAAAAATAAAAATCAGATAACACTTCTTTAAATGGGCAAAATATCTTAACATATACTTCACCAAAGAAGATATTTGAATGGAAAAATTTGAAAAATTAAAATTTGCTATTAGGGGATTGCTAATGGAAGCAACAGTGAGATACCACGACAACCTGTTAGAATGACCAACATCCCAAACACTAACTGCGCTAATGCAGGTGAGAACGTGGAGCAACAGATACTCGCTGCTGGTGGGAATAGAAAAGGATGCAGCTATCTGGAACACTACTTTGGCAGTTTCTTACAAAACTAAACACACTCTAACCATGTAATCTAGCAGTTGTGCTTCTTGGTGTTTGCCCAAAGGAGCTGAAAAATTACATGCACACAAAAACCTGCACACACATGTTTATAGCATCTTTATTCGTAACTGTCAAAACTCGGAAGCAGGCAGAGTGCCCTTCAGTAGGTAAATGGGCAAACCCTGAAACTTCCAGGCAATGCAATATTATTCAGCACTTAAAAAATGGGCTATTAAGCCAAGAAGAGCCATAAAGGAAATGAAATGCAAAATACTAAGTGAAAGAAGCTAAATTGAAAAGGCTGTATGATGCCAACTAGGTGACATTTTGGAAATGACACAACTATGGAGACTATTTTTAAAGATCAGCAATTGCCAGAGGTTAGGGGAGAAGAGAAGGATGAAGAGGCAGAGCACAGAGACTTTTTGGGGCAGTGAAACTCTTCTGTATGATCCTATAATGGTGGCATTACAGTATCCATTAGTCCAAATCCACAGAGTGTGTAACAGCGAGAGTGAACCATCATGTAAACTATGGATGCTGAGTGATTGCGATAGGTCAATGTAGATTCATCAGCTGTAACAAAGCTACCACTGGGGGTGTAGGATTTGGAAGGTGGGTGGGTGTGGGATAGATACTGTGTATATGGGGGAGGGGGCAGGGAGCACTTGAAAATCTGTACCTTCCTTCTTAATTTTGCTGTAAATCTAAAAGCACTGTAAATAAAACAGTCTATTTCATACAACAGCAATAAACCTGAAATAGAATAGTAAATGTTTGAGGGCATTGTCCTTGATCAGGTAGATATTTTATTTCAAAACCCTTACTTTATATATGTATGCATGTACTGAGTCACTAAGAAATTATACCTCTCACTGTGGGTCATGGTCAAAAAAAACCATTAAGAGTCACTGGATGAGAGTATTTCCAAGGTCCCTGAGATGGTTTCTTTAAATAAAAAGGGTATTAGAGTAATGCCCCTGAGTCTTCAATGGTTGTGAGAACTGACTGAGATGGTAAATGTGAAAAAGACTGAGAGGGAGGCTATCTCATTCTTCACTGTCAGGAATGGCTTCCCTCAGACCCCTGACACCCATGAGCCCCAGAATCAGCACCGGCTGTTGGATCACAAGGAACAGATATCAGATTTCATTTTAAAATCATTGCAATAATACTTCTCCACCCATGGAAACATCAAACTTATGTTCCAGGTTTCTAAATCAATTAGAAGCATCCAGAACAGGGGTTCACACGAGGGAAGTTCTTGATAAACATCCACTGCCTTAGTCTGTCAGTGGTGAATGGACAGATGGATGGATGAATCAATCAATGGATCGATCAATCGGTCAGTCAAGTGGTCAGTCAAGAACAAATGCAGGAAGAGTACATCTTTGAGACCATGGGTGAATCATTCGGCCTCTGGACGCAGTTTAGCAGGACAGGTCCTGCTAGAACTTTCTGTCTTGCTTCACCAGCTCTCCACTGTAATCCCACATAAATGTGCACATCTAAATGGCTGCTTCCATAGCCTAACATCCAGGGCTGTTTCAGTGAAGGGCAGGCTAATGAATGGCCCTGGAATAACTCAGTCAAGCACACACATTCACTCCCTTGTTCATTCGGCATGTGAGCTGAACTCATGGACTCTGTGCTTACGGTTCTCAGAAGAAAAAGATACATCCCAGTGCTTGACAAGTTCACATTCAGGTAGACGCTGAATATAATAAATCAATCATCAAGAGGAACTCAGGAGAAGGAAACTTGGATTTATTGAGCACCTGTTCAAGCAGGGCATGTCACATACACATGTGCACTTGATGCCATTTATTTCGGAGACAGAGCCCTGGAGACACAAATTTCCCAGCTCTGGTCAGTGCCCTGCCAACTGCCCGCCATTAGGGAAACACAAGTGGATGGTCATCACATCTGCTTGTTATATAATTAATATAATTGAAACCAACAAGAGGAACTTGAAGGGATCTTACCCACTGTTTAGAAGACAAATTAACACTCAAGGGCTGCCTCTTCAACATGGGTTTTCCCATCTTTAGCCAAGACATAAGATCCTGCAAAGTCATTGCCAACCCACAGACATTATTTCACTCCTGTGAGCTTGGAGCACTGAGGTGGCTGGAGTGCACCCTGAGGGCTGACTCTGTGTTCTCCAAATGCATTTCCCATTGGGAGGGAGGTGGGAACATTCCTCACAGTTGTAAATTCTTTCTCTTCCTGCTTCCTTTCCCTCTGTGGAAAGTGGCAGCATTTATATTATTTCTCCCTGGGTGATTTCTGGACATGACTGAGAATGAAGCCCATTGGCTCATTTTCTTAAAGATTTTCTTTTGAAGAAAGAGGTAAATTTGTCAAGTGTCTGGTCTGGTCAGGGTTTTGTAGCACCAAGAGTTTCCTTAAAATGGGCAGTTACATTTCAAACGGGAGCTGTCAGAAGAATGAAGAAACAATCTCCTGCCCCACGAATCAAGTTTTCCCAACTTTAAAGGAGTGAAAAGGAGCTCACAAAGCATCAGCATATGAAATAATAATAATAATAATTAACAACAATAATATTAATAAGAATCTGACCGACCGGCAGCATCTGTTGGATTTAATAATTTTGAGGTCTCTCAAGAAAATAAAACAAAAAGCAAATGATAAAAGGAACACATGGCTGAAGTCTTTCAAGACCTCTGGCTTCCCATTGGGCTCTGAGTTCAAGTTTCAGAAATCCACTGCAGTCTTCTGGCTTTCCAGAGTCCTCTAGGGACCCTTCACGTTACTCGGCCGGGCAGCAAGGCTGGCAAAGTAGGCACACTGGGAAGGGTCACACTGGCCTGGAGGACCGGGGGGTCCTGGGGGTCCAGGATGTCCAGCTGGTCCTGTCTCCCCTTGAGGGCCAGGGATCCCAGGAAGTCCATCTTTAGCATAACCAGGTTCTCCAGGTTGACCTGGCCCAAGGAGCAAAAGAAACAGAAGATGGTTCAAGATCCCCCTGTGAGTGAATGGGCCCTGATCTCACAGCTTCCACTCACTATGAACTCAGGACTTCAAATGTCCTCAGACAGAACGTCCCCACAGTCTGGGAGCTCTGAGTGATTAGAATGGTTTACATAAACACCAGGTAGCAGGAGCACCTCAATATGTAGAAGAAGGGGTTGCTTTAACTATTTGACCTAGGATAGTAATCCAGGTACCACTAGAAAGAAAGAAACAAGGGTAGATTGAGACCGGGCAGGGGATATGTTTTCTCCACTTGAGACTCAGATGAGAGGCTTGGCCTTCTGGTTTCTTACATGGGTCCAAGAAACATGTCTGAATGGAGAGAAGACACCAACTCCTGATCATTAACCATCAGCACCAATTCACATGACCCCAGGGACACCTGGTGACATTCTATTACTCAACATCCAACTGCATTTTCTCAGCTTTATCTACATGTTAATTTTTTTTTTTTTTTTTTTTTGAGACAGAGTTTCACTCTTGTTACCCAGGCTGGAGGGCAATGGCGTGATCTCGGCTCACCGCAACCTCCGCCTCCTGGGTTCAGGCAATTCTCCTGCCTCAGCCTCCTGAGTAGCTGGGATTACAGGCACGTGCCACCATGCCCAGCTAATTTTTGTATTTTTAGTAGAGATGGGGTTTCACCATGTTGACCAGGATGGTCTCGATCTGTCGACCTCGTGATCCACCCGCCTCAGCCTCCCAAAGTGCTGGGATTACACCAACTGCATTTTCTCAGCTTTATCTACATGTTAAATTTCTTTTTTTTTTTTTTTTTTGAGACGGAGTTTCACTCTTGTTACCCAGGCTGGAGTGCAATGGTGCGATCTCGGCTCACCGCAACCTCCACCTCCTGGGTTCAGGCAATTCTCCTGCCTCAGCCTCCTGAGTAGCTGGGATTACAGGCACGCACCAGCATGCCAAGCTAATTTTTGTATTTTTAGTAGAGACGGGGTTTCACCATGTTGACCAGGATGGTCTCGATCTCTTGACCTCAGGATCCACCCGCCTCGGCCTCCCAAAGTGCTGGGATTACAGGCTTGAGCCACCGCGCCCAGCTACATGTTAAATTTGAACCACGTATTTGGATTACATTAACCTATTCTGCAAAATCATGGCCAAAGACATCATCTAGGATGCAAGTAACTGATACTTAGATAGTCCAAAATTGAGATCCAGAAAATATTGCCTATAAACAAACTTCTACCCCTCCACTTAGTAAGCATCATAGTATCATCTATAATCGACCTATCTTTCTTTCTAGCTTTGGCAACTTGGAAGGTCAGTCCTAAGTCTTGTGGTTAACCCCAGTAGTGACGTGCCTTCTTGTCTTAGTAATCATCTTGTCAGAAAATCCCATACAAAATAAACACAAAGTAAACTTTTCACTTAAAAAGATCTATGGATATTTCATTAACTCTATTAATGCTTTGGTAATAGCTACTTAATTGATGGTCCTGCCTAGATCAAGTTGCGAGGCCTCAGTGTTATTCATTCCTTGGGCTAAGAACCACTGAAATGTAATAATAATCTCACCTTCACACAGGTGCAGTGACTTCTTCCTTTTAAATAGCTTCTGTTCTGCCATTTATTCTTTATGTAAAATTGCCTTGTTTTAAATATTATTCTTAATATTATAAGCTATTTGAAAACAGGTGAGCCATAAAAATATTTATATTTCTAATTATTTTCTCTAATGAAAATAATAATAAATGTCTACTTTAGAAAATTTTTAAAATCATGAAGGTATAAATACTAAAATTGAAATTCTCTATAAGACCAATATTCAGATATGACCTCTGGCAAACATTTAAATTAGACTTAAATAAAAAATAGAAGCCTCGATAGTTAAATTTCTACCACCTTATACGTGAACACCTAATTTTGGAATGTGACTAATGCTGCATTGTAGAGATCTTGCAACAGCCACTGGGTAGGATGACCAACTTGTCCCAGTTTTCTCAAGTCATGTCTTAGTTTTAAAACTAAAATTCTCCAATACCAGAAATGTCCTCAGCCCTGGGATGGCTAACCACCCTACCACTGGGTGAGCATTCCCCAAAGCACATTCTGAGAAATACTAAAGGGATATTAACAACTGCATAGTGAAGGAAAAAGGACTTCTCTTTCAAGTGAATTTCAAAAGTGCTAGGTTAAACAAAAGAGACACATTTTTTAATGCTAGAGTCCTTAGCACTTATGATAGTGAATGTACACCAGAAATGTCTGAAAGAGAAACACAGTCCCCAGCAGTTCCTGATTTAGCCCAAGTCAGTTTTCTTTGTTTTTTATTTTTTTTCCTCCAGGACCATTTCACAGAATTTTAAACTCATGGGATACACTTAGACAAATCATAAAACACTATGATAACCCCTCCTCTCCACTCACTGCTGAGTCCTGTGGGGCCACGGGCAGGAGCGCTGGGTCTCCATGGTAGTTCACAGCCTACCCCTGAGACTCCAGAACGAGTCATACCTGGGATTCCAGGGGGTCCCATCTCGCCTCGGAGGCCAAGTCCAGGTGCACCTGGGTCACCTTTGGCTCCTCGTTCACCTGGGAAGAAAAATATGCACTTTTGATGGTGGGGAGCCCCAAGGAGGACAGAAACTGGGTGTCCCACCTTGCAGGATGTGCAGGTCTGACACTGGGCTGCTGCAGTGTTCCTGTCCAAACCACCCTGTGCACACACACTCACTCAACACAGTACCCCCAATTCCCATTCACACACTCATTTACACACTCACCAGCACACACTCACATTCAGAAATGTGCATGTGGGATCACCAGAATATATGAACAGTCCCTCCTTTACATATTTAGACATGAACATTTGTTCAAGCGCACATCTCCCCAATTTCATACATCTATATGTTCAAACATATTAACAACTGTGTACATACACTCATATATACATGCTGACTCATTCACACAGCCAAATGTGCACACCCTCACACTCTCCCTCACATGCCATACACACATAAGTCCGCATGCATCTCCTCTTCTATGTCTATGCTTCCTGTGTTTTCCAAGCATTGTACCTGAACCTTTATCAAGAAGAAACTGGATAATATATAAACAAATTCAACATGCACATGGACATGGGCTCTATTCTCAAGAAGCTTGAAATTTAATAAGAGAAATAAAACAGGGCACGAAGAACATTCTTGCATGAGACAGAATGTGATAAGTACCATCATAGGAATTAAACAAAACACCACAGACGTGCAGAGGAGAGAGTGATCCACCTCCCCGGGAGGATACTTGAGATCATATTTGAGTGAAGATCATGGAGATTTGATTAAACTGTCTCTCTCCCTTGTTTTTTTGAATCAATCACTTGTGCTGCCATATTGTTTCCAGAATATCTGCTGCTTGTGATATATTTTATTTTGTAATCCCAATTGAAATTCTGCTGGTTCACAGGGACTTCAGACCATTCATTTTCATTGTTATAATAATTACATTTGGTCAGTATTCTGCCACAATCTGATGTTCTCTATGCTTTCTTATTGACATTTATTTCATATATTTTGTTTTATGAAATCATATGAGTACGACTAAATATACAGATTTAACAAAAAGCCTTTCAAGTAGGAGCAACATGATGGGAAATGGATAAGCAGATTAAGAATGAGTAAGAAAGTGGGAGATCAAAGGAGAAAAATGCTCGGGGCATCCATCTCCCTGACTCCAAGTCACCCCAGAGCAGCTAAAATGACACCACATGCTCCTTTCCACAACTCATTCTTATTCCTCATTTGACAGGAATGAATTATGAGGCTGGCATCCTGTCTTTTTATCTTTATTTGAAATTGCCTTATTCAAAAATTACTATTAATTTTATAAGCCATTTGAAAGCAGGCAAGCTTTAAAAAAGCAGAGAAAATAGTATTTTAAAACAGCCTTTTATAAACATTCTGCTACATAACACATGCACACATACGTTTATTACAGCACCATTTACATCAGCAAAGACTTGGAACCAACCCAAATGCCCATCACTGATAGACTGGATAAAGAAAATGTGGCACATATACACCATGGAATACTACGCAGCCATAAAAAAGAATTAGTTCATGTCCTTTGCAGGGACATGGATGAAGCTAGAAACCATCAATCTCAGCAAACTGACACAGGAACAGAAAACTAAACACTGCATCTTCTCACTCATAAGTAGGAGTTGAACAATGAGAACACACAAACACAGGGAGGGGAACATCACACACTGGATGGGGGTTGAGGGGAGGGAGAGCATCAGAACAAATGCCTAATGCCTGTGGGGCTTAAAACCTAGATGGCAGGTTAATAGGTGCAGCAAATTACCATGGCACATGTATACTTATGTATCAAACCTGCACGTTCAGCACACGTATCCCAGAACTTGGTGTAAAATTTTAAAAAAAAATATTATTTTTTTAAAAAGTGTTTTAAAATTTATTTACTTATTTATTTATTTTGAGATGGAGTCTCACTCTGTTGCCTAGGCTGACGTGCAGTGGTGCAATCTGACTTCACCTCCCTGGTTCAGGAGATTCTCCTGCCTCAGCCCCCCGAGTAGCTGAGACTACAGGCGCATGCCACCACACTCAGCTAATTTTTGTATTTTTTAGTATAGACAAGGTTTCACCATATTGGACAGGCTGGTCTCAAACTCCTGATCTCGTGATCCACCTGCCGCAGCCTCCCAAAGTGCTGGGATTACAGGTGTGAGCCACTGCACCTGGCCTAAATTTATTTTTTTCTCCTTCCCCTCTCTCTTTCACATCTGTCTTCCTGCAGAGAGAGTGAGTGTCCTGGCCTGTTCATCACTGTGTGATGAGTTAAATGGGACAGCCTCTGCCCTTTGAAGGAGAGACCTTCTGTTGTCCAGAGCTCCGATGTCCTGCTAAGTCACTACTCCAAGAGCTGGGCAGTTAGCAGCTATTTTATTCCAATTTTAAGGCTGGCATTTAATCTCCATTGAGATTAAATGTCTTATTCCTCAATGCTAAACTTGGTAGGGGAAGAAGGAGGCATGTTGTTTACCTCCCTGAAACTTGAGCAGCGGAGATGGAGAGAGAACAAGAAAGTAGGAGGGAATGGATTCAATCTTCCTAGCAGAAGCATAATTTTATAAAAATGTCAAGTATGAAAGCCTCTTACGCATATGATAAAATTATATGATGCCAAAACTCCGGGTGTTACCAAGCTGCAGGGAATGACAGTGGCATGAATAATGCATGCTCGGATGCAATGCCGCCTCCCAGCCCTATTCCTTCTCCACCCTCCTGGAGTATATGGAGAACATCCTCTCCAGGTCTTCACTCACCTTTGGGACCTATGGGTCCAGAGGGTCCTTCCAGACCCCCCTGCCCAGGACGACCTGGCTCTCCCATGGGGCCGGTCCGGCCTGGAAGTCCATCTTTTCCAGGGGGTCCTGGGGGCCCAGGTCTGCCTTGAGATGCCTTCATGTGTGCTGGGGGCATCTGGGCCAGGAGGTAGGCAAGTTTGGCTGTGGAGAAGGAAAAAGGCATTTCATGAAGAATAGATAGTGGACATAGGACACAGGACATAGGACAGGATGGCTACTCAGGACCAAGGGGGCAATAACAGCTGCAGAGACAACATCAATGACACGTCACATGGCCCATGCGCAGCATATGTGTGGGCACATTCTGACTCGCTGGCCACAGGGTGACTTAATCAGTAGTGATCATCACTGCCCCTGGAGCAAGTCTGCCTAGGCTGGGATCCCAGGTGGCCACGGCCAGCCAGGTGACCTTGAACAAGCTACTTGACCATTCTCAGCCTTGGTATCCCTTTCTATGCAATGGAGACGATGAAACAGCACCTACCCCATGGGGTTACAATGAGGATGGAGCAAATGAGATGATGCACGTGGAATAGTGCCTGGTACTTGCCAAGTGCTCAGGATATGCTGACTGCTACGCCCGGGGCAGAACAATGGAAGCCATAGTGGCAGGGACAACAGCAGCAGCAGCAGCAGCAGCAGCAATTGTAATGGTCAGTTGGGGACACGGACACTGGGGTGGAGGAAGTAAGTGGCTTACACAAAGCTACGTTAGTCACTTTTTCTCTCCAATGTCAAATTCCAAATCTATAAGCTAAATAGCTGGACATGACGGTCACGGAAGATCTTTTTTTTTTTTTTGAGAAGGAGTTTCATTCTTGTTACCCAGGCTGGAGTTCAGGCAATTCTCCTGCCTCAGCCTCCCGAGTAGCTGGGATTACAGGCATGCACCACCACGCCCAGCTAATTTTTTTTTTTTTTTTAATTTTTCAGTAGAGACGGGGTTTCACCATGTTGACCAGGATGGTCTCGATCTCTTGACCTCGTGATCCACCCGCCTCGGCCTCCCAAAGTGTAATCCCAAAGGGATTACAGGCGTGAGCCACCACGCCTGGCCCTGAAGATCTTATACATCTAACATGTTAAGATGAAAGAAGTGATTAAAAAGCCCAGAGGTCCAGTGCTGGTTTGGCAGCCTTCAGTGGGACAGGGGATATAGTGCCCATCTGGTGGCCACAATGAGCAGTCTTTGTTTGCCATGTAGTCATAGGTAATTAGGCCCAAACCCCTACGTTGCTGACAGTGTGACCGAGACCAGAGGCTGGGAGGCTACTCAAGGCCCAGATGTTCTGTAGTGAAACCAAGGTGGAGTCAGGTTCTTCTGACCACCTGGTTGATCACTTCCCAACGCGTCTCTCTCATACTGCTCCTCTCATAAGGTGGCAGGAGGGCAGGTGGTCCGCTCCTGTGACCTCGACAAATTACTCAACTTCTCTGAGCCTTGATTTTCTCATCTTTAAAGTGGAGTTGATGCTCCTTCCTCAAAGCCCTGTTTGGGAGAAAGGACTCAGTCTAGCAGATTCTCTATCCAACTCAATTCCAAACGGGCCTTGTCTCAGCTGTTAGGCTAGAGATCCCTCAAAAGCAAAGGTCACATCTGTCACTGATGAATCCAACATCAGAAGGTTGAATTCAGAGATCTACACACATGAGACCTCAGAACACCACCCACCCATGGTACCCTCCAATCTGGCCCTTATTTCCCTCATGGCCTCCTTTTCCCACCCAAAACCCACTCTTTGCTATCTGCTCCAGAAAACAGTCCTTTGCTCTCATTTCCATGTAGGAAAAAGAACATGGTCTTTTTCCTGTATGGAAATGGACTGTGTTCCCCTGGACACTCAAGAGCACAGGAAGGAGGGCCATCCTGTTTACAGCTGTGTCCTTGCTCGCAGCAGAGAATCTCACAATGGGAGGCACAAAATAACTGAGACATGATCATGTGAGTAAATGTGCCCTCCTCCTTTGTCCTTGTGCTCCTGGGGAGTAGTTAAGAATTTCTCTTCTTTGCTGCAACAAGATTTTGTGTGACTTTCTTCTCCTCCAATTTCCCATTGCAGAGGGAATGGAAATGGTTGTTGTTCAAGAGAGCTTGGTGATGAAGAGGATGAAGAGCACAGAACCTTTAGTGAAGCTGCCCAGGTGCAAATCCTGGCCAGATCTTCCCAGCTCACCAACCTTAAGTGAGTTCCTTAGCTCCTAATAATGTTGCTTCTAACAATTCTTACGACAATTACATGAGCCTCATGAGATGGCGTGGAGGCTTCTGCGGGTTAACACTTGCCATTGCTGAGAACTTCAGCTGACCTTGGCAAATGCTGACATGCTGGCATGATTACTACCACCCTCCTACCTTTATCCCTCCCTAAGCATCTGCTATGCACAGGCACATGCTAGACCTGGGGACTTAACGAGTCAGTGCAGCAGGACTGAAAGGATGTTAGTTCCTTGAAAGCACTATGCCTGTCTGCTCCCCTCAAGGCCTGCACACATGTTCCTCCATAGATCTGGGGTCATGTTTCATCTTTCAGCTTGCAGCTCACATGGCCCCTCCTCCAGGAAGCCTTCACTCGTCTACTCCCTGGCCTCTGAACTGCTGTGACAAATACAATGAAATAACTTTTTTGACTTCACTAAAATCATCCTATTTGTTTATCTACTTCCTCCTCTGGACTGTGAGTTTCATGAGGCTCGTAGCAGTAAATCACCAACATTATTTACAGACTAGTTAAATGACTCCATGCTTAGAATAAATGATTGATCAGAGCAGAGCTGTTTTGTAGATAGTGAGCTCTCCTTCACTGGAGGTAATCAAGTGAAAGCTGAAGAACTATTCCTAGAGAAAGTCTGTGTCAGATAAAGGATAGAACAGAGTCTTCAGGGAGTTTCACAACCCTGAGAGTCTACACTTGAGCTGCTAGTCAAGTGCTTTTCTTATTCCAGGAAACAAAAGCATTCAAGGCTGAATGACGGGACTGCTTCCTGGGCTCTTCTCTGCAAGACAGTAACACAGTCCAGATACTCACTTTCAAGCTGCTTCCCCAGCTCTTCTTGAATAAGGCGACGCAGGGTTTCCATGGACGGAGACTCCCCCTAGGAGGGAGGGAAGGTGGAGTTATTTATCTTCCCAGGAACTTCTGCCATTTCAGAACCCTGAGGACTTGGGAAGCCAGGAAGTTCTTAGGAAGTATATACCTACACAGGGACACACATCTTCCTAGCCCTATCTTTTCCACGTCTCTAATCCCTTCCTGCCTTCACTGTTATACTGGCAGCATCATCCCCTTTACACAGCAGCCCAGGCCCTGGGCCCTCTCAGCCACTGCTGCCCTTCCTTCCATACCTTTCCAGCTTATTCACTGGATTTCCTTCCTGCTCAGGCCACTGTGCCATTAATTCCACCCACACACCCTTCTTAGTCCTGAACCTGGGAGGTCTGGTCCCTAATCTCTCCCTGCCAAAGCTGTGTCCACCTTTTGGACACAGCCTATAGGCTGCCTTCGATGTGAACTCAAGTTTGATTCCCTCGCCTGGCCACCTGGCCGTTCTGGTTCCTGTGGTCTGGTTTTCCCTGTTTATGTTGACTGTGGCTCTAAACAACTTTCTGACCAAATCCTGGTGCTCAGTCTACAGAAGCTGATGAGTTTACCAATCCAATTCTGATGAGAACCTAGAGGAGCTGCCCACAGGCTCTCAGAGCTGGTCCCTTCCTGTCTGATGGTTCCAGGGCAGTGTCTACCCTTCAAGGGCAGGGGTCTTACTATAGCCCCACACCTGGCATGAGATAGATTCCATTTCCTTATTCTTTTTTTCTGACCAAGAATCTTTTATGATAGTCCCTGAATTCTCATCACTGCCCAATAGCAGCAGGACTGGCAGTACCTGGCAAGGCTCCAAGAGGGCTTTGGAAGCCAACTGAGTGTTCTAGGCTGGCACTCAGGGCTCTGGGTGCCTGGCATCTTTCAGGGCAGCTGAAACCCAGGCTGACCACAGCTACCAGGAACTGACGCAACTGCAGAGCATCAGAACTGGCAGTGACGTGGAGGTCATCCAGACCTGTGCTCTGTGGAATACAAGGGTCTCCAGAAGACCACAAGGGCCGCTGAGCAGGAGGGAGTGGTCACATGGACTTCCAACAAGGGAGCTCTGCATTTATCTTTTTATAGCCCATGTATGCCTGTGTCACGAGATTGTGTAAAATGAAAGTTCTGCCACTAGAATAAAGGATGTTTAAAGAAAGAAAAAACACCACTCCAAATAAGCCCTTGTTTCCAGCTTTGGAAAAACAGATGCAGCCTGCGCGCGGTGGCTCATACCCGTAATCCCAGCACTTTGGGAGGCTGAGGCAGGTGGATCACAAGGTCAGGAGTTTGAGACTAGCCTGACCAATATGGTGAAATTTCATCTCTAATAAAAAATATAAACGTTAGCCAGGAGTGGTGTTGTGTGCCTGTAATCCCAGTTACTCAGGAGGCCGAGGCAGGCGAATCACTTGAACTTGGGAGGTGGAGGTTGCAGTGAGCTGAGATCAGGTCACTGCATTCCAGCCCAGGCAAGAAGAACAAAACTTTATTTCAAAAAAAAAAAAAAATGAAAAGAAACAGAGAGAGAGATGCAATGAGAAGAAGTACTCTAGGTAGGCAGGTACAAGAGTGGCAAAGCCAGGCATCAAATGGGTGGTGAACCATCCCACAATGAAGACACCACTGGGAGCTGGGTGTCTTCTCAAACATCTTTGTACAAGGTCCTGAGCAGAAGAGTTCCACCACCCAAGAAATGAAGTCTTTGAGATTCATTACCACTGAGAAACAGGGTTGAACAGAAGAGGGACCCTTTTTTGAGATTTCTTAATCTAGGCACGTTATTTCACTTAATCATCATCAGTCAGAAGAGGATTTTGTTTACCCTTTTAGCAGACAAGGAAGGGCAGATTCAGAGAGGAATAGCAGACTGCCCAGGTCACACCTTCAGTCACTGGAAGACTGGGATCTGTAACCTGATGCCTCTGAAGTCCACACACTTCCTTGGCTTCCCCTTAGGCCCAGAGGAGCCCCAAGTTCAAAGCCACATTAACATCCTTACCCTCAGTCCTGGAAATCCTGGTTGGCCTGGAGGCCCTGGGGGCCCAGCTGGTCCGTTCTCCCCAGGTGGTCCTTGGGGACCCATCAGGCCTGTGTGGCCTTTGTGGCCTGGAATTCCAGGGTCCCCGGGCTGGCCCTTTCCACCAGGAGGCCCTTTGTCACCTTTGATCCCAGGGTCTCCCTAAGGAGGAGAGAAGCATATCAGCATGTGTCTCAGGGCTGGAAGCTATACCCCAGGCAGCTGCAAAAGGGATTCCCCCAGTCTGCCTCTTAGATCACTGAAAGGGAGCCCTTGGCCCTGGGTGGCCCACGTGTGGCTTGGGGTGAGAAGAGCCCCAGAATCCATCACATGCACCATCCTGATCGTGCAAATGAAAACACGAGCAGCCTGGGCAAGATGTTCTGACCCATCACCAGCAAAAATAATTTTCTTAAAAACTAGCCAGGCACAGTGGCAATTGCCTATAGTCCTAGCTACTCAGAAGGCTGAGGTAGGAAGATTGCTTGAGGCCAGGAGTTTGAGATAGCAGTGAGGTATGATCATGCCACTGCACTCTAGCCTGTGTGATAGAGTGAGACTCTGTTTAAGCAAAAAAAAAAAAAAAAAAAAAAAAAAAAAAAAAAAAAAAAGAAAGACAGAAAGAAAAAGAAAAAAGAAAACATTCAGGGCCTAGAGATAGAAATCCATCAGCCCATGATCACACAGAGAGTCTACAGAGAACAGGATGAGGATGTTGATTGCTAGATTCCAATCCTGTTCTCAATCCCAAGAGTGTAGCTCCTCAGGCTGCCTGCAGAAGGATGGTCCTGGCCACTGAGGCTGATGGTGGAGCCGCTGGCCCCTTTCTGGTCTGGTTTTGCTCTCTGTCAGCTAGAGAGACAGTGGCTTTCCCTCAGCGAGGTGTCTCCCTCCCAGGTCATCTCCTATTCCTTTCTCTCAGCTCTGGGGAATTCACAGAGGATTATCCAATGGCCTCCAACACTGCCTAGGGCTCATCTCTCCCCACAGCAGGCCCAGAATTGGAAGTGCTGGACCAATGATTTGGGAGTCATGGCAAGCCCAGGGCAGTCCAATCCTCTGCCTTTATGTGCTATACTGCGTGTTTGCCCAGCAAGTTCAAATGGCTGGTTGGTCTGAAAATATGGCAGCCACATTAATGGCCTCAGAGGTAATGGAACTCCATTGCTGGGAGGTAGCAGAGAGAGGGAGGCACCGGAGAAAAAGAAAAGACGGCAGATGGTAACTGTAAATGTGTAGCATGGCTGTGGACATGACCCAGGGCCACAGAAAAGAAAAACGGTGCAGTCGCCAACATCTCTAACATAGGCACTTAAATGAAAAATGCCAGGAGTGAAACAATAGATACCGTATGATATGCTCAGAGCAGGGAAGGGTAAACACAAGGTAAATGCACATGTATAACACACAGCACACACAATTCTGGGTGCACGGACTCCCTCTGGAAAGATGAAAAGCAAAAGCACGTGATAGATCCTGGAGAGGGGATGGGGCTAACGGATGAGATGGAAGGGGCGCATCCTGTTCATTGCATTCAATTGTCCTGCAATTTTCACTGTTTAGCAATGTACCTGCATTGCTTTTAATATTCCAAAAATAACCCAAAAGCAGTAAATTCAAAAATAATAATTTAGTTGGATCCAAGGAAGTCAATTCAATTTTCCAGGTGTGACACATTTCACGGGATGTTGTGATCTCTGTTGGCGATCTTGAATTCAGGGGTCTGTTAAAGTCCTGGCGTTTGTACACCTGGATGCCAAGGCCCTGTCGCACATGTGGCACAGCATTTTCTATTCATTAAAGGTCTTGCGATCACTTGGTGGTGACAGGACTTGTCCCATATTTCAAATGTTCCCAGGAGTACCAAGGAAAGGGTAGTCTAATGGCTCTCTGGCAACGTGCCACGAAAGCACTTAACAGGGGAAGGCAAGCTCTCTGCGTATTGATTAGGTATTAAAGAAGAGATTCCATTGGTGGTCTGTGTTCCTTGGCTCTCAACCAAAATTCCAGCCCATATCCTACAGCAGTAGCTCCCACGGGCGCCTGAGTCGCATTCTCAGGGGGTGGGGGGACATCAACGCCTTCTCAGCCACATGTCCTCCTGTCCCTGGCTCCATCGCTCAGGAACCAACAGCCATGGGATATAGGAATCAAAGTCATGGGAAGGAGACAGGAGGAAGAGCCAGGGGGGAGAATCCCTGAGACACTGCCCCCACGTTTCTCACTCCTCTGGCTGTGGGAGAAGCCAGCCGGCTCCCCACCCACCCCGCTTGCGAAGAAAGCCGAGATAAATTCTTTTCAGGACCATGAGAAACAAGCGGGGGCAGGCTGGGGGTGCCTGGGCTGCCCGTGTCTGTGTCGTGCAACAGTGTGACAGCGCGAGGCTGACCAAACGCAGGATTGTGGGCAAACGAGACGCATAAAGCCTCCAAAGGGAGCAGCAGTCGTGAGTGTGAGAACGCGCCCGCCTTCCATGGGCTCTTCAGCAAAAACCAGAAAGAAAAAGAAGAAAAAAAATGTCTTTCCCCCTGTTGTTTTTTGGAGGAATAAAATGTAAAGAAAGGCTTTCTGAGTGTAACGCCAAGGCAATTCATTATGGGAAAATCTGTTCCCTTGTCACCTTCAGCGACAAATTTGGCTCCCAGCAAATTGGCACTTCGGGAGCTGAGCCCGTCTCGGCGGGCATTCGCACATGGGGAGAAGGAAATCTGTCAATGTCTCCCAAGGCTTGCCTTTGAATTTCTAATTGTGATTATTTTACTCCTTAAACTAATAAAGAAAGAAAAGAAATAATAACATCAACCACAAACAATACTGGGGGGAAAAGAACCTCCCTTTGTGGAGCTGGTGATCATCCATGAAAAAGTGAACAAAACCGGGACAGGCAGCATGATCCAGGCAGGTGTTTACTAACTGCCTCGGACAAAGGCCAGCCTCAGCATCCCACGGGCACTGCGCAAAGGTCACATTCCGTGTGGTCAGGCGCCTGTGCTCCCCACTCACCCTTTCTCCTTTGGATCCAGGCTCTCCAGGCTTCCCAGGGGACCCCTGCAACGAGAAAGAAGGACAGTCATTGCCCCAGGCCCTGTGCACTGGCGTCCTTGCCTCCCTGTTCTTCTTCACAGTCCTGCATGCTGATGACAAGGGACCCTCAAAAGATAAGGTCCCCCGAGGGCTCCCTTCTGATTTGTGCCTACACAGTGTAGGCGGGCATGGCACACCCCGTCTTTTCCCCTTTCCTCCTGCCACTGTCCGCCTTAGACTGATGGCACCAGCCCCTGGTTGGCCACTCCACATTCCTCCCCTACTTCTTGTGGGGTGAATCCCACTCCCTTTAACATGGCCAGGAGGCAATGCATGAATTGTCTTTAATAGGCTGTCACTGCCCTGAATGGCTCTAGTGTAGGGGACAGATGGTTCTGCAGGCTCATGGCATGTGCTCCTCATATTCCCTGAGCCTGAAGCATGCTCCTCACCTCTCCGTCCAGATCCCTACTTCCCACCTGGCCTGCAGGCCTCCTCTTCAGGAAGCCCTCCCTGACCATTTAGAGAAGTGGCCCTCTTCCATGTTCCCATAGTCCTTATCCCCTCCTGGAGGGATGTCACATCAGGGAACAAAAGACAGCCTGCAGTCCCCACTGCTTCTGTCATCTCTCCACCTACAATGTCTCTTTGCTCCCTCTTCACCCCCAGCTCCTCTGCCATCTCCTCTGTGAAGCATTGGCTAATCCCTCTGGCCAGTGTCCATCCTCATGCATGGGTTACTTTCCTGCCAGCTGACATCTAACTTTCTTTCTCCCCAGATATCATGACCAACGTATGCTTGTCTGCCTCTTAGCACACATGTGAAAAGCGGAACTTGCTACAGGGGAAGGAAATTCAGCTCAGGGGCTCTTGTTTCTTGTGCTATCTTCTGGTTGATAGACTCTACATTGATTCAAATGAAGAAAGTACTCTTGAGCTCTTCGGAGCCTAGCCATTTCAGCCTCAGAAGCATTCATTGCATCCCTTTCATGCGGGTGCCATGTTCAGCCCTGTGACCTACACAGAGGGCAGGGATGAGACATGCTCCTCATTCTCACAGAGTTCACAGCCTGTCCATGAGAAGGAGGTGGGCACAAGTTGATTCTAACACAGGCAGACTGACTTAATTTCCATAATGTAAGTACCCAAAGGTGCTTCAGTATTCCTGGGTGGAAGAGCATGATTCTGTAAGTTGTAAATCACACAGCCTTGAAAGTTGGATAAAATTGAACAACAGGTGGCAGGATAGGTGCTCCAGGTGGGTGGAAGAGTGAAGACCAAGCCTTGGATGGGAGAAGGTGGGGACATATTGGGCATGGAGAAGGAGGTTCCCATTCTAAGAGGAGAGCTGGATCAGATGGGTAAGACCTGGGATGCCTGCTTAGCCTGGAATTTATGCGGAAAGTCCGCAGAGAATGTGTGTAGGCAGGAGCCCAAGTACAAACTCCCTCAGAAATGGGAGCTCTAGGTATTTCCGCTTCATCCCAATCCAGGAAGCGGAGGAAATAGTGATTGGACAGTGAGTAAATAACACACCCAGTGAGTGACACCATATGGCTGAGGTGAGGAGCAAACACTTTCTGAATATGAAGCTATCGATCCAGCTTTAAGGAAGTGACCCAAAGGCACAGGGTAAAAACACATCTTCCTCATTCAAGTGGGAGGATGCAGGCTTTGAAACAGAGAATCTAATTTCCATAAACCTACTTTCTCTGCGTTCAGTCATTCTTCTGTTCATCTCTCATCAAATATTTTTGTTATCTAGTCTGTGTTGGTCTCCTGGGCTGCAGCGGAACTCGACAGAGTGTTAGAACCAAGCATTGTGGGGGGTCTGCTTTGCTTCAGTGGTCAAGAGAAGTTGGCAAAAGCAACATTTCAGCTGAGACCTCCAGAGAAATAGGAATAAGCACGGGAAAAGAGGGTCCTTGGAAAAGGACTTGGCATATCTCAGGAAAAGGCCAGAGTGACTGGAGCTTAGAGGAGGGGAGTGGTGGGACTGGGGCAGCCTGGATTCCGCGGAGTGTGCAGGGGAAGGGCAGAGCTGCAGGTCGCACTGCAGCACCTCCGCAGGCTTATGTTCTGTAGATCCTCTGCCTGCCAGGTGGAGGACTGAGGAGGGGCAAGGCTGGACAAAGGGAGAGCCATTAGGGGATCGCTGCAGTGTTCAAGTGAGAGCAGATGACACATTAAATTAACGTCCCAGTGGCAGAGACAGAGAACTGGACAAAACCAACAGGTATTTTGAAGTCAGAGTTGACAGAATTTGTTGAGGGATTAATCACTGAGGGATTAAACCAGTGAAACAGACCTATCAAGATGGTGCCCCTGCACTGGCTACATAATTTATGGAGCTCTGTGCAAAATTAAAACACCAGCCAATTGTTCAAAATACATTAAGGATTTCAAGACAGTGAGGGTAGAGAGTGTTAAGGCAAGTGTAGGGCCTTTCTAAGCCCAGGGCTTGAGCCCACACATACTGCCCACCCGCAGGAAAGGGTTGCCAAGGGGTGAGTGTGTGTGTGATACTTACCTCCGTGCCTGGCACTCCTTTCTCTCCTGGTTCTCCCTGCAAAACAGAGCAGAATATTAGTGGCTTTGCAGAATCAGCCCAACGTCAGTACTAAGACTGTCTTTAAAATTGACATTTCCACTCAAGTCATGTTCCAGCAAAGACAGCAATCGATGGTCTACCTGGCCAAGGACATCTCAGACAAGCTCTCTGCTCAGCCTGCGTATGGGAAGGCAAAAAAATCACCCAAGGTTAGGAAGAAGAACCATGGGTTAAGAGCTCCTTGTCAATGGGATGGGTATGACTTCCCCAGGAGGGCCTCCAGGATATCAGTTTTACAAACAGTCCTGTTGTGGTCAGGAGGCCTTTCTGAGAAGCAGGCTCACAATGTGTGAAACAGGAAGCCAATAAGACACTGGGCTCCAGGTTTAATTCCTGGCTCTGTTTGGCCCTGTGACCTTGGACAACCTTCCTACAACTTCCATAAGCTCTCTGTGCCTCAGTGTCCTCCTCTGTAAAATGAGAACAGTGGTGGTAGCAGCCTCAAGGCTGACAGTGAGGTGTCAATGTGTTTGTTCTCCTAAAGCATGCCAGGCAGCAGCAGGGACGTAGTGAGGGCTGGACACACACCCCGCTGTTACCATGACTCAGGAGCAATAGTGATTGTTACCATGACTCAGGAGCAGCCCGGAGTGGGCGCCGGGCTGCTCAGTGGCAGCAGATTATTAACAAGGGGATGGAGACGGAGACTTGGCCTTGAACAATGGAGTGAGTAGGCCCACGTAAAAATCAGTCAACCGGATCACGCAAAGCCTGGGCAGCATGGTAGAAAAGGGTGAGAGGAGCTACCACCTACAACAGGCTGGGCTTGGCTGGCAGTGGGGCATGCAGGGGGTCAGAATTAAATTGAAGGGGATGGACAAGAACATGGGTAAGCTCTCTACTCTTATATGCTACATGCAAGCCTCACTCATCAGGTCAGCAGTCCGAGGACTGGGTTATGACCTTGGACAACCTTCCTACAACTTCCATAAGCTCTCTGTGCCTCAGTGTCCTCGTCTGTAAAATGAGAACAGTGGTGGTAGCAGCCTCAAGGCTGACAGTGAGGTGTCAATGTGTTTGTTCTCCTAAAGCATGCCAGGCAGCAGCAGGGACGTAGTGAGGGCTGGACACACACCCCGCTGTTACCATGACTCCACTTAGAAATGTTTGAATCCCTCAGCATCTCTCTTTCCAGAAACTTGGCAAAGATTACCTTACAGCTTCCCCCTGCCTTAAGCTGTCCACTCAGGAGACCTTGACTCAAGGACGAGGTGGAGCGCAAACCTACCACGTGGCTTTGAGTAAATCACCTACGTGTTCTGGCCCTGCGGCTCAAACTTGCTCATCTCTACAATTATTTCCAAGGGTTCTTCAAGCTCTAGGATAATGTTCAACACCACTGTCCCACCACGTACATCATTACAACAGTTTGTATTTATTGAGCACCTGCAGTGGGTCAGGAACCATTGCTGATGCCTTTATATGATTGATCTCATTTAATCTTCAGAAGTAGATGCTGTCACTATTCCCATTTGAATGATGAGATAGCTAATGCCTAAGAGGTCACAACACTTTCCTAATATCTCATGATTAAAGAGGAATGGCACTGAGATTCCCATGCAGGTGTGATCTCTGAGTGTGCTGCTGTCTCATAAATCACGATGCAACTTTGACCCCACACCAGGTCATCGTGGCCTGAGCAGACAGAACCGAGGACACAGGAGGTGGCAGGGAAGTACTGCACATGAACGTCACAACCTGGAGGCAGGTGTCTTGGCCCCCATTGGGGTTCTCTGCTTACCGGAGGCCCACGGGGACCCAGGAAGCCAGGAAGTCCTGGGCTGCCATCTTCTCCTCTGTTTCCTTTCTGGCCCTGCAAAGAGAAAACTGGGAATGAATTCTTCAGGGTCATGGACCAAATCAAGCAGATTCAGAAACCTGTGACCACTCTGAACTCAAAAGGCCTGAGATATCCACACAACACACAAATCCTCCCATGATTCAGGGGGATTGCTTAGGAAAAGACAAGGGGTCTTGGGTTTCCTGGTAGTGCTGTCTTAGGCAGGGGAAGAAGATGAGAGGTCTCCCTATAAACAGCCAAGGGTCTTTCCACTCAAAGCAACAAAAACAAACTGAGCAGATATTCAACAAAGATGCTGAGATGTGTGGAGCCCTCCAAGGAGTGCTCTAGTGAAATGGCATCCCACTGCTCATGAGGCGGCCAAGGCTCACTTCATAGAATCACATATTGGGAAAGACCTTTGGGGATCTTTCAACTCCAACTTTTCTGGGAACCACCTGCATGGGTCAGTACTTCCAGGGTCAGCTCTGCATGAGGGGAGGTGATGGGTCCAGCCTCATGACCCAATCCCACCTCCCCTGTTCTGTCTCACCAGCAGCAACAGGCCCCACACCATAGCCCCTTAGGGAGGTCATCGCATTTGCTAGGAAGTTGGATGCCTTTTGCATAGCTGTCCCTAGTCCAGCAAGAGGAGGGTCTCCGCTACGGTGATCAGATGCCCATTTGCCTGTAACCAGGAGGTTTCCCAGGATGCAGGAGTTTCCAACTGGGAAAGTTCCTTGCAAACTGAGATGAGCTGGTCACCTCAGTATCTGAAGTACCAAGTCCTGGTTAGCCTGTTGCACAGTACAATTGATACTTGACTCACCACACCTCATAGTGGTCTTCGGAGTCAGGTGGCTGATTTTAGCAAGTAAAAATACAAGAAGACTAGGTTGGAAGTAGACGAGGGCCGGAGTTTTTCTCATCCAATCCTAGAACCCATCAAAGGACCATCTTCCCACCATGCCTCCCCACCCACCAGGCCTGAACCCCAAATCCTGCATTTGCTATCAGCTGACCAGGACTCTGCTGATTGGTACACACCCTCTTTCCACTACCTGCCAACTGAGCCCTCTCTCTGCTACCTGCCTGTTGACCCTTTTGTCTCCCACACCTGTCCTCACCTCCATCTCCATGCTGCACACTTTCCTTCATTCGAGGTGGTGAGGGTTGCTCAGCCTGACCCTGTCCTCCCATTCTCTGGAAATATCAAACTTTTGTTCCACAACCTCATTGCACATTTTTAAAAAAAAATGTTGCCGATTCACTCTAGTGACTGTTTCTTTTGCTGTGCAGAAGCTGTGGAGTTTGATTAGGTCCCATTTGTCTATTTTGGCTTTTGTTGCCAATGCTTTTGGTGTTTTGTTCATGAAGTCCTTGCCTACTCCTATGTCCTGGATAGTTTTGCCTAGATTTCCTTCCAGGGTTTTTATCGTGCCAGGTCTTATGTTTAAGTCTTTAATCCATCTGGAGTTAATTTTAGTGTAAGGTGTCAGGAAGGGGTCCAGTTTCTTCTTTCTGCACATGGCTAGCCAGTTTTCCCAACACCATTTGTTAAACAGGGAATCCTTTCCCCATTGCTGGTTTTTGTCAGGTTTATCAAAGATTATATAGTTGTAGATATGTTGTGTTGCCTCCGGTGTCTCTGTTTTGTTCCATTGGTCTATATCTCTGTTTTGGTACCAGTACCATGCTGTTTTGATTACTGTAGCCAAGGGGAGAAGCAAAGCAAAGCACACTGCCATGTGCATACCTATGCAACTGTCTTGCATGCTCTGCTCATGTACCCCAAAACCTAAAATCCAATAAAAAATTAAAAAAAAATGTTTAATAGTTTTGGGTGCCTATGGTTGTAGACCATAGATACCTATGTTTATAGTCAACAAAGAGCCAAGAGCATGATCACATGTATTTTAAATATTAAAAAAGGGCCCCATGGAGCCTCTTGCCTCCAACGTATTTCTGCCACTCAAACCCATATGTCCCCACCAATGGGATAGAGGCTAGACAATCTGTAATGTGAGCCACAAGCCCTTTCAAAGCTCACCCCAATGCCACCACATAGCAGCCAAAGAGTACTCACGGGGGTTCCTGGAGGGCCAGGCTCTCCTGGAGATCCTGGTGATCCATTCTTACCCTGGGAAAGAAATAGAGATAATCATTCTGCCAAGACACCAAAGAGCAGGGCAGTGGAACAAAGAGATAGACTGATGTACTAGACTTGTTTTTACACAGAATCTGTTACTTTCACCACTGTGGCTCTCAGTCAACCACTTCCTTATTCAGAGGATGTTTCTCAGCTTCTAAAAGGAACTTGTAATATTTATTTCATAATGCTGTTGTGAAATTAAATGAGTCTGTGGGCATGAAAAAGTTTAGCCTGGTGAATGGTGCCCACAGCTGAGGCACAGTAAATGATTATGACCAGATTCATTCATTCATTCATCTATTCATCCTTCCATTCAGTTGCTGTGTTAAGGAATAAACAAGCCGTCTAACAACCCAGCCTACACACAATTGCTCACACCGCCACAGTGCTGGTCTCAACTCAGGGAGCACGTCACACACTTCTCTCCTTGTCCTCCCCCACTAAGGAGATCACTATGCTCCCATTTAAAAGATGTAGATACAGAGAAGGAAAATGGCTTGTGCAGCATCATGTGGCTACAAAATGGAAGGTCCATTTGCTCCAGATTCCAGGACTGAAGCTTGCAAGTCTAGTTTATCCAACTTCACAGAGATACATTGTGCACATAGTTTTGGTGAATACATTTAACCAATAAGATCCAGTAGAGTAAAAAATCAAGACAGCTCAAGAGTGTTCCTGGCTACTCCCTTTTGAGGATCAGACATGTTTCTATTAAGCCAAAAATTCACAGCTTCAATTCCCAGGCTGTGTTGGTCTCTTCCTCTGCCCACCACATTCCCCACTTAGGTCAGATCCCTGCTGTTTGCTGTGTCTTTACCTGGCCCTCTTCCCTACCATGAGTAACCTAAAGGCAGGGTCTATGCCTCGTCATTCTTTCTATATCCAGCCGAGGAGGAGAGGGCCTCCTTTTATGCCTCCAACGCAGTGCCAGACACACAGGAGGCTCACTGCTGAATAATGAACCAAGGACATCCTAGAGAACCAGTCTCCATTGATCCTGTAACCAAAACGTGTTAATGTCCTATAATGTGTGAAGCATGTATTCACAAATACGTTGGATTCATGGAAGCATATTCCAGTATAAAGTAGTTTGCATGCATTAACTCACTTACTGCTCACATCAGGCACAAACCATCATCACCTTTTTACAAATGGGGGAACTGAGGCTCAGAAATGCTGAGCCACCTGCCTGCGAGGCAAGGGGAGAAGCTGAGACCTGAACGTCGGCAGCACTGATTCCATCTCATACTGCTCTGCTCCTCCTTAAGCACATGCCTTATGGGTCAGTGATTCTAAATACAGCTTCTACCTTGTGCCTCCAAACACATGCATGGCCCTGGCCTCATGTCACTGGATCCTGCCAGGAATCATGCAGCACAGACGTCTTTATGCCCATATCCCAGATGCCCCATCATGGACCTGCCAGAGATCACTGAGCTAGTAACGTCTAAAATCAGAGCAGCCAGCTGGATTTGTGGACTGCTTACCCGTACTCGGCCCTTCCGTGAACGCTGCATAACGCTTCTCCCTGCACCTTCCTCCGCCCACCAACCCATCTGTGTCCCTCTAAAAATATGTACTTTGCCTTATCCCTATGGAAATTCTATCTCTCTTCCTTTTCCCTCTAATCTTCCCTTTGCAGGGAGGATAAGGGCCAAGACACAGTAGCATAGGATGCCAACACAGGCCACGTGCACAGAGGGCAGGTGGTTCAGGGATGCTGCCTGTGCTCTGTGCACTTGAGGACTATTGGGGCTGGGACCTGGTTTCCTCCTGGGCTACAGAGCCACTTCTGTGTCCTGCCCTCCCTCACCAAGCCCCTTTGGTCTCTGCTTCCCAGGAATGGAAACCACAACTCCCCTTTTCAACATTTTTTTTTGTCTTTTTTTTTTTTCTTTTTGTGGAGAATAGGGTCTCCCTATATTGCCCAGGCAGGTCTCAAACTCCTGGGCTCAAGCTATCCTCCTGCCTCTGCCTCCTTAAGAGCTGGGATTACAGGCATCAACCACTATGCCCAGCCCCTTTTTAACTCTTTTGAGCTCCAAACTCCTATTCCAAGACTGCTCCTTCTAGGATGATCTTTCTGACGAGGACATCTAGCACACACCAGCCAGGGTGGGTGTTGGAGCTGCAGACTCTTAAATGAGGTGCTGGAGTCCAAATCCTGGCTGTGCCACTGACTTGCAGTGTGACCTTGGGCAAGTTACGAGACTTTTCTATACATCCATTTCTCATCTGTGAATGGGGACAGCAACTGTACCTGCCTCACAGGGTTTGGACAGAACTCAATAAGTGAATCATGTAAGTTCCTCATGCAGTTCCCAGCTCTGAACCCAGCTCCACTGGTGCTTGTTGGAGGCTGGTGGCTGTAAGGTGGTTGCCATATGGGCTATTTTTACCCTTGGGTGGTTGTAGATTTTAGAGAAAGTAAAATGTAAGTTTTCAGGCCACACATACATTCACAATCACCACAACTATTGACGGAGGCACTCTGTACATATTCAGTGTCTAGTTCAAAGTTGTGTGACTTCGTGGTGCTTGCTAGCACCCTTCTCCTCACTCGGAAAAGTGCAGAAGTTTCAGTGGAGTAAAAATGATGTTGTCAGAGAAAGGACTTGGAATTCTTCTGTGTTTAAAACAATAAATACTTGGCAAACTTCAGTAGCTCATTTTTGATATGAAATTCCTTATGATCTACCTGAGAATTGATGGGGCAAGCTAGAACCACACAGCAGCCTTTGGGGGCCTTGGAATTTTGGGGCCGCCCCCACCTAGCATGTGGTATGTGGAGCCCTTCATAACCTCACCAGGCCAGCTGCCTTATTCCACCTCACACATCTGTTCTGAGTACTCACTGCTCTCCAAATGTCACTTCCTGGCCAAGCATGGTGGCTTACATCTGTAATTTCAGCACTTTGGGAGGCTGAGATGGGATGATTGCCTGAGCCAGGAGTTTGAGACCAACTTGGATAACATAGCAAGACCTCATACCTACAAAAAAAAAAGTTTAATTAGCTGGGAATGGTGGTATGTACCTGTGGTCCCAACTACTTGGGAGGCTGAGACAGGAGAACTGCTTGAACCCAGGAGGCTGAGGCTGCAGTTAGCCGTGATCATGCCACTGCAGTCCAGCCTGGGCAACACAGCAAGATCCTGTCTCCATAAAAGAAGTCACTTCCCTTTCCCTCTTCTGTGCCTTTGCATGGTTTGCACTTATGAAGAATTTGATTGCTGCCCTATGCCAAGAGGCCAGGGAGAGAAGCAAAGCTAAGGCCCCTCTTGCCTCCAGGAATGGAGAGGGCCTGGCCTGGGGCACATTTCAAGGGCTTGGCACTATACTGTCACTTCACTGAATTACCTTGCTGGGTTCTTACAGTCTCCTAGCTCCATTCAAATTGCCTCCATTTTACAGATGCAAAAACTGAGTCCTGGGAGAAGTGAAGAAACTCACCTAGTCCATGTGATGAATACAGAAGAGGCAGAAATCAAGCCCTGATGGCTGAACTCCAGAGTGGGATGCAAAAGCCCAGTGAGGGGGCCAGGGGGATCTGGTCAGAACCACTGGACTCCTGGGGGGGCTCTGGAGCAGAGCTTCTCAAATTTTTGTCCTTATCATTCCTTCCCCAGTTGCCTTTTTAGATATTTTTCTTAATATCTTCATATGAAATTTTAATATCATAGCTAAGCTATACACCTATTTATGTACTATATACATATCTGCATTTGACACACACCATCATAGTCTTTGACACCTCAAGAATGAACGTTTTCCCCGTGGGCTTATCACCCCATTGAGAGCTCACACCCGGGGAGGCTGGGCTTCAGCTCATTTGGGTCATTGTGGCCTCATCAGGGGAGAATGTGGCTCTACCTGGTAAGTTCTGAGAAGATGGGACATCCGAGCTCATAGGACCTGCCACACACGCCATCTCTAGGGTCTCAAAGACGAAGCCCACACATATCCACAGTAGGGTGGAGAACACAGGATTGGCATCAGAAAGTCTTGGTTTTAAACTGAGCTAAAGCCAATATTCATCATTCACTTGTTTCCTTCATGACTCATTCAAAAAATAAACAACATGCAAGTTACACAAAATAAGCCAGTTGCAAAAAATAAAGTGTTGTGTATGAAATCTGTATTCTATATGCTCGTAGGGGTATTGAAAATGTTTTAGAAGATACACAAAATGCTTCTAACAATGGCTTCCCTTGGAGTGTGGGACTGGGGTGGGGTGAAGAGGGAATTTTCTTGTTACTTTGTAACATTCAATTCTGTCTGGTTGCCTCTACAATTAGCATGAATTATATCGACAATAATGTCTATGTAGACAGAGATGTCAAAGCCGGCTTTCTGAGATGGCCCCTGGGCTTAAGTCAATAATGCACAACACTGAGCACCTAAATATCCGTTTTTGACCTTCTTCTTCATGCTCTCTCAGGCTCGTAGATAAGAGAAGAATTTGCCTCTGTGCACAAACAGGCAGAGACAGCATCCAAATATTTATCAATCAGATGGAATACTATGGGGTTCAATCATGTTCCCCCAAATTTTTAAGTTGAAGTCCTAATGTTCAGCTCCTCTGAATGTGACCTCATTGGGAAATTGGGTCATTGCAAATGTAACTAGTTAATATAAGGTCATATTGAATGGGGTGGGCCCTTTACCCAATAAGCTTTCCTTATAAGAAGGGAACCATTGGGCCAGGCGCAGTGGCTCACGCCTATAATCCCAGCACTCTGGGAGGCCAAAGCGGGCAGATCACTTGAGGACAGGAATTCAAAACCAGCCTGGCCAAGATGGCAAAACCCCAACTCTACTAAAAATACAAAAAAAAAAAAAAAAATTAGCCAGGCGTGGTGGTGGGTGCCTATAATCCCAGCTACTCAGGAGGCTGAGGCAGGAGAATCACTTTAGCTGGGAGGCGGAGGATGCAATGAGCTGAGATCACAACCACTGTTATCCCACCTGGGTGAAGTAGCAAGACTCCACCTCAAAAATAAGTGGGGGGATCTTTGGAGATAGGCACAAGCAGGGAGAACCCAAGGTGAAGATGAAGGCAAAGGCCAGGGTGGTGCTCTTCACAAGCTGAGGAATGCCCTAGAGAGTCAGCAAAGCCCCAGAAGCTGGGGAGACACCTGGAACAAATTCTGTCTCAGGCTCAGAAGGAACCAACCCCATTGATCTGAGTGTCAGGCTTCTGGCCCCCATAACCATGAGGCAACACACTTCCGCTGTGTACCACACTTTCTCTGTGTACCACATTTCCGCTGTGTACCACACTTCCACTGTGTACCATGTTCCATTCATGGTGCTTGGTTACAGCAGCCCCAGGAAACTAACCCCAAGCAAGCACCAACCCCTAGTGTGGCCCAGAGCTAGAGCAGACCCTCAGGGCCAGGTCCTATAAGGTTCCAGTGGTGCCCAGTGGCACCTTTGTAATTTTTATATTGTGTGGAGGAGATGGTCCCAGACAAGAATCTGAGCATTGGGGGAGGTGACTAGGGGGACTTATGGGGGCAGCTATTTACCAACTGCTAAATCATATTGCAATTGTTTAACAATATATACAGTGGCACCAGAGGGAACTAACTAAATGTCACTGTGGTAACAGACCCTACAGTAACATGAAGCACATTCATTGCAAAGCAAAACTCACCGGTGGGCCCCTCAGTCCTTGGGGACCCTGTGGCCCAGCGGGTCCAGTGTCACCCTGGAAGAAAGAGAGAGAGGTGGTATCATTACCAAGTCGCTGTGTGAAGATGATGGCATCATAACTTCAAATGTTAACCAAAGCTCTCTGAGTTACCCAGAGGAACCAACAAACTGTTCAGCATGTTTCATCATCAATTTTCCATTATTCCAGATATAGACAAACTCCCTTCCTGTGCATGAGTAAATGAATGCAAGCTCGCATTTGTGCGTCCATCTATTCAGTCACTTCTTAGACATCCTCCATCTGTTGTCAGGGATTTTAGGTGGCTCCATCCTGAACTAAGAGAAGTATCAGAGGAAATAATCTCTCTTGAAGTTCTTTTCCTGATTCACTAGATGGTGACCTGGAACCATTCATGTCTAAGCCACCAGGGTAAAAAAATCAATGCCACCACACTTTACCAAGCAGTGTGATTCACCACCACCTTGCAGGGTCTTCCAAGCAGCGCCATGACAGGGGCATAATCCTAACCATGTGATGGATAAAAAATCAGAAACTTGGACATGCTCCTACACAAAGTAGACTGCAAAACACTCTAGAAAATTGATTTTTAAAATAAAGGTTAAGGAGTTAAGATGGAGGGAAGGAAGCAGAGCCCATCACCTGGCATCCCAGGGTCCCATCCCAGCTCTACCCCAGTGTACTGGGTGAGCTGATATTCCTGCCTGGATGGCACCCTGCATCACCCTTTCTACGAATCAAAGTGCAGGGGGAGGGGGTGAACTGTATCAGGATTCTCAAAGGGCCCCTTTTGGGTGGGGTTGAGGGGGGCTCTACTTTTAGCTGTATGTGTAGGGCTCCATACACTATACTGATCTTGTAAAACAGATTCCACAGCTAAGAAAGCACCTGACCTAGATCAGATTTCTCCTAAGCATCCTTTCTGGCTCCATCATTCCTGGCAGCAGATCAGATGCAGGGGTTATGTGCTCTGGTGTGTCAAGAACCAATGGGGAAGAGTCCACTTTGTCACTGTTTAAAGGCAGGTCCTGAAGGACACACGCGGTGGGCATGAGATCACTTTGCACCTCAGTACCTGGTTCCCCTACCTCTGACAAAATGGCCAATTCCATGAGACCACTCTGCATCCCACATGTCCAACCACCCTTCAGGATGCCACTTGCAGATGGCTGGTCCTGGGGAACATGGAACTGGCCGATTCTGGGCTCCAGGCAAGCTATTCCTGTCTCTGACTCTCTGAGTGATCATAAGTCAGTCCCTTAATCTCTCTGGATCTCAAATATTTCATTTGTACACCTGAGTTCAAAGGCTTCCTTGTAATCCCAGCTCACACCTGTAATCCCAGTACTTTGTGAGGCCAAGGCAGGTGGCTCACCTTAGGTCAGGCGTTCAAGACCAGCCTGACCAACAAGGTGAAACCCCATCTCTACTAAAAATATAAAGATTACCCAGGTGCCCACCACCACACCTGGGTAATCTTTATATTTTTATAGTAGTCCCAGCTACTCAGGAGGCTGAGACAGGAGAATTGCTTGAACCCAGGAGGTGGAGGTTGCAGTGAGCCTAGATGTGGCCACTGCACTCCAGCCTGGACAGCAAGTGAGACTCCATCTCAAATAACAAACAAAATAAATTTTCTTGTTCTGTCTAGATCCCAACACCAAATAGACACGAGAGCCATTCAAGTGGTGTACAATTAACACAGCACATGATGCTGGCGGCAAGGGGCGTGGCTGGTTTGAGCACTGCAGAGCCCGAGAGATGAAGAAATAATCCAGGAGAAACTGAAATGCCTCTCAGGTTCATTTAAGGCCAGACCCAACAGGCCTCTCATTTGCACTAATGGACAAATCACAACTGATCCAGAAAAGCTTCCTTATCAAACATAAAGCCCAGGTACCCACCCACTAGGCTGGAGCCTCCAATCTCATCCTTGCCAACCAATCCTGTGACATCATCTGTGCCCCTTAGCAGTGCTGCCACCAACCATTGTGGGGCAGTTTCTGTGTGTCACTTCCTTGATACCCCACCCCCAGCCCAGCCAGACCCTACAGGACCCCACTTACGTCTTTTCCTGGTAACCCTTCCTGGCCAGGAGGCCCCATGGCACCAGGCTCTCCCTAGGAAGAAAAGGTCCTGCTATTAGGAAAGGATTTGCGCCAGCCACTGGCTGCCTCAACCACAGGGGCAACTGAGGAACTGGGAGAGGTGGAGACCCAGGGACCTGTCAACTTCTATATGCAGAGCCCTGGCCCTGAGTTGAGATCTGTGGCACATCCAAGGCCAGCTGTGAGCACCTGGAGCCACACTGTGCCTCTCTGTGCAGCTCAGGCAGAACAGCAGCTAATGGCACTGGCATATACACTTGAATGCTGCCTCCTTATCTGCTCATCCATGTGACCCTCTCTACACCTGTGCTTGCTCCTCAGTATCTAGATCATGCACAGGATATAACCAGCTGACCCCTAATGTCACTTCCATTCTGGGCAATCTGAGGAGGCAGAAGAGTTAAAGGTTAAGAAAATAGTCTCTGGAGTTTTCACATCTGGGGTAAAAGTGATGCTTTCCATATAGAAGCTCTAGGACCTTGGGAAATCACCCATGCCCTCTGGGCCTCAGTTTCCTCCTCTGCAAAATGAACCTAATACCATCAACTCCCTCATAGGGCTCAGGGCTGATGTGCATGACACACCTGAGTCCAGACCGATTTGGTAAAACTAGTGGGCAATGGCAATGCCTGGCCCCCAGAAAAACCACCTGAGAGAATTAGGCCAAGGGGTGGGGGAGGGATCTTCCAAAGTGCCCCTGTGCTGGCATACTCCAGGCTGCTGTACTCCATTTCCTCTCTTGTGTAAGGCACTGCCATGGCCTGCAGGCTGCAGGAAACTTCTGTCTGGGAGGTGTAAGCTCTGACCACCTGGGGAGACCTCCAAAGTGAAGCGCCCACTTACCCGGGGACCAGGTGTACCAGAATCACCTGTGTGTCCCTTGAAGCCCTAGAAAGAAGAGAATGGAGTTATCCCATGACAGAGCAGGCTCTTGGGCAGAAGTAGGCAGGCATGCCTCCCCGCCTGCTGTAACTTACGCTGCCTCCACTCAATCTCCACCATCAGCAGGACGCTGAGCCCTACTTGGTGCCACGCTCGGTGCCAGGGGCTTGACGGCGGGACACCAAGAGCCCTTCCTCCCAGCCCCCTCTGTGCTGTGGGCAGGACTGCCAGGGCTCATCCCACTAATGCTTTAGAGTGTTGGGGCATTGCCCTAGGTGTCTCCTGAACTCCTGTTCCTCCCAATTGTTCCAGGCTCACAGCGCAGGGCTTGGCCTGGCCCTCTCTGCACAGCTCCTGAGTCAGTTGCAGGGAACATCGCCTTCACCCAAAGTTAGGTACTGTGGCCCCTTTCTTGTTCCTGTGGCCACTGCTGATCCTACCAACACCTCTGAGTAGGATCAGCTCTGGGAGCTACATTCCAGGCCATAGTGGTTAGGTCTCCTCGTCCAGAGTTGCAGCTTGGAGACGTATTACTGGAAGCACCACTACAGAGCTCCTGGCACTGTGAGTGAAGATTAAACCATTAGCAGAGCTGAGGCCATCATTTCTAATCTCCAGACCAATCTGACTGTGTGAAAATCCCCAATGGATGGATATAAAGCTAAAGCTCAAGGGTAACAAAAGTGTCCATCTGGCATGGCTCTGCAGGATTAATCTATGGAAAGAGTGCCATACACTCTTAGTTTCATGGAACTGGGCTGACTCTGGAGTTAGGTCTGGGATGGGGCCATGCCTCTCACTTTGTGGCCGTGGGATCTTGGGAGCTCTACTTCTCTTCCCTGGGACTCAGTTTCCATAGCCGTAAAATTAGGATAGAACCTACTTCTGCAGAGTTGCCGTCAGGACTGAATAAGAACTGCACAGTGCTCTCCAGTTGCTCAGATCCAGTTACATTTCCCTGGAGAGGGCTGGGAATTTCTTGGGGCTCAGCATGTTCCTCAAGGACCCCAGAATTCCAAATTCAGCCAGCCCAGAGGAAGAGACTGATGTGCTCTCCTCCCATCTAATCACAAAAGCACCAACTGACAGAGCCACACTCAATGCATCAGGCACTCTGCTGTGAATGTTGTATGTCCTACCTTCTCCCTTAGTACTTACCACCACCCTGCAAGAAGCTATTATGACTGCCATTTCATAGAATAAGAAACAGAGGTTCAGAAAGGTCCTCATTGTGCCCAAGGTCACAAAGTCAATAAATGGCAAAGTAAAGGCTGAATCCAGGTCTTCCTATCTGAAAACCCACTCTGTTCTACAAAGCTTTGTCCTGGCTTATTCTGTGTCAGCCAGAGGAGCTTGGTCTTCTTTTCCCTGCCTGGCTTTCAAACCTCAGTTCTTTCATTACAACTCCCAGTTGAGAGATGGATGGGTCTTGCCCCAACGCAGGTCTCACGGGTTTCCTGGCTGAAAAGGAGCCACTGTCACTCCAATAAGCCAGGAACCACCTTTAATAAGTTGGTCACTTGTTCGGTGTTGCAATGGCCACAAGAGGTAACAGTCCTCATTCTTGGGTGTTTTCTGGTGCAATCATGTGAAAAAGAAGGGGATTTAGGAAAACAGAAAACTTAGTTTTGTATTTGATTTCCTTCTTATTGAATACTAGCCAGAAAGTTGATTTAAAAAAAAAAAAACACATTAAGAAAATAGGACTGAAATGTTGATCTGCTAGATAAAAATCCATATAATTTTAGGATGATCATTTAAAATCATATTTTTTTCTAAAGGCAATTTAAGAAATTGTGAGAACAATTCTGAAATGATGAGGAGGTAAAACCTTTAGCAATAAAACCCAATAACGCTAAAACACGTGGAGTTCATTTTCATAGGTAACGTTTGTGTCTGTTTATATGTATAATAGCTAGATAGCTAGATATAGATGCACATATATAGATGTTAGAACTCATATATAGAAAAAAAGGACTAGAAAAAATACACCAAATATTAACAGCTTTTCTTCTGTGTTGTAGAATTAGAAGTAACTTAATTTTCTTCCCTGTATCATTTTTTTCTTCTTATTACCATCGTCATCATCATAATTAATACCATTAGAGAATGGGAATGAGTTACTTTTATAATTGGAGAAAGACTTCAGCTATGGAAAGTGTTGAAAACTAAAATTAAGATTCATTTTTAGGCTCTATTATCCAGAGAAACCCCATTGAAATTATAATAAATCGGATGAGAACAAAGAAAACTTTTAGCAACAACAAGGTAATGACTTCAATTGTGAAAATAAATTTCACAGCTATGGAGCGTGACAAAGCTGAATTGACTGCAGGGAAGCACGGCCGCCTGGAGGAAAAGGACTTCTGGGACTGCATGGTCAGCCAGTCCGGGCTAGCCCTGCCACAGTGGTGAGAGCCATGTGGCCGGTGGGCTTGATTCTACTGTTCCCAACACACACTGCACACTTACAGGTGGGCCTCGGGCACCCTCTGGTCCTGGTAGACCTGGCTCTCCTGCTTTGCCCTAAGCATAAAAAAGAAGAGTTTGAGGACAACATTGTAAGACAAGAGTCTTCCTATCGCTGGCTGTCTACGTTTCTTACAGTTCTATTCCCGCAAGCTAGCCTCTGTCCCCTCTGTCCGCCCTTTCCCCTGGTGTCTCGATCCATCTTTATCCACACAAATCTCCACCATGTATCCAGGCCTATTATATTTCTGGATTTCCTGGGATGTTGCTGGTTACACAGGCCTCATCTCCAAATTAATTATGCCTAGTACCCCTTTTACTATCAGAGGCATCTTGGTGTGCAGGAGAAATTATATGCCATCTTAGTTATAGATGACTTTATGCCCAATTGCAAACAACATGTGAAGGCAGCTATTAACACTTGCACTTTACCAATGGTGACGCTGAGGTTCAGAGAAGTTATATTTTTATCAAGGTAACAATTAGCAGAGCCAGGCTGAATTCCAGCTGAGTGCCACACCCAAGTGGATGCTCTTTCCAGGCCAGCCGCAGTACCTACCAGCAGGGTGACCTGCAACCTACACAGCCTTTTCTTCACCCCATTATCTTAAAAGAGCTTGTCAGGACACTCCTGCTATTTAAAATTCTTTTTTAATGCCCACAGCTTGGCATTGCCCTGCACAGAAGCAAACCAGGAACAGAAGACAATAAGAGGCTTAGCAACTCAGGTCCATACAAATTGAAGGTGGGGTCAGGGGAAGGGTGAGGGGAGGTGGGGCAGAGGAAAGAAAGTGAAAGGCTAAGTTTGATGGATGGTCAGAAGAGGCAGCATGCTGGGCCTGGAGGGCATGCCTATTCCCAAACATTCTGTCCACCTCATGTTCATAGGTTATAAACTTTGAGAATCATATGCAGCCCATTAGGAGAGAGCAAGGAGAGAAAGGAACATCCTTGGATTTAGAGAGAAAAGAAAAAAACTATAGAAAGAAGAATGGGGCCTAAAGCCTGTCTGTTTCCTAGTTTAGCTGTGTGATCTTAAGGTGTCACTTCCTTTCTCTGGATCTCTGGACTTGTAAATTTGGGACAGTCCTCCCTTGCAGGTCTTATAGAGGTTGTACATAGCCTGGCTCCTGCCCCAGAGTCAACTGTGATGGCCATCGCTGACCCAAGGCACCAGCAGAAAAACTGAACAACCAGTAGCTACTGAAAGATTTCACTATGATGTCACTGAAGCCTGACTCTAGTCAACCCTCAAGTAAAACACTGAGGCACAGAGAGGCTCAGCCATCCACTCCAGGTCATACAGCTGGGGTTCTAATCCAGGCATTTTGGTTCCAGAGTCTGCACTTCATCCTACACTGTAATTAATGCTCAAATATCTCTTAATAAAAATTAAGCAAAAGGCAACTCAAAAGGCTGTCTATACATCCATCTATCTGTATATCTATCCATCTATCCATTCACCCTCCCTTCCCTCCCTTCCCTCCATCTATCCATTCACCCTCCCTCCCTCCCTTCCTTCTCTCCTTTCCCTCCCTCCCTCCCCCCTCTCTCCTTCCCCCCTCCTTCCCCCCTCCCTCCCTCCCTCCCTCCCTCCTTCCCTATCTTTCTGGTCTGTCTATCCATTTGTGCTCCTCCCATATACACACTTTGAAGGGGCAAGTCAACTTGAAGAGGGGCCACCTAGCACCTGTAGCAGATGCTGCCATTCTCCAACCACATCTCCTGGGCTCACCCAGGGGGGTGCCTGCCTCCTTGTGGAGCAGTTCCTGCACAGGTTCAAGGGCAGACACAGAATGAAAGATATTCCCTGATCCTAGGTGGTGCTTGATTTTGAGGTGTGGAAGGCCCAAGTGCAGGGGAGTCAACGCCTCCAGGAACAATCAGAAGATCCCTAGTGAGGCTGGGCCCCAGCCTGGAGTCACCAGTTGCTAGCCTGCCTTTCCTTCTTTCCCTGTTCCATTCCCTTCCTCCCTCCCTCAGTGGTTCATGGGATCACCTCCTAAATACTCTACCTGCATCAAAATAGGCATTGAGTAAACAGACTGAATGAAGACCAGTGTCCTCAGTTATTCTGAACTGTAACAGCCTCTCGGCATAATACACATCCTGCAGGAAGGTCAATATGCTGCTCTGCAGCAGTGAACTCCGGAGTCAGCCTCCAGGAGTGTGAGTTCTGAATGCTGCATTTACCAGCTCTATGACCTTTATCAAGCTATCATCCTCTTTATGTCTTCATTTCCTCATCTGGGAGCAATAATGGTACCCACAGACCATAAGGTTCTTCTGGGGAAGACAGTGGGAAAGTGTAATGAAGTGCTCGGTACCCCGGCCCTAGGCGCACACACAGTCACTGTCAGCCACACTGTGATATGTGTGCTTCTCTCTATTCTCACCACATTTTTGCCCAGGCTGAATACCATTTGCCCACCATGGGCAGCTCTGCTGGGTGTCAGTCTACAGTGGCTCATCGAGACTTTTCAACTTGCTCAGCTGCTAAAAGCTCTTTCTTTTCCTCTCAGCAATGAATTTTGGTTTCAGCATCAGGCAAACAATGTAAAATGATAAAGAAGGTGCTTCCAGCAAGTTGCATAAGATTCAGAATGAGTCATAATAGTTTATGACCAAACAAATTAAATGGAACATAAGCCTCACTGTAGAAACTTTTATGTAATTCCACTTAGTGGCTCTAAAGGCTCTGCAGTTCTAAACTCACCAGGAGCTAAAACCAGGGCAGTTGGGAAAAGTAATTTACTAAAATAATTAATAGTTAGATAAACTTGATGCATTTAACAATTTTTTTACATCATATGATTCCCCAGAGACTCTGACAAGTTGGTGTATTATTCTCATCCTATTTGAAAAGAAACTGAAGCTTAGAGATGCTTTCTGACTCACTCAGATTACAAAACCTGGTAAGGAGTGGGGCTGGAATCTGTAGCCAGTTTGTTATTGCTATTGTTATTACAGTTGTAATTTTGGCATAAAATATTTTTATTTAATCACTATTCTGAAATTTAATTTTGTCAATAAGTAATGCATACTCATGGCTCCAAAAATTAAGAAGATAATAGTAAAATAAAATACTATGGAATATAAAGTTGTCTTCCTACTGCTGTGTCCCCTTATCTGGCAATCATCCTCCCATGGAGAGAAAGTACTTTTATGAGTGTTTTATAAAGTCTCCAGAGTTCCTTTAGAAAAGCACTAGAAAAAAAGAGGCCCATAACTGTTTTCATGTAAAACACACCAGACTATACACATTGTTTTATTCTTTGCTTTTCTACTTCATAATCTATCTAGGAGCAGTCCTGCATCAGTGTCTAGAGAACACCCTCATTCCTTCTGACAGTTATTGGTATTCTATGGAGTGGACAGCTCGTTATTTAACTAGTCTCATACTAGTGGGCATTTGGAGAACCCAGGTCTCTAAACCACCGATGCTGCCCTTCATCTTCCCCTTGGTGTAGTGTCTGTGAAAGGGCTTTGGGAAGACTTAAGAGCTGCTAAAAAACTGATGAATCATCATCATGATGAATCTCTGATCCACAGGCAAGAAGGATTGACCAAGCTCAGTAAGCACAGCTTTGAAGTCACAGATACGGGTCTTTGGAAATCCCTGCACATTCCCAACTAACAGCTACTGGGGCCACAGAGATATCCTCATGAGCACTTGCTCCATCTCACTGTGTATCTCTGGACAGCTGTCATTAACCAAAACCAAAATCAAAACAAGAAAACTCTATGTCAGAGTTACGAGAGAGAGAGAGAGAGAGAGAGAGAGAGAGAGAGAGAGAGAGAGAGAGAGAGAGAGAGAGAGAGAAAGAGACAGAGAGAGAGAGAGCGCGAGCGCAATTCCATAATGTCTGGAGCTAGCAGGTGCCACTCAGATTTTCCTGGGTATCCTGGGCTCTCGAGATATCAGATTTCTCCTCCTGCCTTTGCTTATCTATTTCAGCTTTATCTATCATATCAGTAGGACTGAGGCTGCATGGGACAGTAAAGGAAAATGTGGAGCAGAGACAGGAGGCCTGGGCTCGGGTTCTGATTCTGTCACCAGTCCATCCTGTGACTTTGGAGCCATGATTTTACCTGTCAGAGGCCCAGCTTTCTTCTGCTTTAAAATGGAGACAGCAGTGTTTACTGCGTAGGGTTGCTGGGGTACATAAATGAAATAATGCCTAGAAAATGCCTATATTTGAGTCTGGTTCATAGTAGCCCCTCACACAAAGTAGTTGTTATTGACATGCAATGGATTTGGCCTGTGATAAAATAGGAAGTTTAGAGTCCTTTACCGGTTCCCCAGGGGGACCTGGCTTTCCATCTCTGCCTTCTTTGCCTTCTTCCCCCTGCAAGAGAAACTCAAATTAGTTATCAGGTCAAAGAAGATTCGAGGAGGTGGAAAGACGAATGCAATTTTAGCATGTCTTTCTGCTCAGCTTCCAGCCATTGCATTCACAGTTGGCAGCTAAGGGGACATCTTAACAGACAGAATTGCTCTGATTTTCTGGTTTCTTTCTCAACACCAAGATTGTGGCTGTGGATCTCTGACTCACAGTATCTGGCACAAAGTGGGAAAGCAATACATTTTTGCAATAGCATTTTTACTATTGCTATTGACCTAAAGAAGCCTCTCCTGGGCATTTTCTTCTTCTTTTTAATTTTACTTTCAGTTCTGGGGTACATGTGCAGATCTTGCAGGACTGCTAGATAGGTATACACACGCCATGGTGGTTTGCTGCCTCCATCCCCCGTCACCTACATTAGGTATTTCTCCTAATGTTATCCCTCCCTAATCTCTATTTCTAGATCTTTGAGGAATTGCCACACTGTCTTCCACAATGGCTGAACTAATTTACACTCACACCAACAGTATAAAAGCATTCCTATTTCTCCACTTCCTCTCCAACATCTCCAGATTTTTTAAAGATCACCATTCTAACTGGCGTGAGATGGTATCTCAGTGTGGTTTCGATTTGCATTTCTCTAATGACCAGTGATCATGAGCATTTTCTCATGTCTGTTGGCCGCATAAATGTCTTCTTTTGAAAGTGTTCATATCTGTTGCCCACTTTTTTATGCAGGTGTTTGTTTATTGTATATTTGTTTTAGTTCTTTGTAGATTCTGGATATTAGCCCTTTGTCAGATGGATAGCTTGCAAAAAATTTTTTCCCATTCTGTTGGTTTCCAGTTCACTGTAATGATTGTTTCTTTTGCTAGGCAGAAGCTCTTAAGGTTAATTGGATTCCACTTGTCTATTTGGCTTTTGTTGCCATTGCTTTTGGTGTTTTAGTCATGAAGTCCTTCACAGAACTGGAAAAAAACACCTTAAACTTCATGAGGAACCAAAAATGATCCCACACAGCCAAGACAATCCTAAAAAACAGAACAAATCTAGAGGCTTCACACTACCTGACTTCAAACTATACTACAAAACTACAGTAATCAAAACAGCATGGTACTGGTGCCAAAACAGAGAAATAGACCAATGGAATAGAACAAAGACCTCACATCTTTTGATGCCACACATCTACAACCATCTGATCTTTGACAAACCAGACAAAAACAAGTGGTGGGGAAAGGATTTCCTGTTTAATAAATGGTGTTGGGAAAACTGTCTAGCCATGTGCAGAAAGCTGAAACTGGACCCCTTCCTTACACCTTATACAAAATTAACTCCAGATGCATTAAAGATTTAAACATAAGACCTAACACCATAAAAACCCTAGAAGAAAACCTAGGCAATACCATTCAGGACATAGGCATAGGCAAGGTCTCCTGGGCATTTTCATGAAGTTGAGTTTAGAACATGAGGACCTGGTATCTGGGCCTCCTGCGTGAGCACCGTGATGGGTGAGGGGGGAATGTGGATGCTGACAATGATGAGGAGCACATTCAATAATGTGCATGAAGGTATTCAGCATGGTTCACCACTGTGAGCACAGGAGGGGCCCAGCAAATGACAGCAAGGAGCATGTTTGGGCCACCAAAAGGCTATAAGCATTGTTCATTTCTTTCCTTGAAGGAAAAACAGGGTGATAAAGAAACAGAGAAGAAGGCTGGGGCTGTTCACAAGGTACCAGGGAAGTAACAGGGCCCAGTCCTTGGCTTATGCCTAAGGACAACAGTGAGCAGAGGGAAGTAACAGGATCAGATTTTCATTGGAAGGAAAGAAGGGAGGAGGGAGGGAGGAAAAAAGGTGGAAGGGAGAAATGGATATTATTAAGAAAGTAGCATAATCATATGTAAGGTTGTTCCCCTCTTCTCCAGTACTCTAGAACTTTGATAAGGGGTTAACACAAAATCCAAATTAGGATTTTTCTCTCCTTGGCTTTACCATTGATGAAATTAAATTAATACATATTTCCTAGTGCTGTGGCATCCTGGTCTCCAGGGTTGCAGTTCATGCCAACATCCTAGCATGTCACTTCAGATCTGTGTGCCCAGAAGAGGTTACTTAACCTTCAGGCTACAGAGTTACAGACAGGACTGTCAGTGATGCCCAGGAAATGCCTTCTTGATCAATGGCAGTATATACCAGATACTGTAGGAGAATGAGCTCTAACAAGTGATTCATTTATTCACATGTTTCTTTAAGCAGTGTTTGCTGTGTACTCACTATGTGTGGAGACTCAAGGCTAAACAAAAACAGAGGTAGTTCCAGCTCACACAGAACCTATAGCACAGAATATAGCCCCGTGATTAATTACCAGGCATGCTTCAATGGTACGTCCTCAGATCTAACAAACAGAGGTGTTTGTTGAATGACTAAGTCAATCAGACCAACGAATAATGGAGAACCAATCAATCCATTACACCAACAGAAATGTGATCACCAGATGAGATAAGCACTCAGCAGAAAAGGAAGAGAGAATCTCTCCTAGCCTGCAGGGGAGAGGCGCAGAGAAGGAAGTGATAGCTGGAATGAGATGGGGAAGATTAAAGGCATCTATAGTGAAAGAAGGAAAGAGGCCTCCCAGTATCCTGGAAGGAGTGTGGAGGGTGGCAGGAGAGAATTCAGTGCATTTTGGGACCCAAAAAATATCTAGTGTGGCTGGAACAAAAGAGGGCACAGTGGAGAGCAGGGTTGGGGGACTGTAGACAGTAAGTGCTATAGCAGCAGGCAGAGGCCAGACCAAGAGCCACAGAAGAATTCACTCTCAATGCAGAAGGCAGTGCATTGCCTTTCTGGAGGAATTTATTACAAATGCCTTGAACAGCTCAACTCTAATGATAAGGATATTCAACTGAGAAGTTAGGACAACATCCGTGGAAAGTAATTCTGCAGTATGTATCAAGAATCTTAGATGTTTCTCCACTCAGGCAAGCAAATCACATTTTGGAGTCTCATCATTAAGAAATTTTTAAATGCTGTGCATACAAAATTGTCCACTGCAGTTGCTTTTTAAAATAATTGTAAGGTTTATGAGGCAACTGAGAAATGATCATATATATTGTGGTGCATCCACTGTATATATCACATGTAAAGTTTATGAAAATTTAACACTAGTATGAGAAAATGGAAAATGTTTACATTATCACAAATAGTTAATTATCACAGTTATGTATATGTGTGTGTTGATTGTTTTAACAATATAAAAATATATATATGTACATATACATATATATATAGAGAAAGAGAGAAAAAATACTATTTAAACAAATAAGAAACAACCAATATTTACCTAAAAGAAGAACAAGATTAAGACTGAGTCTACCAAAATTTTAGTCAGCTTTAACTGATAAACAAGTTAGTGATTACTTTATTTCTAGTTTTCTACAACACTCAAAATTCCACTAGTGGCCTGGCCTTATTTTGACAGTGGAATATATTTTTGCTTGCTTGTTTTTATAAAGAGAAACTAGGTTGTCTCTGTTTGTGTGTTTTTATAAAAGCCACTTACTGGGATTCCAGGTAATCCAGATGGGCCTTGGGGGCCAGGAGGGCCTTCTTTCCCCTAAAAGATCCAAGACAAAAACAGCATGAAACCTTTACTGGCTTTTCTGTGAAGTTAATGACTTCACACAGAGCTGCATTCATGGGTTGGGGGAGTGAGTGATTGCTTAGAAGCAAGGGGTGCTTCTGTATCAGCCTCATGGCCTTCTGAGCTGTGTTTCCTCCAAGGCAGTGAAGTTCCCTGGGGCTGAACATAATCACCCCTGTTGATACACACACTAGGACTCATTCTGACCATATTATTAATACATAGGCTCAGGGAAAACTGGCTATTGGAATGCCAATGGGAAGAAGCTATTGGGGTTTCAGAATCCACAAGACCTGAGTCCAGATCCAGCTCTGTATTTGTCCCCAGACTTCCAGAAATTCAAGTTCTCTACCCATACAGCACAGACCTCAGCACCTGGAGGTGTGGTGCGTACAGGACTGTACACAGTGGGAACTGACTAGGGGCATGCATAACAGATGGTTTATTATTTTCATCATTTTTTTCCAGTGTCTTCTACAGGTTTTACCGATAATTGCTCTACTATCTCTTTCCTTGTATTTGAAAACTGTTTTACCAGATTTCACTAATTAATATTTTATTTCCCATTTGGTTCATCAAAGACTGACATAAGTATCAATCAGGGCTTATAAATTAGCATTATCTAATCAGTACCCTAATTCCCATTATAGTGAGTATTATTATATCACCCTGTGTCTCTACCATGAGTAGATCTGACAACTTTATAATTTCCTACTAGTGTTTACTGGGAGATAAGACACAGATGCCAAGTTTTACATTCTAATTCACAGGACACACAAAACAAGGTATTCTTAAACTTTAGGCCAATGCACAATAATAAGCATGATATAACAAAATGTTCACCCCTCCCCACATCACAACACCTACAAGCACATCAGAAAATTAAGTGGAGATTTTTGGTCAACCCATGACGAAGATGGAGATATTATTAGAGATTTTTAAGTATTGATAATGGAGCTTCCCGAGTTCCCTCCTGGATGCCTATTGTTTCAAATACCCTAGTGTGGAAACACCAATGATCTAGGACTGGGGTCAGCAAAGTCCAGCCCACTGCTAAACTTGTTAAATAAAGTTTTATCAGAACACAGTCACACCCATTGGTGCACATGTTGTCTATGGCTGATTTTGCATTAAAATATTTGCTAATTGGTTCTTTATGGAAAAAGTTTGCCAAGTACTATATTAGACCATTCTTTTTAAACTCAGGTGAGGGAGACATGGTCCCATAGTAAGAATGTGGCAGATCTAGGAAAGAACTCTGCCTCTGACTCACTGTTAAGTCTTCTTGGCATCACTAGACTTTTATTTATTTAGAAAGCAATTCCATTGGCAGAGAGGCTGAAAATTACAACATGGTAGACCCTTAAACAACCTCCACTGACCAACCTCATTATAAACCAGCCTCTCCATGCTCTCCAAAAACCCATACCTAGTCACAGCACTGCAGCACACGCTTGCCTGCAGTCCACTCTTGCTTTCCTGTTCCACTCACTTTTCTGTGAGGTGAAGGCTTGCAAGGAGTCAGTGTGCTTCTTCCCAAGCCTGTTTGCATCAGTTATTTGCAATGGAAATTATACAATTTAATTGTTGATTAAATAATCCAGTATAATTTGGGTGGGAAAAGAAGAATAAAGTTTTTATGCAAGTTATGGTAGGATTTTGAAAGCACTGGCCAAAAGTGAGTCATTCACCACTCATTATCTTAATTGATATAGCTATAAAAGGTTAGGAAAGCTACAAAAGATTAGGAAAAAAAAATCCTAACAATCTAGAACTCGACATTCATATTGTCACACATATGTTGTTATATTCTCAAACCAATTTTCAACAAGTTACAAAAAGTAATCAGTGGATGCACTTTTTACATGACTGATGACAAAAGACTCCATTCATTACCAAAAATCAAAGTAAAGGCCTTTATCCTATGTTAAAAAGACTGCCAAAAGGTTTGTCTTTTAATTCAAAATATAACAGAACTAAGGTTTCTATGTATGTATCTTTTTATTATAATTATGCCCCATTTAACTTTCAAAAATTACTTCTGGGACTGGGTGCAGTGGCTCATGCCTGTAATCCTGGCACTTTGGGAGACTGAGGCAGTAGAATCACAAGGTCAAGAGATTGAGACCATCCTGGCTAACATGGTGAAACCCCGTCTCTACTAAAAATACAAAAAAAAAAAAATAGCTGGTGGAGTGGCACACACCTGTAGTCCCAGGTCCTCAAGAGGCTGAGGCAGGAGAATCGCTTGAACCCATGAGTCAGAGGTTGCAGTGAGCTGAGAGTGAGCCACTGCACTCCAGCCTGGTAATAGAGCAAGACTTCATCTCAAAAAAAAAAATTACTTTTATTGGCTGGGTGTGGTGGCTCATGCCTGTTAATCCCAGCACTTTGGGAGGTGGAGGCAGTTGGATCACTTAAGGTCTAAGACCAGCCTGGCCAACATGGTGAAATCCCATCTCTACTAAAAACACAAAAATTAGTTGGAAATCACTTGAACCCAGGAGACAGAGGTTGCAGTGAGCAGAGATCATGTCCCTGCACTCCAACCTGGACAACAAGAGTGAGACTCTGTCTCAAAAGAAAAAGAAAAAAATTACTTCCATTTCATAACCACCAGTACTCTCTAGGCAAAGAAAACTTCCGCTATATTCTCGTTTGATGGTTAAGGCAAATTTCAGCACCATGGACAGCTTCGAGTGATACCATTACTTAAGGAGTGGTCCCGTGACAGAATCAAAGTCTTATTTAATATAGTTTAATTCCTAGGAACGTAATAGTTTTATGTCCTGGATCCACATCTTATTCTCTTCAGACAAACAATCCATTTGTTTTTATCAGGGAAATCATTTGCATATGGAGTCACACTTTTGTCACCCAGGCTGGAGTGCAGTGGCATGATCTCACCTCCCTGCAGTCTCTGCCTCTCAGGTTCAAGTGATTCTCCTGCTTCAGCTTCCCGAGTAGCTGGGAATTAGGCACGTGCCACCACGCCCAGCTAAGATTTGTAGTTTTAGTAGAGAGGGAGTTTCATCATGTTGCCTAGGCTGATCTGAAACTCCTGAACTCAGGTGATCTGCCCACCTTGGCCTCCCAAAGTACTGGAATTACAGGCATGAGCAACTGTTCCAGACCCAGTATGTTTTATATTTTATTCATCCTGGGACTTCTAGATGGGTGGCTTCAAAAGGATTGACCAGATGAGGATCCTAAACAGAGCCATGGGGCTGTGATTTTTCAGTTTCAACATCTCTCTGGCTGCCTGGACCACACACGTGGTGGGTCAGTGTGGAATAGCAGAAGGAGAACTAACCTGAGAAATCTTAAATTGACTTAACTTCCAACTTGTACACTAATTTCCTGTATGACTTTGACCAAGTGACATAACCCCATGGGATGCTGACCTCTTCCTTTGACATGAAGAAAGTCTTACTAAGTAATAATGCCCTTTGCACAGAACTCCAGAGATAACAGGGTAGGGCTGGCCTGCTTGCTAGCTGGCCTTGAAATATAATGGTGACATTCCTGTGGCCTAGAGATTACACCTGGCTCTTACATTCTTTCCCTCACAGTGTGACCCTGAACTGGCCATTTCACTTCTCCAACTCCCAACTCTCCTTATTTGTAAAATGGGGATAATGATTCATGGCCTTTATAACATATAGGGCTAAAGGGGGAAGAAATGTCAGATGAGATAAGGAATATTTATGTACCATATATTCATTTACATCCCATGTATGTATTGGCTACTAACATAATACCTACTAAACTGTGGTTCACCCTTTATGCCATTGAAACCAAGAGTGGTTCCGGCAGCTTCATGAAATAAAATCTGGATTTTGAGTTAAAATCTTTGGGTTTAAATGCCAATTCCACTAGTTGTGGTTTGGGATCCTAGACTAGTGACTTATTTTTAATTCCACTCTCTTCTTTTGAACAGTTAGGATAACAATGGTGGCCTCTTGCCTGACATTCACCTGGTAGATACCACAGTCCTAGGTGAGTTAGCTCTCAGCCTTTCCACTTCCCTGCACCTGCTCAAAATAGAAACCACACTGACAAGAAATTGAGATATGGGGCCTAAATCTAGGACCTATTCGTATTGACGGTTATAAACTAAATTCTGGAATCACAGATCTTCTTATCATTTCAACCAAACTTTAACTTTAGTAGCAAAATAACCAGGGCTCCTACAGAAAGCAAACCCTCCTGCAGTTTCACCACAAAACTTGTAGTGAACAGAATCTCAAAACTATGTGAGCCACAGGAGACATACAGGACCAGAGCAGGATTGGTAAACACTTGGGGTTCTGGAAAGGCTAAAGATAGACTTCAAACAGATCCCAATCCTTGAGGAACTTACAGGTGACCCTTGGATTCCTGGTGGTCCAGCAGCTCCTGAAATTCCATCTGCCCCCTAAAAAAGACAAGGCAGAAAGCAAGTTTCTTGTGCATCTGGACAGAGGTCATTAGCACCCTCTGCTTTGAATACAAAGCAATTGATATGGTTGGTTATTTGTCCTCTCCAAATCTCACGCTGAAATGTGATTTCCAATATTGGAAGGAAACGTGAGGCCCGATGGGAGGTGATTGAATCATGGGGACAGATCTCTCATGAAGGGTTTAGCACAATCCCCCGGGTGATAAGTCAGCTCCCACTCAGCTCATGAAAGATCTGGTTGTTTAAAACTCTAGGACCTCCCTTCCCTTGGTCACTGGCTCCTGCTCTTGCCATCTGACACACCTAGCCTTCCACTATGATGGGAAGTTCACTGCAGTCTCTTCAGACGTCAAGCAGATGCTGGTACCATGTTTGTACAGCCTACAGACCTGAGCCAATAAAACCTCTTTTCTTTTTTTTTTTTTTGAGACAGAGTTTCGCTCTTGTTACCCAGGCTGGAGTGCAATGGCACGATCTCGGCTCACCGCAACCACCGCCTCCTGGGTTCAGGCAATTCTCCTGCCTCAGCCTCCTGAGTAGCTGGGATCACAGGCACGCGCCACCATGCCCAGCTAATTTTTTGTATTTTTAGTAGAGACGGGGTTTCACCATGTTAACCAGGATGGTCTCAATCTCTTGACATCATGATCCACCCGCCTCGGCCTCCCAAAGTGCTGGGATCACAGGCTTGAACCACCGCGCCCAGCCTAAAACCTCTTTTCTTTTTTTTAGATATGTATTATGTGTGCATGTATGAATCTATGTATGTATGTATCTAAAGCATGTCTTTTCTGGAGTCCTTCCATTGCATGTGTATTTCATTTCTTATTCCATTTTTACTTATGAAATTCAAGTTTAACATTTTTGTCTTGTTTATTTTTATGTGAAATTCATGTTCCTGGACTTTTATTTTTTTATTTATTTTATTTTATTTTTTTATTGAGTAGAGGTGAGGAACTAGGATGTTGAAAAGTAAAAAAAGGAGAGAAGGAGAGGAAGAAAGAGGAATAAAAAGAGGGAGAGAGAACAGGAATATTGCTTCATTCTAAAAATGGGTATTAATAATGGCCGATCAATATTTTGTGTATTTAAAATGGAGAACTCTATAAATATTTATTGAGTTTACTTGTTCCGGATCTGAGTTGAAGTCCTGGATATCCTTATTAATTTTATGTCTCGTTGAGTCTAAATCTCGTTATGGGTCTGGGTATTAAGATCTCTTATTGTTGCATTGATCCTTTTACCACTGTATCCTTGTTGCTTTGAAATCTATTTTATCAAATGTGAGAATTGCAACTCCTGCTTTTTGTTTATTTATTTATTTTTGCTCTCCATTTGGTTGGTAAATTTTTCTCCAACCCTTTGTTTTGAGTCTTTGTGTATCTTTGGATATACCGTTAGGTTTTGGCTGTATCTTTTGATTGGGGGATTTAGTCGATTTAAATTTAGGGTTATTGCCATTTGATGTTAACTGGCTATTTTATCCATTCATTGATGTAAATTCTTCTTTATGTTGATGCTCTTTACTTTTTGGTATATTTTTAGAAAGGCTTATACTGGTTGTTCCTTTCTATGTATAATGCTTCTTTCAGAAGTTCTTGTAAAGCAGGCCTGGTGGTAATAAAATCTCTGAGTACTTGCTAGTTCATAAAAGATTTTATTTTTCCTTCAATTGTGAAGCTTAGTTTGGCAGGATATGAGATTCTAGGCTGAAAGTTCTGTTGTTTAAGTATGTTGAATATTGGCCCCCACTCTCTTCTGGCTTGTAGGGTTTCTGCTGAGAGATCTGCTGTAAGTCTAATAGGCTTCCCTTTATGGGTAACCTGGTCTTTCTCTCTGGCTGCCCTTAGTATTTTCTCCTTTGTTTCGATCCTGGTGAATCTAACGATTATGTGCCTTGGGGTTTCTCTTCTTGAGGAATATATTTGTGGTGTTCTCTGTATTACCTGAAGTTGAATAGGGTCCTGCTTTGCTAGATTGGGAAAATTTTCCTGGATAATATCCTGAAAAGTATTTTCCAGCTTGGATTCATTCTCTCCATCACATTCAGGTACACCAATCAAACGTAGATTGGGTCTTTTCACATAGTCCCATATTTCTTGGAGACTTTGCTTATTCCTTTTCATCCTTTTTCCTCTATTCTTGTCTTGTCATTTTATTTCATTAAGTTGGTCTTCGACCTCTGATATCTTTTCTTTGTAAATTATTCAACCTCAGGTATTTCTTCATAGCCATGTAAAAACAGCCCAATACATCAACACACAGATCTTATATGCTGTGCCCCCTCCTAGCTTCCTGAACCACAGATATTTCAAATGTGCTTCTTCCTCTTCATCAGGCTGAGCTATTCTCTGGGAATACAATATATTTGGAGAAGAGCACTCACATCGTAGGAAGGGACAATGCATTAGCCAGCCAGTCACCCCTTTGAACACAGTAAATGAACTCGCTTCAGGATGGGCATTTTAAGCTAATATCAAGGAATATTACAGGACAAAAAGCAAATGAACAACTAGATTTATCTTCCAGGTGATTAGAAAGGCAATCACTGTGTCAAGTCAAGGGTGAAGAGATGCACAGATGGATAAATGGAAGACTTCTATGCCAATCAGCAAGCAGCTTAAAGTGAGCTCCAGGCACACTTTTGCCTGAGGTTCTTGCATATGTTGTTTCTTCCCCTTATATTCCAGTCCCCCACATATGCAGAAGCCTCATGCCCTCCCACCGTGCAGGTCTTAGCTCATGTATCAGCATCTCAGTGAAAGGTTTTCTGCCTACCAGACCCACAATGGAAAGATCTATCCTTCATCATCCCTGCTCTGGGGAGGTCCCTTTTCTGTCTACCTTCCTCCATAGCACCTGCAAACATCTGTCATGCTAGTGTTTATTGATTTCTTATTTATTTTTATCATCTAGCTCTCTCCTTCCACACACCTACTTCATGAGATCAAGAACTACCATTTTATTTCTTTCTTCATTGGAACTAAAACAGTTCCTGGGATATAGTAAGTAATATTCTTGAAAAAATGAATGAATTAGAAGTTGAACTGACTGGGTTATGAAGGCAGTTCTTTAGACGAATTCACACATGTGCCTCTTACTATCTTTGGTTGAGTCATGTAAGATCTCTAAGCTTTAATTTCCTTAACTGTGAAAGGCTGGAAATTGCACATGCCTTTAGGAAGGGGAGGAGTAATGAGGCAGTGCTTACAAGGTGTCAGGTACAGAAGAAAGAGTACTAGTTAAGAGTGCAGCCTCTTAGAGTCAGAGTTCCTGAGCTCACATCCTACTTCTTCGCTGAATAGCTGTATAATCCTAGGAAAGCTACTTGACCCCTCTGTATCCCAGTTCCTTTGTAAAATGAAGGAAAAGAACAGTGCCTATTTTATGCAGGTTGTTGAGAGAATGGAATTCATGACACATAAGGGTCCAACAGGAGCTTTCCATGAATGTGTCTATTGTTCGCCCCATGACAAGGAATCCTGCAGATATTAACTAAACATGGAAGTATAAATAAGCAAGTTCCCACAGTACTCTATTGATGTCTTTCTGGCAGCCTTTATTTAATTGTTACAAATTTTTACTGAGTGTCTAAATCGTACCAGATGAGTCCAATTTTAGAGATATAAAAGTGACTACATCATGGTCTTAGACCTCAAGGAAATCTGATATAACTGCATGACAAACTTCTGGGGAAGGGTGCAGCTGGATTTGTCTCTACTGCTTCTACTACGTAGGGACCCAGTAAATGTTCACAAAATAAAGGGAAAATGAATATTTTAATGAGTAGCCTAAGGTTCATGCTTGAATTCAACATCTAGTCAAAGCTAAAATAACAAATCTCGATTGTTCTACATAACTTTAATAAAAAGCTTCTGGCATCCTAGAGTCTGGAAACTTGCCAAGTTGGAATAAAATCCCCTACTGCATATGGGGATGGGGTTAGGGTTTTATCTGGAAGAAGGATGCTGACTGAGCACCAGAAAATAAACACTAAAAGAAAGAGCTTTGTCAGCTCAGTACCCATATCCCTGCATATTTCCAACAGGGTCTGACAATTAATAAGCACTTGAAAACAAGCAACAACAACAAAGAACAAAACTAAAACAACACAGGCATGACCAGAAAGGTTAATTTTCTGCTCTGGAATTGCTTCTGCGTGATTGGCTGGTGAACCTAAACAGGAGCTGCCTCAGCGTCCATTCTCACAGGCAATTAACAGTACAAGGCACGACACAAAACAGAAGCTCAATAAACATCTGCCAAGTGAACTGAAAGCATTAATCAGCTGGAGACAGACAAGCTGGCTTCTGATGATGATGGTTTCTGCCTCCGATTCATCATCTAGCATGAGAATAAGAAACCAGGAGTCGTTTCCTACAGTAGTCACGGAGTTCTAACTTACAGCACTTTCCAGTGAGAAGAGGGTTTTGTTTTCACTGAGAACATGTTAGAGAGTTTGGAACTACCAGGGCAGAGTGGGGATGAGGCATTAATCCAATGTTCATTTTCTGAGAACCTCAGCTATTAAGTAGTACAGGGAAGCTAATGTCATTATATAAAATTATTCATGAATAAACTATTTTTAAGTAAAATTAGTTCCCTTTCAAATGCCCCTCTTTGCTTAATACTAGCACCTCTCCCTAGTACCGATTGTATCAGCATCATTATCAGTTTCTCTTTTTGCTGATTGTCAGATGCTACAAGATCCAATAATATGCAAATAGAGTGCAAAGCAATGACTAAGTGAAATTATAAACCTTGAAAGAATTGTAGAATTTTGTGAAGTTAAACAACAGCAAACTGATCAATTCCCTACAATATCCTTCACAAATGTGCACATGGCAGAGTTGGGCCAGGTAAGATGTGAGGCTGAGAAATTAAAAACAAAATTAATATCAAAGGCACTTGGGAGGAAAGTGTGTTGGATATTAAAGACTTAAAGTAGGCTTTCTGGGAAACTGAATAGTGCTTTTGTAGATAATTCACCGTTTTATGAGTTTGCTGTAAAAGTCAACATGAAGTAAAAGATGCCATTTCATACTTTCATATAATTTTATTGAAAATACTCACTTAAAATGACTTTATTCTACTAATTAACATACAGTTACAACTAGAAGTTGAGCTGTTTAAAAAGAAGACAAAGCAAGCTTAGTTTCATATATTTTAAATTTATACTCCTAACTGAACCTCTTTTCACTATACTTTCTAACAGGGTATTCCCTATTTGAAGGGAGTTCCTTTCCAGTGGTCTTTCAGTAATTCCATAAATCCTCTCCTTGCAAGGTCTTAGAAAAGGGTCTCATGTAGAACCCATGGGAAATCCCTGGGGACTTGGCAGGGACACTCATTCCCAGTGCCTGTTGCCATGGTTACCCATGACGGATATGTGGGCTGCAACAGCAGCGCACTCCAATCAGAGGAGGAACATGAGTAATCTATGAGCAGCCTACACTGAAGGGAGAGGGAAATGCTGAGAAGGGCATCAGTCAATATCAAGGCTACAAATACTATAAGAACAGAGAGAACATTTGCTCAGGGGGCCCAATGGAGATCAGTGAGATAACATTCAGACAGGCTCCCCATAAAATGGGGAAAGCTGCTTACGATTTCTCATTTACTTCCTTCTTTGTTTAACATCAGAACCTTGACATATGGGCTTCCTACCCACCCAAGCTCAATTTGCAAAAAGAAGAAGCAAGTCTGTCTGTCTTTGCCAATGTCCTTCAGTCCCAGCGTCACTCTAATTACATGGTCCATCAAGCTTACTCCACACCCTCTGCACTTTCCCCTATATGCCTGTGGGATTTGCATTTTTAGATCATCCCTGCCACCTTTTGGGTATTGGCCCATCCTTTAAAATGAGAGATATATTCAGCATCATACCATGCCTGGTGAGTAGAGATGTGCATTCAAATGTCAAGGCCCCAAGAGGAAGAGACTAAAGAGGATTACTTACTGGTGGCCCAGGGCTCCCTGGGGGCCCCATGAAACCTGGAACTCCAGGATGACCCTACGAAAACACAAGATGCAATTCTTTCAAATGACTCGAAAAATACTTTTTTAACTTTGCACAAATATCAAATTTCAGGAAACAATCCAGAATCCATGTTCTAACCCCACTAACCATTTCAGCTAAAGACACCAACAACAAAAAACATTTTATATATCAATAGGTTGAGATACTACCAAATGATATTTATGAAAACAGGTATGTCCTGAAAGTGGATTTGTTTCAAAATAATGTGTGGGCAGAGGGTGTGGAGATATGGCTGAGTATATAAGTGAAAACAAGAGGGGTCATAATAATTGAAAGATGTTGTGGTCAAGTGCTGGGTACAGAAGGGTTCATTTTATTACAGTCTTTATTCTTTAGATATGCTTGAAGTGTTTCATAATAAAAACATAAAGAAAAATCAATCCACACAGACACAGTGTACACAGTGGAGATGGTTAGGTTAACTCAATTACAGCCTTCATATTCTGGCAGTTATTTAAGCAAGAGATTAGTTTGTCTATGTGTAGAGGGGTCTGTTGCATATTATAGAATCAGCTGAAAAAGTTATAGAACAAAGCTTGACATCTACCACTTAGCCTTGTAGAACAATGTTATGAAACCAAACAAACCACCAAGAAAGAAACGATTCTCTGCCCTCCACCTCCAAGCCTTACCACTGAAACCTCAGGCTACAGCATTCAATGTAGACTACATTGCCTTTGATAAGTCATTCTTATAAGAATAATCCAAACACATTTTGTTTTTCCAAATACAGAAGAGATTTTAGCTGAGGAGCTCATTCAGACTTTGAGCACAGCTCTCATCTCACTGCTTGTGGGTTACTCGTTCATGTGCCTCCACCCTCACTGAACTGCAAGCCCACTGAGGTCAGGAGTTTGTCCATAACTCATTCCAGATCACAGGTGCAGTGCCTGGCATGTAATTGGCTGACAATGAGCACTGGCTGTGAGATGTGGACTAAAGGGAGGAGTACAGGGGATGGCAGATAAGAGAGGAGAGTAACAAGAACGGGGAAAAGGATGATGGCAGCAAAGCAGAAGGATAACAGCCATTTCCACTGGCAGGAAGGCTGGTAGAATTGGAATGGGCAGAAATCAGCTGGTCGCACTGGATAGAGGACGATAGGGAGGCTTGGTCAGATCCACAGAGAGCAGCAAGCCCTCATTGGTCCCATCCTATAGCATGGTAGGAACAGTGGTCCAGCAAGCCTGGATGTGCACTGACCAGAGCATGGAGTGTCTGTGAAGCATTTCAGCTAGCACCAAGAGAGCCAGGCAACAGTTACTTGAGATGATAGGAGGAAAGAAGGGGGAATTTTGTAATAAATGACTACCATTTCAGTGAAAAGAAACGGTAAAGGTAAAATAGTACAGGAAGGAAGGAAGGAAGGAAGGAAGGAAGGAAGGAAGGAAGGAAGGAAGGGAGGGAGGGAGGGAGGGAGGGAGGGAGGGAGGGAGGGAGGGAGGGAGGGAGGGCTCCTCAGATAATTCAGGGAGAGAGGGGACTTACAATAAACCAGAGATAACAAGATGAAAACCATGAAAATGAGATTTTAAAAAATCCTGCTATAGGCAAAGAAGAGACAAGGAATGACATTGTACAGTGGAAGCCGCCTTGGAAAAACAGTGATCCTTCCTGGGGATGAATGGTTCCTTATAGAGTAAATTTTTACCTGATCACCTTTCTGTCCAACCTCACCATCTGCACCACGTTCTCCTTGACTTCCCTTGAGAGAAAAAAAAAGAAAGAAATGTCACCGGAAATTCTCTTAGAGAAACAAAAAGCATTTTACGCATTCATTTATCTACTCATTAATTCCCCAAAATATCTTATCAATTTCCTTTGGTAGCTCAGGTACACTGGCAGCAGATAGACAGAAACAGATCCTCGTTGAGGATGTGTTGATAAAATGGCTTAACTGGGATTTGGGGCTGGGGAGGCAGGCAGGGCTCATTTCTTTGAGCACCCTGCATGTCAACATCTGATGTTAGAGTTAGTTGTAGGCATTGGAAACCATTAAATAGATATGTAATTGTCCTAGGTTCTAGCTGTGGGTATAGGGTGGAATATGCTAGTGGTACAGGCTATAGAGAAAAGGGTCAGTTAGAAGAAAGGGGTGTTCCAGGTGTGGCAGGAAAAGAAGCAGAATAAACCCAAGGTCTGCAGGCCTTGCAGAACAGGTGTGAGGGTGAGGGAGAAGGAGAAGTTTACATGGTGGCGGGCAAGAGCAGCAGCACCACACAGGAAGCTTTGGAAGAATTTATCCATGCATAAGATTCTTGCTCCCTCCCTTACTAGCTGTGAGACTTCGAGGAGTTTTGTAACCTACAAGAACAAGAAAATAATGATGCCTATCCATGAAATGTTAGAGAATGAAATAATAGATGGGAAACAGCAGAGAGCTCAGAACACAGTGAAAGCTCAATAAATCTTAGTTATCTTTATTATCTTTATTATTTTGCATTTTAATTCTGGCTTTGCCACTTGCTAACTGTGTGTCATTGGACAAAATACTTAAACTCTCTGCCTTCTTCTAAAATGAAAATGATAAAATAATATCTTTGTCATGGGGTTACTGTGAGAGTGAAATGACCTAAAATATACAAAGTGCTCAGACTTAGGACAGGATGTATGTTTGTCATCAATAAACATTAGCTATCATCATTCTCAAGGTCATTATCACCATCATGATCACCATGATCGTTACCATCACCATCATTATTATTCCATAATCATCACCATCATAGTCACTATCACGAGAGCTGTTATCACTGTTACCACCACACCATCGTCATCCTCATCTTCACCATCATGATCACTGTCATTGTCTGCATAATGATCAACACCACCCTACTGTGATCATCACCATCATCCTCATCCTCACTATTGTCCTTGTCATCATCATGATCATCAAGATGCTCAAAACAAACAACCTGCTAAAAATACTTTTTGCAGACGACCCATGAAAGTAACATCCAAAGGTTCCAATCCTCTGTTTTCTACTTTAGCTCTGCATTTACTGTGTTAACAAGTGCACAATGTTTTTAAACAAAAACATTTCAATTCCTTTAAAATGATGTTTTATGCAGTAAATAGGTTTGTGGCAGTAGGTCAATCTTAGCTGTGGTTCCATGCCTGTGGCCCTTTATCTTTGCATTCTTAAGCATATCATGTCTTTTATCCTCTCTGGTCTCAGTTTGTTTCTCTAGTAAATAAAGGATGAGGGGCAGGTCCATCTAGGAGGGTCCTTCCAGGGATCCAGAACCCCACGGTTCTCTCATGGAAATATCAAGTCCAGCCCTCTTTCAATCCAGACTGTGCTACCACCTCAGCAGACCACTGTTAACAATGACTACATAATAATCCTCCCTCTCTCCCTGTGTTATAATGGGAGGGTTAGGTGAGCTCATATCTGTGAAGTGCTAAATATCATTGTTTAGAAGAGAAAAGAAATGGAGTCAGAGAGAAAGAGCATTTCTTCCGATGTTTTTGCATGGAATTATTTTCACTGTTTCTAAATCTAAACAAAGCCAGTGTGCCTGCCTGCAGACCATGTTGTAATCAATGAAGAGAAGTGACACAGAAGAGCCCACTGCTTCCTTAACATTTAGGACAACTGCCTTAAAAGTAAGTGGCTTTCTTTCAAATCCCAGCCCTCAGTCTGGGTTTTGAGTAGTTTCAACACTCATGTAGCAACAATGAAAATGTCAGCAGCTCAAGGATCTCCACAGTTGTCCCTTTCTCCTACTCCAACGTAGTCAGGGATCAAAGCAAACATACCCACCCCCAAGCCTGACTCACTTCCTTCCAGAGACGGGGGCTGACATTTAGAGAGCCCCGACTCTTCCAGGAACTCTGCCAAGGCTTCCCACGTGATATCCCATTACATGTATTTCCTTGTTTATATCCTGAACTGATGCAAAAATATTTAATATGTCTATATTCTCTTACTGAACCAGTAAGTCTACTCTATGAGATAGGGCTTATTATCAGAGTATTAGATTATAAATCTGAAGACCAGACCAGTTCCGTCATTCACCTGAGCTCACACAGCTCATACATAGAAAGCAAGGTCGGGAATCTAATCCAGATCCATCCGTCTCATGATCAGATACCCAAGCTGGCTTTCTCTGCCCATTTTACTTTTCCAGCTATTTTCCTAGACCATGATGCCTTGTCCAAGTGCTTTCAAAATGTCGAGGGTACTGGATTTATAATCAGAAAGACTGAGTGATCATGCTGAGCATGGGCCAGATGCCTTTCTATACACTGGAGGTACAATAATTAACGAAAGAGATAAAAACCCTGCCCACTGGGAATTCATATTCCAGGGAGATTATCAGTTCATCATTTTGCTAGTTTAGTCCTCTTGAAGAGCCATTTTAAGGATGTAATTCCCCCTGTTGAAAATAAAAAAGCTTTGCCCTACTCTGTTTACTGAAAACATTTACTTTAGAAAACTTGTTAATTGTGAGGTGTGTTTTTGGTTTTGTGGGATTTTTTTTGGGAGGGCAGGTCTCTTTGAAAGGTGTGTAAATACTTTTAAAAGCTAAATGAGCCTTTTGCTAGCCTTGTGACCCAGGAACACAGGAATGTTTTTTCTCAAGTACCTAGGAACCATCTCTTGGAGACAGAATCAGAAAAGAAGATAGCATTCCTATCTATCTCCCAGCTCCTGTGAAACAACAGAAGCCCAACTTCAGCAGATGCCTGACTCCAAGTTGCAAATCTATCTTCTGCCATAAAGTTGTAAGAAGTTCACTTTTGCTTTGAATAAGGTCAGTTAGTTAATACAGACACACAGATGACCACTGCAATTATCAGGTGAATCTGGGAAGAAATGTGATGTCACTAAATCCTCTTACTTGAGAACGAGTTACTGCTTATCTTAACGTGTGTGATAGGTGGTTGTATCAGAGGGGCTATCTCAAAGTAAGATTTATTTCTGTCTTTGCAATCACTTAGCATATTGTCTGTAATGCAAGTCACATTCTGGTTATAAAATTGTTTTCTTTCTCTTCTACGTTCATGGAAAACGTCTCTGAATTTGGAGGAGATTCTGTTTTTAATTATATTTTTTCCAGGATCATCACATGCTAAGCACACGATAAAACAATTACTTGGAAGTTACATTCATATCAGGAATTGCTGTAAGAGTGCTGTCCTTCATGAATATGCTGAACGGGCAATTTTCTCAAAAGGCTTTCAAACTGTCGAGGACAGGGACTAAACTTTCCCAAGTTAGTAACTCTCTACTACTCTCAGAAGAAACCCTGCTCCTAAACTTTTACATGCTATTGTCCTGCTTGGAAACCTTTCTCCAGGGATAGCTGGTAAATTCCTGACTAACTCTCCAATGCAACTAAAATCCTACCTCCTCCAGGTGCCTTCACAGGTTACCCCTTGTTCCATGGTGTTCTTTTTTTTTTTTTTTTTTTTAAGTCATTTACTCTTCTCCTGACAATTTGTTGTGGTTGGAGGACCACTTGCAGGTACCTGTATTAAATGCTTCCTACATGACGCGCTTTGTAAATTCGCCCTTCTTTAGTTCTTGCATCCTCATTATGAGACAGGTTGTATAGGTCTTTTTCAGATGAGGGACCCAAGGTTTAGATAAATAAATGCCCACGCCATATAATTAGCAAGCTAAATTTACTCAGCTAATAAGAGCACATTGGGGACCACTGGTTTCCAGAGCCCAGGCCTGTGCCCATGGCTCTTGTTGGCTTCCAGCCTTCATCAGACATTCCTAAGTGTTTGCCGCAAGCTTGTGGGTCTTTATTTTCTATCACGGTATCAGGCTATGGAATGAATGGCCCATATCTGACCTTTCTCTATACCTCCTGACTTGAAAGGAAACTGTTAAGGTGATACTTTGTGAGACTTTTCCAGAATTGTGGCAGTTATGGATGGGAAGAGTTTTCTACTCTGGGAAAGAGCATGGAGTAACTGGCTCTGGGTTATTTTCTAGACAGGATGGGAATCCCAGGGCTTTTTCTGGCACTGCCAATGGCAGCAGGTATTATTTCTGCCTCCTCGGAGTCATGCATACCCTCCAAATGAGGACTTTTGCTCATTGGGTGTCTCCTGGCCCATGACCGGCCCTCTTTAGGTCCTATTACTGGTTGGTGAACATGTGATAAGAAGGAAATAAAAATGGTGGTTTTTGTAAGGGACAGAATAGTCATCATTTCCAACCCAGGCAAGGCAATGACATCTGACTTTGTAGAATACATGCTCCCAGGGTCATCGCAGTGATTACTGTCCTGTTCCTCTTCCTCCTCTCCACAGACCATAATCACAACTGCAGCAACAGTTTCCAGATCCTAAATCTTAAAGTCAGGGTTTTATGCAAGTTCTAACTCCTAGAATTGAGCTCTGTAGTTGACTGTGTGGCGTGAAGCTCTTCATGACCGCTACTGAAGAGAGTAGCTGCAAATCTCTAAGATAAATCTTGGGGAAGCTGCTTCCCTGATGCAAACAAAGAAACCAAGCCCTCTTGGCAGTGCACGAGACCAGCAAATGCCCAGAGCCTTTGGTTATGAAAAGATGCTAACAATAATCTTAAGTACTCCATCGGGGTAGCATTTCAGTTTACAGATTCATCTTCACATCCTCAAGTCTAGCGGAGATACTGTTTGATAAATGAAGTTGAACAGAGAGGAAATGAAACAGCCCTTCTGTCTATTTTCTGGAAAGTGGTATAGGGTAAACAACAAGCACAGAAGCTGGCTTGGGTTTGAAGCCAAGAACCACAATAGACTGAGTCCTTAGAAGATACATCTAACCCTTCTGTGATGCATTTTCTCAACAATAAGTGGTGATAAGGGGCAGCTGTTGCAGACAGGGGCATTAGCAGATACAGTGTAGACTAAAGCACTGTACCCCAATAGGAGCTGTCCTGGGTGCTGATGTTGGTATCAATTGTTACTTAGGAGTAGGGCAGAACAGTAACTACTTGGGGTACTGACGTTGGACTAGTAGGGGCCAACCCCAGTTATACTGCCTGCGGGTTTGTAGTTGTGGCATTTAATCTTATTAAACTTTAGTTTCCTCATCTGTAAAGTGCAACGACACTCTGCCTCCTAGCATCATGCTAACCATTTCAGGAGAGAGTAACCTGCACCTTCGAATGCTCAGCACCCTACCGGCAGCAATTGCCTGGGGCTCACCATGCAGGGTTAGACCACATGCCCAAGGACTTCTCATGGTTGGAGTGACCATCAACTCCTGACTGAGGCAACAAGGGCTGCTGTCTTTCAGATGTAGCACTAATTGTTGTTTTTCTTTTTTCGGGATGGAAGCTTCTATTCTCAGAATATTTAAAGGAGCAAACCCTCCACTGAAGCAAATTACAAAGGAACAAAAGCAGGGCCATTACTGAAAACATCAACACTACATGCAGGGTTGGGCTGAAGGAGAAAACTGTCCATTTTTAATGGAAGTAACTTCTTATCTCTTTAATTGATACGATTTTATTTCTTTACATAAAGGCAATTCCTCCCCAGCAGCCAGCAAGTTGACAGCAAAGGTTACTTAAGAGTCAGCTGAAATTACAGAGTGAGAAGCTTGACCTCAGCTGGCAATCCCAGAAAGAGATCATACCCAGTAAGGAGCGCCAACATTTGAAGATGCTACACTTTCCTGTTGCCTTTCAATCTAATGCTGCCCTGGGCAAATCTCTTGTTTCATCTGCACAGAGACCTGATATCTGTAGCTCCTGACGCAGGAGTCTTGGCTCTGTCAAAACCCTCTAAATCTTCACAGTCCATGCATCAGGATTGCTAGATATTTTAACCTGCCAGCTAGTGTCTGGGAGACCTGGGTGTTTTCTATCCTGATACACTACAAAGCTGGCACTGTGGTCACAACATGGAATTAACTGGTTTTTTGCTTGCTTTTTAACAGTCATTATAACAGTGCCAACACCCTTTTCTAGGGCTGGGCCTAGGGTAAGGAAAGTGAATCACTCACCTTGGGTACTGAATACCTCTTATTGAGAAGCCAAGAAAAATAAGATTCCTTTGCAATATATATGGATATTATATATACTATATATATATATATATACACACACACATACACACACATATATATGCATAAATTTTTTGTTCTTGAGACAGGGTCTCACTCTATCACCCAGGCTGGAGTGCAGTGGCACAATCTTCACTCACTCCATCTCCCAGGCCACCCAAGTAGCTGGGATTACAGTCATGTGCTACCATACCCTGCTAATTTCTGTTTTTAGTAGAGATGGGGTTTCACCACGTTGGCCAAGTAGCTGGGATTACAGATGTATACCACCATGCCTGGCTAATTTTTGTATTTTTAGTAGAGACAGCATTCCACCATGTTGGCCAGACTGGTCTCAAACTCCCGGCCGCATGTGATCCGTCTGCCTCAGACTCTCAAAGTGCTGGGATTATAGGTGGTAGCCACCGTACCTGACCCCATGGCAATATTTGAAAAAATAGAAGTCAATCTAAAAAATTCAAGATGATAGAAATATCAGAATGTAAATAAACATAGGCATCTGATACTGCTGATCTCAGGCAGAAGTGAGTTAGGTAGGTCATTCAAGTGGAAGGCTGGACCATCTCTTTATTTTAAATTTTGATATTTTGTTCCTCATGAAATTATTGCATTAATTTTAAATTTTATAAAATATTGCATAAAAGTACTATTTATCTTGATTGCCAAGGATTTTGGCTTCTTAAATTTTATTCCCAAGTCCTCACCCTAAATGTGGGGCTGCCACCAGTAGGACCACAAGGGCTAAAAAAGCCAAAGTCAACCAAGCACTTACAATTCAGAAATAAAAACAAAATCCTAGGCCCTCTAACCAACCAGGAGCCCTCTTGGCCAAGGAGACCTAGAAAATTCTTAAAAACTGAGTTCCCAGCCTGACCACCATCTTTGGACTAGTTTTGGCCAATGCACATAGAATGTGCAGTCAAGGCTTCCACGTCCTCTCCTTCAGCTTCTGATGTCAAGAGATTTAAAAACTTTAAAACTCCATCCTTGGATTATGGTAATGCTGCCATTTTTTAAACACATGACCCATGATGAGGCATGAAACTCAATTTCCCATGCACATGTTTCTCCTTCCATAAATATTCCTGACTCCTCCTATAGCTTTTTAAAATATATACATCTGGCCACCCGGCTCAGCATACATTCCTGCTGCTTTTGCCCTTCCCTTGAGACACTTTCTCTTGGCTTCTGCTGGAGGCTATGCTTCCCAACCTGTGGGATGGACAGCCTGCAAGTACAATCCTCTATGAGAAATAAAGATCTCCTTTCCAAATCTGTGGACCTGAGGCAGGACAGGTAGTGAAGGAAGTAATTATGTTCTCAAAATGCAGCAACTGTGGTGGCAGTGTAATCAACACCATAAGCCTCTGCATTCACATGATAATTGAGCTCATCCATGCACAACTATCTTCACTAGGGACTTGCCCCTCTAGAGAGCATGTGCACTTTGATTTTCCCCATCCTCAAACTGACCCCTTGCTCATTATAATAGTAAAAAACACCTCTGGGTGGAGATTTAAGATGCTAATGAGACACGAGATGTATGAACAAGCATGTACAGCTACTGCACATGAACACTCAGAGGACCACCCAGAACATGCTTATGAGTAACACCTTTTCCCACCTCCTAATGAATAACCACGTAAGGCTGCCATAAAGGGAGTCTCATCCTTATGCACAGCCTGCCCTGAATCCTCTCTCTCTCTCAGGTGTACTGTTTACTCTGCCCCTAACATTCAAAGTATTCTTTTTCTTTTGCAATGAATTAGTCAATGCTGCATCTCCTTTGCTGTGTGTCTCTTGTTTAAATTCTTTTAAACCAAGGAGACAAGAACTGAGGTAACACAACACCAAAACTTTGTCATTCTTCAGTTGATACAGTGTACTGGGCACTGATGGGAGCATTTTGCCTGCAGTTGGTACAGTAATAAGCCTGTAGGGTCATAGCTTTTATAGCCCCTAGTTAACTTTAGGAAACAAAAGGCCAGAGAGGTTAAGCAACTATCCCAAGGTCACACAGCTGAGATAGAATTCTAATCCCAAGGACTGGCTTCTGAGCTTTCCCTCCTAGTGACAATTTTATGCCACTCTTCAATCAGATGAGGCATGCTGTGTCCAACCAGTCCCCAGGAAAAGACACAGGGACACATTAGTCCCTGAGTGTCGGTGGGGCAGGTGTGCAGTCTACAGTAGCAAGAGATAAGGGAGCACACCCAGGGAGCACAAATGACAGCCAGAAGGGAATGAGGGTGGGGTCTGCCTGCCCCCATGCCAGCACTCATGCACTTCCTTCTTTGAGCTAAATAGTACTGCCACCAACAGCTCAAACAGCCCAGCACTTGTTTTGACAGCCAGAGAGCTTCCCTGCCTATTCTGAAATTGAGATTATACCGCTTTCTCCTATGCTGGCCTCCTGGCTTTGGGAAACCACAGAGCCACACAGCTGCTTTTAGGCAGATGTCTTATCACTCACAGGGCTCACTTGCATTCAAAAAGCACTCTCCTAGTATTTTTTAACTGAGTGCCATTTCGGTTTTATGTATCATATAATTCAATTCTAACAAATCTCTGACACCATTTGTATTTTTGTCATTTCTGGGAGTTAAGTTGAGGTGTCTGACCATGAAACTCACGTCTTAACCAGGAGTTCCCACACACTCCAATTCCCCCATGCATTTCATATTTTCCAGCACTCAGTTTTCCTAAGTGAGCAACTGAGACTCCACAAATTGAAGTGACCTCCACACGGTCAATAAGAGTGCCATAGTGCCATGCTTAGACCTGAAGCAGGGGTTTTCCAGTTTTAAAACCACTCCTTCTTTATACTGGACATCACTCTTCCTTGGATTGAGATTAACCATTGAGATGAGCAGAACAGACCCATGCAGATGATTACGAGTCTCACTGACCTGTGGTCCGGCTATTCCTGGGGGCCCTGGTAGGCCTGGAGGCCCAGCCTCTCCCTGGAGCAGGGACACCAGAAAACAAACGAAAAAAAGAAAAGAAGAATGAGTGTCTGTTCCACATCCAGGCTCATCACCAAGCCATGAACCTCGCACCTCCACTCACTGATTTTCCACTGGGATTTCTCAGCAGCCGCCCCTGCCCCTAGGCTGTTTGAGCAAAAGCTATGGGTAAGTGGTAGTACTGAGTGTAGCTGTGCAGCTGCGGCATGGCCCACCACTGATGTGGCTAGCTGGTGTGTCCAACATAGCCCGGTGGCCCCTGCCTCCCATATGTGCAACCTGGAGCAGCTGTCCTGCCATTTGTTCCAGGGTTGGTCTCTAGGGCCCACAGGACGTGGCAGAAATGGTGTTGTACACTTGCTGAGATCAGGGTATACGATGGCTTACTCCCACCTTGCCCGGCCCCCTGCAAACTTGTACTTTTTCTATCCTACCAATTATTCTGGGGAAAACCAGGTTCTGTGTTTTGATATCACTCGAGCAGCTCTGCAGAGGCCCATGTGGTAAGGAACTGAGGTCTCTGTCAACAGCCACAAGAGTGAATCTGGTTGGAAGGGAGTCTTCCACCAGATGGACTCTGAGATGACTGCAGCTCAGGGCTTGAGGACTGCCTCATGAAAGACCTGAGCCAGCACAACCCAGCAAAGCCAATTCTGGATTCCTGACCAAGAAATTTGACTTAATAAATATCCCAGTGATAAGATGCAAAGCAACTTGGTAGAAAGGTCTGGAAAAGACTGATCTAAACATCTCCCTAAGTGATTTAGAAATTCCCCCTAAAAGCTTCTGCATGGATATCAAGAATCTTTGAGGTTAAGACTTTTGGAATCAACTCCAAAGACCCACCTATCTTAATAAACTAAATGATCTTTTGAGCTGTTTAAAATTAAGGCAACAGGAAAGACCCATGACATGGATGAAAGAACATTCAGATGTTTGTTTACTGTACCATATAATACAAGAAATGCTGCAAATGAAACCAATGTCTGTTTCTAATAAGTTGATCATCAGGAGAATTTAATTAGGTAAAATTATTCTTAGTCGAATTAGCTTTAGGATCAGCCCCTGTCCCTTCGAGAGTTCCAGAGCATTTGGAGAAATTTCGAGGACTGTGGCACACCATGGAGTCTACACTCAAATATCCTGCAGAGCTGGGTCTGTGGAAAGGGAACAGGCACTGCTTACAGCTTAGAGAGTCAGAATAAAGATTATCTTTCACATCTGTGTTTGCATTCCCAGTAGCATGTGTGGGTAAAATACAAATTACAAATAAGAGGCTTAATTCTCTTGTTTGAAAAGAGAGAATCTCACCTAAGCCTTTTCCTTAAAGCATTTGCTTTAGAAAACGGATCATTGTCAGTTTTTTATCTGTTTCTTTGACATGTGTGTAAATCCTTTTAAAAGGCAAAGAAGGCTTTCTTTTTCAGTTTGATGACCCCGGAATGTCTTTCTTTAGGAGTTGGGATCCATGTCTGTGAAATATAATAATCAGCAAGAAAGATACTCTTTTCCTCTATTTCCAAATTTCTAGGGGATGGTATCTCCCCAAGTTGCAAAACTATATTTTGACATAAAGATACAAAAAAGATTATTTTCACTCTAGATAAAGCCAGTTAGCTAAGACAGAGGGCCATCTGAACCACCAGGTGAATCTACGATGAACATATGTGACAAACAACACTGTCAGGACCTCTTACTTGAAGACTAGTTACTGCTTATCTTGAGAAAACGTCTTTCATGGACTTTATCTGCTTGGCTATATAAAAGAGTGAGAGTTCTTCCGGTCCTTACCTTCTCTTAACAGATTGTCTGTAATGCACATTATATTCTAGTTTCAATTTAATTCAATATTAAAATTGCTTTATTTCTCTTCTACCTTTGTGAAGAAATTATCTGGGTTGAGAGGAGATTTTGTTGTAAGTCTATTTCCCCAACACCCATGAAACTCCCTACCTCTGTTTTGCTCCAGGATAGACCATGAGCTCCATTAGAATAGGGTGTCAGCCTTTTTCTTCTGAACCTCCCCAGTGTCTACATGTTGATTGACACGTAATACACAGGTAACGGGGTGCCATAAACAGATGATGACAAGGGACTGAATGCATGCATGAATGGATGGATCCATTGATTGATCTATGAATCTGAAGTGCCTATTACATAGTAGATAGGCAAAAGTTGTTGGACAGCAAAAGAAAGCAAGGGAGAAAGACAGGGAGGAGAGAAACGTAACTGAATGAGTGTATGTTTCCAGGTGTCAGCGTGTAATGGAAAGTCACAATCAACATCTTCTTAAAGTGACAAAGACCCATAGATACCCAGTTTTTCCATTTCTATAGTTGTGTCCCACAACCCAGTACTCCTCATCTATCTTGAATCTTGAACCCCTCAAATTCTGAACACTTTTAGAGGCAGAAGGGGCCATATTGGGATCTCCAGAATGATCTTTTCATTGTAATGATAAAAATCGAGTTTCCCCTTTCTTCTTACCTTTTTTCCTTCTGTGCCTTCTCTCCCTGGCTTTCCTGGGAGACCCTTGTCCCCTTTAAAACCTGGTAGACCAGGGAGGCCTGGGGGGCCAGGGGGACAGTCATTGCACACATCCTGAGTGGAGAGAGGGAGGGACAAACTGAGAATGAATAGCAAATACATTTACAAAGCAAAGCACAGTAGCCCTGGCTGCTACCTCTCCAGATGGAGATTTTGTTTTTAAATACCAGAGAAGACAGAAAAGCAAATAGGTGGACAGAGTCAGAATCCAGATACTTTTGGGTCTAAACTTTGCATTTTCTCTTTCTTAACTGAAAGTTAGATTTCAGCACTGACATATCTGGATATTTCTCCATGTCTCCACACTTCCACCCAGACTTCTGAAATCATAGCCTAAGGAAATTATGTCAAAAATTCATGTAAAATGATAAGTAAGCATCTAAAAACATTAACAGTGCAGATTTAATACAAACATTTAGTATTACTACACAGAGCACGCCCTGTCCCTATGTTAGAGAACAAGCTGGGAGCTGAATTCTCTGTTCTGCGTTTGTCTAAGTCAAGTGGTTTTTGAACAAGGAAGAGGGATAAACAGGGCAACAGGCACACACCCTTGGAACTTAGTTTCTGTGACACATCCAGGCTCTGACCATGCTTAGCTTTATTTTTTACCCAAGGTAAGCATTTAATAAATGTTCCCTGGAGTTGGGCTTTGTTCTACTTCAAGGCAGATAAATACTGCTCCTCGAGTAAATTTAAAGTGCTCTGAGCCCAGAGCATGTGTTTTCTGAATTGTCCATGTCATCTCTAGATCTTAGAGTTTAAAGCAGACTATGCACCAAATAAAACTCACCTGACTGTACTCTAGCCTGCCTCATCCACCTTCCTCTTGGTTTGCTTCCTCCATGACCTTCTCTCTAATCCTCTCTCTCATCCACAATGCCTCTCGCTTTGTGATAGAAGTTTAATGGATAACACAAGTAAAGCACTTAGAATACTCAGGATAGATGGATGGATAGATAGATAGATAGATAGATAGATAGATAGATAGATAGATAGACGACAGACAGAGAGATGGATAGATAGACGACGGACAGACAGACAGATGGATAGATAGATAGACGACAGACAGACAGATAGATAGAGAGACAGATAGATAGACGACAGACAGACAGAGAGATGGATAGATAGACGACAGACAGACAGATGGATAGATAGATAGATAGACAGATAGATGGATAGATAGATAGACAACAGACAGATAGAGAGACGGATAGACAGACGACAGACAGACAGATAGACAGAGAGATGGATAGATAGACGACAGACAGACAGACGTATGGAAAGATAGACAGACGACAGACAGATAGACAGACAGACAACAGACAGACAGATAGATAGATAGACAGACAGACAGATAGATAGATAACAGACAGATAGATAGACAGACGGATGGATAGATAGATAGACTGACAGAGAGATGGATAGATAGATAGATAGATAGATAGATAGACAGACGGATAGATAGATAGACAGACGACAGACAGATAGATAGATAGACAGACAGATGGATAGATAGAGAGAGAGAGATGATAGATAGATAGACAGATGACAGACAGATAGATAGATATAAACAGACAGACAGACAGACAGACAGATAGACGGATAGATAGACAGATAGATACATAGATAGGTAGATACATAGATAGATAGATACATAGACAGACAGACAGATAGATATTACCCATAAACTTAGCCATTATTGTTATTGTTTCACTCAGTCACTCATTCATTAAAAAAATACTTGAAAGCACCTACGATGTGTCAGGCACTGGGCTAAGTTTGGAACCACGGTGAGTGTGTGTCTTGAGGAGCTCTGGGTTCAATGCTGTCAATGGACACAAATACATGCACTAACTATGGTCTCTTGAAAGTCCCACCAAAGGGAAGTACGAAAACAGGTGAAGGCTACACTGTTCACGGTCCATGAGGGGAAGCTTCAGGTGCTTTAGTTTTCATCTTGGTGTCTGAATTCAGGATGGTGAAGTTTTTCCATCACATAAGCATCTCTGAATAGCCTACCTTCCTTCTACTTGTTTCGCCTACTTAATCTTTGGAGAATCTTTAGAAGTCTCCCCCTCCAAGAAGCCTTCCTGATTGCCTCAGGATGTGAACAGGCTCCTCCTGCTCCCAGGAATCTCAGGAATCCCCACCACTGAAGTACTAGTCTCCTTGGAATGGTCTGTTTATTCCACCCTCTCTCAGGCCAACAGAAGGTTTAAACACTGAGAGGACAGAGGTAGAGTTACCTGTATTTGCCAAATTCACAGCAAATATTCTTCCACAGAGCCTGAGTGCAATACTTGAATGAATGAGGCAACCCAAACAACTAACCAACTGACTAACTGACCAACCAATTAACTGTCCACCTGGCATTCCCACTGGAATGGAACTTGTGCCATCTTCTTTTAGTGGGTAGTTTGCAAAGCTGATGGGATTATTTGGAGGGTGGGAAGTGTTAAATACTGGGATATATAAAGCAAGGGTGAATGAGATATTCAGCCTACTTAGACGAGCTGCTTTTGGTAGCTCTATTTTGCTTGGAAGAGTAGCGGAGCTGAAAGCTCACCTCTTTGCAGATTTTCTCTTATAGTACTCTAAGATGAGATGCATCCATGAAACATTGCAACTGTGGATGGATGGATGAACAAATGAATGGACGGATGGTTGGATGGATGGATGGATGGATGGATGGATGGATGGATGGATATGAATGGAACTAGCCTGATGACACCAAAAATTCTAGCCACTGAGATATTTCTGGACTTGAAGGGTGCCCTAGTGATTGGAAGCCATTCTTTGCAGTGGGATACATAACATTAAAAGGTTATATCTGAATAATACAAAATATTACAACTTTCTTATTTCTTTCTAATTTCTGGTAGGGCTCTCAACCTGGGCCTGTTGCACACTATGCAGGATTATTCCCTGAAGGCCAGAGCTGTCAGGGACCCAGAATTACCAGAAGGGAGCTAGACTCAACATACTGACCCAGTTCTGGAATCCAGGGAGCACAGGATGATATTATCTCAAATCTGCAGTCTCACTGATGCTCACCTGTGCTCCAGAGCTCCTGGGACACCCAGTCCCTCCTGACCTGTACCAACCCCCAGCTCAGAGGGCAATTCACACTTTCTCTGAATGTACTGAAACTGGATAGGGTTGTGTTTCCAACCAAATGGGCTTGCCCATACTCCACTTAAGCCTCTGTCCACCTGGAATCACGGCTTCACCTCTGAGTCTCCTTATCTGTGAAATAGGATGTTAAAGTCTTATGATAAATGAGACAATGAATGGAAAATGCCTGACACTGTCCTGGCACAGAGTGAAAGCACAGTGAATTTTAGCTGTCACATGAGCCATTATGGTTTTATTTTCCTCCCTAAATCTGTGGCCTTGCCCCATTTGCAGATCAGATGACCTTGATCATCAATATTAGCTCCCAACCTCTGGGCTTTCTGAGGCAAGTCAATTAGTCTTTTTGAGTCTATTTTTTTATAAATACACTGTAAACAAGCATAATTCTCCTACTTAAAAAGATTGTTGTGAAATTTAAATAAAATAATGCATACAAATTGCCTAGCATATCTCAGGCTTCATTGTATATAATCTACAAATGTTCTTTCCCTCTGGTCTCTATTCCTTCTTTTGGTCTGAGATATTTCTTTTCTCTCTCTCTCTCTTTTTTTAAAAGACAGAGTCTTGCTCTGTTGTCCAGCTTAGAGTAGTACAATCTTGGCTCACTGCAACCTCTGCCTTTGGGTTCAAGCAATTCTCCCATCTCAGCCTCCCAAGCAGCTGGGACTACAGGCATGTGCCACCATGCCTAGCTAATTTTTGTATTTTTAGTAGAGCCAGGGTTTTGCCATGTTGGCCATGTTGATCTCTCACTCCTGGCCGCAAGTGATCTGCCCACCTCAGCCTCCCTAAGTGTTAGGATTACAGGCATGAGCCACCACACCCTGCTGGTCTGAACTATTTTCAGCAAACTCAGCTTGTTATGTCATTGCATGTAACACTATATATAATGTGGTTGGAAGTACCAAGTAAGCACTCAGTAAAATGCCTACCACCTGGAGGAATGCTGTAGTCTTTGGTGTGTGGAAAAAACAGTCGCTGCTTCCCAGGAGAATAAATGTCCTCTAGATCATTTCATTCAACTTCTCACTGGACATCTGAATCCTCACTATAATATTCCTACCAAAGAACTGTGTAGCCTTCAGCTCAAAATCTCTATGTGACAGGCAGAGAACTCACTAGCTGCCTGGACTTCATCAGATAGTTGTCAGGAAGTTCTGGCTTGTGTCAAGATGAAATCGGATAGTAAAGAGGCTGCGCATAAGGCTTTGGGGTCGGTCACACGGGGTTTGAGTCTTGGTTCTGCCACCGCCAGGTCTTTACTTTGAACAAGTGGCTTACCCATCTATGCCTCAAGCTCTTCATCTGTAAAATGCAGACAGCAATAGAACCCCCTCACAGGATTGTGTGTGAGGATTTCATGTAATAACACTTATGCACGGAGTCATGAATGGAGACAATCTTAAGATGATCTCCTTGGGCACAGATCCAACTGTGGACATTCATTTAACAGACTCTTAGAACTTACTACCCAGTCATTTCCCCAACTATCAGAAACAGATACGTGAGGTTATAAAACTCTCTGGGGCAGAGACAAATATTCGGTAATACAAGATGTCTCCTCAGCAGGGAGACATCTGCCAGCAGCCACCTAGACTAGACCAGCAGACTTTTACTTACAACATTGAGATGGCAGCCAGTGACTTCACAAAACGGGGAGATAGACAGTCTGATCCCCAGACCTGGCCGAACCCACTCATCCCAGGCCGTTGACTATAGAATTTCCAGCAAAGCTCAGCTCTGTGGGACCAGTGAGTCTCCACAGGACACCCTGCACATAGGAACCTGCATTCCCTCTGGGGTTTCCAGCTGCTCTGATAAGCACAGCTGCATCCTTTCATAGTGAGGAAATATTGATTTGACTAAATATCTGTCTCAGTGCTATGGCCACGAGGAATGATGCTTAGCCATTTCAGTATTCACTCACATTATTGACATAAACATTGGGACATCATGAGGTTGAAATTCTCTGGGTAAGGGAAGATGGAGAGGACTGGTGGCTGATTAAAACCCAGCTCCTTCTAGAGTGAGGAAATTAGGAAAAATAATCTAGGCTAGTAAAGCCTGTAATACACAAAGGATTGAATCAATAGTAATGATTTCTTGTCATGTCCTTGACTGCGGAAAAAAACTATCACTCTTGTCAATAAAAACTGATTGTTCTGCTACCTATTTTTAATAAAATGTATAATTTTCCCATCAAGGCACCTCAGTGTGCAGTGAGATTAACATCCCTGACTTTCGAGAAGGTTTTCTTTTTCTTTTGTTTTCATCTCTTGGCCTCATGCATGAACTAGGTATTTTCTGAAATCACCCAAGTGTCTTTTAGAGAACAAGAGGGAAGGAAGAGGGCAGTCACACAGTATGCAGTGCTGACCTTCACCGGGGCTTGCGACAGAGGCTTGCAGTACAGACAGCAGAAGGGGCCTTCACACTCACTGTTCACACTCATCTGTTCTTTCTGAAGTGCAGACCCTGCCTCTTTCCCTCTCATTCACAGCCTTTCCAAGCTCTCAGCATTTAAGACCCCAGGTCCTCAGTCAGGCACCTGGGCACCTGTGCAACTTAGCCTTCAGGTGTAACTCCAGCCACGCCCTGCACTATCTTGGCCAAGTTATGTTCAATCTCTCAGGACCTTTTCCTCTCGTGGGGAAGGCAAATGCGGTTCTAGAAACCAGTCAAGTCTGTGCTCACATCTGCGTTTGTCCTGGCTAAAAGGCCCAGCATCACCTCCCTGGGCCTATGCTCTGGTCTTTGCCCAGCAGGACCCAGGCCCAAGCTGTTTGACTCTGCCACTGGCCCTCCTTTGACAACACGAGTTAGTCCTGGTTAAGTTAAAGGCCAGTCTCTGGTGTCAGCGAGGAAGGATTTTATTCTAAGGATGTCCTATTCTATTCCTTTCCATTTATGGACCCTCAGTGTCTCAGGCTTCTTATGTGTTAAACACCACCACAAACAGTATTGACCCCATGGAATAGTGTGAAAATTAAATAAGGGAGGCACATTAAACATTTAGTGCAGCACAGCTCCAGATAATGTTCTATTCTACGCCTGCAGCTCCCAAAAGGCAGCCACCAGCCACATGCAGCTATTAATTATGTGTAAAGAAAGAGGCTGGTGTAACCAAGTACCTGAATTTTTAATTACATTTATTCACGTATTTATTATTTTTGAAACACTATCTTGTTCTGTCACCCTGGCTAGAGTGCAGATGCATGCCCATGGCTCACTGCAGCCTCTACCTCCCAGGCTCAAGCAATCCTCCTACCTCAGCCTCCTGAGTAGCTGGGATCACATGTCACCACATCCTGCTAATTTAAAAAAAAAAATTGGTAGAGACCAGGTCTATCTATGTTGCCCAGGTTGGTCTTAAACTCCTGGGCTCAGGGCTCAAGCAATTCCCCCAGTGTGCTGGGATTATAGGTGTGAGCCACTGTGCCCAGCCTGTATTTAATTTTAATTAATTTAAATTTAGATTGAAGCATGTGGCCAGTGGCTGTCGTATTGGGCAGGCAGATTTAGCACATCATCAGCCACATGGTAAGTTCTCAATACCACATAGTTGTTCAGACAAAAAAAAAAACACCCAAACTTGTTATCAAGATCTCCAGTCCCACCATCACCATTTTCAAAACACGTGCACATTTATTGTATGCTGTTACCTTAGCCAAGAGATTTATGTCCCCTGGAGACAGTAGTGAAGAGAGGCCCTGTCAATGTAAAAAGAGACACACATATACATACATGCAAACATACAGTATATCCCAGGCATCTTCAGAAAGCAAAAGACCTTCCAAGTGTGAGCGTAATGCATAACACAATGTGCCACATGTGGCACACAGACAGCCCAGTGGATGTCCCAAGCTTGGGAGCCACAGAAATGACTCCTTCAAGACAGCAATAGCGCAGGCTGCCAGTCCTGGCCATGTCTGACCGACTTCGACCTTTTCATCCCTACTCTCCTGTTTGTCCCTTCTCTTCTCCTGAAAGTCCCTCTTCCCCACCACCATCAAAACCTGATAGGTCCTATGAGTACTGCGGGAGGCAAAGCAGCCAACTCTTTGCAATCTGGATTGTCATGGATATCCCAAATGAGCAACAGCTGTTGCTATCAGTCATTCACAACCTAGTATGAATTTAAGCCAATGTCTTCAGCTCCCCAAGGTGAAGTAGCATTTTAAACTTCATTTTTCATTACAGGTTAAAACTCTTTAATTCCAGAGAGTGTATTTCAGAAATCAGGAGTGATTACAGAGCTTCTAAAGGTATGTAGGAGTCCACAGGTGGTCAAACCCACTGTGAGTTGGAGCTATGTTGTGTCCCTTACAATCATGGCCATCCTGGAATTCGAGATGGACTGGAGGCTTAGAAACTATTTGGGTGCAAGGAGCATAAGATGAGGAAGGGAAATGGAAATTAAAAGGCAGACCCTAAAGGAAAGAAGGGATTCTTAGGTAAGACCAAGACTGGTGCGCTACTTTGCAAAATTTTAAATTTTGCAAAGAAAAAAGGAATACCAGAGGACCCAGGCAGCAGAGGCAAGATGGTAGACTTAGCAACTAAATGCAAGGGGGGCGATTTCTTCTCACTGAGTTTAGGTGAATGAATTACGAATCTAATCTTCCATCTTGGGGAGGCTGAAACCAAGGCAATTTTTCTGGCTATTTCCCCATCCTGGGCCTCATGAGCTTTCTGTCCCATCCTGTGGCTGGCAAAACCATGGGACAGTGGTAACATAAGTTTGCTCAGGGTAACTGCTGCAGTGGCTTGAGACGTGCTGGTGGTGTTCTCTGCATTGATATGCTCAGAAATTCAATCAACGCTCTGGGCTATTGAAAGCGGATTCCCTCAGAGAGACTGGGGTTGAATTAAATCAGATTGAAGATGCTGCCGTGAGAACTCACTTAGGACGCAGCTGCTAAAGCCAAGGCCAAGACCCCCCCAGTTATCTGAGATCTTCTGAAAAAAAAAAAAGCCACCTTTGCTATGGTAATTTATTAAAACTCTTAAAATGGAGAGGTGTTTTATTTTGAAGCTGTATATATTTCTCCTGGGACCTTAATTATAAGAAGGGGTTTATATGGTTCAGATTGGTACATTTTAATGCTGCTGGCCTTGTATCATTAGGGATATTGTTACACTGCCATTGAGCCCTTTGCGTAATTAGAGTGAATTATATCAGACACAATGGCTGCGCACGAGTTACAAAGGGAGAGAGAGTGAGGAGTGGATTTTCAGTATAGGTACACTGTGGTCTTGGATACGATTTCATTAACATCTTGCTGTGACTCATTTCTGAAACCTCATACATCTCAAAAGATACACAGGCCCAGCATGTGGATGGAGGCGGTGGCCTTGTGAAGGTGGACTGGATATGGCAGACTGCCATCTCTGCCTTCTATGAGTCAGTCACTCATGTCACCTGTTGTTGGGCCCAATGGGCTCAGAGAACAAGCGGGCAGTGTGGGGTGTAAATGCCAGTTTCCATCCTGCCCAGGTCCTCCCTACTCTCTGTGCATCCTTGCCCCTGGTGCCAGTTACATAGCCAGTGACTGACTGATGGCAGGGTGAAAATACCTGGGTCTGGCCTCAAGGGGGACAGCCTTGTGGATCCATTCACCGTCTAGATTTCCATGTGGATCAGGCTGGGGCTAGGCTTGACCTGAACCCACATTTTTGACGGTTTTTTTCAGCCTCTCAGTGCACATTGTGAGCTGCACTGTGCCGACTTGACGATCTTTGCAGGGAGATGGCAAAGCCCAGCTCTGGCACAGATCATCTGAAACCCCGTTTGATCTCTGGCCTGAATCTCACTCTCCCTGCACTTCACCAGAGCTTTGCATTTTGGTGATGAAGTGGCTTCTGTGAGGGTGATTTGGCTCCTGCAAAGCTGGCTGCACAGGGGAGGACATGTGAGTGACTAAGGTGTCCCTAACCTCCAACAAGAGTTTACACTCCTCTCATCGGAGGGTCTGCAATGAAAAGTGCCAGGACCCTTAAAGGCAGAACAGGATGCTGTCCAGGTCTCTGCTGTGCCAACTGACTCAGATAAGTGAGGGAGAGTCATCCGCACCCAAAGGGACCTCTGTGCCTTGGGTCCTTATCTGGAATTTGTAGCAGGCCAGGCTTGAAAAAGAGACAGGTAGCCTCTCAGATCCATCTTAAGGTGAAGCTTCTACCCAGGTGAGTATCTCGCTTTCTGAAACCAGACTTACAGCCTCACTCTTGAGGCCTGCGATTCCCCAGTCTTGGTTTCTGCTGTCTCTTCCATCTTAGGCAGCTTTTTCCCAAGGACTCCTCTCTCTCCCATCTGCACAGCTGCCTCCCAGTCCCCAGGCCTGTGCATGCCCACTGCTCCTTTCTCTGGCATTGAAAACTCCGTCAGAGGATGTCCCAGGAGATGAGGGTGTCTTGCATCAGGGAAGCCTATAGGACCCTTGGGCTGTACTGAGGCCACATTGCCAAGGACCCAACAGTCAGAGCTGTCTCTGTCTCCTCAACCTTTCACAAATTCCCCTGTTCTCACTCCTCTATGTTCTAACATAGAGGCAAGAAGGAATGCTTCCTCTATGTTAAACAGAAGGCAACTGGGAAGGCTGACATCACCCAGCCAAGAGCCAGGAAACAGGCAAGTTAGGGATTTGCCACGGGTGCTACTATTGCTCATTTGCTCACCCCAGACCCACTTTTTATCCTTCTCTACCCTGTTCCGTGCCTGGGAGGTTAAACCCCTAGAATGTATCCCGGGCTGGTCTGCCGTCCAGAAGTTGGATTCACCAATTTGAGGCACCGTCAGAAAACTGGAGGGTGGCAGACATCCCTACCTCCAGGCCTTGGGCCACACTTTCTGGTAGTGGTGTTGCACCCACAACTGAGCTCCTAGTTGTCATCACTTTCTCGCTGTTCTATTCTCACTGGGCTTTGAAAACAGGCATAATGGTGCTAAGGACTTCCCACAGTGGTTTATCTCTGGGTCTCACAACACCTATATTGGTTTCCTCTGCCCACAGTTTGTCAAAGGTCTCTTTGTTAAAACCTCTTGAACCTTCTGAGTTGCATTTTTTTTCTTGCTTATGCCCCAACAGATAGTTAATATTCATCCAAAACCATAAGATGACATACTGGCTTGCCAGGAGGCCCTCTTTCTCCCGGATTTCCTGGTGCACCCTAAGAGAAGAAGGAAAGAAAACATTAACTGGGATAAGCACACTATCCTGACCCACTCCACTCACACCCTCTGCCAGCCTCCCTATCTGCCAAGTATGACTCAGTGGGAAAAGAATCATCAGGGCATGAGGATTGGCACCAAGAAAAATGTGTGGTTTCCAATCTCAGCTGAATACCTAAGGCTTCCCAGGAAGACGACAATGGCAAATGTTTACAACTGCCTCCACAACTCCTGTGCTAAACACAAACTAAAAACAACTCAGGGAGGCCGAGGCAGGTGGATCACGAGGTCAAGAGATCGAGACCATCCTGGTCAACATGGTGAAACCCCGTCTCTACTAAAAACACAAAAAATTAGCTGGGCATGGTGGCACATGCCTGTAATCCCAGCTACTCAGGAGGCTGAGGCAGGAGAATTGCCTGAACCCAGGAGGCGGAGGTTGCCGTGAGCTGAGATCGCGCCATTGCACTCAGCCTGGGTAACAAGTGCGAAACTCCATCTCAAGAAGAAAAAAACAAAAAACAACTCATCAACACAGAACATGTGCATGCATGCACAAAGACACACACACACACACACACACACACACACACACATGTGCGTGCACACACATACACACACACACGCCCTGTCTTAAACTTTTCCAAACACAAGTGGAAGGAATGGCTTTGAAAAGTTAAAAAAAAAATACTTCTATTAGATTGACTATAAGAATTAATTCTGAGAGTAGAACAGTGAAATTTCAATATTTGGAAGCAGGAATGAGAGAGTAACCTCTTTAGAAACAGAACCCAAGGAAGAGAAGGAGATTTTATTGTTCTTGCTTATAATGAACTAAAACTACAGAGATAAAAAGATGCATGTCTGAGCAATGAATACCACTGCTTACTGGTGCCAGACACCTTTGTCCTCTAAGGACTCATGGTTGTCATTTGCCATTTGGTCAGTGAGTATGGATCAAGCACCTTCTATGTACCTGGCACACTGCTAGGCACCAGGGACATCCAGACATATAAGACACAAGGGATCCTTCTTAGAGCTCAGAAGTGGCTGAGCAAAGGCCAAACAATGGAGATAAGAGATGGCTGTCGCTGTCACAAAGTGGGAAGGAACACATCCTCACAATGAGCATCACATGTGTCTGTGGAGTTCTGTGGAAAAGAGAGAGCCAGTCCACGGAAGGGTGGGGAACAAGTCCCCAGAGAAGGTAATGCCTGATTCGGGCAGAACAGGCAGGCTAGGTATGTAAGAAGTTGACCAAGAAATTAAGAAACATTGTGTGGGATACCCAGGAGCTTAAGGATTTTGAAAATGTAACACAAATAAACATAGGAAATAAAACTGGATAATACAAAGTTACAAGCCACACTCAATAGAAGAGCAAAAATGAAAAGCATGCCCATGGAGCTTCCTGGAAATCCTCAACTGGGCTACAAAGCTGGCCACATGGGCAAAGAGGCCCAGAGATGGAGGTGGGCTTCCAGGGGTCACATAAAAACCTTCACTGAGTCCACACCATTTCTCTGTACTTACATCTCGGCCGGCTGGTCCCTGGGGGCCAGGGAATCCCGGTAAGCCTCGTGATCCCTGAAGCAAGAGAAAAGAAGACACTGACACCCCACAATATTTTAAGCAAATAAGGACACTCCCTCCCTGGCAATAGTTGGCTCCTTCAACAGACGGACTGTTGCTACGAGGAATCTGATGTAATGTGTGTGCCAAAGCACCCCGCTCAGAGTTTACTCATCTGACTGCACCCCGTGGAAGTACGCGCTGGGCACACAGAGAGAATGCTCTGGAAAACCTTTGCTTTGAGCCCAATGATGGGGACCTCATTTGCATAGTTCCCTTGCTTGAGTGAAAGGGACAGCTCCTGTGGTGAGATGGGTCTGAGGGCAAACGCTGGCTCACTCCTCTCATGCCCTGTGGATAATCAGCCCTGAGAGCTTCTAACTAAGCGACTAAAGAAGTTTCCCTGTACAAGACCCAGCATGATGCTCAGCACAGGCCTGGAGATTACTACTCTTTGTAAGAAAATAATTTCTAGTTGCAAACTTCTGGACAACATCAAGAAATGGCACAGATACATCATTATGGATTTGTCCATAAGTGAGTCTAAAAGCGGGAATTCCCAACAGTTGCTGGAACTGCACTGTGCAGCTTCTCAGGAGCTGACCCTGCCTCTCCAGGGTCTTCACAGACCTCCCCTTCTACTGACCCCTCCATCTAGAGTCCCACCTGTCTTGCCTCTGCTTTGCAATAACTTGCTCTGAAATCGCATGTCTATCAGTTCACTATGCAGGGCCTCAATTTCTTCATCTATAAAAATGGGTATAAGAATCCCTGTGCTGGGCACGGTGGCTCAAGCTTGTCATCCCAGCACTTTGGGAGGCCGAGGTGGGTGGGTCACCTGAGGTCAGGAGTTTGAGACCAGCCTGGCTAACATGGTGGAATCCCGTCTCTACTAAAAATACAAAAAAATTAGCTGGGTGTGGTGGTGGGAGGCTGTCATCCCAGATACTGGGGAGGACAAAACAGGAAAATCATTTGAACTCGGGAGGCGGAGGTTGCGGTGAGCTGAGATCACTGTATTGCATTCAGCCTGGGTGACAGAGCAGGACTCTGTCTCAAAAAAAAAAAAAAAAAAAAAAAAAAAATCCGTGTCCTTAATTCAGAAATCATATAAATAAAGGTCACATGGCATAGGTACAATCACCCCAGTGGCTACAATGCAGCTTTTCCTCCTGGGGTGATATGTAAAATCATGTTTTCCCAGTAAATGCACACAGTCATGTCATGGACGGTTGCTGCTCCCAAGAGTGAAGGCTCACTGAGAGTCCTCCTGTTGTCTCAGTATAAAGTCAGTCCACCGGATCTCCACAGTGGCTCCCAGGTCCTGCTCTGCCCACCTTACAGATTACCAGCAATCCCCACATTGGCTCTTGCTGTGTGGCTGGGGTTGGTGAAAACAGGATTCAAAATTAGCTCTTCGGGCGGGCAATTTGGCTGAATTCATTAAACCATGGCTGCCCTTCTGTGTTGAAGAGATGACCAAAACAGTCTGTTTGACTGATGATACTATGGGCAGGTCATCCCTTCTCTACTCATATGTACAGCTACCACACTGTCTTCTACAGGTCAGAGTTCATATGCTGGAGAGTCTGCACTGTTCAATAACATGAGGAATTTTCAGAATCGACTTCACTCTTTGGTGCCTCCCACTTAAAATTGCTTTGATCAGATAAAGCAGGATTCCTCCCATAGAAACTCATCCCTTTATTTAAAGCATACTGTACCGGGGGGCCTTTGTCTCCTGGTGGTCCAGAAGGACCCTAGAAACAAACAAACAAGTATGTAAGTAAAGTAGAAATGGCATGCTGATGTGCTAATGTAAACAAGCTATGGTGTTTATTCCATAGACAGGTCCTCTGTTGTCCTGGAAAAAGTCACTACCTCCCACCTTGAAGCCACACTGCCAGGCCGTCTTACCACCTGCCCACCCACAAATGTTGCTCATGAAAATCTCTCTGCAAGCCCCTCAACTGATGCCACCCTATCCTCATCCCTGCATGGTTGCTGACACCTGGGCCCAACTCTACTTTGCAGCTTTCGTGTGGGCTTGGACCCGATAGCCCCACCTTCCCTGTATCACCCCCTTGGAGATGCACTGTCTCTTTCTGCTTAGGAAAGGATGGGCATACAATGGTCACGTTCCCCAGCCACAGCCTTAGTGACTGAGGCTGCAGTAATGAGGCCCCCTTCTCCTACAAGGAGTGCACACACACTTATACACACACACAGATATACAGACACAGACTTGGGTCTGGCATCCTCCAACTGTGCCCAGTTCTTTGCCCAGGCAGAATTTGGCTTCTAGATATTATACTTAAGATGCTATTCACTGGTTGACTTGAAGGCATTCACATGCAATTCCAAGTCTTGCAGTGAGTGGGACTGTCCCTTGCCCCGCAGTCTTTCATACACTGGGCATATCCATGAAGACTCTGTCCTGCCTTTCTACCTGGAAACATTCTTGTCACACTCTAGTTCTCCTTTGTGAAATCCCTGCCTGTGGAGAGCCTCCCCTGGCTTCTCCCAGCATGCTCACTGGATTGTCCCTGCCCCTGCGCCCACCCTGCCTAAGACTGAAAGTCCAGCATTGTTACTGTCTGTTGGTCCATCCTTCTTCACTGAATGGACTGAATGCTCCCATGAGGTGGCCACTGAGTCTGCATTCTTACCACGCTCTCTCCAGCACTCAGAGTGCCCTGTGCATTGCAAGAATATAGCAAAATAGAGCACAGCAAATTGCATTTGATCAAATGAAAAATTTAAAGCACGAGAACTTGAGAATCAATGCCAATCATCCTTTCTTTTCAGAGGATCAAACTAAGGTCCAGAGGAGAGAGAGAGAGAGAGATCTGCCCAAGCCGTACCAGGAGTCGCTGGCCAGGGTGAGGTTGTTCCCACATTCTGCCCTCAGTCCTGTGAACCCTGCACCCCCCTGTAGCACAGCCCATGAGAATGTCCCTAGGTATTCTCAAGACAACAAAATGATTTCACATCAATGACAGGGCTCCTGCAGTATGGTGGAAGAGGTAACCTAAAAGCCTGCCCATTAAATATGCCCCAGAGCTGTCTAATAATAAAATAGAATAAGCATCATCTTAAGTGTATAGTTGGGCACTAAAGAAAGTAGAGGTAATCTCCAGAGGTCTAGAGAAAGAGACAACTGAGAAGCAGTGCCTTAAATCTACACAGACCTGCCCTGGAGGGAGCAGGGCTCTCAGAGTCGTGTAGGAACAGGGAATGAGGCTGGACAGGAAACTCAGAACAGTAAGTAAAGGCAAGTCCTTCAGTAGATTATATCATGGGCCCACAGGCTTTTACTATAAAGGGACAGATAGTAAAGCTAAGGGGTAGAGAAAGAAATGATGTCTAGGAGGCTCACCCGTCTTTGTCTGGGATACAGGTGCATGGTGCAGGAAGCCTCCGCCGAGAACTCACCCTCAGGGCCCTGCTCTCACAGGCAGCTGGGAGCTCTAAGATAGAAGTCCTGCAGAGCCTCAGCTCAAAGCCAGTGTGCTTACACACAGCCACTGGGTACCCAGCAAAGCAAATCCGCTCAGAGCATACAGAGCAGCTAAAGGATCTTCACAGATAGATTCCCAAAGGACGTGAACCTGCGAACTCAAATTGCAAAGCTGTTCTCCGCAAGGGTATCAATGGACATAACAAGCAGTAAAATTGAGTTTCCACAAACTTTGGAGGATGGGATGGTCAGATGCAGCCAATAAAAAAGGTCTATTAAACTGATTACATGTACAAAAAAAAGAGAAAGAAAACACGAAGAAAATAACATGTCATTATCCAGAAACATCTGGCAGGTATCAAAAGAGCCAGAGTACATTTTTTAGAAACAGAAATGTAGAATCATTAAAATTTTTAAAATTTAATAACCAAGTTAAATAATTTGAAACTGATATAAAATAGAAATTCCAGAATAACTGTCTTTAAGAATCCTGACAAATGTTACCTCCTGAAGAGCCTCTGCAGAGTGGCAACTGAACAACAACAGGACAAAAACAAGGACAATATAATTTTTAAGACATACAATAACCATGACTGAACAGTGGCAAATTATAGTACATTTCTGAAATGATCCTTTATTCCCTCTTGACCAAATGACTGATAAATGACCAGAATATAGCACATCTGCTTCTCTCTCTCTCTCTCTCTCTCTGTCTCTCTCTCCACCCCCCCTCTCTCTCAAAATCTCTCATCTATTTCTCAGAATTCGATCTAATTCCAGAAATGGCTGAAGGAGTTATACACACACTTAGGGAGGGCTGCCTAGGGAAACAGAGATGAAGGAATAACTCAGAGCTGCACAAAAAAAGGGGACTTCCAGCTGTTGGACTATACACCAGGAGTGGTCCTATCTGCTCCATACACCAATGTTCTCACTTTAACCCCAATCAGAGGCCTGCAAACTGGGTATTATCAACATTTCATTGCTATAGATGTCGAAACTAAAGCTAAAAACCATTGACTAGCTTAGCTAAGAACAAGCAGGAAAAGTAATGGACTCAGATTCCACCTCTGGCCTGACTCAGAAGCCAGTGCTCTCCTCATTCCACCTCACTGCTCTGTCCAGGTGTAGGTCAGTGGTGCACCTGCGCCACTATACATGCATTTGAATTGTGTTCCTCTCACAGGAGTTCCTAGGGAGGATGGATATGTACTCCTTAAGGAAAGGGCATGAAGGATGGTTTGTTACCAGCCTGGGAAAGGTTGTCATGTGAGAGTCACCCATTGTTTTCAAGTTAAATCCCAGGATCCACTTTAAGCATTTAACTTGTTTATCATATCAGGCTCCAAATTACTTTCTTACATCATTTCACAGAAAATCCCCTTTGAAGGATGTGTTTTTAAATTAAAGGTCTTCATTTCAAATCGCAGCTTATCAATCATTAGCTGTTTGACCTTAAGCAAGTTACTTAGACAGCTTCTCTGACCTTCACTTTTCTCAATTGCAATACAATCTAGAGTATCACCATCACCTTGCCTTATGTTATTGGAAATAAAAGAAGATACTGTAAGCAGAGAAGCAGGTAGCACCCAACCATAAAAGGTGTTCCCATTGCTATTCTGATGGTCTACTTTTAAGGAAGATAGAGGTATGTTGAAGAAAGGGGTTGCACAATGACTTTCTAATGTCATTCCTGTATCTGAAGCTCAAATATGTTTTTAACAATTACAACTCTGTTTTCTGAAATTATGCCCTCTGATGTGTTTGTTCAAGAGTCATTTTACCCTAATAACCAGATATTGGCCATTGATACCAGTTTCCATTCAGAGAAACTACTATGACTTCTTGAAGAAATGACTGATCAGAGACCTGGACAAGGAATGTATTCAAGAAACCTAGAGAGGGAGCAAGAAACCATCAAAGACTGCTAGGCTTGTGTCAAAGGTACCCAGGGTCGACTTAAATAGACCACCCACTGGCAGGAAACAAGACAAACTGAGCAACAAAAGGAAGACTAGCTGCAATAATTTGAAACACATCAAACATATTTATATCCACAAGTTCAAAATTATTCTTAGAACAAACAACAACAAGCATCTAATTGGTCCTCTTTGCAAGATGCTAGGGAACCAAGTCAATGTTTGAAAACAAGGGACAGACTCCAACCATTTATATTCTGCCTTCCATATGTCTTGTACCACTGGGTATCCAAAGGGTACATGAGGGAACATTTCTCTATATAGAAGTATCCCAGCTAATAAAGAAAGAAAGAACTAGAACAGAGGCAGTTTGCAACCCTTGATGTACTAATTGGTGAGAGCATTAGACATCACAGGATAAATGCATCACAAAGAGACTCCACCAGACATCATGTGCCTCCTACTGGAAGGACACCCCACCTGTGAAGTCTTGCCAACAACATCAAACCAGAATCAGATCAAGGCTGTAGTTCTGAGTACCAACTTAGCTGGACCACAGGGACCGAGGAACGCATTAAGCTATTGCATTAACAAATTCCAGATGGTGGAAAATTCTGAGACGAAAACAAAATTCTTTGAAACATTCAACCAATCGCTAGGTTTATTTGGATCTTAACTCAAACAACAACAACAGCGAAACCCACAAACACGGAAGTATGACATGTATGAAATAACCAGAAATTTGAACACTGACTAGATATTTGATGGTGTTATGGATTTTTTAGGGGTATGGTATAATGAAATTGTGATTCTGTTTCAAAAAAATTCTTATCTTTCAGAAATGTTTGCTGAAATATCTACAGACAAAAATGTGTCTGTTTGCTTCAAAATAATGGAAAGTAGTGGATGATAAGAGGAAAACAGTGGCCATCAGCTGTGGGATCCTCATACTAGGCATGGCTACATGGGAATTTATTTTGCTATTCTGCCTATTTTTAGTATATGTGAAATTCTCCATAATAAAAAATATATAATATATACACACACAGACACACATACATACACATACGTATCACACATATGAATACACTTACATCTGATACACATGCACAGCCATGTTATTGGTGTTTTCTGACACCAATAGTGAAATTTTACAAAACAGAAAGCCCCATATGGTTTTAGATGTGTTAAACACATTCTCTTCTTTCTCTGCCATCCGGCTGTTCTAAAAATCAGTTTCCCTTTTCTCAGAATTGATCACCTCTTTGTTCCTCCCACCATAGGCACAGATCTGAAAATTAAAGTGAACTTTTATTCTCTGTAATGTTTGATCCAAGTACCTCACGTGTGCACAGGCCTGGTGCTGTGTGCTGGGGTGGATGGCCGAGTGGCTTCATAGTACGGAGCATGCCTATGTGAAGCACTCCAGGTGAGAGGAAAATCCCTGTTGTAATGATTGATCAGGCTTAGTGAGTCAGGGTTACAGGATGTCTAGAGCTACTGGCATCAGCTGGAGAGAGTTTGGGGAATCTTTACCCAGAGGAGGACAGGTGAAAGGTTTAGTGGAATGCGGGGCTTCACAGGCAGAGAAGAGGAGGAGGCAGAGATGTCCCTGGCAGAGGAGAGCATTAGGCAAAGAGGAGAAGTCAGGCCCTGTGGTCAGAGAACAGCAGGGGTGCTGCCAGGAATATCCAGGGGAAGCTGGCGTCTGAAGGAGAAGGGCCCGAGCACCTTGCTGAAGAGGCCTCTAAAGTTACCCACCAGGCGAGAGGTGGGCTCAGATCCAGGCTTTAGGAGGACTGTTGTGGTTGCAGTGTGGGGAAAGGGTCAGAGGGAACAGACCAGAGGTCCAGATACCAGGCACCTGGGGAGACCAGGAAGAAAACCCATGAGTAAAGCAGGGGCAGAGTTAGGCTGAGCAGAAAGTACAGACATGGAGAACAGGGAGTGCCGGATAGGGCTCGGCCACGGCGTGGGTCTGCTGAGGGACCAGAGATGAGGATCCTGGAGGCCAGTCAGGGCTGCATCTGGCCTCCCCCGTATCTGGTACCAAGAAGCCTTTCTCATGCTGGCTTTAACTGTTCTGGTTCCCAGAACCAGAAACAGCCCAGGACAGCCCAGCTCCTCCCACCATGTCATGAAGGAGTCTCCTGGGACCACAAGGAGAGCAGAGGCTGTCTTCCAGCTTGGAAACAAAGAGTGCAGAATTCAGGGCAAGATAAACGTAGGTTCAAATGCCTGCTTGGCCTCTCACCAGCAGAGTGACCCAGGCCAACTGCTTGAACCTCTCTGAGCCCGAGTCTCCTCATCTGAATCCTGGAGACGATAATAGTTACACCTTCCTGGACTGCTAGGAAGATTAGGAAAGGCAGTGGCATATCAAACCAAGTGCCCAGCACAGAGCTCAACCCATGTTAATTACGCCTTAGGAATTATTATTGAGAACAACAAACGGTTTGTTCCATTTAGAAAAAAGAGTTTCCGATCAGAAGCGGCAAGAGAAACTTATTTAAAAACTGTTTTCTTTCTCCATCAACAGAAGAAACTCCTGACACTTTTTTTTTTAGACAGAGTCTTGCTCTCTCCCCCAGGCTAGAGTGCAGTGGCGCTATCTCAGCTCACTGCAACCTTCACCTCCCAGGTTCAAGCGATTCTCCTGCCTCAGCCTCCCAAGTAGCTGGGACTACAGGCACCTGCCACCACACCCAGCTAATTTTTGTATTTTTAGTAGAGGTGGGGCTTTACCGTGTTAGCCAGGCTGGCCTCGAACTTCTGACCTCAGACAATCTGCCTGCCTCAGCCTCCCAAAGTGCTGGGATTACAGGTGTGAGCCACTGCACCTGGCCATCCGGAGACTTTAATATAAAAACCAACTGTGGGAGGCTCAGCTCCTGGTTATACATGAAGCAATATGGGAGCCCTAGAGTCTAGGAGGTGGTGTGTGGTTTTACACCTTCCTCAGCCACCTCCTTCACTGCCCACACAATGTAGCTCTGTGCTCTGGGCAGGGAGAGACTGGATCTTAATGAATCAAGCCCTGCTCATTCCTTGAGCATCAACCATGAGGACAAGGCTGGGAGCTGAGCCCAGGGGTAACCATGGACAAATGCCCAGGTAACCATGGACAAATGCCCAGTGTTCCCAAGTAGCATTCAGACAAGATGGGGGTACTCACACCTAAAGGAATCTAGTCAGCCTAATTCTTGGGACAGCCTGAGTGGCTTTGGTTCTTATGATCAAAGGAACTGGACTAAAGCAGGCAGATAAGACATGAATTTGAAAGAAAAAAAAACACAGGCTAGACATGGAGGTCACTCATGCAGGAGCAATCATACACATAAAAAACTACTGGTAGGCTGGGCACGATGGCTCACCCCTGTAATCTCAACACTTTGGGGAAGCTAACGCAGGTGGGTGACTCAGGCTCAGGAGTTTGAGACCAGCCTGGGTAACAGAGCAAAACCTCATTTCTGCAAAAAATACAAAAATTAGTCAGGCATGGGGGCTCACACCAATGACTCAGGAGGCTGACGGGGGAGGATCACTTGAGCCCAGGAGGTGAAGGCTGAAGTGAGCCATGATCACACCACTGCACTCCAGCTTGGGCAGCAGAGTGAGACCCGGTCTCAGAAAAGAAAAGAAAAAGCCACTGGTGAGTGTGAAGACTTAAGTGAACATGAATTTTCATTACTACAGTTGACCCGTAAGCAACATGGGCTTGAACTGTGCAGGTTGACTTAAATACAGATTGTCTTCAATAAATATAGTGGAAAATATTTTGGAGATTTTCAACAATTTAAAAAAACTGTCAAATGATCCGGTGGCCAGAAATATTGCAAAATTAAGAAAAAGTAAGGTATGTCATGAATGCATCAAATATACAGAGATACTTAGTCTGTTGTATCATTTAGTATCATAAAATACACACAAATTTATAATAAAACGTTACAATTTGTCAAAATGTGTACACACAAACACAGACCATACATGGCACCATGGCACCGTGGCCATTGAGAAACAGGCAAAGAAACATACATGCAGCATTAAATCATAACTGTATGAAATTGACTGTAGCTGGACTGTATGTAGCCAGACTGTAGTACTATCATAATTTCACAGCATCTGCTTGGAGTCAGAAAGCTGAGGTTCCACTCCTATCCCCATCATGCCCTGTGTCTTCAGGAAAGTCGTTTCGCATCCGTTTCCTCATTTGTCAAATGAAAAGTAAAGTGCAATGCACCTGCCAGAGTTGCTGGGAGGAACAAATGAGAGATTGTCTGTGAGATAAGTGAGAGGCAGTCATGGAGGCCTTTGCCCACTCTGGTTCCTGCAAGTAGGCAGTTCATGTTGGCTGTGATTGCTATTACTCTAATATTTCAGTGGCTGTTATCGTTATTATTGTATTAATAATATAATGTTAATATTAATATAATGGAAGGTGGGAAATGAAAAGAAAAACCCTTCTTTTAGGGCATGTGAGATATTTTATTGTATGTAATGGAGGCATGCTTCCTGCCACTCTTACACTGGAGGGCAGGCAGCCTGGGAATTCTGTCCATTTTGAATGTGCATCCTCAATGCCTGGACCAACATAAGGCATCTGTACAACTAATAGGGAGGGATGGTGAGTGGCTCAAAAACAGAGGTCATTCCAGGTTGCAAAGTCTGAGAAAGACATCAGGCAAACAGGATGGCTATGACGTCACTGGGGCAAAGGCAGGGAAGCAGGTATTATCAGCAGTATTATCATGTAATCCTCCCAATTCTCTTGATGCTGCTGCAGAAGCTGCTGGCACCTGATCCTGAGGGAACTGAGGGCCAGAGTAAGAAGGAGCAGGTCTGGGTTGCTTGTCTTCACACACCCCAGCTCCTGCGGTCAAACTAATTTGGATCTGTCCCAGGGCCTGGGTAGGCTGATTTTGTAAGCGTCTTAAAAACTGCTAAGGCAATATCAGAGGCAACATGAAGATTAAAGGGATTTTTGCTTGTTTGTTAATATCTTGGGGCAGCAAGACAAAACCCCAAACAACTGCCTGCCTGGTGACAGTGCAGCGGTTAGCAGACAGGGCTCCTGGCTCCCATCTAGAGAGTCACTGCTGCCCTGGATGCCAAAGGCATGGGAGCATGACACCATGGGAGGAAGGAAGTAAAGACTGACTTACAGCAGATCTTTTTTTTTTTTTTTTTTTTTTTTTTTTTGAGACAGAGTCTGGCTCTGCCACCCAGACTGGAGTATACGGGCAGATCTCAGCTCACTGCAACCTCCATCTCCCGCATTCAGGCAATTCTCCTGCCTTAGCCTCTTGAGTAGCTGAGATTACAGGCATGCACCACCATGCCTGGCTAATTTTGGTATTTTTAATACAGACAGGGTTTCACAATGTTGGCCAGGCTGGTCTCAAACTCCTGACCCCAGGTCATCTGCCTGCCTTGGCCTCCCAAAGTGCTGGGATTAGAGGTGTGAGCCACTGTGCCCGGGCCCAGCTGGATTTATTCTTTTTTTTCCATTATTTCTTTCTTTTTTTTTTATTTTATTGCATTTTAGGTTTTGGAGTACATGTGCAGGACATTCAAGATAGTTGCACAGGTACACACATGGCAGTGTGTTCTGCTGCCTTCTTCCCCTTCACCCACATTTGGCATTTCTCCCCAGGCTATCCCTCCCCAGCTCCCCCCACCGCTGTCCCTCCCCTATTACCCCCAATAGACCCCAGTTTGTAGTACTCCCCTCCCGTGTCCATGTGTTCTCATTTTTCATCACCCGCCTATGAGTGAGAATATGCAGTATTTCATTTTCTGTTCTTGTGTCAGTTTGCTGAGGATGATGTTCTCCAGATTCATCCATGTCCCTACAAATGACATGAACTCATCATTTCTGATTGCTGCATAATATTCCATGGTGCTGCATAATATTCCTACATATATTCCACTGGGAAAATATGTGCCACATTTTCCCAGTCCAGTCTATCATCGATGGGCATATGGGTTGGTTCTGGGTCTTTGCTATTGTAAACAGTGCTGCAATGAGCATTCGTGTGCATGTGTCCTTATAGTAGAACCATTTATAGTCCTTTGGATAAATACCCAGTAATGGGATTGCTGGGTCAAATGGAATTTCTATTTCTAAGGCCTTGAGGAATCGCCACACTGTCTTCCACAATGGTTGAACTAATTTACACTCCCACCAGCAGTGTAAACGTGTTCCTACTTCTCCACATCCTCTCCAGCATCTTTTGTCCCCAGATTTTTTAATGATCGCCATTCTAACTGGCGTGAGATGGTATCTCAGTGTGGTTTTGATTTGCATATCTCTAATGACCAGTGATGATGAGCATTTTTTTAATATGTTTCTTGGCCTCATGTATGTCTTCTTTTGTAAAGTGTCTGTTCATATCCTTTGCTCATTTTTGAATGGGCTTGTTTGTTTTTTTCTTGTAAATCTGTTTGAGTTCTTTGTAAATTCTGGATAACAGCCCTTTGTCAGATGGGTAAACTGCAAAAATTTTTTCCCATTCTGTTGGTTGCCAATTCACTCTAGTGACTGTTTCTTTTGCCGTGCAGAAGCTGTGGAGTTTGATTAGGTCCCATTTGTCTATTTTGGCTTTTGCTGCCAATGCTTTTGGTGTTTTGGTCACGAAGTTCTTGCCTACTCCTATGTCCTGAATGGTTTTGCCTAGATTTTCTTCTAGGGTTTTTATCGTGCCAGGTCTTATGTTTAAGCCTTTAATCCATCTGGAGTTAATTTTAGTGTAAGGTGTCAGGAAGGGGTCCAGTTTCTGCTTTTTGCACATGGCTAGCCAGTTTTCCCAACACCATTTATTAAACAGGGAATCCTTTCCCCATTGCTTGTTTTTGTCAGGTTTATCAAACATTGTATGGTTGTAGATATGTTGTGTTGCCTCCGATGCCTCTGTTCTGTTCCATTGGTCTATATCTCTGTTTGGGTACCAGTACCATGCTGTTTTGATTACTGCAGCCTTGTAGTATAGTTTGAAGTCCAGTAGTGTGATGCCTCCCGCTGTGTTCTTTTTGCTTAGAATTGACTTGGCTATGTGGGCTCTCTTTTGGGTCCATATGAAGTTCATGGTGGTTTGTTTCAGTTCTGTGAAGAAGTTCATTGGTAGCTTGATGGGGATAGCATTGATTCTGTAAATTACTTTGGGCAGTATAGCCATTTTCACGATATTGATTCTTCCTAACCATGAACATGGAATGTTTCTCCATCTGTTTGTGTTCTCTCTTATTTCGTTGAGCAGTGGTTTGTAGTTTTCCTTGAAGAGGTCCCTTACGTTCCTTGTAAGTTGTATTCCTAGGTATTTTATTCTTTTTGTAGCAATTGTGAATGGCAGTTTGTCCTTGATTTGGCTCTCTTTAAGTCTGTTATTGGTGTAGAAGAATGCTTGTGATTTTTGCACATTGATTTTATATCCTGAGACTTTGCTGAAGTTGCTTATCAGTTTCAGGAGTTTGGGGGCTGAGACAATGGGGTCTTAGGTATACTATCATGTCGTCTGCAAATAGAGACAATTTGACTTCCACCTTTCCTATTTGAATGCCCTTTATTTTTTTTTTTTCTTGCCTGATTGCTCTGGCTAGAACTTCCAGCACTATATTGAATAGGAGTGGTGAAAGAGGGCATCCTTGTCTAGTGCCAGATTTCAAAGGGAATGCTTCCAGTTTTTGCCCATTCAGTATGATATTGGCTGTTGGTTTGTCATAAATAGCTTTTATTACTTTGAGATACGTTCCATCAATACTGAGTTTATTGAGGGTTTTTAGCATAAAGGGATATTGAATTTTGTCAAATGCCTTCTCTGTGTCAACTGAGATAATCATGTGGTTTCTGTTTTTGGTTCTGTTTATGTGGTGTATCACATTTATAGACTTGCGTATGTTGAACCAGCCTTGCATCCCTGGGATGAATCCTACTTGATCACGATGGATAAGTTTTTTGATGTGCTGTTGCAATCGGTTTGTCAGTATTTTATTGAAGATTTTTGCATCTATGTTCATCATGGATATTGGCCTGAAGTTTTCTTTTCTTGTTGAGTCTCTGCCAGGTTTTGATATCAGGATGATGTTGGTCTCATAAAATGATTTGGGAAGAATTCCCTCTTTTGGGATTATTTAAAATAGTTTCAGAAGGAATGCTACCAGCTCCTCTTTGTGTGTCTGGTAGAATTCGGCTGTGAACCCATCTGGACCTGGGCTTTTTCTGTGTGGTAGGCTCTTAATTGCTGCCTCAACTTCAGACCTTGTTATTGGTCCAGTCATAGTTTTGGCTTCCTGGTTTAGGCTTGGGAGGACACAGGAGTCCAGGAATTTATACATTTCTTCCAGGTTTACTTGTTTATGTGCATAGAGTTGTTTATAATATTCTCTGATGATGGTTTGAATTTCTGAGGAAGCTGTGGTGATTTCCCCTTTATCGTTTATTATTGCATCTATTTGGTTGTTCTCTCTTTTCTTTTTTATCAGTCTGGCTCGTGGTCTATTTTGTTGATCTTTTCAAAAAACCAGCTCTTGGATTTATTGATTTTTTGAAGGGTTTTTCGTGTCTCTATCTCCTTCAGTTCTCTTCTGATCTTAGTTATTTCTTGTCTTCTGCTAGGTTTTGAGTTTTTTTTATCTTGCTCCTCTAGCTCTTTCAATTTTGATGATAGGGTGTCAATTTTGGATCTCTCCACTGCTCTCATATGGGCACTTATTGCTATATATTTTCCTCTGGAGACTGCTTTGAATGTGTCCCAGAGATTCTGGTATGTTTTGTCTTTGTTCTCGTTGGTTTTGAAGAACTTCTTTATTTCTGCCTTCATTTCATTGTTTATCCAGTCAATATTCAAGAGCCAGTTGTTCAGTTTCCATGAAGCTGTGCGGTTCTGGGTCGGTTTCTGAATTCCGAGTTCTAGTTTGATTGCACCATGGTCTGAGAGACTGTTTGTTATGATTTCAGTTGTTTTGCATTTGCTGAGGAGTGCTTTACTTCCAATTATGTGGTCAATTTTAGAGTAGGTGTGATGTGGCGCTGAGAAGAATGTATATTCTGTGGATTTGGGGTGGAGAGTTCTGTAAATGTCTATCAGGTTTGCTTGTTCCAGGTCTGAGTTCAAGCCCTGGATATCCTTGTTAATTTTCTGTCTGGTTGATCTGTCTAATATTGACAGTGGAGTGTTAAAGTCTCCCACTATTATTGTGTGGGAGTCTAAGTCTCTTTGTAAGTCGTTAAGAACTTGCCTTATGTATCTGGGTGCTCCTGTATTGGGTCCATATATGTTTAGGATCGTTAGCTTTTCTTGTTGTATTGATCCTTTTACCATTATGTAATGACCTTCTTTGTCTCTTTTGATCTTTGTTGCTTTGAAGTCTATTTTATCAGAGATGAGAATTGCAACTCCTGCTTTTTTTTGCCATCCATTTGCTTGGTAAATCTTCCTCCATCCCTTTATTTTGAGCCTTTGTGTATCCTTGCCTGTGAGATGGGTTTCCTGGATACAGCACACCGATGGGTTTTGGATTTTTATCTAATTTGCTAGTCTGTGTCTTTTGATTGGTGCATTTAGCCCATTTACATTCAGGGTTAATATTGTTATGTGTGAATTTGATACTGCCATTTTGATGCTAGCTGGCTGTTTTGCCCGTTAGTTGATGCAGATTCTTCATTTTGTTGATGCTCTTTAGTATTTGGTATGTTTTTGGAATGGCTGGTACTGGTTGTTCCTTTCTATGTGTAGCGCCTCTTTCAGGAGCTCTTGTAAAGCAGGCCTGCTGGTGACAAAATCTCTGAGTACTTGCTTGTTTGCAAAGAATTTTATTTTTCCTTCACTTATGAAGCTCAGTTTTGCTGGATATGAAATTCTGGGTTGAAAGTTCTTTTCTTTAAGAATATTGAATATGGGCCCCCACTCTCTTCTGGCTTGTAGCATTTCTGCTGAGAGATCTGCTGTGAGTCTGATGGGCTTCCCTTTGTGGGTGACCTGACCTTTCTCTCTGGCTGCCCTTAGTATTTTCTCCTTCATTTCAACCCTGGTGAATCTGACGATTATGTGCCTTGGGGTTGCTCTTCTTGCGGAATATCTTTGATGTGTTCTCCGTATTTCCTGGACTTGACTATTGGCCTGCCTTGTTAGGTTGGGGAAATTTTCCTGAATAATATCCTGAAGAGTATTTTCCAGCTTGGATTCATTCTCTTTGTCACATTCTGGTACACCTATCAAATGTAGGTTAGGTCTCTTCACATAGTCCCACATTTCTTGGAGACTTTGTTCATTCCTTTTTGCGCTTTTTTCTCTAATCTTGGTTTCTCGTTTTATTTCATTGAGTTGATCTTTGACTTCTGATATTCTTTCTTCTGCTTGGTCAATTCGGCTGTTGAAACTTGTGCATGCTTTGCAAAGTTCTCGTGCTGTGTTATTCAGCTCCTTCAATTCATTCATATTCCTCTCTAAGTTGTCCATTCTTGTTATCATTTCCTCGAATCTTTTTTCAAGGTTCTTAGTTTCTTTGCATTGATTTAGAACATGTTCTTTTAGCTCACGGAAGTTTCTCATTATCCACCTTCTGAAGTCTGATTCCGTCATTTCATCACACTCATTCTCCATCCAGTTTTGTTCCCTTGCTGGTGAGGAGTTTTGGTCCTTTGTAGGAGGCAAGGTGTTTTGGTTTCGGGTGTTTTCCTCCTTTTTGCTCTGGTTTCTTTCCATCTTTGCGGGTTTATCCACCTGTCGTCTGAGTAGTTGCTGATTTTTTGATTGGGTCTCTGAGTGGACGTCCAGATTGTTGATGATGAATTATTTCTGTTACTTAGTTTTCCTTCTAACAGTCTAGCCCCTCTGCTGTAGGACTGCTGAGGTCCACTTCAGGCCCTGCTTGTCTGGGGAACACCTGTAGCAGCTGCAGAACAGTGAGGGGTGCTACCAGTTTCTTTTTCTGCTATCTTTGTCCCAGAATGATGCCCGCCAAATGTCAGTCTGATTAGTCCTTTTTGAGGTGACTCTTTGGATATACAGAGGTCAGGAGCTGCTTGAGGAGGTGGTCTGTACTTTATAGGAGCTCAAGTGCTGAGCTATGAGTGCCGTTGATCATTCAGGGCGGTTAGGCCAGGATGTTTAAGTCTGCTGCAGCAGAACTCATAAACCCCCTTTTTTTCCTCAGATGCTCTCTCTTGGGGAGTTAAGGCTTTCTTTGTGAGTATCCATTGCACCTTCCTGCCCAGCTAGGAGGCAGTCTAGTCACTATTTGCCTGTCGAGGCTCTGCCCTCCTGCCATGGGCTCCGCCTTGTTGGCGGAGTCTCTCTGTTATGGCAGGTTGCCTCGGCAATGGCAGGCTACATCAGCAATGGGAGCGTACCTCAGTAGGGGCGGTATGCCTCAGTAATGGCGGACGCCCCTCCCGCACCAAGCTGCACCATCCGGAGCTGCACCGTCCTGGGTTCAGCTGTGCCCACAGTGAAACTCTCAACCCCGAGCATTTCGAATTGCCATTTTGTTTGTCCCTGTGGGGGTGGGACCCACTGAGCCTGATCACCTGGCTCCCTGTCTCAGAGCCCTTTTTTCTTTTTTTTTAAGTAGAACGGTTGACTCTCTCCCAGGTGTTTCAGTCGGCTGCTGATATGGCACCGGGATTTGTGTGATTTCCCATGCAGCGACCCACCGCGCCGGCTCAAACGTCTCTTCCTGGTAATCTCCTGGTCTGGCTCGCTGTCCAAGTCCCGTTTAATCAGATGGATATGCTAATCTGCCCTCCCACATCTCAGATTGCCGGTTTAACAGGGCATCCAGACCAGTGCGTTCTGTGCGGAGTGCCACTGTGCTGCAGCACCAGCCAAAGCGGCCGCGCGAGCCTTAGCGGCTGCACCGGCATCCCGTGTCTCTCCTACACCTGGGAATTTCCCCGTTTTGTGGGCAACAAAGATCCATCTGGAAATGTGGATTGAACTCACCCTCTGCGTCTTCACTGAGAGCTGCAATCCTGATTTGCTCCTACCATGCCATCTTGGCAGTCCCCTCCCACCAGATTTATTCTTAATGCTCCTTCTTTGAGGGATCTCACATAAAATTGATGGGCATGCATAAATCCTGCCTATCCCAATGAAGCCACAACACAAGGTGTTGCAGAGGAAAGAGCTGGTTTCAGAGGCTGTGGGAAGCAGGTCAGCACCCTGGCCCTGCCCAGGGCTGGCTCTGTGGCATCGGCTAAGTCACATCACCTTCTGAGCCTCAGTTGTTTACGAAAAGGGATGTAGTGGATGTGTCAGTTCCCTCTGGCCACATTTCCTGAGCAGACACCTGCCCAGGACTTTCATTAGCCACAGGAGAATGATTGGTCCAAGCACAGGGAGGCTGAGAGTTTCTGGGAGTCAGCTCGCCAGAGAGAAGCTTCCAATCAAACATAGGCAGAAATTGGAACAGAAACGCCCCAGCTCTTTTGCTCCCTTTGCGGAACAACTCTGAAACAATGCCACGTAGCTTCTCAGGGGCTGTCACACAGGTGAGTCCATCTGCTCACCAACACTCCATCCCCTAAGTTTGCTTTCATGGTCTGTTTGACTCTATCACTTCCTAAGTAGTGATTTCTAAGATCACCTCCAAAACAAACTCCTTGCTCCTGAATCCAGTTCTTAGGGGCTACTTTCAAGGGAACCCTTAACCAAAGGATCAAACCAACTAATGCCCAGGGCCTAATGAGGAAGTGAATGTGGATGCTTTGAGACCCAGCGCAAGACACAGGACTTCTCAGCAAATGGTAATGCTCCTGTAAAGAGGCAACCGCATCCCCAATGAACCTGACATGCCCCCACCCCCACGCTGACCACTTCACCTACTCCATACATGTTTGCTGAGCTCAGCATATCTTTGCACCCTCCATAGAGATGCCCAGGCCATTAGTGGTCTGGGCTGTGGCCAGAGATAGGATTTATGAAAATTCAATAAGGTTTTAACCACCACGGAAGCTTTTAATAAGTCCAAGTGGTAGCCAAGACACTAAACAGTTGATTTACAGCCCCTTGACGAGAGCCAGACAATTACTTTTCAGGTGGACTCACTTCGGCAGGAACATATTTCATGGGTGGTTTTTGCTGGCTCTTCAGTGGCAGGTGGGGTGAATTGTGTCCACCTCCACAGCCAGCTTTCAACTAAGGGCTGATACAGGGAGTAGACAGGGACATGTAGAACCCTGTTAAGTGATGGGGGTGCATCATTCAGGTTACAGGTCTGCAGTTTCCCTTACAATCAGTTCTCTATTGGAAGGGGCAATCTCTACATGAAGCAGCAACCTAACTCCAGCAAAGGGGGCCCTATTACAGGAGAATTTTAGTAAGAAGACGTAAACGATTGTGTTCTCTCGCCGCACTTTCTGTTATAGTGTTCCTTCCAGTTACAAAAAGACCGAAGAAAAAGAGCCAAAGAAAAAAGGTAAAATGAATGTAATGAAGTAGACAGTTTTAGCTGAGAAAATATTTTAAGGAAAACAGGTTAACCAAATGACATTCCCAAGGGCATTCCACACGCCTCCTTCCATGGGTTTTGGGAAGATCTAAGAAGACACAGAGCTACCTGGTCTTCCTGCCACCTTGAAACGAGCCCTCATTGTGAGTGGTAGAAATAAAAGTGAGGGGGTGATTTCCGGTGTGGAGGCCAGGAGGCCTGCTTGAAAATGGGAGGACAGAGGAGAATTTCAGGAGAGTCAGAGCCCCAGGAACTGTGGATATAAGAGAACCCCTAGAAGAAAAAGAAAGGGAGGTTTTACTTTACGAGTAATTTTGTGGGTAATAAATTGCACTTTCCTTCTTACTCTTTGAGCGTCGCGCGTGAAGCATGATATTACTCTTAGTTACTCTAGTCGTGGCCTTCGTTTATTGAACACACCACCAGGCAGAAACTAGACCATGGGCTACTCTGGCTTATATTCAATTTGCATTTAATAAAGATAAAGTTAGATTGTGCTTTGGGGTTAAAGTAATAGTAGCAACAACAGTAATGCATCAATGATGCATGGGTGATTTAGGCATTCCGAGGCTTCACAATGGCATTTGAAAAGGATTGAGTGTCTGAGCTTCTTTTAAACAATAGCAAGGCATGGGTACTAAAGACAAAGTGGACGTACTTTTAAGGTGCATTAAGAGGGTATGATGTCTTTTTCAAAGAAGGGACTAACCAGAAGAAAAGGCTTCAAGGTTGTAAACTGGTCTGTGCTTCAAACACTACCATTCAGTAAAGGAAGAAAGAAAATGCATGTTCTTTGTGGTATAAAAGGGAGAGTTAAAAGACATGGGTGGAAAATACAAAATCGCATAATTTTATTCTCAATGAAAAAAAATTCTACTGAATATCTATTGTCTAAGAAAAAATATCTTTAAACTACAGAGCCAGATGTACTGACTCTGAAAACTGTGTGGCTTCTACTTCTAGAGGCATTCAGGTAGAGGCTGAAGATACTGAGAGCAATTCTCAACCTGGATTGGGACACGCTTCATTGATTCTTAAGATTTCTATAACTTAAAATTTTAGCAATTCTTAAAGCTATCACCCCTAGTGAGTTTGCAAACTAACACCTAGTAGACTGATGTAAATTAGTCATTAAAACTAACAATCTGAGGACCACTTCATGGATTTTATTTTGGAGACACGATTCCATTTATGCTGTCATCTCTACTATTAGAGAACGTGTGGTAACTAACTAATTTTATTTTTTCCTGAAATACACGAAAGTACATAGCTTCTCTCCTATATCCCACCCCTTCCCTAGCCAGCTCAGTGTCACTGGCTATGACTCAACTTCTCAAAGTTTGGCCTTTTTTTTTCTTTAATTGTTAGTGAGTTTTATTCTCTACTCTTTGAATCAGACAAGTCCTGGAGTTTCCAAAAGCCGCTTTCCCATAAGAAGTACGTCAAGTTTTACACCAGTGTCAGCCACATGGACAGACCTACCACCCCAACTGACTGAAGGATTAATGACCCACTCCAAGGTTAGCTGGAAGAAGAGTGCTCCTTTTCCAGGCACGGTGGCTCACATCTGTAATCCCAGCATTCTGGGAGGTTGAGGCTGACGGATCACAAGGTCAGGAGTTCAAGACCAGTCTGGCCCATCTCTACTAAAAATACAAAAAAATAGCCAGGTGTGGTGGCAGTCTCCTGTAATCCCAGCTACTCGGGAGACTGAGGCAGGAGAATTGCTTGAACCCAGGAGGCGGAGGTTGCAGTGAGCCGAGGTCGCATCACTGCACTCCACAGCCAGGGTGACAGTGAGAAACTCCATCTCAAAAAAAGGAAAAAAAGAGTGTTTCTGCAGGCAGGTCCAACAAGAAATGGCTGTGTGTCCTAAAAGCAAGTAAGGGCTGGATGAATAAGGACTTACAGGAGGGCCAGCAACCCCAATGCCCGGATCGCCACGGCTGCCAGGAGAACCAGGGATCCCAGGGACTCCTCGGTCCCCCTAAAGGAGAGAAAAATAAGATCAAGAGGTCAGTGCCAGGAAGGAGAGGGTTAGGTACAGAACAAATCATGTTCTTCCTAGAATCCTGACTGTACTTGTTATCGAAGGCTTCTCCCGCCACCTGGCCTCCACGGGCCATGCTATAGTCCACTCAGCCAGCCCATCGCTTCACTCAGCACAATATTCGGGGACTACAGCCACCAACTCAGATCATATACCTTTCAAGGATGACCATTCCCTGACCAACCCAGACCACGGTTCCAAATGTGATTATAACTCATCCTAACTATACCCCAGATTTGCACATGTACCCACGTTTCAGTTCAGATCCCAAATCACCCACAAATGCATCTATCAGTTCACCAATAATTTACCAAGCACCTACATTTTGCACATCAGCCTTCTGGATGTGGGAGTGAGAGGCCTAAAGAGGACGGAGATAAGACCTCTGCCTCCAAGCATAGTTCATACTGTGGACCTGGGTGTCAGAGGCCTGGATTTAAGTTCTGGTTTCAACACCTATTAACTGTTGACTTAAGAAGTGATGCATTCCTATGCTCTAGTTTCCTCACCTACATGGGGAAGAGGACAGGAGCTGCCAGGTCTGCAGATGTTGTGCTCATTCAGTGAGATTACGCAGAGAGGGTGCTTGGCACAGAGCCCAGCACAGCACTGAACATGAGCTAGATGTTGGGTTTGCTTCTGTTCTCATTACACTACCATTCTGGACTTTGATAGTGAAGGAAAAAGGAGGGAGAAATTGAAAAAGGGGAGAAATTTTGTTTGCCATTTCCTGGAGAACAAAGCTGAGGCAGAGCCACAACTTATCCATAATTTCAAAATCCCCAGCTTTTAAAAACAAGTGTTTATCTCAACTCAGTGGGCAGCAAAACCTGACCTGTGCTGACACACGCTATTTGCAGTCTTCAGTTATTCCATTTTGTGTGAACTTTACATATTTTGGTTGCCTAAGGATCAATGAGCTTGATGAGGAGTGCTGCCCGAGATAACACCATAAATGTCATTACATGTATACTTTGCATATTACTACCTTTCCAAAATCCAAAATAAATTTTGACCCAAAACACACATGGCCCCAACAGTTTTGTGTAGGAGGCTGTGATCCTAAGCTTATTCAGCCAGCCAAAGCACAGACAAGCCTGGAACCAAGATGGCGGGTGACCCTGCTCAAGCCACTTAATATCTTTTGAATGAGTTAACTTGTATGACAAATGGAAACAGCCTCAGAAGCTTGTTATGAAGGGCCAGTGAGATAATGTGCAGCTAAGTAATTTAAGGTAGAACTCGACATTGCTAAGTAGTACGTTGCTTTATTAAGGGTTAAGTTATTGCACATTACAAAATATCTCATTAATGGCTCTAAGATGACTTGTCTTTTCTATAGTACAACCATTGTCTGGATGGGTACATAAGCTCTTTATTCATTCAATCCATGCTCATTCATTCAACTAATATTCCTTCATTCATTGCAAGACACAATCTAGATCCCAAGCCCAGAAGATGACTCAGCCATGAGTCCCGCCCATTGTTTTTTTTTTTTATTGAGACGGAGTTTCACTCTTGTTACCCAGGCTGGAGTGCAATGGCGCAATCTTGGCTCACCGCAACCTCCGCCTCCTGAGTTCAGGCAATTCTCCTGCCTCAGCCTCCTGAGTAGCCGGGATTACAGGCACGCGCCACCATGCCCAGCTAATTTTTTGTATTTTAGTAGAGACGGGGTTTCACCATGTTGACCAGGTTGGTCTCGATCTCTCGACCTCGTGATCCACCGCCTCGGCCTCCCAAAGTGCTGGGATTACAGGCTTGAGCCACCGCGCCCGGCCAAGTCCCGCCCATTGTTAATACTCAGTGCTAGGTTCAGATGAGGAGGGGTGTTCATGGGAACATGAAGGAACGAGCCTTGCAAAGTTTATATCTCACAAAAGATACAAACCAAGATCTAAATCTCTCACCAGGTCTCCTTGATACAGTTTCTTTCCCTGGTCCCCCTGGGCCTCTGAGATGCACTACCTGCTGTTTCTGGGTCCTTAGGAGCCAGGAACATCCCTTGCCTCTGCCCTCCTCTCTTCCAGTAGTTCCCTCCTAAAATTCCTGTACATTCGCAGTTGGTGTAACCTGTTTCTTTGAACATGACATGAATGGTTCTTGGAAGTTCAAGATACTTGGGATCCCTAGAAAATCTAATTAGTTTCTATGGGGAGGCTGGGAACAGAGGGAGTAAAAAAATAAGACAAATGTGGAAACAAGTATCATGGACTAAGAACGATCACCATGACCCATTATTTATCTGTCACCAGCTCATTGCAGCGGTGGAGAGGGGCATGTAGAGAGATTTCAAACCAGTGGTCAGGTGATTCTAGGTCCAGTCTCAAGACCATGTCAACCTCATCCTGTGACCTTGGGTAAGTCCCGTAACCGCTCTGCATCATTGGGTCCTTATCAATTAAAAATAAAATTCTACCAAACGCTTGTATCTTATGAAAACATTTAAAAAACTATATAAGGTTGAGAAATACATTGTCTATTATGGTTGCATTATTATCACTTATTTATTATATCTTTATTTTTGAGACAGGGTCTTGCTCTGTCACCTACGCTGGAGTACAGGGGTACAATCATGGCTCACTGCACCTTCAATGTCTCAAGTTCAAGCAATCCTCTTGCCTTTGCCTCCCTCATAGCTGAGACATCAGGTGTGAATCACCATACCTCCCTAATTTTTGAAATTATTTGGAGGGACAGGGCCTCATTATGTTATCTGGGCTAGTCTGGAACTTTCAGGCTCAAACAATTCTTCCTTCTACTTCGTATGCCGAAGTAGAAGATAGAAAGTGTACTAAACACTTATAAATGTCAGATAAATCTATATTCTTTTGCACGTTGGTTTTCCTTTAAAATCTTAATGCAGATGTTTCTGTTATTATTTTCTGGTTTTTTTTTTTTTTTTTTTTTTTTTTTTTTTTTTTTGAGACGGAGTTTCGCTCTTGTTACCCAGGCTGGAGTGCAATGGCGCGATCTCGGCTCACCACAACCTCCGCCCCCTGGGTTCAGGCAATTCTCCTGCCTCAGCCTCCTGAATAGCTGGGATTACAGGCACGCGCCACCGTGCCCAGCTAATTTTTTGTAATTTTTAGTAGAGACGGGGTTTCACCATGTTGACCAGGATGGTCTCGATCTGTTGACCTCGTGATCCACCCGCCTCGGCCTCCCAAAGTGCTGGGATTACAGGCTTGAGCCACCGCGCCCGGCCTTATTTTCTGTTTTAGTTTGAAACAGAAACTATCCCTTTCCTGTCCCAAGGCCATGGTCCATCTACATCGGCAAACCCTGGCCATTGCAAGCTCAGTCATGTCAACTACCTAGTGTGTATGTTACCATGGCATTTGTTTGCACCTCTGTTCCTTATACACATGATTTCCCCTTGTCTAGGATCTTCTACCATCCATGTTCTAAGTTTCCAGAGCCTTCCCATCAAAACTAAGTCTCAGTCCCATTGTTTTGCTGCTGCAAAGCTGCCTCTGCCTGTCTTGTCCTTGTGTTTTTTTTTTGCAAATGTTCACATGGATCTTTGCTGACCTTGACACATTGCCCTCCCAGCAAACAGTTGTCTGACCCTTTGACTTTTCTGTAAGGAGCTTGAAAGGAGAAAATCGTCATTCATTTCTCCATCCAACAGATGTTGACCAAGCATCTACAATAATTAAGCCCCTCTGTTAGGTACTGAATCTATGCACCTCTGTATCTGCCATGTCCAGATTAGGGTGTGGTGGCACAGATGGCAGCTAATAACCATTTCCTGGATGTAGGAACGAAAGAATCCTCCATCATTCACTTTGCGTCTGATTATGAGTTCTTCCTTTGTCCGAAATAAACTTTTTCAGAGGAGGGAGCACAACAGAAAAGCCCCTCCCAGCCCAGTCTGGAAGCGCAGAGTCACTGACTGCTCTCTGCTACACAGGGACAAGCTCTGGCTCCATTTGTAGGTTAATGCTCCATTGTGATGCTAACAAGTTCCACAAAGAAATGACCTTACAATTTCATGAACTGAAACTTTTTAGAAAATGGTCCCAACAAGAGCAAAAAGGCCTTAAAATTCCGACAGAAAAAGCCAGAAGGCTAATGGTTAAGAAATAACAGAGCACACGAGAGAGAATCTGTAGCACAGCATCCAAGGAAAATATGTGGGAGGGAGGAAGTGTGGGGGTTGTAGAAGGAGAATGACATTTATTGAGCAATAGCTGTGTGTCACAGATCATGTATCTCCTGAGGAGCTCTGTAGGGGTTAAATATCCTTTACTCCTTCATACAGAAAAGGAACAGAGGCTCAGAGGCAAAGCCACTTGAGCCCCTTGCCTTCAAGTCATCTGTCTTGTAGGTAGCTGAGCTGGGATGCTGACCTAGTTCTGTAGGAAGCCAAAGCTTATTTATCCTGCGAGAAACAAGGGCCACTCAAGAGAAGTACTGGCATCCTCAAGAGTCTTCCTGCAGTCATAAGGAATTAGAAGGGGCTGAGGGACAGCCAAGGAAAACCTTCAAATAACTCCCCTCCTTGGTTTCCTAGGAAATTTCCTTAATTTCAATCAGCACCTGGGACAGTACCAGGGCATGCCTCGCGAAAGTCACTCTCCCTGGCATCTCTCTCTCCACCTCTCCGTTGCTTCCCCCGTTTCTTACCTTCTTCCTCCTCTGAGCAACCCATTCTTCAACTAAAGATGACCTCAAATTCCAATTTGTCTTCCCAATGCCAATTGACTATGGAAAGCTTTCTAAGCCGCATTCTGACTCACACGATTACACAATATCAACACTGGAATGGGTCAGGTGTTTGCATATCTCACATGGCCAAAGAGGAAACAGGACTTGCCCTGAGACTCATGGTGTTAAAATGAATTAGTCAACTGGACCCATGGCAGGGGGTCTGCACTCCCCACCCTGGGGTCTCAGCCTGCCTCTGTTCTTTAATGCTGCCTCCCCCACTGCCCCTAGACTTTCTCCAACAACTGCATGACTACAGAGATAGACCCACACCTTCTTGCTGCAACTCCACAGGGTGGTCTAATAATAAGGATCTAAGCACAATAATAATAAATAATAAGGTCTAGAGCAGATCCCACAGGGTGATCTAATAATAAGGATCTAAGCACAATAATAATAAATAATAAGGTCTAAAGCAGATCCCACATGGTGATCTAATAATAAGGATCTAAGCACAATAATAATAAGGTCTAAAGTGGATCCCACATGGTGATCTAATAAGGATCTAAGCACAATAATAATAAATAATAAGGTCTAAAGCAGATCCCACATGGTGATCTAATAATAAGTATCACAGATATTTATTGAGCAAGGAACTGTGACCAGCACCATGGTAGGCAATTATCTGTATTTGTATCATGTCATTTATATTCCCCCAGACTCTGCCTATGAGTTAGGCAAGAATATATTCTGGGCCTCCCCATTAGTGGATTTTTGGGATCCACAGGATCAATGGATCACTAAGACCTCAAAGATACAGCTACAGAATAAACAGGATAAAGGGGGGAAGGTCTACTGTTAGATGAAAGGTCATAAGGAAGGAGCATTTGAAGCCCCTTTGCCGCTCCACCATTTCTGGTACCCTCTCCTTCCTGTCTTCCAAGAGGCTATTAATGCCCTCTAGGTCCTGAAGGTCCCTGAGGTGCTCTTCTTCTAAGCGGAAATAAGTGAGAGCCCCTGAGCCCTGCAGATCAGACTGGGCCGTGTGCCTCACATCATGGGGGAGCCTGCCACGTATCTTCAGGTTGGTGGTTAATGCACAAAATCTTCCAGAATCTAGGTCCTAATGCCTTAATCTGCTCCTCCCATATATACCCACTGTTCCAGGCATATGGAACTATTTTATGTGCTCCCGTAGTCAGGCAAAGTTATTCCCAATTTTATTCCTCAGAAAATGGGGAGTGGTTATGTATTTACTCACATCATACAAAAACATGTTCCCCTTTGAAAAATATTTTGATTGTGGACATCACTATTAGGAAAAAGCACATTCGTCTACATAGACCTAAATTAGTGTAAGCATGAGATGCTTACAGAGGTCAACTCGCCTGCTTGTTCAGGGAGAAACCATGAAGCGATGACATTTAATATAGATAACAGTAATTACTCCTGGAGCCTCAAATTTTCATATCCTGCACATTATTGTAAGCAAGCCTCTCACATACTATTTTAGAAACAATACACTCTATGTTTATGTTGTTGAGACCCTAACGATACAAGTATGGAAAAAAATAAAGAGGAAAAAAAGTTCTCCTACTGTTTGGAGAATGTTTCTGGGGCTTAGAACAAAACTTTCAGTAACAGCAGCACGTATGCATTCCAGAAGTGTTGAATCTTTAAAGAACTCAGATGGGATCCATGGTAATATGCTTCAGAGAAGTGTCAGCTGACTTAAAAAGTGGCTCAAGGGAGGATGACGGAAGACATTGAAGGCATTCAGGAAATCCAAAAATTGTTTTTATAAACATATGCAAGCGCAAAAGAAGAAATATAGTTTTGCAATAACACTTGTTATTTTGAATATGCATGTCAAATGAAAGCCCAAAATGTAAATATTCTCAAGTCAGTAATTGACTGTTTCGCCCACATTTTTAAAAGCTGATGCATTTGAGTTAAGTAACTTTCACTGGATATGGGCACACGTACAGCTCTCGCTGTTCTCTGAACACATTCTGTCTCATGCCTCAGTTTCTTCTTCCGTGTTAGTTCCCCTGCCAAAGACTCCTCCTTCAATTTCTTCCCCTTCTAACTGCTACATGCACTTCACAACCAGGACAAACATCTCCTTCAAGAAGCCACGAGAATGAAACCAAGCTGGGTAAGCGAGCCCCCTCTGAATCCATGTGTGCCCTAAGCTGCCCTGTCTCCTAGTGCTCATCTGCTTTTGTCTGTTTATATATCTGTTTTCCCCACTAAATCATGAGCCTTTGAAGATCCTGAAACGTATCACATGCATTGTTGTAATCCCACAGCCCACCTTGAAATCTGACACGTGGTAAGAAACTCAGCAGACATACAGTGAACAAAGCAATGAATGCATTGGTAATTGATTCATAAATAGGTAAACGAATTAATGATTCAATGTAGAGGGTATTTTAGGAAACCTCCCTGTCCATTCAGGAAATTTCTCATGAGAACATTTCCCCATGAAAAAGAGTCATATTTTCTGAATTGTGGGTGCACTGAATTGAGGAAGAGACGGGCTGGCATTTAGCAAGTATTTCTGTTCTCCTCCTGCGTGCCCCAGCAGATGACATGCCCCAGTCTCCCCTGTGTGACTGTCAATAGGTGTTGGTACAAATGCATTAGGAATCTCCAGGCCTGGCCTATAAAATCTCCCAACAGGGTTCTCCACTCTCTTTTTCCTTATTTATTGTTGTACCCCAAGAATTTGGGGTAGACTATTCTGAAACTTTAGAAGGTAGGAGAGGCATGGAATTGGAATGAGGCCACTGAATGACTGTACAGATCGGAACTTCCCACAGCACGACTCCCACAGGCCTAGTGTGTGTGAGATGTGAACTTTCACTGTGGTAAGCCTCTGAAATTCTGAAATAACCTGGTACCACAATTAGACTCATCATACAAGGCTGCTTAGACCTACTGCTCTGCCAATTGAAAGTCAGTGCCTCCTGCCACTTCATTTAATGGTAAGTATTATTAAGTACTGACTATATGACAATTACTTCAATATAATAGTTAAGACTCACAGAACCTTTGGTCAAATGGAATACAATGAGTTGGAAAACATAGGAAGTGGATTGAGGTGACTGGAGGTCTTCTAATAAATTTTTCCATGTTCTCTTTCTAAGAGCAACTCATGGCACCACAGTTTTCTTGGACAAGCACTCACCTTGGTTCCTAGGGGTCCAGGAAGTCCAGGTGATCCACGGAGTCCCTGGGGAATTAAATAATACATGGCCATGGAACTGCCAGCAAGCACTGACCCATCCACCACGCGCCAGGCTAACTGCATCCTCTGCTGGGGACCCAGAGACGGGGGAGACTCTCACTGTGACCTGACTTGAACAAAAGAGGCAGCATCTGATTTTGAGCCACAAGGCCCTGGATGTGAATTCTCACTCTGCCTCCTACTGCCTCTGTGTGGCCTTCAGGAAATCTCTCAGCCTCTCTCAGTTTGCTTTCCCATTGAAGAGCCTTTTCGCATAGACTTGTGCAAGTAAGTTGCAAGGCCTCGTTTCAAAGCCCTTCACTTCAGGCTGAAGGTCTCTGGCACTCACAGCCACCATGAAAACCATGATTCTACCTTTGGAAGTCTTGGTTGAAAGCACTAGGGTAGCCCAGAAGCCCTTCTCTACGCATGCCACACTTGTCCTGAGCTCTGGGGATGTGTTTGCCTGATGTCTCCTCACGAGACGGGAGCATCTCCAGGGTGCAGCCTGTCTCATCCATCTCTGTGTCCCCAGCACTGGCCCAAGCTGGCATGCGGCCAGAGGTCTATGAGATTGTGCTGCCCTAGCCTGAACCATATTAGGGCACACTGTCAGCCCCACGTACCACCGCTTTCCCATTTCATTGGTTATGGTTCAATTTTGGCAAAGTTTGGCGGTTAGATTTTTCCCTTTTCCTTTTCTAATGTTCACCTGGTTTCTACAGGTGCAGGGACGCCTGACCTTCCACTTACCGGCTCTCCATCCTTCCCTTTACCAGGTAGTCCGGGGAATCCAGGGGCACCAGGATCTCCCCTGGGACCAATGGGTCCTGGGCTTCCTTCTTGCCCCGCTGCTCCCTAGAAAGAAAAGAAAACATTCCCCAGATCGGTTACACTCAGCACAAAGCTTTGCCACAGCAGAGCAGCCTGAGTAGGTTTGCAGGTTTCCTAGGGCTACCCTTATATTTTAGGAGGCCCATGCTTTCTGGGGCACACAACAATGGACTGTGAAATATGTGTTACAGGTTAAACCGTGTCCCTCAAAATTTGTGTCTTGAAGTCCTAAGTGCAGGTGTGATTAAGGTGAGGATGAGGTCATCCTGCAGTGTGACCTTCCAGTGGGCCTAATCCAGTAAGAGTGGCGTCCTTTAAAGGAGGCAGCATTTGAACACACATGCATAGAGGCAAGGCAATGTAAATACACAGGGACAAGTCACCACCAACGAGCGAAGGACAGAGGCCCAGATTGGATGTATCCTTCGCCGCCCTCAGAAGGAGTCAGCCCTTCTGACATCTTGACTGAGGACTTCTAGCCTCCCGAACTGGGAGAAAGTCCGTTTTGGCTGTTCAGGCTGCCCAGTTTATGATACTTTGTTGCTGCAGCCTTAGTCAATCAATTCAATAAAAACAAGGAAAAGAAAAGGACGTAAGTGACAACCTTTCACCCAGTGCAGGGAAATCTATTTGCAGTGCATCTCTTACAGATTGGCCCCCATTTCTGCTTGAACTCCTCTGGGAGCAGAGATCTCACCACCGCTCCACCCTGTGCATTCCTTTGTCAGGCAGTGCTGTTATGGAACATTTCCTTACACTCAGCCTTCTCTGAAATCTTCCCAACATTGGACACTCAGTCTGTTCCCTGGAGCCCCGTAGACACAATCTAATCCCTCTTACACTTAGGTTTTCAACTATAAGAAAGAGCTTAAAGCTACAATGGAGGAGTGGGAGAATGAGCGGGAGAGTGCAGGCATGAGCACCAGGGTCTGCTTGGGGACTGGGCTTTGAGCTTGCTCCAGGCCAGGTCACCACCTCTGACCGCAAAGCTCGGAGCAGCCCTTGTGGCGGCCCTGGCTGTGGAACATGGGGTTGAACTCCGCCAACCAGAGGGACTCCTTTCCCCAGACAGGACTGTCCTGGGCTGAAGCTGCAATTGCAATGTCTCCAGCCATTCTCAGATGGAGCAGAGGTGACATAAGATGAGCCAAGGATGGGCACAACAAGGATGGAGAGGGCCTCTCTCCAAGCCTGGAGCAGGATCAGCTTCCCCTCGCCCAGGCCAGCTCCTGGACACGATGTGAGAGGGAAAAAGCACACTGTGCTGTCCGGGGTTTTTACCACTTTGCAGAGCCCTGGAGGCAGGTTCCTTTCCAAGTTAAGTCCTGGGCCCTACCCTCAAGCCTGGGCTTCCTTTCCTCAGCCAAGGAAAGGCATTTGGCTCCCCCTAGAGACTGAATGTGGCAACAGCCCGCTGATTTCTGGTTTCTGAACTTGCACCTGTTAGGCCTCCTGAGATGCCTAATATCTTGGTCATCCCCTTCCGGGTTACCTGTGTCCTGCTTATCATGTGCCATCCTTCAGGCATGGCATAATTAAGGAATTGCAGATGAGTCCAGATGTTTTTCCCTTGCTTAATCTAGGCAGTCTAAAATAGTATTATATTTTTTTCAAAAAAAAAACGAATGTTTGTAGCTATATTACATAAGAGTTATTATTATTATTGAGATGGATTTTTACTCTGTTGCCCAGGCGGGAGTGCAGTGGTGCGAACTCAGCTCACTGCAACCTCCGCCTCCAAGATTCAAGTGATTCTTGTGCCTCAGCTTCCCAAGCAGCTGGGATTACAAGCATGTGCCACCACACCCAACTGATTTTTGTATTTTCAGTGGAGACGGGGTTTCACCATGGTGGCCAGGCTGGTCTTGAACTCCTGACCTAAAATGACTTGCTTGCCTTGGCCTCTCAAAGTGCTGGGATTACAGGCATGAGGGTTATTATCAAGTCTGTGATCAACACTCAAAAAAGCCAAGATCTTTTCCATAAATGTGTTGAGCATTTCACTCTACAGTAAGTTTTTCTTTCTTCTAAGACATGTATTTTAAAATTGAACCCTCCTGCCAAAAGGGAAATGACATCTTCTCTTGTTAAAGTATGGGAAAATACAAAAAAAAAAAATAAAGTGATCCTTTAAAGGGCATCAGGTAAAGTGAATTTGAAAGGATCCATGTTAAGAAGTTTGGCCATGTGTGTGCTAGGAGGGGCCTCTGTGGACAGTCCATGCCCCAATGCCATCTCTTCCTGTCCATGGATATAAGCGTGATCTGCTAGAGCAGGGAGGGCAGGGCAGAACCACATGGCACCCTTGTCACCTGTTGCCTGCTGAGCCCTTTGCACATCCCTCCCCAATTCCTCAGTGAGTCCTCACAACCTGTGATCAATGTGGCAGCATCTGCATTTTACAGATGAGAAAATCCAGGTGCAAAGAGGGTGCCCTTTATTTAGATCAGGGTTTCTCACTCTTGGCACTATTGACCTTTAGGGAGGATCATCCTTATTAGGGGAATGTCTTACGCATTGTGAGGTTTTTAACAGGATCTCTGGTCTCTACCCACTGATGCCAGGAGCTGTTACTCCCCCTAGTGGTGACAACCAAAAATATCTCCCTGGGTAAAAAGCCCCTCTTGAGAATCACTTTTTTCACCCTAGCTTAAATCAATGCAACTAGCCAAGGGAGCTGGCATTTGACTCAGGTCCAAAGCCCTGAATCACTCAAATGAGGGCACCTGATTTCCTGAGCACTGGCTCAGTATCACCAATTAACGTCAGATGTTTCATAAGGTGCTAGGGCAGAGAAATGGAACTTAAAGGGGTGTGGATTCTCCTCAGCCTCTGTTTTGTTTTGTTTTGTTTTTTTATTGGGGGGGAATGTGTGTCTCTCTTCATAATAATTAAAATCTCAGGTTAGATTCGATGGCTCACACCTGTAATCCCAGCACTTTGGGAGGCCAAGGCAGATGGATCACTTGAGTTCAGGAGTTTGAGACCAGCCTGGGCAACATGGTGAAACCCTGTCTCTACAAAAAATTAGCTAAACATGGTTGCACATGCCTGTAATCTCAGCTACTCAGGAGGCTGAGGCAGGAGGACCGCTTGAACCTGGGAGACAGAGGTCGTCGTGAGTGGAAATCACACCAGTCTACTCCAGCCTCAGTGGCACAGGAAGACTCTGTCTCAAACAAAAGTCTCATCGCTTGGGAGGTTCACGTGTGAGCATAGGTATAGAATGGATAAGGCCAGGCATGGTGGCTCACACCGGTAATCCCAGCACTTTGGGAGCCAAAGCGGGTGGATCACTTGAGGTCAGGAGTTCAAGACTAGCGTGGCCAACATGGTGAAAACTTGTCTCTACTAAAAATGCAAAAAATTAACCGAGCGTGTTGGAGTGCACCCATAGTCCCAGCTACTCCAGAGGCTGAGGTGGAAGAATCGCCTGAACTCAGGAGGCAGAGGTTGCAGTGAGCCAAGATCATGCCACTGCACTCCAGCCTGGGTGACAGAGCAAGATTCCATATCAAAAAAAAAAAAAAAAAGAATGAATAATTTGGTGCACTGAATTGAGAGAAAAGAGGATTTGGAGTCAGGCAGACCTCTCTGCAGCTCATTTGCTATGAGACACAGGGCAAATGGGATGGCAGAGTTTTCCTCTCCTTCCTACTTGGTAAACTCCTTCTGATGGCTGGTTTCTAAACCAGGCCTGAGCAGAGTCAGCTGCTCCTTCAGTGCCTGTAAGAAGTTGAGGATATTCGCCTGTGTGCTGAGAGATGAAATTGGTCTTACCTTTTCACCACGCTCCCCATCTTTTCCAGGGGGGCCTCTGAGGCCAGGAGCACCCTGTGGAAAGGAAGATTATGGACATGGTGAATTTAAAGATGACTGGTCACTCTTGGTGGCTCGTGATCCCCAGGGAGGACTCAACAGGTCCCCCTGAAGCCAACAACTACAGCTCCCACTTAATTCCCACCCTCATTTAAATTCCCCAAAGGTCCATCTACTCCCTGCCTGTGACTGCTGCTCTCCCGGGTGGCCTGGCCTTAGAACTGTACACTTCAGAGCTCTTAACAGCAGGCATGGTCTGTTGGAAGCTTTGCCTCCCACTCTGGGATGTGAGCTCTGAGAAGGCATGGCCTGGCACAGTGAACACCCAGGGAGGATGGGGATGGCCTTAAGAACCCAGCCTTAGCATTGGGGCATCTGCACCAACAGTCCTTGGAGTCCCCCAAAGGTTGACTTTGAGACATGGTTTAAGTGCAAGTGTCCCATGGATGCAATAGTAGGGAAACAGAGAAGCAAAAATTAGGAAAACACTCACGCCTGTGATCCCAGCACTCTGGGAGGCCGAGGCAGATGGATCACTTGAGGTCAGGAGTTCAAGACCTGCCTGGCCAACATAGTAAAGTCCCGTTTCTACCAAAAATACAAAAATTAGCTAGGCGTGGTGGTGCACACCTGTAACCCCAGCACTCTGGGAGGCTGAGGTAGGCAGATCTCTTGAGTTCAGGAGTTTAAGACCAGCCTGGACAACATGGTAAAACCCCCTCTCTACCAAAATACAAAAATGAGCCAGGTATGGGGGCATTCCCCTATAATCCCAGCCACTTGGGAGGCTGAGGCAGAAGAATTACTTGAATACTGGAGGCAGAGTTTGCAGTGAGCTGAGATCATGCCACTGCACTCCAGCCTGGACGACAGAGCGAGACTCCATCAAAAAAACAAAAAGGTGGAGGGAGAACAGGTAGCACAAAATACACTTGCAGGCCACTGGAGCTCTGTCCTGCTGGGACTCTGGGATCCTGCCCCGGACACACTCTCAGAGTGATGACAGCTATGGACAAGAAATCTGAGCTACTCTACTCTTGCAAGAAATCTGATGCAACCCTAAAGGCACTACTAGCCACCTGTCACGTGGCCCAAGAACACACTCTCTAGAGGCCAGAGGAGAGCCCCAGCCAGAGGAAGGCAGGCTGAGCTGCTGGAAGCTGTTATGTAAAATAATAATATTCCTCTAGTGGGGTTGCTGTGTGGATTAGGTGAATTAACACATGTAATGTGCTTAGAACGATGCCTGGCATGCATGAAGGCTCGGTTCTTGAAGCTATAATGCTTATTACCTGTAAAGGTCTGGTGCATAAACAGGACTGACCTAAATTTTTGTGGGGGAAAAATGCTTTGTTGCCCTTGACTAGATGTCATGGAGTGTTTTGTTGAACAATGTTCAAGTCTAAATTGGTGTTTATGGTGACTCTGAAAGCTGCCCTTTAGCAGACACCTTGAGCCTCGACATGGAAAAGGCAGAATCTCAGCAGATCAAAAAAGATGCAACCCTAAAGGTGAACTAGCCAAGCTTGTCTCCATCTTGCAGATAAGCAAGCCGAGACCTCTCAAGGAATGGCTTGCCAAGGTCAAGGCAATTAAAAGAAGAGCTAGGATTCGAACGGCTGTCAGGGTTCCTCTGACTTCTTTAGGCTCATTTTGTTTCTTCTGAGGCAAACTATGGTGTTGATTCCAACAACAGTGAAAAATGTACAGACTTTCTGCAGACGCAGAAGCGCATTCACCCTCTGGAGAGCTGGCGAGCTGCCTAGGGCTTAGGTGTGCGACCTTTCTGGATGGTCTACGTCAGGACAGCAGCGTCTCCATCTGCAATGTGGGCATAAGGATGCCTACACCTCTGGGTTTGGGGAGGATAAATTAACTAGCTCGGTGGCTGGGCAGTGCCTATCCACAGCCAGTGCTGGGATCCATGCCCTCTCCCAATTACTCACCACACTTCCTGGAGGGCCGCTGGGACCTGGGGGACCTACGTGTCCAGGAGCACCCTGTTCAGAGACAGTAGTTTAGAAAGGCCAAACGCATTAATTACAAGTAGTTGCCCCCAGTGCCTCTGCAAACCTGCCTCTTACTTAATTCAGCGCGATGCACTGGAACTGCTGCTGACCCAACAGCCCCTGCAGACAAGAACCTCCTCCCTTGAGTGCCGCAGTGTGCTGAGCACCAAGCCTCAGATGAGGGGGCTTCTGGCACAGAGGTGAGAGGCGGGAGAGCAGGAAGGAGGACTCTGGAAGTGCCTTAGGGCTAAGGCACAGGGATGTGGAGGAGTGGGGGAGTGGGGGAGTGGGGGCAGAGGGAAGGGCTGGGCCCTAATCCCAGAAGAGGATCTCAGCTGAGGTTTGGCCTTACGCTAAGTGCCTGAGGGAAAGGAAACACTGCAAATGGGATGGTTCAGATCTCAGTTGTATATGTGTGTGCATGTTTGTGCATGCAGGCATGTGTGTGTGCATGCATGTGTGCACATTTTTGTGCAGGCATGTGTGTGTGCATGCATGTGTGCACATTTTTGTGCATGCATGTGTGCATGTTTGTGTGTGCAGGCATGTGCGTGTGTGCATGTGTGTATGCATGTTTGTGCATGAATGCATGTGTGTGTTCATGTTTGTGTATGCAAGCATGTGAGTGTGTGCATGTTTGTGTGTGCGTGCATGCATGTTTGTGTGTGCAGGCATGTGAGTGTGTGCATGTTTGTGTGTGCATGCATGCATGTTTGTGTGTGCAGGCATGTGCATGCATGCATGTCTGTGTGTTGGCTTTGACTGGAAAATCAGGAAAGAAGTGGATTTGAACTAGAACCTGATGGCTGGGCAATGATCCATGAAAGGAGACGTGGATGAGGACATCCAGGTGGGTCAGCACTGTGGGCACGGGGATGCGGGGAGCTCTCATGGCACTGGAGGTGGCTCCTGTTTCTTCCATGCCTTGTTCCCCTCTGTCCCTGGGTTTTGCACATCTCCAGGATCATGACTCATGGAGAACACGCCACTCCCAGCCTTCTCCTTGCCTACACTCTGCTTCTGTTCCCCTACAGCCAGGCTGGGCTCAGGGATCTCTCCAAGAGCAGGGAGGAGCTTCCATCTGTCCCCACTGTGAGTTCCCACCCGGCCATATACATGGTGGCCTGGTCATATCAGCACCCTCCAGCTGGGAAAGGGCCACCCAGCATGGTGCTAGGAGTAGACTGGACGAGTGCTGCTGCTGCTCCTCTTTTTGCCACCACCACTGGCCAGAGACCCGGGGATGAGTCAGCCCGTCCTGCCCCGCACCGGCTCCACAGTCAAGCTGAAGCTCCCTGGCTCTGCACCATGAGACAGAACTCGAATCAGCTCCAGAAACAAGTGCCAGCCCCATGGGGATCAAATACAGCCTGGATCTGGCCCCAAGGATGGGTGAGCCATCAGCAGCAGAGGTGTGTGTCTAGAGGTGTCTGTGTGTTTCCCTGACTGTGTCTGTGTGCTTGGGGTTGTGTGTGTGTGTGTGTGTGTGTGTGTGTGTGTGTGCTTGCGCATATTATAGAATGGGTATTCTCAGGTTTGTAGAGTGTGTGTACATGGTTGTGTATGTAAGCATACTTCTTGGAGTCTCTAACAGTCTTAGCTGTGAGTGGAGGTCTGTAGGTGTCATCTATATGTGCATAAAAAGAGATTTTTCATTAGCTGGGCATGTGGACAAAGCCAGGGAATGCTACAAAGGTAGTGGAAGCCACACCCTCTCTCCGTGATGACTCCAGCCAACCACTCCAGTGTGGGTGGACCTTCTGGGCCACATCCCCCTAGCTGGCCTAGAGTTGTGAGCCACAGAGCCAACACTGGGTGGGGCCTCCCTCCTGGGAGTCCCCGTGAGGCAGGCAGAGCATAGGGACTCACAGGGTTTCCAGCTGCTCCAGGAGTCCCATGCGCGCCTCCCTGTCCCTTGGCACCCTGCACAGGAAATAAGAGACGGGCAGGGGTAAGAGACCCTCAGTGATGCTGTTTCCCTCACAGCAGGGCAGTCTTGGGGACACCTTGCTCATCAGAAGCATTCTTCCAAACTGAAGGGACTGGGAGCACCGTCTGAAAGGTGCAGAAAAGAACTAAATCCCAGCCCTCTGCTGGAGCTGGGCATATCACAATTCCATTCTATCTTCACCACCGACCCAGGGTATAGGGATCAGCACTGACCCTCCATGGAAATGTAGCTCAGAGGGGTCAGCCAGGGGCTCGTACAGCTGAACAGGGTCCCCAGTCACCCCAGCAGGATCTCCCACTATAGCACAGAGTCTCCCCAAGAACCAAGATCCAGTGCAGAGGCTAACATCGAGCAAAATGACAAACTCAGAGCACTAATATGCACCGGGCAAACCAAAACCAGCATTGCCACTCCATGGCTGGGATGCATTTCCTGTTCTGCAAACCCTCTGGGAACTGAGAAACTACCTGGGTGCCGAGGCCCTCGCTCTCCAGATCCCGCCGGGCAGGAGAAGGGAGAGCATGGCAGAAACTCAGAGCTCACCTAAGGTGACCCTTTAGTGACAGAGTAGGGACATCCTGGGGTAAAGAGGTGGGGCCTGGCATCATGGCTGTGTCTGGGTCATGTAGTGATGGCCACTCAGCCTCTGCAGCACCTTGAGGTGGCACTCCCCAGCATCTACTCCCAAAATGCCAGGGGAGAGAACTGGGGAGGGTAGCCTGGAGGGTCAGAGAGTGGCTGGGATCTCCAGGTCTCTGAGCCAGCAGGGGAAGGGACGATTTTCTTACCGGAGGTCCAGCGGGTCCCCGAGGCCCCAGTTCTCCAGGACGGCCCTGCAGTCCCTGTAAGCACATGAGTTGCAATAAACCAGCTCACCCCCCTGGTTCTGAGCAGATGGGGCAGGGTGGTGGAGGGGTGTGGGGCTACTGCAATAGGTATAATTTGAGATCCAAGGAGGCGCTGTGGCTAGGGTCCCAAGGAGGAGAGAGGGCTGCCTTGGATTCGGGGGCTCCTGTGTGCGGACTGCATGGCGCAGAACTAGCACTGGTCAACCTTTGGACTCAGGGTCTCCAGGTAACCAGCTCTGCGGGGGATGGGGCGCAAGGCACTCACCGGTTCCCCAGGCTTGCCTGGATCGCCCTTCTCTCCTTTGGGCCCCTGTTCTCCCTGTTGGTGAGAAGCACAGGGTGGAGTGGACCTCAGGGTCACCTTCCCCTCCTCACAGGGTACAGCCCCCAGCTCAGGCCACACAGGCCACCTCCAGTCCCGTGTATCACCTGAGAGGTCTGCACCCCCAAACCCTCTGCCTGGGCGATCTTCTGTCCCACTCCCCAGGAATGACTCTGATTCATGTTTCAGGTCAGATCACTTTTGCAGGGAAGCTGAACCCGAAAATGGGACCAACCCTCCCATCACAGCAGCTCAGTGTACTGTGCCTTTCTGCTCCTGAGCCCCTGTTACAGCTGCAGTTTTATACCTGGTTGTGCGGTTTGATTCCTGTCCCCTCCAGCTCGGAGCCTGGCACGTGGTAGATCATCAGTGAATAATGATAGAGTTTTGAGAGGAGGAAGGGTCTTAAAGGGCCCCTGGCCCAAACACTGTTTTTCCTTCCTTCTTTCTCTCCCTCCTTTCCTCTCTCTCCTTTCTTTTTTCTATTTTTTTTTTTTTTTTTCTTGAATGGAGTTTTGCTCTTGTTGCCCTGGCTGGAGTGCAAAGGCATGATCTTGGCCTACCACAACCTCTGCCTGCTGGGTTCAAGCAATTCTCCTGCCTCAGCCTCCCGAGCAGCTGAGATTACAGGCATGAGCCACCATGTCCAATTAATTTTTTAATATTTTTTAGTAGAGATGGGGTTTCTCCACATTGGTTAGGCTGGTCTTGAACTCTTTACCTCAGGTGATCCACCCTCCTTGGCCTCCCAAAGTGTGGGATTATAGGAATGAGCCACAGTGCCAGGCCTCTCTTCTTTCTAGTAGAGATGGGGTCTCACTATATTGCCCAAACCTTTCCTGAAATCCTGGGCTCAAAAGCCATCCTCCTTGCTCAGCCTCTTGGGACTACAGGACCCAGACCCTTAAAGAGACTGGAGGTTGAACCCTGGACTCTGGATGGCCAGAATGGTGTCTAACTTTTGCTGAAGATAAGATGAGACATGGGCTGGACAGGCAGTGCCCTGGGTGGGCCCAAGATGGAATGACTCAAGATGGGGCAGGCTCACTTCCAGGGAGCCACATCCTGGGTGCTCAGCACATCTCCCAGGAGGGTTAAAGGGACATGTGATCCTCAGCCTGCAGCTCATAGGGAACAAGGAGAAGATGAGCAGATGGGGGCTACAGTGAGGGCTGCCCTCCAAGGGCTCAAGGGGGTTCTTTCCACAGCTGAAGGGCCACCGTGCAGGAGAGGAGTGGGGACAGTGACCATGTGGACACAGCCCCAGCTTCAGACCCATGCAGCCTGTCTTTGGGAGCCCTCTAACTTATTGGCCCTCTAACTTACTGGCCATCCAACTTGGGGAAAGCAGTTACCCATACTGACTCCATATGACCTTTGCAGTTTCCATATCTGCAAAATAAACAGGTGGTCTCCTTTTCACGGGTGGAGGTCAATGGCACAGAGAAGGTGCAGAAGGGCAGAGGTGAGCCATCTAGGAGAAACTGCACAGGTCTGCAGGGCTCTCCAGGAGGGCAGATAATAACCAGGGCAGTGAATCCGGAAGGGCAGTATGCAACCCTTCTCAAGGAGCAGGACATGGCACTGTCCCAAATCCCCATGGCCTACTTAGGGAGACATCAGGCTCCCCTGCCACACAGAAGCCCAAGGAGAGCTGGGATGAGCATCTGCCTTGAGTGAAGAAGGGAGTCCTGCATGGACCGGGGTTTTCAAGACACGGCTTTGGAGAGCAGGAGATGGGGAGGACCCTGGGTGTATCCGGAAGAAAGAGTCTAATGTCTACATCAGAGAACCTGAGCTGTGGTAGGTCTAACCTTTACTTGGTGGAGAAATCAGCATAGAAAGACACCGTCTAATGGTTTCATGCCACCTTCTTTCTCTCTGCCTATGCAAATGCAAATGCACATGTTAGAGGCCTTGTAACCATGGTTCCTACCTGCCCTCCCTTCCCAAGTTTCTCTCTGATACCACGATTGCTTTTGCAAAGTGTTTCACAGTGCCCAACACAGAGGAGGTTTCGACAGACGCCGGCTCACTGCTCCACCAAGAATCTCCATTGCCGCTGAGCTCAGGAGACATGTCTAGCCCCATTCACCACGGACAATAATACCAGTCTTTCTAGCACATTTTCCTCCTAGAAAACTGCCCATGGTGGGGATTTGCAAGTCTTTTTCTGGTCCTCCAGTCACTGGCCACACAATTCATAAAGAAAAAAGGTCTTATGGGATTGTTTCAGGTGGCACACAGGGAAGACGCCTGCATAGTCTTCTGCCAGTGTTGGTGAATGGGATTGCAGTGGCGGGAAGACAAAGTGAGGACCTATGGCAGGGGGAGGGGGTCGGGCCAGGCCAGAGAAGGAATCAAGATGCTCAACACATTCCTGCCCCAGAGCCTAGGAGTCAGGAGGCAGCACCTTCCCTGCAGGAGCTCCCTGGAAAAGTTCTGTCAGCAGCTGTTGGAAGCGTAAGTTTGGCTGGTTCCTGTCTCCTCCCTACTGCCCCCTGGTGACCTCTGCCAAATTCAACACCTTCTCTGGGACTCATGAGCATTTCTGCAGGCTCTGGTCATTGCCCGGGCAACCCCAAAGCCTCCTTAGCAGGGTGAAGGGTAGAATCAGGTTGGTTGGACAGAGCCTTCCTAAGATAGCTGCTTCGGAACAACTGATGAGCCTCCAGTTTGAAAACCCTGCTTGAGTTCTCCACTATAACTTCCCAAGCATGAGGCTGCCTGTCCCTCCTTCCTCCAGCAAAGGTTCTGACATCCGCAGACCTCGGAGATGCACACACCATCGAACAGCCTCTTCTGTCCTCTGCAAACTGCCAGCACACTGCCACCTCACCAGGCACAGTCACCAGCCATCCCCAGAGAAGGAGACAAAAGGAGTCGGGCTGCTCCCTCCAATTCTTCTCCTTTCCATCCTCTTCCTTCATCACGTGGCAGACTTTAACCCCCCTCTGTATCCTTCTCTCCCCAACCTCTTCCCACACTGCAGGGACTCAAAGGCCTATGCCTGAGGAGAGCAGGGAGAAGTCAAACAGAATAACGCTTTCTAAATCCATCAATACAAACATGGGTTGCCATGGAAACGAAGTCAGTCCCAGGGAGACTCGGGCAATTGCCCACAATAAAACTTTTTTTTCCCCAAAGACACAATTTTCTTGTTTGCTTTTGAGAGCGGCTTCCTGGCTTCCAGGCTCTTGCCGTGATGCAGGGCCTGCAGGAAGGATGCTAGTGCTGAGATTCAAAGTGGGGGGTGGCTCAGGCCCCCACCACCCCATCATGTGCTTTCCCAGTGGAATGCTCTGGAAATTGCCTTTTTACAAAACAATTCTTTTAAGGAGAGGATGGACATGTAGGCTTGTCTCAAGCCTGAGGGGCTCAGGGCAGACCAGAGGGAGGGAGGCCCATAGATGTCAGGAGCAGTGGGAAGGCCATACATAGAGGTGGTCCAGGAAAGGGAGGTGACCAGTGGAAGGGACAGACAGTGTGACGGGAGGCCCCTCCACAGGACGGCCAGCCAGAGCTGAAGCAATGGCGGCACAGTTGCTCCATCCAGGGTGCTGTAGCTGACTCACTAGCCCCTAATCCCTATCTCACAGGCAGGGCCTTGGCAAGTTTCCTGGCATCTCTGAGCTGCAGGACTGTCACCTGTAAGATGGACACAAGTATCACTCCCTTAAGGCTGGTAGTAGCATTGGGGGCAGCAGTGCCAGAAAAACACCAGGAGCCAAGATGCTGCATGGGATGCTCTGGTGGTGTTCACTTCCAAGTCCCTCTGTGGGGGAGCAAGTGAGAAGAGAGGGTAGGAGGCAGGTAAGGTAGTTCCTCATGCAATAAACACCCGCCCTGCAGGTCAGGGACATGCTTTGTTCCTCATGCAATAAACACCTGCCCTGCAGGTGAGGGACATGCTGTGTTCCTTATGCAATAAACACCCGCCCTGCAGGTGAGGGATGTGTTGTGTTCCTCATGTAGTCAGCACTGTCCCTGCAGGTGAGGGAGGTGCTGTGTTCCTTGGGCAGTGAGCGCTGTCCCTGCAGGTGAGGGAGGTGCTGTGTTCCTCAGGTAGTCAGCACTGTCCCTGCAGGTGAGAGAGGTGCTGTGTTCCTCGTGTAGTCAGCGCTGTCCCTGCAGGTGAGGGAGGTGCTGTATTCCTGGGGCAGTGAGCGCTGTCCCTGCAGGTGAGGGAGGTGCTGTGTTCCTCATGTAGTGAGCGCTGTCCCTGCAGGTGAGGGAGGTGCTGTGTTCCTTGGGCAGTGAGCACTGTCCCTGCAGGTGAGGGAGGTGCTGTGTTCCTCATGTAGTGAGCGCTGTGCCTGCAGGTGAGGGAGGTGTTGTGTTCCTTGGGCAGTGAGCGCTGTCCCTGCAGGTGAGGGAGGTGCTGTGTTCCTTAGGCAGTGAGCGCTGTCCCTGCAGGTGAGGGAGGTGTTGTGTTCCTCATGTAGTGAGCGCTGTCCCTGCAGGCGAGGGAGGTGCTGTGTTCCTCATGTAGTGAGTGCTGTCCCTGCAGGTGAGGGAGGTGCTGTGTTCCTCGTATAGTCAGCACTGTCCCTGCAGGTGAGGGAGGTGCTGTGTTCCTCGTGTAGTCAGCACTGTCCCTGCAAGTGAGGGAGGTGCTGTGTTCCTTGGGCAGTGAGTACTGTCCCTGCAGGTGAGGGAGGTGCTGTGTTCCTCATGTAGTGAGCACTTTCCCTGCAGGTGAGGGAGGTGCTATGTTCCTCATGTAGTGAGTGCTGTCCCTGCAGGTGAGGGAGGTGCTGTGTTCCTCATGTAGTGAGCGCTGTCCCTTCAGGTGAGGGAGGTGCTGTGTTCCTTGGGGAGTGAGCGCTGTCCCTGCAGGTGAGGGAGGTGCTGTGTTCCTTGTGTAGTCAGCGCTGTCCCTGCAGGTGAGGGAGGTGCTGTGTTCCCTGGGCAGTCAGCGCTGTCCCTGCAGGTGAGGGAGTTGCTGTATTCCTCCTGCAGTGAGCACTGTCCCTGCAGGTGAGGTAGGTGCTGTGTTCCTCTTGTAGTCAGCACTGTCCCTGCAGGTGAGGGAGGTGCTGTGTTCCTTGGGCAGTGAGCACTGTCCCTGCAGGTGAGCGAGGTGCTGTATTCCTCATGCAGTGAGCACTGTCCCTGCAGGTGAGGGAGGTGCTGTATTCCTCATTTAGTCAGCACTGTCCCTGCAGGTGAGGGAAGTGCTGTGTTCCTTGGGCAGTGAGCGCTGTCCCTGCAGGTGAGGGAGGTGCTGTATTCCTCATGCAGTGAGCACTGTCCCTGCAGGTGAGGGAGGTGCTGTGTTCCTCGTGTAGTCAGCACTGTCCCTGCAGGTGAGTGAGGTGCTGTGTCCCTCATGTAATGAGCGCTGTCCCTGCAGGTGAGGGAGGTGCTGTGTTCCTCATTCAGTGACCACTGTCCCTGCAGGTGAGGGAGGTGCTGTGTTCCTCATGTAGTCAGCACTGTCCCTGCAGGTGAGGGAGGTGCTGTGTTCCTTGGGCAGTGAGCGCTGTCCCTGCAGGTGAGGGAGGTGCTGTGTTCCTTGTGTAGTCAGCACTGTCCCTGCATGTGAGGGAGGTGCTGTGTTCCTTGGGCAGTGAGCGCTGTCCCTGCAGGTGAGGGAGGTGCTGTGTTCCTCATGTAGTCAGCGCTGTCCCTGCAGGTGAGGGAGGTGTTGTGTTTCTCATGTAGTGAGCGCTGTCCTTGCAGGTGAGGGAGGTTCTGTGTTCCTTGCGCAGTGAGCGCTGTCCCTGCAGGTGAGGGAGGTGCTGTGTTCCTCATGTATTGAGCGCTGTCCCTGCAGGTGAGGGAGGTGCTGTGTTCCTCATGCAGTGAGCGCTGTCTCTGCAGGTGAGGGAGGTGCTGTATTCCTCATGCAATTAGTGTCTGCCTCTGCCAAAGCAGAGTTCTAAGTGTTTTACGTAAAGTGCAAATATCTGGTTATTTGCATTTAGTCCTGAAAGTGTATTTTCATTGTCCCAATTTTATAATTTAAAGAAGTGGGTCTCAGTGAGGAAACAGATGGAACATTTTCAGGGACATGAGTGCTGTGAGCCAGTGCCCTCTAACGGTTGACATTTCAGTGACAAGAGGGCTCCTTTAACTCAGGGCCTTCTCTCCCTTCAGGAAGTGCTCATGGCCAGAGCCCTGTGCACCTGCTTTTTCCCACAGAGGACCATCAGCCACTTCTTTCCTCATCCACTCTCCCCTGTGATGTCCCCGATATGCCTCCCAAGCACAAAACCCTTCCTTCTCCGTTAGTGATTTTAGCTCCTGACTCAGTCTCTCTACCTGCTTCATTCTTGTACTTGTACATCATACACAGGATCCTTTTAAGCTTTTAAGATTGAATCTACTCAATATTGAATGACTAAAGATAGCCACAGCTGAAATGGAGAGCTACCCTGGCCTCTCAGCTGTCCCGCAGGTCAAGCCCTAATAGCAGAAGAACTACATCGAAGGCAGCAAAAGAAACAAAATTTCTGGCTATGGTGCTGCCAACAGCATAAAGAGATCCTGAAAACACCTGTTTTCTGAGGAGTCATTCATGAAAAGAGAGGAAAAAGGTTTCTAGAGGTCACAGTGATGATAAGCTGTGTTTTCCGGCAAGTGTCTTTGTCTATGGAAGTAGCCAGCATGCTCTCTGTCCATTCGGCACAGCCCAGGCTATGTCACAGGCTCCATTCCCCTGAACAGCCTCTCAGAGAATGGGGTCCCCACTCGACACTCCTATCTCTGGTCTCCTTCACTGACAGCATCCACAGGGAATTTTTTTGCTTCTCTCTGACTCTCATGTTCTGACATCTCAAATAACTCTGTTCTTCTCAAAACCAGGAGCTACTCTCTGTGTTACTGAATAATTAACTTTTCCCAGAGAGGCCTGGCCTTTGCTCTTGGCTATGAGAGGGACTTCTAGGCCTCTGGAGCATCCTGCCTGACCCTGGGGCCAGCTCCCTCCAGGGCCCTTTCTCTACCTGTTTTCAGGACAAGCCGACAGCTCAGATGCCTGACAGTGACGAGCAAGATGGAGCTGAGTCCTCATCCCACCCGGCCCAGGCTCCCAGGTCATACTGGACATCACCCACCAGGCTGAGGCATGCGGGACACCCCAAGGTACTGCTGCTACTTACAGGCATCCGAGGGTGTGGTGTGAACAGGGATGGCTGAAAAGGAAACCAGAGATTAGAAAGATGGGCATCAAGGAGCCCAGTGTTTCACTTTTAAATCCTGTCTTGGAGAGATTTGTAAGTGAAAAACTATGGCCCCAAAACTTCCTGGAACTATTATTAGTTTTGACAATTAGATTCACATCTTTCTTTAAAATCCCTGGGCATGCATTAAGGCAGAAATGCATAGTGGTTTGATTTGGGAGCCCTGGAGTCACAAGACCTGAGCTCCAAACCTGTGGGACCTGGGACATGTCTCCTCAGCTTCTATGTCCCTATCATTATAAAGGGAAAGAAACATTCTCCCGTGCAGGTGTCCGTGAGAGCCCTGCCCAGGAAACTGGATTAAAGTCTCAGCATCTCTTTCTCACTACTGCCATCTGCTGCGCATTAGGCAGGGTTGCAGGCGCATAAGATAAAGTTGGGGAGAGAAGGCAGGGAGGCAAAATCCCTCTTGACGGAGAACCCAGGCTGCAAAGACAGGCAGACTGGCCCCTGCAGGCTCCTTCAGCCTCACCACCCCCACCCAGGCTGTATTTAATGCTTCCTGGATGTCACGCTTTTTCCAGCTTCAAAGCTTTTGCAAATAGCATTCCCCTCATCTGTAACATACTGTCCTTTCCCTTTCTATGACTAAGGTCATATGGAGACCTTCGGGTGTCTTTAAATGTCACGTCTTCATGGATCCCTCTTCCCTCTCAACCATGCAAATATAAATTGGGTCCCCATGTTATTCTTGTTGATTCATGTTCTTTTCCTGGATCACATTTACTATAATTTGCAATGTCGGCATATCTTTGCCACCGTAGGATTAGTTTATCTTCTTCACTAGGCTACAAGCTCCAACAGATCTGAGCCGAGCAGATGCCTGGGTCCCAGCAGGAGCCCAAAAGAAGCAGTAAATGGACAAAAAAAATCATAGATAATGGTCCTAAATCACAATACATTCAAAGAAGAAGGAAAAAAGGAGCTTCCTGTACCTTGCCCTCCACATCTCCAATCCCCATCCCTTTTCCAGAAGAAGGCACTTTTTCAGTTTACCATATTTGTAACTGTTTCCTATATATTTCCACACAATTATGAATGCTTAGAAATATGTAACTTTGTGCAAGTTATACAAGTAGTAACGGTGACTATACTTGGTTACTTACAGCCATTTCCAGGCCCTCACTCATGTGGTCTCACAACAACTCTAAGAGGCAGACTAGCAGCTTCTGTTCTGCTTCATGGATAAGAGAATTGGAGGACAGAGAAGTAAACCACAGAATGAAGTTTAAGATGCTGGTGAATGTCAGGACGGGAACTGGCGTCCACACAGGTGGCCTGAGAAGACCGTGCTCTTTATCTTTCAATATTCAGTGACTGACTAATTGATTTTTTTCTACTTAATTTGCCTTGTTCCACTTGAGTATTGCTATCTTTTCACATATTGTATGCATATAATTTGTATAATTCCATGATATTTTGTAATTTACTTAATGCTATGCTTATGATCATGTGGTGTGTTTCTTTTTTCTTTCTTTCTTTTTTTTATTAATAAACAGAGTTTCACTCTTGTTGCCCAGGCTGGAGTGCAATGGCAAGACCTTGGCTCACTGCAACCTCCACCTCCCAGGTTCAAGTGATTCTCCTGCCTCAGCTCCCGAGTAGCTGGGATTACAGGCTCCCGCCACCACACCCAGCTCATTTTTTTTGTATTTTTAGTAGAGACAGGGTTTCACCATGTTGGCAAGGCTAGTCTTGAACTCCTGACCTTAGGCGATCCATTCCATTAGTCTTGGCATTCCAAAGTGCTGGAGTTACAAGCATGAGCCACTGTGCCTGGCCTGTTTCTAATTTTTTATTGTCATAAGTAATACTACAATATACATCCTTATATATGCTTTTAAAAATGCACACATAGAAATATTTCTGCAGGATACATGCCTAGACATGGAATATCTAAGTTAAGGGCAGGCACTCTGTGATATATTGGTACTTCCAAGTAACTTCTCAAAAAGGTGTGTCCAATCTGTTCTCCCACCAAAAACGTATGAGAGTGCTGGGTGCCCTGAACCCCTGCTAATGCTATAGGTTCTCAATCTTAAACAACAATTTGATACGACTAATTCCAACTCTAAAGTCATGATTCGAGATTTTTCCAACACCCTTATGGAATGTCTGAGTCTCATTTTGATGAGTGTTGAGGGGGAGGAGATAGAGCTTTGGAATAATGATTTCACTTTGATGAAAAGCACAGAATAAGACTCTTCGCCACACTGCAAATGGGATTTCTGAGTGCACAGACTCTCTCCTTTCCTGGCATTCCCTGCTGGGGCTAGTAACTGGCCAACTCCTGATACACATGCAGGGTCAAGGTCAACCCAAGAAGCCATATGCAACCTTCCCTGAAATCAGCTGATCAGAACAGAGGATCTCAAGACCAGGAAGAAACATTAAAATGAAAAAAAAAAGGAAAAATGTACCCCCATTATAGAGTTCATGGGAATAAAATAAATAATAATAGCAGGCTTAAAAATTTTTAGTATTTATAATGCACCAGAAACTCTGCTAAAGACTGTATGATTTTAGTTAATGTTCACTCCATATGTGTAAGATAGCTGGGTATAATATTTTTTAATACATGAGAAAACTGAGTTTGTTAGACCATAACTACAACTACAGTGCTGGTGAAGACAGAGCTGGGAGCCAGGTCTTTGTGATCTCAAAGCCCACGCTCTTACTGATACTCAACAACAACTCACAATGCCCACCTTAACATGTATACAGGGTAGATGAATGAAGCCCAGTTCATAGTTTGGGGTAGTGTAGTCTTACCCTGGGCAAACTGCTTCTTGTCCCTCAACCTCAGTTTCCCCATATGCAACAGGCAGATATGTATTCTCAGTATTTAGCACACATTCTGATAAATAATTGTGCTTTTGCTGAATAAATCAATAAGCAAGGATGGTTCTTGGAAAAGTGTATATATTTTTGGTTTGTAGGACCTAGGAATAGGTCTAGCTATTGGCAAACTTCAATAGGGGAGATACTTAAAACTAAGTAGCAGTGGTTGGTGTGGGGGAGTGTGAATCCCAACATCATAGGAATACAGAGGAGAACATCAGAAGCAGAATAACTTACAGTTCCAGGTAACCCGGGAGGGCCTGCAGGACCAGCTTCACCCTAGATGGAGAAATGGAAAATCCATGACCATAAATCCTCCTCTCAACTCTGTTTATGCTACAACAGATCAGCTAACGCCATTTCCCTAGACAACAGAATCACCCACCCTGCACCTACCTTGATAGATACATAGATACATGCATACATACATACTTACATATGTACATTCCAAATTATAAACTATTTTGGACATATGGAAACGTTGTTTTGAGAAGTATCCATATTGATGTGCAGTTGTAGATCATTAATATCACTATATACTGTTCTGCTGTGTAAATGGTAATACAGTTATTTCTTATCCAGCTGCCTGTTGATGACATTGAGGTGGTTTTCCTTTGATCACAATCATAGCTAGAGTTGATTTGTTACAGCAAATATTCCCACACACGTGCTCTGAGCGCAACGACACATTTGAAGGCCAGCCTCTCTTAGGGATGCCAGTGGGCCCTGCCCCACCCCCCAGAAGGAGTGGGCTCTTCTCAGGAACCTGGGGGAACCGTGTTACACTCCTGTAAGCAACACAGGCTTGGAGTTGAATTGCCTGATTTTGAAACCTAACTATACCATTTTATAAATTATTTTACCTATTTTGGCATGTTTTCTCTGCAGAACGAGGGGGATGATAAAACATACAGCACACAGCATTGCATAGGGATTGAGTGAGACCATAAGGAGTACAGTGTTATCACATTTGGCCTGAGGAAAGGACATCACTGAGCTGCTCCACGCATGAGCGGCCACAGTGAATGAATACAGTTTCCAAAGCCTCTCATTTCACATGCGATCTAAGCGTCTATGCCTAGATCTGTCTCTCGAACCAGCCCAGGATTAGCTCTATTGAAGGCCTTTCAAAAATGGTTATGAAATAAATAAATGCGTGTAAAGTGTTGGCTTAAAGAGGGACAAGTTAGCTGGGTGCAGTGGCTCATGCCTATAATCCCAGCACTTTGGGAAGCCAAGGCAGGTGGATCACCTGAGGTTGGGAGTTCAAGATCAGCCTGACCAACATGGAGAAGTCCCATCTCTACTAAAAAAAATACAAAAAATTAGCAGGGCATGGTGGTGTATGCCTGTAATCCCAGCTACCTGGGAGGCTGAGGCAGGAGAATCAGGGGTGATTCTCTGCCTCCTGATTCTCTGCCAAGGAGGCAGAGGTTATGGCAACCAGACATCATGTCATTGCATTCCAGCATGGGCAACAAGAGCAAAACTCCATCCCCCACAAAAAAGTGGGACAAGTTTACCCTTAGTCAACAACAATCAACAATAATATAATTATAAAATGTTGTATCATTTTTTTACCATTATTTACATTGTTATCTAGCATTTAATTCCAACTACTGGTTTAAGTAGTTTACATAGGTGAACTCATTACCTCTTTGCCCATAATGTATATCTATATCTCCATTTCACAGATGAAGAAACTGAGGCATAAAAACGTCAATGAACCTGCCCTAAGTCACACATGCTGCAAGTGGCTGAGCCTGGTTTTAAGCTCAGAATGCATGCCCTTCACAACTGTGTGGCACTGCTCTGCCTAAAGTCCCCGTAGCTTCAGAAAGGAAAGCAGTCTCTTGGTGTTACTGTGTATTATTTGATTTTACCCAATTCTCTTTCTGACACTGTTGAACTCAAGCTCCAGAACCAATCTCATTTAAGACAGTTTGCTCTCCATTAAAATGTCCAAATGATCAAAGACAAGTGTTTTCCCAGTCCCATGCATGAATGGGTATCAATGAGAAGAAGGCTAGAGGAGAGATGTGTCTCTCAGCCCAAGGCCATGAAGACTGCCTCTTGGGAACATCCTCCTCACCCTGAGGGCTATGGGTAAGAGAAGGAACAGCAAGCTGGGGCAGGTAGACCCCCAGGGGCTCTCTGCCTTTGGAGAGAGCTGGGTTCTAATCCAGCTCCTCCATGAGGGGTTTGACTGTCAGCAGACCTTACTGGGACAGGAGCATCACACACACCCTTCCCTGATGCTGCGGTTCTAAGTGCCATTAATAGGGAAGGGCAGGGGGCGTGAAGGCAGAAGCAGAGGCAGAGACAGGCAAGGCACAGTCAGAAGAGGGCAGTGTTGCTTCAGTGTCTTCGCTGGGATTCTTCTGACCAAAATTGTCAATTATGACATATTTCTCTGGAGGAAAAGAAAGGCAAACTGGATTCCCTGGGAGCTTGCATGTGATTGTCATGGCCCCGGCAATTCTGTCCAAGTAATCAAAGGGGCTTTATGGTCTCGCTAAGCCTTTGCATTCTGAAAATGAGTTTCTCAAATAGATATTGCATTTCTGAAAAGTCTGTGGCAGCAGCAGGTCTGAATGGCTTACCGAGCAGAGCCTTTTCTACTCCAGGCTCTCTATTTATAGACCGCAAATCTGCCTGGAGCAAAGCCCTCAGCCTGCAGCCCCAGAGAAGGGGGATGGGAGGCACTGCCTGGAGCCCAGAAAGCACCAGCACAGAAAGAGAGCTGGAAATTGAAGGGGAGAAAGTAAACTTGGGAGAATGGGGCACCTTGAAAAGCATCATGTAGGAGGAAGGACGCAAGGCCCATCTAGGTGCGTGGGTGCCATTCCTCCTGAGGCAGCCTGGGCAGGCCTAGTGTGTGGCATTGTGTGCTAAGAGCTGGGACTGTCTAGATGCACTGGCTGGTTTAGATCTCAGCTCTAAACACCCTATTTCTGCAGGCCTGGGCAAGCAACTTAGCTTTTCTGTGCCTCAGTTTCATCATCTATCAAGTAGGTATGTTGTTGACAGCTTCGACCCCTCACACAGTTGGCCCGATATTCCCTCAGTCCCTACACAGATGGTGCTCAGGACCATCCTGCACTCCATGAGCCTGCCACAAGTCATCCACCAGCAGGAGATCCTTACACTCTTTAGCAACCCTGAAGGTCACTGTCAGGCTGGCAAGCTGGGGCGTTGGAACGTCAGAGAGGAAGCCACACAGCAGGTAGAACCAGGGCCATGCCCCAGGCCAGCACTATGGCTCCAGGAATGGTGCTCTTTCTCCTAAGCTGCAGGCAAGCACACATAAACTCCTAAGAGGGGTTTTGGGTGGGTGTTTATAAAGTTGCTGTGGAATTTGAGGTGCACTTGGTTGGAGGCTGAGCACAAAACAGCAAGAAAGGCAAGTGCCTGGTGCAGTGCCTTGCTCAGAGTGTGACTCCCAACTCTTTCCATGCCTATACCCCCTTTAGGGCCTGAGGTCCCTCATGCTCAGCCGTGTCTTATTCACTGTCATCTTCTTCGTGATGGTGCAGCTGAGGGCAGGTGTTCTACCAGCAGAGGGCAAGGGTTCTGTCAGCTGAGGGTAAGGATTCTATCAGCTGAGGGTAAGGATTCTATCAGCTGAGGGTAAGGGTTCTACCAGCAGAGGGTAAGGGTCCTACCAGCAGTGGGTAAGGATTCTATCAGCTGAGGGTAAGAATTCTATCAGCTGAGGGTAAGAATTCTATCAGCTGAGGGTAAGGGTTCTATCAGCTGAGGGTAAGGGTCCTACCAGCAGTGGGTAAGGATTCTATCAGCTGAGGGTAAAGATTCTATCAGCTGAGGGTAAGGATTCTATCAGCTGAGGGTAAGGATTCTATCAGCTGAGGGTAAGGGTTCTATCAGCTGAGGGTAAGGGTCCTACCAGCAGTGGGTAAGGGTTCTATCAGCTGATGGTAAAGATTCTATCAGCTGAGGGTAAGGATTCTATCAGCTGAGGGTAAAGATTCTATCAGCTGAGGGTAAGGATTCTATCAGCTGAGGGTAAGGATTCTATCAGCTGAGGGTAAGGGTTCTATCAGCTGAGGGTAAGGGTCCTACCAGCAGTGGGTAAGGATTCTATCAGCTGAGGGTAAGGGTTCTAGCAGCAGAGGATAAGGGTTCTAGCAGCAGAGGATAAGGGTTCTACCAGCAGAGGGTAAGGATTCTATCAGCTGAGGGTAAGGATTCTATCAGCTGAGGGTAAGGGTTCTATCAGCTGAGGGTAAGGATTCTATCAGCTGAGGGTAAAGATTCTATCAGCTGAGGGTAAGGATTCTATCAGCTGAGGGTAAGTGTTCTATCAGCTGAGGGTAAGGGTCCTACCAGCAGTGGGTAAGGATTCTATCAGCTGAGGGTAAGGGTTCTAGCAGCAGAGGATAAGGGTTCTACCAGCAGAGGGTAAGGATTCTATCAGCTGAGGGTAAGGATTCTATCAGCTGAGGGTAAGGGTTCTATCAGCTGAGGGTAAGGATTCTATCAGCTGAGGGTAAAGATTCTATCAGCTGAGGGTAAGGATTCTATCAGCTGAGGGTAAGGATTCTATCAGCTGAGGGTAAGGGTTCTATCAGCTGAGGGTAAGGGTCCTACCAGCAGTGGGTAAGGATTCTATCAGCTGAGGGTAAAGATTCTATCAGCTGAGGGTAAGGATTCTATCAGCAGAGGGTAAGGGTTCTATCAGCAGAGGGTAAGGGTTCTAGCAGCAGAGGATAAGGGTTCTATCAGCAGAGGGTAAGGGTTCTAGCAGCAGAGGATAAGGGTTCTGTCAGCTGAGGGTACATGTTCTATCAGCACGGGGTAAGGTTTCTATGAGCTGAGGGTACATGTTCTATCAGCATAGGGTAAGGTTTTTATGAGCTGAGGGTATGTGTTCTGTCAGCCTTCTTAGACAATGATGGTCAGAGCAAATGGATGTGTTTTTGGTGAAAGGGTAAGAACTAGAAGCACAAGTTAGAATCTAGCAAGAAGGATGTCAGTCACTGTGGTTAAAAGCATGTACTTCAGAGCCCCACTGTTTGAACTCACACCCACCCTCACTCTGTAAGCCTTAGAAAGACACATAATGGAATTTTTAAAGACCTGCTTGGCAAGAGAGCCCTTTGATGAACTGCAGTTGTGTGAACCCTGTTTGTGGACTCTTGGGATGTGATGAGGTTTTGTTGTGGAGGGGTAGGGGTGAGGAGGGCGGCTTTAGACTGGAGCCAGCATGTGGCCCTAGCCAGGACTTGGTTCTGTGAGTGTGGGTGTGATGGTCCATCTCTCTATGCCTTAGTTCTTTTGTCTATAAACTGGGGGTTGAGATGGAAATGACCTCATCGTTCATCGTTAAGAGGATTACCAGAGTGAGAAATGGAAAACCCAAGAAATTGCAACTTGCAAATCATATCGAGTACAGGGAAACCATGACTTCCCCACACACTGTTCATGCTCACACTGCTTTAGCAAAGGATCTTGTGTTTCAGGAAAATAAGACCATGGACAAACATCTCACGCATACATGATTTCGGCAACAGCTCACACGTGTCAAACTAACCAGCGATTTTCCAGTTGACAGATTCTGACCGAAGCCTGGCTGGGGGCCACGTGCTGACTCTGGTCTAAAGGCCCCCACAACCCCACCCATGACAAAACCTCATCCACCCCACAAATCCAGGAGACACGGGGTTCATACACCTGCAGTTGTCATGCCGAGCAGGTCCCTAAAATTCCCAGTGTGTTTTCTGATCAGCACGGGCTTCCTTGGCACTTTGACATGAGTTGAAATATTATAGAAGAAGCACCGACTTGGACCTCTAGACCAGGCACTGTCCTGGGTGCTTGCTTGAATTCTGAGTGGGGTCTGCTCCTCTAAAAAGGGGCTGGGACTGGGGACCCGAGTCCTTGGGAGGTGGAAAGAGTAAGGGACTTTCTTTCCCAGACCATGTGTGCCAAATTAGGTTTCATCATATTCTTGGTCCTGTTTTTGTGAAAGAAGGTTGTAGAGAGTAGGCACACATCCTCTGTGACACTGATTTAAAAATTGCAGGGCCAGGAGCGGTAGCTCACGTCTATAATCCCAGCACTTTGGGAGGCCGACGTCGGTGGATCACGAGGTCAAGAGATTGAGACCATCCTTGTCAACATGGTGAAACCCCGTCTCTACTAAAAATACAAAAATCAGCTGGGCACGGTGGCGCATGCCTGTAATCCCAGCTACTCAGGAGGCTGAGACAGGAGGATTGCTTGAACCCAGGAGGTGGAGGTTGCGGTGAGCCGAGATCGTGCCATTGCACTCCAGTCCTGGGTAACAAGAGCAAAATTCTGTCTCAAAAAAAAAAAAAGTGCATTCCTCCTCCTTGAACCTGCTCACATGTTGCTAAAGGCAAGTGGTGGTCTGGAGCCTCTCTCCAAAGCAATCAGAGTCAGACCCTGTGGGTCAGGCTGGCCAGTGGTTCTACCTGTGGTTCTGTAGGTTAGGCATGCGTCAAAACCTCTCTGAGTCTCAGTTCTTTTCATTTGCAGCACATGCTTATAGATAGCAGTGGCTGTTTTCTGTTCATCCCTCTATATCCACCCCTGTTCCTTTCTCTATCCCAGAAGGCAATCTCAATGGTCTCATTGACCTTGTCTGCTGGTTCCCAATGGTCTGGCAGGAGATGGAGAGCACAGGGTAGGACAGGATGAGATGCTGAGGGTGTCAGGCCATGGGGAGCTGGTCTCGTCTGCTTTTCTGCCCAGGATGACCAGGGTCTTTCCTCTATGGCCGCCGGCCTCTCCGGATTCTGGGACAGCTCCTCCGCCTTGTCCTTTCCCACTCTTGCTCTTCCTAGCCCTGAGTGCCTCGCCACACCCCGTTTCCCTAAGCACTGTCCACAACCTGCAATTACTCTGCCACTGAAATCTCCTCCATTGTCCATTTTGATTGTGCTGCTCCTGATGGATGTGGTATCTGCCTGGAAGACCATGCCGACGAAGCCTCTCTGTGCACTTCAGGGCCCACACTAGGGCTCTGCAAATGTAGTCATGCCTCCTTGATTAGACAGAGTCTGCCTTGACTCAGGGTCCAGGGTCAACCACACAAGTGACACTCTGGGTTCATGAACGATGCAGGGGAAAGGATACAGGAGTCAGGGCACAAGGGGTTTTTGCTCAGCCCTTCACATTCCACTGGCACCTCCATTGCCCTCAAAGCTGAGTTAATCATATCTATAATACCTGCGAAAGGGGCAGTGGTGTTCAGAGAGAGATTGAACATACACAGGCCGCACGAAGCACTCAGCACAGGACAGGAGCTCAGGCGGTGCTCTGAGCAGGCACAGAGGGTGGATGGACGGATGGTAAGTGGGATGAAGGTGTCAACTCTGATCCTATTATCTTCTTTTTAAGTTTACAATTGTGAACAATAAAGTTTGAGGTTTATGTCAAATGTATTAGTTTCTCAAAAAGCAGCTTTGCGGTCATGCACAAAACTAAATTCTGCAGAAATGTAAAGATTCAGTACAGGCTGGGCATGGTGGCTCACACCTGTAATTTCAGCACTTTGGAAAGCCAAGGTGAACAGATCACCTGAGGTCAGGAGTTTCACAGTTCAAGACCAGCCTGGCTAACATGGAGAAACTCTGTCTCTACTAAAAACACAACAGTTAGCAAGGTGTAGTGAGGGCATGCCTGTAATCCCAGCTACTTGAGAAGCTAAGGCACTAGAATTCCTTGAAGCTGGGAGGCAGAGGTTGCAGTGAGCTAAGATCATACCACTGCACTCCAGCTTAGGTGACAGAGTGAGACTCTGGATTAAAAAAAAAAAAAAAGATACAGTATATTCCTCAGAAAAACTCGTTCTTTTTTTGTTTTTTTGAGACGGAGTTTCACTCTTGTTACTCAGGCTGGAGTGCAATGGCACGATCTCAGCTCACCGCAACCTCCACCTCCTGGGTTCAAGCAATTCTCCTGTCTCAGCTTCCTGAGTAGCTGGGATTACAGGCACGCGCCACCATGCCCAGCTAATTTTTTGTATTTTTAGTAGAGACGGGGTTTCACTATGTTGACCAGGATGGTCTCGATATCTTGACCTTGTGATCCACCCGCCTCGGCCTCCCAAAGTGCTGGGTTTACAGGCTTGAGCCACCGCACCTGGCCAGAAAATCTCTTTCTTTAGAAAAATTCAGCTACTAATAACTGATGATCAGAATGAGAGCAATTTGCTCTTACCTTGTCACCTCGGTCACCTTTCAGTCCTGGAAGTCCCAGTTCACCTTTTTCTCCCTATAAGAAAAGATACAATTAGAACACATTAGAACCCAGGCTGAGCTGAATTCCTGCCTCTTCCAGGTAACAGTAACATGACTTTGGAAAAATATACGTGTTAGTATTTCTCTCTCTCACTTGTTCTTGCTTTATCAGCAAAGTGGCCATAGCGAAGTGTAACTCAGAGGGGAGACCTTCCAGTTAGGCGTGGAGCACCTCGTTCTCCACTTGTCCCGACAGATGGTGCCTCCCACCCCTCAGCCCCATCGTCTCATCTAAAGATGCCCTTTCCAGACACGTCCCCCAGCAATGGCCCTTTGCCTCAGCTTAGAGACCCAGCCAGTCTTCTTCCCTTCCCCATCCCTCCCATCAACATTGGGAAATACACTCTTCACCCTTCACCCAATCAAAATGACCACTCCTCCAAAGGACAGAGACAGCACGGGGGGCTGCTTTCTGTGGGGATGGGCAAGGTGCCTGTGTGGGAGGAGGAAAGCTGCCACACTTACCTGGTCTCCTTTCTCTCCTCTCACACCTGGGAAGCCTGGAGCCCCTGGGAGGCCTGCTTCTCCCTGGGAGAACAAAATTTTCATGAGGGATAAATAGGAAGGCTCTCCTAAGGGCCAAACTGCAGGCCATGGGCTCTCAGTTCCTGCTCTCCAGGAACTGGAGATCTTCTGGCTTAGTGGGCATCACATGGAAAGCAATGCAGTGGCGAAAGGGGAATCCCCAAGCTCTTGTCTACTTCAGCTGTTTCCTTTCCCAGGACCCCTCATGTTGCCTTTCTTGGTGTCTAACCCTTCCTGTTTCTTTAAGACTCATCAACAATCCTTCTCACCATCATTCCTGATAGTGCCCAAGTCTGCAAAGCAGACCTTGCCCCCAGCAGCTGCAGCCCACCACTCATGACAGTTGCTCAACCGTTCTTTAATGCCCAGTTTATTCTGGACATAAAGTGAGCTCCCAAAAACCAGGATTAATTCCTCTTGGCATGTGAATAATTTATACAAGACCTAGTGTATAACAATCAATCAATCAATAAAAGCATGAACAAACAGACCTTCTCTCCAGGTCGACCTGCCAGGCCCTGTTCCCCAACTTCTCCCTGAAAATGCAATTAAAGACACCCCATTATTCCCCATTTACTTTAGAGAGACAGTTGCCATTCCCCAGTTGTCCTCACATTGTTACAGCACCCACCAGCCAGAGCCCTTAATTCTCAAATACACAGCATGGTGACAGGCCCAAGACTCACGGGCTATGAAGACCAAGGAGTTTAGCATTCTTGCAGAGCAGAATCCACTTTCTCATACTGACTTTTGCTTTCCCCAAAATAAACAACTCTTAAAACTGCCCCTTTAGAATTTATATTTTTATTTTTAGTTTCAGTTTTTTAGAGACAGGGTCTCACTCTGTCACCCAGGCTGGAGTACAGGGTGCAGTCATAGCTCACTGCAGCCTTGACCTCCTGAGCTCAAAAACTTATTATCCCATCTCAACCTTCTGAGTAGAGGGGCTACGGGCACACATTACCATGCACAGATGAATTTCTTTTTTAGATGGAGTTTCGCTACGTTGCCCACGTTGGAGTGCAGTGGCACGATCACGGCTCACTGCAACCTCCACCTCTCGGGTCCAAGGGATTCTCCTGTCTCAGCCTCAGTAGCTGGGATTACAGGCATCCGCCACCACATCTGGCTAATTTTTGTATTTTTAGGAGAGATGGGGTTTCACCATGTTTGCCAGGCTTGTTTCGAACTCCTGACCTCAGGTGATCCACCCTCCTCCACCTCCTGAAGGGTTGGGATTATAGGCATGAGCCACCGTGTCCAGCCGGACAGATAATTTTTATTTTTTAAATTTCTGTCAAGGCAGGGTCTCGCTATGCTGCCCAGGTTTAGTCCCCTGGGGGAACTAAAACAGTTTCTAACTAGCACTTTGTGTTCAGGATGAAGTGGGGAACACAGGGCCAGAGGGGCTTTATCTCTGATCCAAGAGCATCAGTCAGGCTGCTCCACTTACCAAGTTCTTACAAATCACTGATGCCAAGAGCATTGTGATGCTGGTGGTGGTGAGCACAGACTATCATCTTTGTCCAGACTATCACTATGTGTCTTTAAAATAACTAGCTTCTTGAAGGACAATTTATTTCTAGTATTCATTATGCTATTTACTATAACCTTTAGTGTAAATATTAATAAGAAAATGTGGTTTTTTCATGAATGCACGGACATATGACAGAATAAATGAACAGGTGGTATGCAGGCATATAAAGACTTTTTGTGTAGCTATGCCAGACTCAATTGGTGCTGAAGGCCAGAATGACCAACTTATCAGAGAGAAAGAAAAAAAAAGTGATCGAAAGCATTGCTTAGTGTAAGCATGCATTTTATCCTGTAACGCTGATGTCACACATCTGGCGCCAGCACATCTTAAAATTCTAGACACACTCCAATGCTCCCATCAATTTCCAATGTTTACAAGCACAATTAGTAAGAATTGCTCTAACCAGAATTGTGCAAATACTCGTCACTCAAATTGTCGCTTTCAATCTGCTAGAATAGTAGCACATTTGCAGTGGGAGTTGCTTCTTACATGTTGAGAAAAGATAAGGGGATGAGTTCGGTCAAAAAAAATTTGAAGACCATCTGAAATGCCCCCTGAATTTGTGTCATGAACCCCAATCCAAAGGCACAATGGAGGTGAAACGCCACCTTCCTGAATTCTCGAAGTGAGCCTCAAACATTGATGCCTCTGCTCATCCTTCACAGCTTTACTCCCTAAGTGGACTCTTACAGATCTGCCCTCCATGACTTAATCAGCATCAGCGTGGACAAGAATTTTTCTCTTCAGCTGATGCTTTGTCAAAATAGAGTAACAAGACCTCCGCTAGATCTCCTCTAGGATGATGAGTATGTTGGAAAAGCATCATGACCGCAGGAATTCAGGTTTAAACTTATCAGAGAAATGTTTTGAACACGAAGTCTTAGAAATTGAATAAAATCGACACATGTGATACAGCAGTAGACTTCTCTGTTTGAATATTTCGACCATTAGTGATTATCAGAAATATAAAACACATAGATTGAAAACCTGGAGTAATCCCAGAGAGTCCCTCTAATTTCAGCCCAATAATTGTCATAATCAATCCCCTTCATCTGCACAAGAACCTTGCACAAGAAGCTCGATGGAAATGGATGGCTTCATCACTGAATAGAAAAGTACAAACCCAGAAGGATTTGCCAATTCACAAATTTGAAAAAACACAACCATAAGGTATGGTTGACTCCACGAAATCTGTGAAGTCAAGAACAGCGAACCTAGACAAACGTTTTCAATCCTTTCTGGAAAAGGATAGAGTTTCAGCCCAATGAATCAAACACTGAAAGGTAGCCTGAATGCTTTTAAGACCATGTGATTCACTCCCACACACACACAACCACCTCAGGACATGCATGAAAGAAGAAAAAAAAAACCCAGTGAATTACATGTCGTCACATTTCAATGACATGGGAATCAGTATAGACATATATTTAAATGCCAATATAGAATCTAAAAATATGAAGGGCTGTTGTGCCTGCTGGTGGCCATGGGAGGTCCCATGGGTACACACTGGTCCATTCATGGGGTGCCTGAGGGCTGAGTTCTCGGGATCTGGAATCTGGGAAGTGGGAGGCTCACAGTGGCTCTTGGTAAGACAGCCACTTGACTCAAGGTGTTTTGCTTGAGACACATTGGGTGCAAGAGTAATGTGTTTTTTTCTGCTTGATTTTAATTTGGTCTTTTAAAAATGACCACTTTAAGAAAGACTGAAACAATAGGGAACGTAAGGGCCAAGGATGTGCCCACCAGCACCTTCACCTGCCAACAAAGGGATGCCCTGGTGTGTGCCCTCCTGCAGGGTCAGTGTCCCCCACTATGTGGGGTCCAGGCCACTCCTGTACTCTGGCTGGGCTGAAGTTGTTCATGCATTCTCCATCCAGCAAGCCTGCACTCCGTATCTAAGCAGTGTCTGCCTGTGGGCGGGGAGTGGGAGGTGCAGAGTTGACTAAGACCCGGTCACGGCACTTGAATAGTTCATACGTCAGTAGAGGGGGAGACCCCACTTAGAATAGCAGGTGGAGGGAGGGAGGAGCAGAACCCCCCACAATCTCCTGTCTGGCCACTGTCTCCTCAAAACCGCAGGTTTTCATAGTGCATGCACACAAACACACACATGCACACTCACACCACACATACATGGTCCAGCCCTTTCTTCCGTGTGCACAGCATTCTGAGCCCAGGCCAAATTTGAGATGTTGAACCAGGGACCATGAGGTAAAATATGATCCTGCAGCCCACCAGAAAAGTCTCACAGGGCAGCAGTCACTCCTGGAGGGAGCCTGGGCAAAGCATGGCCATCAACTCAGGGCACATGGGGGCTCTCCACTCACAGAGGGCACAGGGGGAATCTCCACTCACAGCAGGCACAGGGGGAATCTCCACTCACAGAGGGCACAGGGGGAATCTCCACTCACAGAGGGCACAGGGGGAATCTCCACTCACAGAGGGCACAGGGGGGCTCTCCACTCACAGAGGGCACGGGGGGCTCTCCACTCACAGAGGGCAGGGGGGGCTCTCCACTCACAGAGGGCACAGGGGGAATCTCCACTCACAGCAGGCACAGGGGGAATCTCCACTCACAGAGGGCACAGGGGGAATCTCCACTCACAGAGGGCACAGGGGGAATCTCCACTCACAGAGGGCACAGGGGGAATCTCCACTCACAGCGGGCACAGGGGGGCTCTCCACTCACAGAGGGCACAGGGGGAATCTCTACTCACAGCGGGCACAGGGGGGCTCTCCACTCACAGAGGGCACAGGGGGGCTCTCCACTCACAGAGGGCACAGGGGGAATCTCCACTCACAGAGGGCACAGGGGGAATCTCCACTCACAGAGGGAACAGGGGGAATCTCCACTCACAGAGGGCACAGGGGGAATCTCCACTCACAGCGGGCACAGGGGGGCTCTCCACTCACAGAGGGCACAGGGGGGCTCTCCACTCACAGAGGGCGCAGGGGGGCTCTCCAGTCACAGAGGGCACAGGGGGTCTCTCTTCTCACAGAGGGCACAGGGGGAATCTCCACTCACAGAGGACACAGGGGGGCTCTCCACTCACAGAGGGCACAGGGGGGCTCTCCACTCACAGAGGGCACAGGGGGGCTCTTCACTCAGAGGGCACAGGAGGGCTCTCCACTCACAGAGGGCACAGGGGGGCTCTCCACTCACAGAGGGCACAGGGGGGCTCTCTACTCACAGAGGCTGCCCTGTCCAAGTCACATGCTGAGGAGCCTCCCTTTTCCTCTTATGCCCATTTTTCACACTTCGGTACCCATGAGAAGCTGACCCGAGATGGCTGAACCCTACAGATTGCATCTGCCAGCTTGCCTTGCCTTCTGACTTTCTGTAGGGTCAAGGCGTTAGGAAGCATTGCAATGGAGGTAGAACGCAGTTGAGAGATTGGGTGGGGGGGACGATGGGGGAAGGGCAGGAGCTGTCAGTATATTTGTTTCTCTTGTTCCCTCCCTGCCAGGATAAGCCAGACAGTGGTGATGTTCTTCTTCCCAAGGCCACAGCTCTCATGGGGGTGGGAGCTCTCTCCTCCTGCTATAGATCTGGGTTCCAAGGAACCACTCCCTCCTCGGGCACCTTCTGTCCTAGAGGTGGTGTTGGTTCCATTGTTGCCAGCCTCATGCTGCCATCCTGGTCAGGGCCCTTAACGCTTCCACTTTTCAATGATCTGATTTGTCTCCCACAAGGTCCCAGCTGATACAGATGCTACGAAAAGTCGAGATCCACACACGACCCCAAATAGACCCCTTAGAATTGCAAGCATAATGGAAAAAGAGTCAAAGTCCATACCCGAAGGCCTGGTTTTCCAGGAAGACCATCTTCCCCTCTCTCTCCTGGTTCTCCCTGTGAGGCATACACAGCAAAGTTAACAGGGGATGGGCCATGTGGATTAAACACACAAATACTAGGCGCAGGTTGGTAAGGAAGAGAACTACCTGCACTCAGGTGGTTTTAAACGCCTTCAACTCTGCAATTACCCAACCACGGTCATCAAACATAGTAGCTCATACAGCCTCCTAGATTCCATATTCAATAGCTGTAATTTTGATTTATAAAATATAGTTGAGGAGAATTGGCACTCTTATTGAGAGATCTAGAAAAAGGACGATGCTGCATAAGTGACTCTGAGAACAAAAAAAATCTTAATCATGATCCTTTGTCTCAAAAGCCGTGAAAGAAAAAAGTGCACAACATTTACATTAAATGCCTAGAAAATGAAATTAAATCCATACTTAGTGTGGATTTTGCCATAAAGAAGCTGAGCTTCTAAGTCTGCTTATTGAAAAGGACAACAAATTTTCCCATAATATTCAACAGCTGCCTTTCCAGGACTGCTGGGGTGCACACTTGAGTCTGCATATGCTCGCCAGGAAAGAAGAAAGTTCATTTGTTAAAATACTTGGACGGTTGTCGAATGATTCGTCTAAAGCATTTAAACCTGTGTTTGTTCGCCATTTGTACGCTCTGTAACCTTGACTCTTACCTCAATCATTCTAACATAGTAAGCCCCACCAGAACATCGTTAACATTCAAATCTCTTATTACGTTAGTAAGAGTATGTGGAAATATTCCTCCTTGAAAATAAATAAATAATGAAACTAGTTCTAACAGATCAATTTGGGTTTTTTATTTTTTGTGTGTGTGACAGCCTCTCACTCTGTTGCCCAGGCTGTAGTGCAATGGCACAATCACAGCTCACTGCAGCCTCGAATTCCTGGGCTCAAGCAATCCTCCCACCTTGGCCTCCCAAGTGAATGGGAACACAGGTGCCCACTCCCATACCAGGCTAATTCCTGCCTAGGCCTCCCGAAATGCTGAGATTACATCTGCGAGACACTGTGCCTGGCTAAATTTTAAAGCCCAGGGCTTCCTAATCCTTCTGCAGTTATCTCAGAAGGAATAAGGAGCTTCCCCCACCATGTGACCTCATAAATCCAAACATTTCAGCTTAGTCCTGATCTAAGACCCAGGCAACCAACTTGTTTTAGAATTCACCAACAATTAAGAATCTCTTTTGTTTTCTGTGTTTTGGGTTCCCAAACTGGTGTCAACCCCCTCAGTAACCAACCTTGCTTCCTGGCAGGCCTGGTGGTCCATTTAGCCCATCCTTTCCAGGGGGTCCCTGGGGCAAGCGGGGAAAACATAGAATAACAAGGAAAGGCATATTTAGGAAAGGCTTCTGTTAAGTTGTTTCAAACCAGTAGCTGTTTCTGCAGCCAGGATCCCCGAGGCTCAGCCCTCCACTCTGTGATCAGCGGGGCCCTGTCTTCAGGTCGACTGTGATCTCTGTCTGACCACGTTTCCCTCTGTTACTGCTGAAGCAAATATCACCCTCGGGCAATGTCTGATTTTCAGTACACTGGCCATGCGTGGAGGCTGGGGGTGCGGCAGGACATCTGCCACATCTTGCTCTGATGGTTCCACCTCTACCCTCAGCTTCCAAGAGGCCCTGGGGACCACAATATCCGCACTGCTCCTACTCTCTCCTCTCCAGAATCTCTTTTCCATCTTGTCTCTTCCTTCCCACTGCTATCGTCCCTTCCTTTTGTCCTTCAGAAAAGCACAGCTTCAACCTGTTGGTACGGCTTGGCATTACGGCCTGTTATTTCGAATGCCAGCACTTAGGAGCTCCATGTTGTATTTCCGACCTCAGGTGTTTCCTCTGCCACCATCCTCAGGCTGTGGCGGCACAGGTGTTGCTGCAGCTGGTTGCAGTGAGGAAATGAAGGCTCTGCAGGCTGAGCGACTCGCTCAAGCTCACAGGGCTGGTGAGGGACCCACACGGTTTAACTGGCTCTGCCTCGGGGCTCCCTCCACTACACCAGAGACACTATATCTCCTCCTTTTCCTCTGTGCCTTAAATGATGTGTCAGGCCACATGGGGCGGGGGGGCCGACAACACATCCTGGGGCCTGTCGGTTTTGGGGAGGCATTGTGTGTGGGGAAGGGGAGCATCAAGAAGAATAGCTAATGTCTGCTGGGCTTAATACCTAGATGAGGGATTGATTTATGCAGAAAACCACATGGCACATGTTTACCTATGTAACAAGCTTACACATCTGGCACATGTACCCTGGAACTTAAAAGTTAAAGGAAAAAAAAAAATGATGTGTCAGGCACATACACCCTTCCTCATGACTGACATTAGGGAAAACATTTCCCTAGTGGCATAGCTCCTGTGCTATTGCTTTCATAGCTATTTCATAGCCATTCACAAGTGAATGTTTTTTATAACCCCGGCGATTCTTCCACCCACAGAACCTGCTGCCACCCAAATTGACTCATCTCTCCCTATGCCTCCAGCTTGGACTGGCGATTAGTGAAAAGACACCCCCATGTGCACAGAGCAGGTGTCCTGGAAGGCAAGGCTTTAGGAAGGCAGAAGGGAGGGCTTTTCCAGGCGTTAAGGCTGCCTGCATCAGTGAAAACAGGATCTTGACCGGGAGCAAATGCCAAGGCCAGAAGCTGTGCTTCAAACCTTCGGTGGCTACAGCCACATCTTGGTGGACTAGATGCTCACACTGCCTTTCTTCCTCTTCTGACACGCTCCCTTCTCTGGATGTTCACACTGATCCACATACTTTCTGATGAGCCCTTCAGCTCGGATGAGATTGTTCATGTGTTTGAGCTTTCCGATGATCCTGTCACTCATGTAAAATGTTTATTGGTGGCGTTGCAGTTGACTGTGTGTTTAGAAATGTTTGACAGTGATGGTGCTGTTCACGCAGTGCTCCTTCCACAGGCGATCGGTTCACCTGAGTGCCCAGTCATTCACTTCCAATGCCCTTTGGCATGCTTCACTGGAATGCAACAGAGCTAGGGGTGCTGGTGCTACAGTGAGCATAGGTCCCCTGGGCTCCTGGATTCACCTTAACCCATGGACCTGTGCTCCGTGAAGAAGTGGGGAGAACTGGCCTGTGTGTGACCCAACCCACTGCATCTTCGTGTTACCCCTCCTCCAGCATCAGGGTCCTCCTAGCTGGGGCCTTCCCCATCGGGGCTCACTGATGGAGAACCGGCTGTAAGAAAATCCCTTGAAGGTGGCCCAGAGGCCTCCCTGCGGGCAGATCATGACATCTACCCAGGTCTCAGCCCACGCTATCCATCATCCTGTCGTGAAGAGCTGCAAGCCAAGTTTAAGTACTGTGACCCTCCTATCTAGGCAGACATTCATGTTTTCTTTCTTTCTCTCTCTCTCTTTCCTTCCCTCTTTTCTCTTTTCTTCTTTCCTTTTCTTTTCACAGTGTTTCACTCTTGTTGCCCAGGCTGGAGTACAATGGTGCAATCTTGTCTCACAGCAACCTCTGCCCCCCAGGTTCAAGCAATTCTCCTGACTAAGCCTCCCGAGTAGCTGCCATTACAGATGCACGCCACCATGCCCAGCTAATTTTTGTATTTTTAGTAGAGATGGGGTTTCTCCATGTTGGTCAGGCTGGTCTCAAACTCCCGACCTCAGGTGATTTGCCTGCCTCGGCCTCCCAAAGTGCTGGGATTACAGGCGTGAGCCACCGCGCCTGGCAACATCAATGTTTTCTAAGTTCCATCTGCTCCCTGAGAGCTCCAGGGTCTCTCTGTTTGCAAGGGAGAAAACATGATCAGGATCATACAGGAAGGGCTGCTCCAAAGCTCCCCACCCATTGCTTCTGGTCTCCTCTGGGTATTTCTCAAGGATGAGTGGTCGTGCCTTCAGCAGCAACGGACTCTTGAATGTGTCTTTTGGTGAAAAGAGAAAGGGCAGTGGCCTGGGGACAGTGGCCCGAATCCACACCCTGGCCAGAGCACATAGGGAGCATTCCCAGCAGATGGGGCACTAGCATGAGGGAGGTGCCACAGAAGGAAGACCTCGGCTGAGTGCCAGGACTGCAGGCCTTGCTGGCCAACAACTCCTCAGCTCTAGGAAAGTGGTCCTGGGCCAACGAGTCCTCAGCTCTAGGAAAGTGGTCCTGGCCTGCTGCAAGGGCTCAGTGCTGCCCGCAGAGCAATGGGGAGAGGGAGGAGGGGAGCAGGAAGAGGTTCCCAGACACTCACCGAGGGCCCAGGAGGACCAGTCTTTCCCGGGAAGCCGATCTCTCCAGGCAGACCCTGAAAGGAGGACCCCAGGGACACCATTAGCCTGACCTGTTCAGAGATCAGATTAATGACTCAACCTCTTTCCTGGCATGGCCCAGGCCTCCGGGTCTAAGGAGGGAACCCCGGAGCCACTGTTGTCCTTGGTCATCTGCTGTGAAATGCAGAGTACATCTGAGGTTAACGTGTCCAAGGTTTATGTAGTCTGCAGTCGGGACCTCCTTCCTATCCACTGCCACCCACCGGGACAGAGGAAGCTGCCTCCCTCTGCTGATGGCAGGCCCTGCCCCACTCACTGGGTGGTATGGATTCTCCCCCTCCCTCATGTCCGCTTTCAGGATACTTTTTCAGCAGCTCCAGAAAGATGGGAGGGGAAACACTGGCAAATGCTTGCCTGGGTCCTGTTTTGCCTCAAAGCCAAATCACAAACTGTGAAAAGACATCTGAATGGGCAACCCCAGGCTAACACGCCTTCTACATACCAGACTCTGGAGGCAGCCACCAAAGTGCCACATGAGCTCCAGTGGTGCTCTAACCTAAGGCTTCTGAAGGTCTGAGAGTCCAGAGCCTGAGGGGGCCTATGTATTGGGGTTCTCCTGCGTGTGTTTTTGTACTGGACTTGGGAAGATAAAAGACAAGAGGCCATTCACAAAGATGTCCCCAGTTCCCACAGGTCAGGAAACCACCATCTAAGTGCGCTTGTAGAAAATCGAAGCCAGTCTTACCGGAGAACCTCCCGGTCCTGGGGGGCCTGGGACACCAGGTGGTCCTGGAGGGCCCTGTGGAGAAAGAGCATCGAGTAGGTTACAGATGGGCCCAGACCAGCCTCCTAAGGACACTGGGCATTTGACAGAGGCAAAGGGAAGGGGACAGGAGGATTAGGTGGGATTTTACTCTATTTGTAATGCCTGATTTTTCAAACAAAAATAGGCAAAAACAAAAAGAAAAGAGTTGAACGAAACTTTGCAAAATGCTAACATTTCCTATATGGGTGATGGCTGTTCCATTGTCTGTAATATTATCTATGCTGCTATATACTTAAAATGTTCGAGCATTTAATGTAAATAGGCATGTGTGTGCACATGTACAGACATACACACACACAGTGTCTGACACGCACATAATGACCTTCCAGAAGAACACATCCCAATCATGAGTCATGGAGCAGAGCTGGCACCAGGGTCAGAATCGCCAGGGGTGAGTAAGGAGATCTCACGCCCAGACCTTCTGGTTCTGCAGGTCTGGGGTGGGTAGGTCTCGCATCTGTACTTGTGAAGGTTCTCTCGTGATTCTATGGGGATCAGTCCTCACAGCCACTTGCCAGATGTAGATTTGTATGTTATTTAATCATTCATGGCCTACACTTAAACTTGTGGGCAACTTCAAGGGCCAGGAACAGAAGCAGGTACTGTTAGCAAGTAGAAATGTTAAGGCCTGTTTCCAGGCTCCTGTCTTGGTTGAGGGGGAGGGTTGGGGAGGGGAAAAACATGTAGACAAATGATTATGGTAGAAAAGGGCCAGGCATGGTGGCTCACAACTGTAATCCCGGCACTTTGGAAGGCCAAGGCAGGAGAATTCCTAGAGGCCAGGAGTTTGATACTAAACTGGGTAAAATAGCAAGACCCTATCTCTCCAGAGATAAAAAATAAAAATTAATTGGGCATAGGGGCTCTCGCCTGTAGTCCCAGCTACTCAGGAGGCTGAGGCAGGAGGATTGTTTGAGGCTGGGAGTTTGGGGCTGCAGTGAGCTGTGATCATGCATTGCACTCTGGCCTGGGTGCAGAGCAACACCCTGTCTCTATAAAAAAAAAAAAAAAACCACACACACCAAAAAGAAAATGAAAAGACTACTGGTCCAGCTAAACTTATGAGCACAGATCCAGGTCCAGGGGGTCCTGAAACACCAGGTGGTCCTTGTACCTGGGAGTGATGCTATGCATCTGGAGGGAGGATGGCAAGCGGGCAGAGAAGGTGCCTGAGTCCTGAAGAAAGCCAGAGAAATAAACAACAGGTCAGGCCGACGAAGCCGGTGGGCTGTGTTCACAACAGCCGGCTGCTGTTCAAGGTACTGCATTTTGAATGACAGCCAACAGTGCCACATGAAGACAGTGTGGGCCTGCACAGGGCAGACGGAGGCTGAGCCAGGACCTCAGAGGTTATGGGCTGTCACGGTGAGGAGGAGCAACATTGCCGTGAAGGCCTTGGAAGTAACTGAAGGAGCATGAGAAGACGTGTGTGGTCACATGTGTGCCCAGGAAAGCAGCCTGTGGTCTGGGGAGACCAGAGAGAGGAAGGGTGGGCATGGGGTTATAAGCAGGGGCAAGCTGGAATCGTACAACCCCAGGTCCCGGGAGGGAGTGTGGATGTGGCGTTCTGTGCATATGCAGGTTCCTGACAACCTCACGCAGGGACTACCCTCTATAACAGCCAGTGACCCCACAGCTGAGCCATCTTAGAAAATCAGTGGCTCTGACAAAGGGTAGCACTCTCCCAAGTGAGTTCCCCACGCCCTCCTCCATCAGCTCCAGCACCACCGATCACTGCTCCACACAACTTCTGGGAGGTACAGATGACTTTTCTAGCTCAGGTTTCCCTCTGGATACTCCCGCCCCACCTCTCACACCTCCCTGCTGAGCAGTCTCCACCTTTCTGGGATGGTCTCCAAATTCCCCAGGGGAATTAATCTCTCCCTGCTCCACGCTCAAAACCAACTTAACTGTGCTGATCTGACCCACAAACCCTCGAGGACAGCCCCTCTTTTTCCCTCTGCACCTCACACAGTGATTATCCCAGGGTGTGGCATCCAGCAGGCCCTCAGTAAATGCTTGAGCAAGTCTTAGAGAGACTAGGTTTGCGTTCAGAAAGAACAACACGGCATGGCCACCAGAGGGCGAGAAACACCAAAAAATGGCAGAAGTGGCCGCATCGCTGAACTGTTCCCCTTTCTCCCTCTGGGGGCACCCGTGAGTCGAAAAGCAGGCGTAGACGGGACCGTTACTGAACAGGACTTGGGAACACCTTGGACCTAGTTTTCTCAGCTGCTCGCTCAGTCCTGTCAAGTCTTGGGGGGGGGGGGGTAGCATCTTCCCTCATCAAAAACATTGGTTCACAGCTGGAGCAACGGAGGGGCAGGCAGGGCTGCGGGGTGCCCTGGGCAGGTTCCAATCTGGGTCCTCCTTATGGACCAGGGCTGCTGGAAAGCCCTAAAGAAGCCTCTGGGCCCCGCTCTATTCTCGGCTAGCCTTACTGTCTCCACAGGCTGCTCCAGCCTGCAGTCACACTCAGAGCTCCCACACACTCCAGAGGCACATGCCAGGTAATCTTTTTTTTTTTTTTTTTTTTTTTTTTTTTTTTTTGAGATAGGGTCTTGCTCTGTTGCCCAGGCTGGATTACAGTGGTGTGATTATAGCTCACTGCAGCCTCCAGTTCCTGGGTTCAAGTGATCCTCTTGCCTCAACCTCTTGAGTAGCTGGGACTACAGGCATCTGCTACCATGCCTGTCTAATTTTATGATATTTTGTACAGACAGGGTCTTGCTATATTGCGCAGAACTCCTGGGCTCAAGCAATCCTCTGCTTCAGCCCCCCAAAGTACTGGGGCTACAAGGGTGACAGGTGATCTGTTTTTACCTCAAGATGGTCTTTGAGGGCTCCACAGCACCCCAAGCCCACAGAGCATATCGGAGGGCCATTCCCAATCACACAGGAGTCTCTTTGTTAGCAGTTTGAATGAGCAATTCCATTCTCTTCCCTCCTCAAATTTCCAAGGATGCTGATGGTCTCTGAAGTGTTCTGTATTTTTCAAAACGGTGAGCCCGGGAAGGCGGCCCCCTGACCAGCCCTTTGCTCTGGCCCTGCTTGCTTTCCTCCTCTGCCCCTTGCAGACACCCTTGCCCTGCTGCCTTAGAGTCTCACGGCATATTAGAGGTGATGGCTCTTTAGTAGTCACTTAGTGGAAATTAAACCTCCTTGTTTGACAATGAAGAGAACTGAGGCCCAGAGAGGGCCAGGACCCTCTTGAGGTCACACAGCCATCAACTCTGGCTGCTGCAGACACACCTGGAGAACCTGTCACACATGCAAATACACAGAACCGTTGTTTAGATTCAGAGGCAGCAGGTCGCAGACAGGTTCCAAAGGTGACTTTTGAGACACCAAATAATTCTGATGAGCTGCCAGGTTTAGGTATGACTGGTCTATGCAGCTCCATACTCCACCATCACCACCCCTAGCACTGCTGATGAGCCTGTGAGCAGAACAGCCCAGGAGGAAACACAACCCAGGAGGCAGAAGAAACCAGACAGGCAGGACAAGGGGCTAGGCCACCTCCATTCAGCGTTTGCTTCGCCTGTGCTTCATACACCGGCCCATTCTAGCCCTCCGATTGGTTATGGGAGGCTGGGCTTTTTCATAACACTTTACAGAGAAGGAAGATGAAGTGATACCAGATAAGGCTCATATGTGGATACAGCACCCTGATCCCTTCCCTCCTCCCAAGCGCAGCACCCCAGGCTTGCAAAGTGTCTACACAGTCCCCACTCAGGGGCATGGGTCTCATCCTCCTGTTACAGCCCCTTTCCTCCCTTTAACACAACGTGATCTTCTAAAAGACTTTGCATGCTAAGGGGGACTAGAACTTAGGGCTTGAAATGTGGGTTTGAAGATCTCAAAGCCTATCTCCTTGGTAAGACCACAGCACCTGGTTCCATGCTACGCACACAGTAGAGGCTGAATAACTGTCTGCTTGTTTGATGCTGTACACTTAGGAATGAGAGCGAAATCCTACCCAGTCATTAAACCTGGCAACTGCAGTAGCCGCTTACAAGAGAGAGAGAAGCTGGAAGCAGCTGAAAGCAGCATCTGTCAGAGTCTGGAAACCTCTTCCAAGAGGGACCACAAAAAGGGTGAGGTGATCTGCTTCCATCCCCTTTTCCAGTTTACAGGGGACCTGCGCACAAGTCCAGGTGGGAAATGCTGGTGCAGTGGCAAGAGGAAACAGCTGCAGCTGGTCTGCCCCTGGACCTGCTCTCTCCGCCATGCTGTACCTTCCAATGGCCACAGACAGCCTCACAGTGGTGGCAGAGACTCTAAACAGAGCAGCCGCCTTGTCCCGATTACCAGACAGGTCCGCTTTGTTTATGACACGGCCTCAAGCCAGCCGTGGGGAGGGCTGGTGGAGGAGGGAGGGTGGGCAGGACCATGGACTCAAGGGCCTTTCAGGCCACGGCTGGGATAGCTATTTCTTTTCTTTTTTTTTTTTTTCCAATTTTTAAAATTGCATTATAGGCTTTGGGGTACATGTGAAGAACATGCAAGATTGTTGCATAGGTACACACATGGTGGTGTGATTTGCTGCCTTCCTCCCCATCACCTATATCTGGCATTTCTCCCCATGCTGTCTCTCCCCAAATCCCCACCCCCCGCTGTCCCAATGAGAACACATGGACACAGGGAGGGGAGCATCACACACTGGGTCAGCTATTTCTACTTTACCACTCCCCCAAAGGGAAAGGAGGAAACGTAACTTCCTAAAGCATGGACTATTCCCCTGGCATCCTACAAGGACTTTATCCATATTACTGCAAGGCACCTGCCCATGCGCAAATCCCTGCACTCAGGGTCTGGGAAGATTCACACCTCGGATGGAGGAGTTGCGTGTCAATGTGTGACAGGATGTGGGTGATGGCTTTAGAGGAGAGGGGCAGTGGGCAGGCACAGCTTTGAGCCTTAAAGCCAGGGACCTGCACTTTCTCAGAACACCTGGGAGAAGTTATCCCTGGAGACCCAGCATGGTGGTGGGCAGGGCTCCTCCCCCCAGCCAATGCTATGAGGTACCACTGTGTTCTCTCTGGGGTCTTAAGACGACTCAGTCCTCCACACTAGAAAATTACAGACTAAGACAAATAAAACAGAGGCCTCTGGTCTCCCGGAAAAGCATCCGAGGGCTTGGGATTCAAAGGCAGGGTTATATTTTGAGCAGCTGTGTGACTTAGGCAAGGGATTTGGTTTCTAAAAATGTACAGTAGGTACAAAAATACTTTCTTTGAAGAATAGTTTTGTATAAAAACTATGGCTTCCGGCACGTAGCAGAATTCATGAGATACCTGTTGAACAGAATGAAAACAGAGACAAAAGAGGTGCTCAAAGGCCACGGAGCTCAGAGGCAGGCATGTGGAGAAATCAGGAGCACCTCGGAAAGTGGGGTGAGCTTGGTGTGCAGAGGGGAGTGGAGTAGGAGAAAAAGGAAGCCACAGGGCAATGGAGCAGCTGAGCCATGGCTGGGGGCAGGCGGAGGGAGGAAGAGAGGCACCCCCAGTGCAGGAAAGACAAGGCTTTGTCTTTGAGGGAGCACAGAAATAATCGAGGTGGCCTAAAAGAGTGACACAAAGAGACTTACGCTTAGACAGAAACTAGTGTCCCTAGCAGCCAACGGTAAGATGAAATCTTGCAAGGTGAGAGACCATGAGACAGTGAACTATGAAAGCAGGTAGAACACAGTCAGGGCCGGCACTGGAGGAGGGTGATGGGGGATGGATGCAGACAGACCGGGGGCAGGACTAAGCCAGAGCTCAGTGGTCAGGCAGGGACCAGCTGGACTGGGACTGAAACTCAACCTCAAACACTCAAAGGAGGAGGCCTTTCAGTGTAATGATTCTGCAGGGGAGTGGCAGGTGTGTGGGTTTGGTGTCGGGGCGGGGGAGGGGGGATGATGGGAAGGGTAACTGTGAATGTAAACAGAGTGCTGGTCTACCTGTGTTGCTGTTGGCTGAGGGATTCCAGAAAGCTCTTGCATTTTCCAGATAAGAGAACACTCTGTAACAGAGGCTCAACATCATCTCAGCTTTCTTAGATGACATAATGGTGCTTCAGCATCTTCCATGGCCTTGGGGGACCTTATCATGAGGTTCAATAGCTACTGTTGAGTTTGGACCAACCTTCCTTGGCCTTCTGATTCATCAGTACCCTCATTTCATGTCCATTTTTTCTCTTGGAAATTAAGTTGAACAATACCTCAAACAGAATAGCCATTGGAGTTACCTCACTGGTAAGCTTCCCAATGAAACCAGAAGACTAATTAATTGCACAATCGTAGGAAAGCAACATTGAACTGGTTTTCTATTTTTTTCTGCATATACTTGAATGGCATTTAGGTTTTCTAGGACTAGAAAGCCCCCTTTCCTCTCCATTTCCTCCCACAATAAAAAAAATAAAATAAAAAGGAAAAAGAAGCTTCTAGAAAGCCAAAGATTCTACACATTATTGTCCTTTTATAGATGAGGATATTAGAGTTTCCCGTCTTTCAAGGAAAAATGGGAATACAGGAAGGTTGAGAATAAATCGCAAGAAGCTGCACCATCAGGAACACTTGCGGGTGCTGCAGGCAAGTCACTCTTCCCCTGTGGGCCTGGGAACAGACAGGTAGAAACTGGTGTGAAAGGAAATCTAGGACTTCGCTTGAGGATGGCTTGGGTCAAATCCCAGGTGGCCTCATACGACATCCATAGACTTGGACAGTGAATTTCACCTCTCAGAGCCTTCGTCTTCAGCTGCCATTAAATGGTTGGGGGTCCCTTCCTCCAATCAGTATGTGTGGATTAAAGAAGTGTGAACTAGCTCAGAACACCGGAGGAATTCACAAATGTGACTTCTCTTTCTTCTCTTTTAATCATTAACAAACTATCTAAACAACAAATTCATCTAATTATTAATGAGTACCAAATTAGTCAATAGACATAAATGTTAACAACAAAATATATGGCTTTTCATTGTTAGTAATGAAAACAACTAAGTAATGAACCACATATTAATTAGCCAATCAGTGCAATTATAAATAAAACAACATTTGATCCCTATAATACTACAGTGACTAAACAACTATTTAATATGATTAGTACTTACAATGATGATGCATGAACAACTAATTAACCTAATTATCATTAATAAAGAATAATTATTCCTAATAACCACCTAGTTCCAATTGGATTTATAAAGTTAGATGGAATTTGAAGATGCATGAAAATTACTTGCATAAATTAGCATGGCAATCAAATTCCTTCGTGACTTGGATATGTTTATTTTGGGGGGAAGCTGTTCAGAATTTGTGAGTCCTCCTGTGAGATGGTGGATCCCTGTGGCACTAGCCCTTATGACTTCTCACACCTCAATGGGTTTCTGCATAGAGGCCCAGGGCCACAGCCCACCCAGCCTCCTCTCAGGCCAAGCCGTCCCCTGCCTGCGTTTCCACCAATTCAAGGGACTTCATCCTGAGCACAGCACCAAGCAGCCCTGCCTGTGCATAAACACTTGACCAGGCCAGACACAGATTTCCAATTTTCCTAAAAGGCTGCCAGGATACAGGAGTCGCCACATAGGACATCCTGGTTGTATAGATTTATTATAGAATTTTCCAACAGGTGGAATATTTCATTTTGAAAGAAAGGCATGAAAAGCATCTTATAGGATTCTAGCCACCCTGGGGCTTCGCATACTCTGAGATGGCAGTGTGGTTCTTCCCATAACGCAAAGCTAATTAAACTCTATGAGCTTGGTTTCTCTGAATTTTAAACGAGGATAAGCATATTTTGCTCACAGGCAGTTATAAGGAATAGACACAATTATCTGTGAAAGCTGAAGAGAATGCCTGGCAATAGCAGAAACTCAACATGAGGGTTTTCCTTTACTTCTCCCCACTGCTCTTTCAGGGGTAGGCCACATGGAATCAGCCTTGGTTTTCCAGGTCAGTGTCAAGATCCTGCTCTGGGCCTCCACAGAGCCTTGACTTCCTCTCCAAAGCTCAGCTCAGTGGATTCTCGTTCCAGATTAATCCTGTGATTTTGTTTGATGATGCTTTGATGTCCTGAGGCCTCATGGGTGCAGGGAGGGCCTTCCCCTCCCAGGGGTAGCTGATTCCTAGAGGTCACAAAGAACTTGCTTGAGAGTAGGACCCGGATATACAAACTGGCCAATCCCTAGTCCACACCGCCACCACGTCCTTCAATAAGGCTCCTGTAGTCTGGGACAGGACACTACCTCTCTGTCCTGAATCACCCCTGGACCAGGTACTAGACCATGAGAAACCACCCCTACAGCTTGAAGCCTGTGGAAATTATTCGAAACTGTCCAATGCGAAGCCTACTCAGCAACTGACCCTGCCTCGCCCTTGCCTTTCCTTAAAAATCACAATAGAGGCTCCTGCCCACATCTACCTTTCACTTTTTCTGCCTTTGAACTGCCTCTCTTGCTCCCCTGGCAGCCCTGCAGGAAACAGATGCTCCTGTCCATGGAAACTTTGAGGAGCAAACCACCTCCAATGACGGCCGGCTCCTGATCTGCTGGCCTCACCCTACCTAAATAAATAGGTTCAGATGAAAACACCTTCTCTATCCATGTCTCTTTCTGGCCCATTAATGTGTGAATCCTCATGGCGTAGACTGCAGCTACTTAGATTTGACATCCCAGGAGCTGAATTTGGTACTCAGTGTCTACTTAAAAACAAAACCTATTGAATGAATGAACAAGTAAATAAATGGTAAGCGGGAGAAAACAGAGGCCAGACCAAGGCAAGGTAGACGCATGGTTATGTCAGAAAGAGTGACTCAGAGGAAATGGCTGAGATGCATAGAAACCCAAACTCCTGCTGTGGAGAAATAGGAACACTTTTACACTGTTGGTGGGAGTGTCAATTAGTTCAACCATTGTGGAAGACAGTGTGGTGCTTCCTTAAGGATCTAGAACCAGAAATACCATTTGACCCAGCAATCATTCTACTATAAAGACACATGCACACGTATGTTTATTGCAGCACTGTTCACAATAGCAAAGACTTGGAACCAACCTAAATGCCCATCAATGATAGACTAGATAAAGAAAATGTGGCACATATATATACCATGGAATACTATGCAGCCATAAAAAGGATGAGTTTCTGTCCTTTGCAGGGACACAGATGAAGTTAGAAGCCATCATTCTCAGCAAACTAACACAGGAACAGAAAACCAAACATCTCATGTTTTCATTCATAAGTGGGAGTTGAGCAATGAGAACATATGGACACAGGGAGGGGAACATCACACACCAGGGCCTCTCAGGGAGAAGGCAAGGGGAGGGAGAGCACTAGGTCAAATACCTAATGCATGTGGGGCTTAAAACCTAGAAGATGGGTTGATAGGTGCAGTAAACCACCATGATACATGTATACCTATGTAACAAACCTGCACGTTCTGCACATGTATCCCAGAACTTAAAGTAAAATAAAATTAAAGAAAAAACCTGGCCTCTTAGCATAAGAGTGGCTGACCTGAACACAACTTTGATTCCATCAGGCAGTGGCCCCATCCAGACCACCAGGTGGTACGTACTGCAGACGCTGTATTGCCTGGTTCTGAACCATTGAGATTCCTGAACACATTATGGTGCACGATCACAGGGTGCAAATCCCCGCCATGAAAAGCCCGGCAACATTTATATCTATAGCACTCAGCTCAGTGTCTGGCATTCAGTAAGGATTTACTGAAAGAAAATGACTTCACAGTTAAAAATGAAAGAACGAAATCTCTTTTCCCAGATAACAAACAAAGAGTTGTCGGGAAAAAAATTATAGCTTAAAATAATTTGATAGAGCTGCACTGATGATGAATTTTAAAGTATACAAGGCTGGCTTTCTATGAGGCAAGGCAATAAAACAAAGGCAAAACCCACTCTATTTTTCATTATTAACAGCAAAATGCCACAGTGAATAAGAAATATTTAGAAAACTGTGAATTATGATGGATCGTATATTCTTATTTCCTGCTGCATCCCGACCTGAATGAAGGGTACAGAAATGAAGTCTCAGATTGCATCTGAGGTGCCATCTTTCACTAGAATGCTTTCATGTCAGCCAGCAGGAAAAAACTGGCTTCTGAAGAGCAGTGAGCAGAGTTATCTGGATGAGTGCCTCCCTGCCAATGTGGGAAGGACAGTGTGACTGGCACCCTGGGGAGTCTGCTGTGGAGGTGGGTCTGTCCAGTCCCAGGTGGTGCTGAAGCCAGATGCTTCACTGCAGCTCTGGAAGAACCAAACGGAAGAACCCAGCAGTGACTCGTGCCCACCTGCTTGGTGCCAAAGAGGCCAAGAGAACAGGGACAGCCGTGTCTGTGTACGCCCTGTTTGCTATGCCTCGGGGCCTCATCACTTCTCACAGTTCCTGCTCTTCTCCCAAACCTCCAGGTCTGTCCTCCTTTTTTATTTGTGTGCTAGTATTTTTAACAAATGATGAACTGAAGTCCAGAAGGTTGAGTCACTTATCCAAGATCCCTCAAAACCAGAAAGTGGTGAGCGCTGAGCCTGGGTCTCTGCTATTCCTTCTGTGCCTTCTGCTTGCTGGTCCTACTTCATCATGAATGATCTGGAGGACCTCTGTGACTGGGGGCCTAACCCCATCATTTTACAGATGGGGAAACTGAGGCCCCAGTGGGGAAGGTCTTGGCTAATGTCCCAGTGTTTTGGAAGACAGACTGAGACCCAGTGGCTGCCCCTATTGGTTTTCTGGCCTCTGTGGCTGATCCCTTTACAACTCTCACTGAGTTCATCCTCCTATCCCTGCTGCTCCATGCCCTCCGCTCTGGTGGTGCCACATGCTGCCCAATTCCTGCCCAGCACTACACTGTGGTGCACCAGGTCCCTGCAGAGCTGTGCCCCAGGGAAGGGCCTCCCTCCTCTCGCCCTGGCCAGGCTGGCAGTGCCTTGTCTACCAAGGGGAGACAAGACTCCTCATGGCTGATTTTCCCACCACCTCATCCTGCAATACCACCCCCACTCCCAGCACTTCCCTTTCTCCTAGTACTGCTCATCATTCTTTTCATCCCCATCTGTCTCCTCCAGATGGAAATTCCTCCAGGATTGCAAACAATGGTCATCCAGCTCCCATACAGGATGGCAGAGGAGGAGGGAGGGAGGACACGTGACTCACTGGCCATTCTTTCTAATACTTTGATGAGGTGACCGGCAGGATTCTGGCTATCCACCTGAGAGCTACTGCCTGGTAATTTATTTAATCAGAGAAAAGCACCGTTGCTATGGAAGAGCATGCAAAAGGTAGTTACCTGCGGCCCCAGCAATCCAGGGATTCCAGGTGGTCCCACGTCACCTTTCTTTCCCTGAGTGTAAAAGAAGAAGCTAAAATTAACAAGCAGGCAATCATCACCCAGAGCTCGTTTAATAATGAGTCTTGGTGGACATTTGGGTCTTTATTACTCTCAACCTCCCGATTAGCAATTGTCCCTTGGAAATCCACCACAGAGGAGCAACGTGGGATCAGAAGAATGACTCAGGCTTTGGCGTCAGGAGCAAGGCTTTGGATCCCAGCTCTGTAACTTAAATGTGCTTGGTAATACATGGCCCCATATTCAAAAGGCACAGAAAGGAATACCTGAGAAAAATCTCCTTTTAATTCCAGTCTCAGCCACTCAGTTCCTTTCCTTGGCTCATCTCACCAGATGTTGGTTAATTCTCCCAGAGATATTTTATGCATTGGTAAGCCTTCCACATGCCCACACACAAACACACACACTCCCCCATCCCTCTTTCCTTTACAAATTTCACCATGCCATTCAATCTGTTAAACTTTGCTTGTTTCCATTTAATTCATCTAAGCCGGATCCCACATCACATGGAGAGTTGCTGGGATCCTTTACACAGATGCACGATTTTCCCTGTGCAAATGATTCGTCTTGCCCTGAAACAATCCCCTCCTCGTGGCCAGGTAAGTCACTCAGGGCATCTCTGCTCTTCTGCTGTGCGACTCCACACTTCAGAGCATGCATACTCAGCATCCAGTATGGTGACGCTGTGGGGTGACCTAAGGCCATCTCCTTAAACAGGGGTAAGGTGTGTGTTGGTTAGTTTAATTTATACAATGTGGTAATGGCGTACACTGTATAACAGAGGTTATCTGAAGGACAGAATACAGCACTTTTGGGGTATATCCTGGAGGTTTTCTTGATTAAATAAAAGCACCGCCATCAGAAACTGAAGGTAAAACAGGACCTTGAGTAAGATCTACGTTTTGAGTGCCTATTTTGGGCTAAACTCACTTTCTAGTTCCTCCCACATGGTCCTTTATTAATTTGTTCTGCAAGAGGATCCTAGAACACCCACGTTCTCATCCCATTGATGGGTGTGCAAACTGAGGCGCAGAGCTCATGTCTCCATTGTTGCACAGCTAGTAAGGGGCAGAGCTCAGACCAGACCCAGTTCCATGTGGGCCTGAAGCTTGTGCCAGTGATGCTGGCTTCTCAAGGCTCTGAAGATGATTAAAAGGGATGCTTTCTACAAAATAACTCTAAGGGTATCTATGAGATGTAAAACTTGATGTCATCCTTCCCTCTCACTCAGCAACTCTGGCCCTCTTCTCTCTGCCCCTTGCTGATTCTTGTTTATCTCAACTGTCCCAGAACCCCCAACTCAGGGACACTCATAAGGCCTTTTTCTTACCTTAGACCATGCCCCTTCCATCCCCCTATTTCCCCATGGATCCCCATCCTTCTAATTCCTTCCCTCTCTCCATCCCTTCTTTCCTCTCCTTCCTCTCTTCCTTTCTTCCTTCCCTTTTTCTCTTCCTCCCATATTTAATGAACAACTAGTATGTGTTGAGCTTAGGAAACAGGCTTTGTGACACCTCTACCCACAACCTCCCAAAAACAGCCCTTCCCCGGGCACAGTGGGCTACGCAGTGCTGCCGTACTCTCCTGCTTCCGCTTCAGAATGCCACCATCAAACCAAGGCCCATCTTATGTACATAATCCTCCAGGAGGCTGCTGCCACTTTGTTAAGAGAACAAAGGTATCAGGGTTGCACACGAGGGAAGTCTGGTGGAGCTCAGAGGCAAGTGTTCTTTAAGGAGCTTCGAGTCCTGAAATCTCAGGGGTCTCACACAATCTCTTAGCCCACTGTGGCTGAAAGTGGAAGATAAAGTTCCACTCCTCTCTCCTGCTTAGTTGTCTACTCACTCAGTCCCCCTGAATGCTGAGCTCCGGGCACACCGGCAGGACTAAGTCATGGCCTCTGCCCATACGGGCTCGTAGTTAGCTGAGAAGGCAGACAGAAGACAGTGTAATGACCACACAGCCTGTGCTGGGTGTGCAGAAGCATCAGGAGCTCCTGGTTCTGCCTCAAGGGCTTAAGAAGATGTCCTAGGGAGTCGGTGCTGATGTCGTGCTGGAAAGAGAAAAAGGAGCTTCCCAGTGGGACAAAAATCAGCTGCAGGGAACAGAATAGGAAAATGTGCAGAGGCAGCTGAAAGCCAGACATTGGCAAAGACTGTGTGTCGCCCAGGATGGGAGGCTGCAGGATGTGGTCAGTAAGGAGTCATGAAGGGTTTGGGTGGCCTGGACCAAGCACAGCCACCCAGGGGGTCAGGAGTTTCAACTGACCACACAGCCCTGGTCCAATCTGTGCCAGCCCTGGGAGCAGCTGGGAGGATGGATGAAGGCTGATGGAGCTGCTTCCTCTCCCTGCCCAGCATAACCCATAACATCCCCTTGGCCCAGCCCACCATTCTCTCCCCCAAGGATGCCCACAGCAGCCTCCTAAACTGTGCGTCCCTTCACACTTGACCATTGCACTTTTCCCCTCAAAGCAGAGCCAGGATGATATCATTAAAACATAAATCATGTCACATCTCCTCTGCTCAAAACACTGCAATGCTTCTCTGCTCACTTAGAGCAGAACTTTAACGACCTCCAGCCTGCCTCCATGGCCTTATTTCCTCCAACCCTCTTCTCATTTCCACGTACCTTTTCCCCACCTGCAGCCACACTGGCCTCCCACCTCCAGCTTGAACCTGCCAATGCATTCCAAGCTGAAGGCCTTTCCGTGGCTTTTCCTCCTGTCTGGGTTGTTCCCCAGGTATCCACATAGGTCAGTGCTTCAATTCACTTTGGTTTCTGCTCAAATGCTCTTTGAACTGAATGTCTTCTTTGGCCAGCCTAATCAGACTAGCACCTCCTCTGTCGCACTGTGTTCTCTCGCCCTGCCATAATTTCCTTAGTATGGGTCCTCACCAGATGGACCACTGGTGTTTGTGCTTATGTATTGCCTGTCTACCCTTAGTGGGACACAAGCCTTCTGAAAGCAGACTCGGGCTCTGTTTTTGTTTGATGCTATATACTCTTGGCTCAGGACAGTGCCTGCCACATGGCAGACACTCAGTAGACATTTGTGTGCTCAATAATTGTCCCTTTGAGAACTATGCAGTCCCAAGCCATGATGGTGACACTAGGGATAGCAGTGAAAAGTTAGAGAAAAATGGTATCAGGGAGGAAGGGAAGATACAACTTGGAGATGTGCTGACTAGCAGAGAGAGTAAGTGAGCCTGATTGATACCCCTGGATCCGCACCTGTGAGCTGCGGAATGCATCAGCCTGGAGGGTGTGATGATGTTTAGGTCACAGTGAGTTTCTTGATACTTGAGAGGTAGAATTCAAAATGTGGTCACAGATCCCTTCAGAAGACAGCCGAGCCTTGGAGCCTCTGGGTTTCTCCATCCATCTGATTCTGCTCTGATTAATGCAGACATCGGAAAGCTGATCATAAGACAGCTAAAGGTTGCCAGCCCCCGCTTCCTCAGGGAAAGGAAACCAGACACCTTCCATTTTATATCTAGACAGACACCCCCTCCAATTGCTTCCAGGTGATTCTGTAGAGAGTCACTGGTTATTTACAAGATGAATAAACCATTTTCCCTCGAGGTCAGTGGGAGGACCTGATGACTCATCCTCAGAATTTAGAACCCATGCCAGCAATGTAACTATGCTGAGAGGAAAGACAGAAAGGAGAGATTGGAACACCTAATGGATCGTAGGAAAGGATGAGAGGGAAGGGATGCAGAGGATGGGCCATGACGGGCAGAATGGCTCATTAAGATGCCAATGTGGTCAGGCATGAAGCTTTGCTTTCCTCTCTGGGGTGATGCAATCACCATTTGGGGATGCAGCAAGGTCTCAGCAGCTCTCCACTTCCCCAGCTGACCCCAGGATCTTATGTAACAACCTTACTCATGCTCAGGAAGGTGAACATTTAAGTTGACGTCAGGATTTGTAAAAGGCATGAATTCAGGAGCTGCTCCCGTGCCAGGAAAGTTGAATCAATTTATCTGGAAGAGCAGGCATATGGGCAAGTAGGAGGCATGTGGTGGACAAATGAGGAATGCAAAGAAACACATCTATGGATGCAAACATCAGAAGCAAGGAGGAAAAAAATAAAGCAAAAAGGTGGCAAGAGGCCAGAGAAAGAAAAAGGTCAAAGGCAGATCTTTCATGGGTCATCCATGAAGGGGCGTCACCCAGAGAAGCCTCAGTGTAACATCTCTTTGGCATCTGTACCTTCCACACCCACAGCGTCATGGGCCGTTCCAGTGCCTCTAAAGCCGGCCTTCCTTTCTGCAGCCACAGCCACAGGAGCCCACCCTGTTCCCAGGCCCAATCTCTTCCTTCAGGCCCTCCTGGGCCAACCTGTGCAGGCAAGTTATCCTTCCCAAAGGGTGAAAGAAGCTCTGTCCAAGTCATTTCTCTTCTCCAATGTAGTTAGAGGAGCTTCATTATCCCAAAGACATATCTGAGCTGTTTGATTTGGAGATTCCAAGCCCTGGGGTCCTAACTTGCCTTTTCAATCTGGTGTCCAGACTTCACAACATCATTTCCCAAGCAAGGGCCCAAATGGACTGCTTAGTTCAACCCCAAATAGGACTTCTGATGCCTGAGACGTTGCCACGCTGCTCCCTCTGTCTGTAATTTTCCCTTCCTATCTCAGCCCGTCAAAATCACATCCCAGTTCAGTGCCACCTCTTCCAGGAAGCTTCAGCAATAATGATAAATAACAGCCCAAAAGATGAGAAATAAATACTTGAGACATGAATTCCCTGGGGCCACCCAAGAGCTAACAAGTTAGAATTTCCAGGGGTGGGGTACAAAGCTCTAAGTAAGTAGAACCAAAGAAATTATCTGTGTTTTTTTCTCCAACCCCTTTCCTCTATGATAATGTAAAGAAAAGAAGTCTAAATCTAAGGTAGATTTGAAGAAAAAGCCATTTAGCTTGCTGAGCCTTTGTTTTCCCACATGGAAGATTATAATCATGATAATTATCTCAAAAGATAATAGAAGAGATAATTTCATATTTGAGGAAGTTATTTATAAAACACAGTAAAGCATCACTCAACTGCGACAGACAGTGATGAGAAAGAGGAGGAAGATGATAATGACTGTGAGGAAGAAGAAACTGTGAGAGTTGTATTCTGGCCCCTTTGTGTTCTTGTACTGAGTGATAGACTGTGTGTCAAATAAATCTGGTTTCAAAATCTCAACCTCCTAGTAGCACCACAGAGTTTGAATGAGATGGTACCTGCAAAGTACTTAGTAATAGTGGTTATGGTGATGACAGTAGTGGTAGTTGGTGATTTTGATAATAATGGTGGTGGTGGTGGTAATGGGGTCTTGTGGTGGCATTGATGGTGATGGTGTTAATGGTGGTGGTGGTAGGGATGGTGATGATGGTGGTGGTGATGGTGATGGTGGTGGTGATGGTGATGGTGGTGGTGATGGCAATAGTGGTAGTGATGGTGGTGGTGATGGTGATGGTGGTAGTGATGGTGGTGATGGTGGTGTTGGTGGTAGTGATGGTGATGGTGGTGGTGATGTTGGTGGTGGTGGTGGTGATGGTGATGGTGGTAGTGATGGTGATGGTGGCGGTGATGGTGATGGTGGTGGTGATGGTGATGGTGTTAGTGATGGTGGTGATGGTGGTGGTGATGAGGTAGTGATGGTGATGGTGGTGGTGGTAGTGATGGTGGTGATGATGGTGTTGGTAGTGATGGTGATGGTGTGTTGGTAGTGATGGTGGTGGTGATGGTGATGGTGGTGGTGATGGTGGTGGTAGTGATGGTGTTGGTAGTGATGGTGGTGTTGGTAGTGATGGTGGTGATGGTGATGGTGGTAGTGGTGGTGATGGTGATGGTGGTAGTGATGGTGGTGATGGTGATGGTGGTAGTGATGGTGATGGTGGTGTTGGTAGTGATGGTGGTGATGGTGATGGTGGTGTTGGTAGTGATGGAGGTGGTGGTGATGGTGATGGTGATGGTGGTAGTGATGGTGATGGTGATGGTGATGGTGGTAGTGATGGTGATGGTGGTAGTGATGGTGATAATGGTGGTGATGGTGGTGGTGATAGTGGTGATGGTGGTAGTGATGGTGATGGTGATGGTGATGGTTGTGGTGATGGTGGTGATGGTGGTGATGATGGTGGTGATGGTAGTGATGGTGGTGATGGTGGTGATGGTTATTAACATTATTGGTGGTGGTGTTGATAGTGGTAACTCTAGTAATGGTAGATGTAGCAGCAGCTATGTAACCTCTGATTTTCGTCCCATAACTGGTTACAGAGATTTGAGAAGCACTAGAAAAAATAAATTTTGTAGCAATAAAAATCTGTTTTACTAACAATAGGCCTGTTTCTTTCCTTTTACTTTTTTTCTTTTTAAAATTGCTACCCAGCACAATTTCTGGATTAAGTGTTTGTAATTTATCAAGAGGGCAGATTTTTCAAGCCATTCTGAATGCCCAAATGCTGAGTGGAACTGATATTTCCAAGGTTTCCTGTCTGCCCATGGAGAAGGGGTAAGCCTATAAATTCAGAACAGCAATTCTCTCCCAGCCAGGATGAGTTAACACAGTCATCTGAGAGGCCATTAACAGATAAAAGGATTGCTTGTGCAACTGATTCTAATATGTGCCGTATGGTCGTCTGCTCAGTTCCTGTTCTCCAGGCCTCCAAATGTCCAACATGATTATTTTCTACTGGTTAGAGCTGAAACCAGGTGTGCAGGGAAAACCTAGGGTGTCCTGGCATAAACCCTGGCTTTATGCCACAAAATGAATCAAACAGTAGCCTATGATCCAAAGAACACTGTTAACATCTGGTAGAGCAGGAAAAGGAAAACAAATTCAACCTAGGCTGCCACTGCAAAAAAGACCGGCCATGTTTCCTTCCTCAAATCTACCAGAAATCAGAGCTGCTGAATCAGATAACCTTCAACAATAATGAGACCCTCAGCTCCAAGGGAAAGACAGGGGTGAAGCTGATGTGTACCCAGTGCATCCCATAGTACAGGCATAGTACAGAACTGAGGGTCCTAGATCTATTCAAGGCATCCACAGCAAGGACAGTTAACTTCCATGTTAGAATTCTGATGTGCATATGGATACACACACAGAAACACACACTCATACTCACAATATTGAAGCAAAGGGGGTAGAGAATTTGGAGCCAGGCATATCTCATGCCCCAGATATAAGTACCCACAGAACTTATAGCCTGGGTGACACTCAATAATTTGATTTATACCTTTAAGTCTTAGACTCCTAATTAGCAGAATGGGATTAAAACCACCATTCTTCATAGAATCCTTGAGGGAATTAAATGAGAATCATGGCTGCAAACAATTCCCTAGGGAAATGCCTGCTACGTGGTGACTGCTCAATGATATTTCCTTTCTCCCTTCTCTTAGTTCTACACCTTTAAAGAGAGATTCCATTTTTAAAATGTGTTCTTAAAATAAACGAAGCAGTCAAGAACACCATGAGATGGCTTGGGAGCACTGCCATCTTTGGTAAGAGGGGACATCTTGTTGGATAGATTCACCTCTCCAGTCTTCATCTATTGATGAGAGGGAAGAGAAACCAGAAAATGATCCCCTGAGAAAATGATCAGGGGAGCCAAAGAGATTGCCACCTGCTGTGGGAAAAGCAGTGACAAAGATCTAAGTGGCCTTGAGGTCATTCCTGTTTCTGGACATATTTCTCACAGTGAGTCTCAAAGATCCCTGCTGCTGCAATGCTGCTATAGACATTCCAAATTTCACATTTCGTTGAAATGTGTCACAATATACAATTCTTAAAATCAATTTTTTGGTTTATCTTCCAGAGAAGATGAAAGATGAGGTCTAGGCAATTTCAGCTGGGACTCAGTGTCGCAGAGCAAGGCAAGGCATAAGTAGGGACCACATTCTCTTCTCTAAAATGAGGCATCTCCTGTGGAAGGTGAGAACCCAGCTGACCAGCCACTCAGTTCTGAATCTTGTCCTCTTCTCCCCACTCACTTGTGTCTGCCCAGAAAGCCAAACCCATGTGTTCCCTAACTGTACGAGATTATATTAATGCCATTACATATTTAATTAATGCCATTATATATTTATGCATATTTTATATGCATATTCATATTACATTTATAACTATTTTATGTCTATAAAATATGTATGTTTTACAGGTGTGAGGCACTCTTCTCATTACTGTGGTTACAAAAATAAATAAGGAAAAAGAAAACAAAAACAAATTCTCAAATAAAAAAAATATCAGATAAATCTTCAGAGGATTAAAATGGGCTAGTGTGAGAATAACAGTGATGGCTATTTTGAGGTGGATGATTAGGGCATGACAATTTTTTTTATTGGAAAAGTGAGCCTCCTGGAATCTCTGGGAGGTCCCCAAAGCTGCAGTGGCCTTGACCCAGGCTGGTTCTTCTGCTGAAACATTCCGGATTCCGAGGCAACTGCAGCATTTCTCATTTCAGCTAGGTGACAGCGCTCCCTGATCAACCTCCTTAACGCCTAGCTCAGACAACAGGCAGGAAATTAAAGCCTCGGAAAGAGAAATGCAGCCCTTCTCTATCTCTCTGCCTGGTGACGGCTACCACCCTCCAGCAGGCGGGTGAGCGGGCTGGCGTCTCCTACAGCTCCGGGGATGGCGTGGAGCATGCCTTGCTCTCAATTCTCCCTTTCCCTATGTCAATGTCGAAAAATGCCAGCTTTGTCCGAAATGAATGCATTTACTTTGCCGAGGATTATCCTGTCTGCCTGTTGCTAATCTCTAAAATGAAGGGCCTGGGTTCTGCTGCCCACCACCCCGTGTATAATGTCTGCCTCTCCGTGCCCAGATTCCTGCCTGCCATCAGCCGTCAGCCTCATCTCTTCCCTTTGTGCAGACTGAGCATGTGCAGTAACGCCCAGGAGCTCTTCTGAGTGATGTTTCAATTGAAGTTGATGAGGAGGAAATGACAGGTCATGGCGAGGGAAAGAGAGAGAGAATTTTTTGAGTGAGTCATTTTGTCTCCGGTTTCCCTGACTCAGCTAGAGAGCGACTGAACAGGAAGCTGCTTCCAAGCCCACAACATTACAATTTGTTTCTACTCCCTTTTTCTTCTTAGACGCAGGCACTGAGCTAGCAATATCCCTAGGACAGAACACAGCCTGAGTCAGGGAATCACCCATGATGACTAAAAGTCCATGGGACCCCAAAACCCACTTGCTCATTGTCCTTGATTCACTAGAGGAAGCAGAACCAGCGGGGACACCTTGTGCTAATGCTCCCACCATCCTGCCTGTCACTCTTGGTTCACTCTCCTCTGCTAGACGCTGGGCCTTTCAGAGTATGACTTCTGCCCTTTCCCCAGCATGCCCATCACCTGGCATCTGGCCTGAACCAGGATGGGTGCTCAGAAGGCCCGTGCTCTGCCCGGCCCCTGCCCATTCTCAGTGGATCACCGGGGAGCCTCCTAACTGACCTCCTTCCTGCAGTCTGTTCTCAACACTAGAAGACACATGAATGTGTTTAAGATGTAACCCGGGCCTTGCCACTGAGATCCTCGAAACCCCGCAGTGCCCACAGTGAGCAAATCACAACCAGAAATGTATGAGATAGACACATCTTGAACAAGAAATTATTTGACGCAGCTTTGAGAAGCAGTTTCCATAGATTTGGGCAAAATGATGATAAGATTCCTTCTCTTTTGGAGACAACATACTGAAATCTTTAGAAACAAAATGATGTGATGATTTTAGGACTTGCTTTCAATGAATTCAGTGGTAGGTAAAAGTGACAACTTATGAATGTTGAGTAGGTTTGGGGTATGTGAAGGCTCATTTCACTCTTTCCACCTTGGTGTATGACCAGTGTTTTTCATCATAAAGCACTGAAAACTTGCAAAAGCTCCATCGGTCACTCACATTAAAAGCCAAGTCATTATGATGGCACTTGAGGCCTAACATGAACCTCACCTTCTCCTGCCGACCCCTTGCCGGGTCCAGCCATGTGGACCTCTAGGCTCCAACACCCCAAGCCTGTGCCTGCCCCAGGACCTGAGGTCCAGCCGTCCCCTCTGCCTGTCCGGCTCTTCCCCAGCTATCAGTTTGGCCAATGACCTCACCTCTGGAGAGGCTGCTGAAGGAAAACTGTCTTCATGGGGCCTTCCTGCATCACCTGCTTACACGCTAACTATTATGCCTCTTCCCCCCTGCCTGCCAGAAAATAAACAGCATGAGGGCAGGAGCTTCCTTTTGCTTCCTGAACTCTACTCACTTGCCTACAACAATGCCTGGTACCCAGTAGATACAGGAGAAATATTTATGGAATGGATGAATTTGTGGAAGGAAGAAAAGGTGAGAAGAAAAGGGGAAGGAATGGAGAAAAGCAAGTAAAAGAAAAATAGCAAAAAAATTGGAAAAGGCAATACAAGAGGAAGAAAAGAGGGACTGGTTGAGAGTCCCCAGTATGATGCCAGCAGAGCCTGAACTAGAAGCCATGTCTGCAGCCATTTGAATTACACCCATGAGCTTCCAAATGGAAGAGGAAGAAGTCAAGGTCAAAGCTGATGGG